>NC_082361.1:630000-1285000 GCF_027477595.1 Haemorhous mexicanus | reverse complement strand
TGAACTGCGGCTCTGGCACCTAAAGGCAAAAAGTGAAATTTATTAATCAATTTTCCTTCTCGCTCTCATGTTCGCTTGTAAAAATGAGACTGTAAACCAATCTTATGAGATCCAAATTCTTCCGTTTTCTGCTTTATGTGTAAAAATGTTTTCATCCTTCTGCTTCTAATTACAGCTTCTTTTTCTTTCTAAGAATGCATTTATCTCTTTCAGTAAAAAGAGCAGCAATAATATGTTGAACAACCCTGAAATAAATTTTGTCATGTAAAAAATTAATTACGCATTCCAAACCTGGTCACTGTAGCCCTCTGGGAATTGCCTCCGCACCTCAGGATCTGTAAATAATTGACAGATAATATTAATTGGCTTTGGATTAGTGAGCAAGCAGAGAATCACACATTAATATTTGATCAGAAGATGATAGCAACCCTGGCAGGGGATCCAAGGAGGGCAGCTGAGGCTGCTGTGCTGATAAGAGCAGGGAAGGACTTTTCAAGGCTCTCCCTTTACCCTCCTCCAGACAGAAAAAAACTGTACATAAAACACACAAAACACATGAAACCAAAAATGTCTGTGTGTACACACACACACATACACACACACATATATAAAGATATATATCTATAAAAATATAAATTACTTTTTAAGAGAAGCCCTGGTGCTAGACTGAACTTCAGGCTGGCACTTGGGCTATATCTTTCCAGCTGCAATTTGCCACCCAGGCTTATCACCAGGAAATGGTCACCCAATGCACCTCATTTTGGTTAAAACCAGACAGCCAGTTTTGCCACCTCCAGGCACTGTGTTAATTTATCTCCATAGACAGTTTTCAGTGATACCAGTTTACAAATCCCTCAAAGTTACTTTATACTTATGTTAAGGTACGCTCCCTAAAAACCCGAAAATATTTATCCAGAATTTGAAAGAGGCAATTAACACAGCTCTGGAACCTTTCTAATCAGGAAAACAAGTGTGAAACACTTCAGAGTAGCAAGCATTCAAGACTGATGCAACGTCCTTACTCCTTTGGCTGTCAGAATAAATAATACGGTAGTATTCCCTGAGAAGTTATCTTAAATTTAATTAGAGATGTTCATAAAACAACAGAATATCACGATTGAAATTATTTATATGACAACCTATTTAAAACAGATCTCTTCAAAGCCATCCATTTTCAAAGGAATACATTGGAGAAGGCCACATTCCATTCTACAAAGATAATTTTTTAATTACAAACACCAAACCATACGACAATCAGGCAAGAGTCCAAAACCAAGTTCAATGCAGGAACAATTGAACAGTATCGTGGCAGCATCGCCCCTCGGTGCCAGGCTGGGTTTGGTGCTGCAGCCACGGCCCCAGGCTGGGCCACGCCTGGCTCAGGAGTGAGGGGTGGCACCTGGCTCAGGAGTGAGGGGTGGCACCTGGCTCAGGAGTGAGGGGTGGCACCTGCTGTCCCTCAGCACTGCCAGCCCGGAGTCCCCAGAGCAGCGTTCCCTGAGTGAGGAGTCAGGCCATGGCAGCCCTGCTCCCAGCAGGTGCAAACCCCTTCTCCAGGTGTACTCTGTCCACACGAGAAATCCAACAGCCCGGGCCTTTGGAAACTTTCCAGCTTTACATTTTCCAGACAATCAGATGCTTGGTCTTAACATTTCACCGTGATACACACCCAATATATCAACCTGTACATGCACAGATCAGCACACCCGTCTATGTTACTACAGCAAATCAGAAACAGAGAGCAAGGGATCTCCTTTTAAAGCCTTACTTTGAAAATTCTTCAGCCTACACACAGGTAAGTGAGCAAAGTGTCCAAACACAGCAAAAGATGTGACCAACTGTGCTGGCATGGGCCCCCTCTGCACACAGTTAGCAATTAACAGGACACTACAGCTTCACATTTCAGCACAGCAAGTAAAGCACCAGTGCTAAAAGAAACTATGTCACACCTATTAAGATGCATATTTTTAAATAATTTTTAAATTAATTAATGGAGGGCAAGATTTCAGAATTTCACCAAAAAAAAAACCAACCCCAATCAATGAAACAAACAAATTTGTATTGCTGCAGACATCTATAATGGTGTCTGAACATGAAACCTACATTTCCCCCTCCTTCTATTGATCCACTGCTCTCAAACTTAATATAAATATATATTCACATATTGCCTCACACAACATGTTATCATTTACCATTATCTTAGGGAAAAGAGGAACTCAATTTGACATAAATCCAAAGTGTGTTTCCTCTAAACACATTCGTCCATAGATGGCAAACCACATTCTCATTCTTGAAAAATCCAACAAATAGATTAGTCATACAAAGTAATTGTGTGTGTGTGTAAACATGTATTTTTCCTGTTTTCTTAGCATCTTGAAAGCCCTTCTGTGTTCCTGGAGCTCCCTGCCACGAAGGACAGCCCATACAAACCTGCTGGAGGGTATTTCAATGAAGCCTGAGAGCCCCATCTCAGCTCCTGGTGCAGAGGCAGAGGTCTGTGCAGAGCTTGGTGAGACTCCAGAGCTCATGGCAGCTGAACTCACCCTGAGCAAACACATCCCTGTTCCTGCCTCCATGGTCCCACCTGAGGGAACTGCCCTGTGTCTCACGTGCAGGTGTGACACAGGGACACAGCTTGTCCACAGCCCACTTGGGATGACACATCTCACAAGAGCATCAGGAGGGCTGATCCAGACAAACTGGAACACCACAGGTAAGAAAACCACTCTATGGTATGCCTGGCAGGCACAGGTCCCCATGTTTGCACAAGTCCTTTCTATTTAAGATTAGGTCAGCTCCATCACTTCACCTTTTAAATGGCCTGGGAATATTTACTGAACTTTCACTATCTTTGTTTGGAAAACACTACACTAGTCACAGGGAAAAAAACCTACATCTCATAGCTTTCATCACTGCATCCATTCCTCACTGTTAACCCAGTGTGAATTTGAAAGGTGTTTTCAACTACACTTACCTACACATGTACACACTACAGAAGGATATTTAAATTCTACGTGGTCTGCCATGGAGTTTCAGGAAGCCAGACCACCCTCACTACACCAAGAGGACTGCCATAAATACATACAATAGTGGCCCTCAAGATACCTAACTTTATGAAATATAAATATCTATACTACTCAGTACAGCCAGGCTCTCCCCTGAAGGAATAAGCACAAGTCGCCCAAAAATCACAACAGACATGATATTCTGAACAAGAGAAAACAGTCAAACAGATACAGGCCCAGCCAGCACCCAGGACTCAGCTTGAATCAGCACCACGAGTGGCAGTGAAAACTGTTCTAGCACTCGTGTGAAATATTTGGCAAACACGTGAACAGAACTGTCAACTCTGCCTGTAAAACTAAAGTAACTTGGGGAACTTCAAACACTTTTACTCACAGTGATTTGTTTTGCACAGTGCATGCAAACAGATGCAGTTCCATTGTAGCTGTAGACAGTAAGAAAGCCCTTTGCAACTCAAAACATAGGGAACGCTGTTATCCCAGGTACTTAACAGGCTTTCGAGTGAAATGATGCAAAGTAAACACATGTAAAGTACTTTTTTCAAGTTCAGGAGAGTGGAATCTATTTGCTGACATCAGAACAAGGGAAGAGCCAGGCTGAATCCCAACCAACCCCTTGCCCAGCTACAGCAAAGCGCTGAGCTGAAGCCTTGCAGTCACATATAACTTAAGAGAGCTCTGAAAGCTCAGCTGAGAGCAGGAGCAGACCTTGCAAACCAGGAACAAACACAGTGCAGGTTAACCCCCAAAAGGAAAAAGTCACAGGAATTAAGGAGATGCTTCTCAAACTAAACTTGTCCAAACCCCAAAACAATAATTCAGGTTGTGCTACATGCTGAACTTTTCTGTTGTTGATAACCTAGTATCTCCTGTTTATCTTCCATTACAACTGGTTTTGTAGTTTCAGCTCACAAAGATGACAAGATCCACACAGTTTATGCCTAAAGCAAGTGCTCACAAACTTTCCTGGAAAACAGCCATCCATGAATATAAATACATGCTGAAATACAGCACTGGAAACTCTAAGTTGCAAGTATAAAGCAGAAAGAATACAAGCAATAACATTCCAAAATAAATCTAAAATACACCATCCCATCTGCAATCTCCTCTTCCTGTAGGGACAGAAGTGCAAAGAAATACACATATGTCACAAATTTAAACTGCTGGTGCCAAGAAAAAAGTCGATTTTATTCCTAATGCTTACGCTCAGGTTTATAAAGCTTGCTAACCAAGGGCACGTTGTATCAATTTCCTCAGATCCACCAGTGACTTCAGCACAGCCAGTGTGGGCTCACTTACCAACCTGACATGCACCACTGGAAGCTCTCTTCCCAGAGGATACAGCTCCACACAAAGCAGCTGCTGCCACAAAGTCTCAGCTGGCCAAAGTCCAGGAGCTCCAGCAGCCCCTGTTGCTCTCTAGGGACAGCCTGTCCCAGGGTTATGAAATGGGTTCTGTGGGACCGGGTAGGAAAAAGGTTCTGTGGCTATTTCTGCAGCAGTTTCCCTTACAACTATTTTAAGAGGTGCTTCTGAGGGAACAGACTGAATCTCTTCCCAGTGGAACAACGTGGGGGCTGTTTTGGAAAGGGGTGAGCAAAGCCAGTGCTCGTTCTTGGGGACAGAGAGCCAGGCTTTCCTGCATGGCCACTGCAGCATGCACAGGCTCACCAAAGGAGTAACACTGAGCACAGACTGCACTCTGGCTGAGTGCAGTTCTCATGGCTAACACATCCCCATTTTCCCCCTGGAAGTGGAGATTCCACGTCACATCTGTGCACATTACGTAGAGCACTGCATTCATTACTCACACATTCCAGCTATTATTTTAGTATTTCCTTAAATATGTGAATGTTTCCAAGTTCTAAAAGCTATCTCTGCCTCTCCATACAAGATCTTGTTTAACAAAAAGCCAAGTATAGCAGAATATTGAAATTAGCTGTGAACTGTATAATCCCATTGTTCAATTTCATGGCATTTAAGACAGTACCTTCCCCTCCACACAAGTCTGGATGTTAATCCATGCTGGAACCTGATTTAATTTTCCAGATGACAGGATGGGAACATGCTACAATGGCATATTAGTGTAACTATGCTGCTCTTTTAATCACAACTTTTCTTACGTCATAAAGTGAGGAGTTTTGCTTTTAAAAGACATGCCTAATTACTTCTACAAACAGCACAGCTCAAACTGGTCTGTATTTGAATTTCATGGAAATTATAAGAAGACGGAAGTTTTCAAAAAATTATCAGAAAATGCTTCCCAGAGTAAACCATGCAAACCCAATATAAACAAACTTGCTTCTTCTGATAAAAGTCAGCCAATTTAATCCATACTGGCTACAAATAAATAATTTCAATCCCAAATTGAAAAATTCAGTGAAACTTAATTCATTATTTTGTCCTAACTAATTATTTACCTCATTCACTTCTTCAAGGTCCTTATAGCTGCCATCCCTCTAAAATGAACTGGAATTCCATTCAGAGTAACTTTTAATTTCAATACCCACTACACATTCTCATCCTTATGCAGCACAACTAAAAAGCACTGCAAACTCCTTTCCAAACCTCTGCAAACTCCTTGGTGTCCTGCACTCAGCACAGCTGAACACTCCTGCTTGCCCCTAACCTGCTGCAGCTCAGCCTGCAGATACCATCTCAGAGAGCAGGAGGGGAGGAGGGAGAAAGGTGGGGATGGGAGGAGAAAATGTGGGAAAGAAAAAACCTACACACACACCAGAAGACAGACACGAAACCTCAGAACAAGTTCTGGCATAAAATACAAATGGAATAAAAATTTCCATTTTTATTTACTATGCAGCTTTAAGCCTTCAATCCTTTCTTTTTAAAGTGTACTTTATTCTAAAAGTGTGCAAGTCAGAAAACCATCAAGATGAAAAAATAATTCTACAAGAAAGCCTTACACCCCATCCCACAAGGCCACTGCCAGCAGCAGTGTGTGAGACTGAGGTCACCCCAAGGTGTGGCTGAGCACGGCGAGCACCCCCAGCAGGTTCCACGCTCAAACCCACACCCACGGGAGCTTGTAACCAACCTCTTCACCTACCAGATCACCGTGCAAACAAACACCCCACCCCCAGGAGCCAGGCTGGGTCCCTGTGCCAGGCTGGGCCTGACTCAGTGGACATGGGCCCTGCAGTGAGAGAACCAGCCAGGACTGGTGCATCAGCGGCTGTGCAAGAGGCCATGGGCAGTCATGTCACAAAAAAGAGACTCCCAAGTTTCTCTCTCTCTCTTAAACAGAACATTTGGAAGTCTGCCCTGCAAGTGCCAAATACCTCACTGGTAACATAAAAATGCTTTTCACAACACTTTAATCTAGAAATATAATATAAGGTTTGTAACTCAGACACAAAATGCCAGTCAGACTTCAGTAGAGATGTGAAAGCAGGAAAGTTTGAGAGCAAAGGCAGTATAAAATACACATCATAGGAAACAGGAAAGAAGGGAGAAAACCAGAACAGATTAAGCAAATTACTATGATTTCCATAATTATTTCTATATTATTAACACATCAAGAGCCAGAGGAGCAGTGAGGAACAAAACTTTCCTTGGCAGTGTTCAGTAAAAACATCTTATGTGTTTTTTAAAAAATCCTTCCAAAAAAAAGCAGGTTCAATTACAGATTACCTTGCAGATTTTTACTTAAGGTAATATACAGCTCTCCAGCATGAAGAGATGTAGAGAGGTAACAGCTCTAACAACACAAGAACTGGTGCAGGTTGTCAGAGTAATGTCCATACTTGTGGGGTGCACACCAGGCATTCTGGTGCCCTCAGCCCAGGTTTCTGGTGCCCTCAGCCCAGGTTTCTGGTGCCCTCACCCCAGCTTTCTGGTGCCCTCACCCCAGGTTTCCAGTGCAGGCACGAGACCAGCAGCAGCTCCAGAAGCCTTTCAGAGTAAACGTTCAATATGCGACTTTCATTGTTTCTAGCAGACAAACCAACTTTCCATCTAAAGGGGTCTTGGTTCACTTTACAATCCTGTTACATAAACAAAAACAATGCTCATTTCTTGGATAAGAAGACAGGGAAAACACTCACTGCCTTTCAACTGCCTTTCACAAACAGAAGAGTTTCCTCCTCAGTTATTGGGTGTCATGTCACGCTGCTGAAGTGCCCAGCTCGCCACGTGCAGAGCATTTAGTCAGACCCTCTCATAAGGCAACATGTTCCACCTTAACTGCTCTTGTTTATTCCCTTGGACTCTTATATGGAATGGGGCCAGGTTTAATCAAAACTTTACTAATTCTTTTAATGGAAGCTGGGAAACAGTTGTGGTGCAAGCAGCGTCTTCAAAATATGAAATACAACTGGGGAATTATCTCTCTATTAAATCCTTAAGTTCTTTTGTTTCATCCACACCAAGATATTGGTTTTACAAAACCCAGTGGTGTAAGGGCACAGATTAATGTCTATTGCTACCATTCTAAACTGCTTCGAGTAGGGAGACATTGGAAAGCATAAGATGTCTTCAGTGATCAGCAAACTCAGAATTACTTCCCTACAAAGAAGAACAGGAAGCTTTCAGTCCAGATTAATCTTTAAACTGCTGATACTGACAGAACTAAAGCTAGAATTATAAGAAGGGGATGCACAGGATAGAGCTAAAACTAAAATAACAGAGATCAAAACCAGAAGACAAAATAAATACTTATTTCCAGTCCTGTTTGTTACATGTTTCTCCCATCTTCATTTGAGGTCTTCAGATCTTTTCTCTGCACTGGTTAATGACTTTGGTGATACCTCGAGCCCACATTAAAGCACGCTTGATGAATCTTTTGAGTTTGCTTTACTGTGCACTTAAGGGGATATTTCTCTTGATAACCATCTGTTCTTCAACCTACCCAGAAATGTAGTTTTCCTGCAAATCGAAGCCAAACTCCAGGAGTCCTGCAAACTGCAAATTTTGAATGGATTATATTTTAAATTCTTTTTTCCCCTGTAATTTTGTCAGCAAATTATACAGCAGCTAAAACTTGCAAAAAAATATAATTAGGTAAAATCGTACTCCAATGGTCAAGAAATCCACAAAGCCTGGCTTACAAAATGAAATGCGAAGTGTTTTGAAACATTTTACAGGCTGCCTGTAATAATTATACAAACGAGTTTAAATGCAGAAGTTGAATGGGAACACCTACTTTAAGCAGGCTTTTTTGGGGATTTAATAATTTTTTAATTTATTTGTGTTTGATCAGAGTATTTTTTTCTCATAACCTTTTTGACACTCTATAAATTTAATAGAGATGTGTTTTAAGTGCTCAGGCCATGAATACTGAATTTGTTTCTCTCCTGCCTCTTTGTATTTATATTCTGAGACAGCAGAGTTGCCTGGTGACAGTCCCCCCACTTCCACAGCAGCTGGCAAGCCCTCCTTGTCCTGGGGATATGAAAGAATCAGTTAACTAATATTTCAGGCTCTGATTTAAATGTGACAGTCTGGAAGTGCCAATACCATGCAGAGCAGGATTTACAAGCTAAGATTTTTCTAAAAGTCTCAGAAGCAATAAAGAAAGAAAACTAAAAAGACCTTTATCACATCTAGCATACATGCAGCAAAAATTAATCCTGATTAATTAATTAATCCAAATTAGTGCATCATCTAGAGTTTAACAATACCAGACACAAGCAGTAATTGTCTAAATCTGTTAACTTAGATTCTCAGAATGCAAATTCTCAGGCTAAGACCAAAGCAACCAGAGCTTTGACAGCTTTACAAGAAACAGTCACCTCTTTAATATTTACAGGACATGTATTTCAGATGGCTTCTGAATGATATCTGCTGGCCTGAGATCACTTCCTCTGCTGAAGGGCCAAGCACATGCCCCCAACCAATTTCTCTGAGCTCACTTTGTACAGCAGCAAAAATAAAAGTTATATTTGATAAAATTAGAGCTTATAGCCAACTGAATTAATACCCAATTGTATTAATTAGCATACTAAGCACATTCATTTCAAAAAATCCTTATTCAATTAATTTTACAAGAAATTTTTATGTAATGATACATTTTCTACTTTCCTGTGTCAACCAAATAACTTTTAACTTGGTTTTTGCTCTGAAGAAAATCAGATTTAACATTTTAATTTCATATTGCTTTTTAGCAATAGTGTATTAAAAGGAACTTGTGTAAAACCACAATGTGGCCATGGCAATCAATCAACTGCATTACAAAAAAAAAAGGAATTGCTAATGAAAACAAACGGTATTTTCCAACACACTGCCGGGCTTTTCAGTACCAGAAAATACTTTGAGTTTTATAAATATTTTCCAAGCTGTATTATTTTTGTCATTTTTGGGTTTAGCTTTAGTGATAGTTTGACCATTTAAATTTGGTAATAATCTATATTTCCTATGTCTTAGAGAACATTTTACAATTGTTTGACTTTTTAAAAATTTCTTTCCAAACTTCACCAACCACAATAACTTCAGATGGACATATTGTCAGAGATATACACAAAGCACTGCAGAAATCCATTCACTGCAGCATGGATTGCCACATATCAGGTCTAACCTGAACTGACTGAAAAAGGACGTGGAACAGAAGTGTTGTAGCCAACCATAAGTTCTTGAAGTGTTGTACTAAAACAGGAGAAACAACAACCCTTCTCTTGAGCAACTGGGTAATTGCCTGAACTACAGAGAGAAACCTTCTTTGTTACACATGCAACAGTGAATACTGATTTCTAAGCCTCAAGCTATGTAACTTTCTAATTCAAACACTGACCCCACGTTCATACTCTCAGTATTGATAGTCTCCAACTGTTTCCAGGCTCCAAGTGCCCGTGTGCTGCTGCAGTGGAGCAGCACCGCTCCCAGACACTGCTCTGTCACCAACTGCACAAATTCCCTGGGAGGGGAACCTCCAGCACAGCAACTGCACAGCTCAGAGAGAGCAGAGCTGCACCAGCAGCTGGGCCTTGATGGCTTCTGTTAGTGCACCTCTGCTTAGCTCAGGATGCTTCAGTGATCCGTAGGGCACTGAAACAAAACAAACAACTCCATCAAAGATGAAAGGCTGAAAACCTCGCTCTCCATTCCACTGGTCCCTGCAGTGGAGATGTCACCACAAATGCTTTTGGGCATGTGCAGTAGGATACAGCTTATCTGCCACACCATAAATCTGATTCATCCATGTCCTTACCAACAAAGGACAGACAACCCTCACGAGCATTTCTGGGGAGCTGATTTCATAGTGGAGCTCTGCTTGTAGCTTTTCTAGTGTAGCCACACTTAGAGCTTCACCCTCCCTGCACTGATAACCCCAGAAACCTGGGATAAGGAACAGAACTGACCAAGGGTTTCCACGGTCACCAACGCATTCTTGAGCTCTGAGGCGTTCCAAGTTCATATATTAAAAGATCATACAGAAGAGAGAGCACTAATTATTTTATTGGGACACTTCAGAACTTGGCCTTGTACCCTTCAGTATTCAGCCTCACCTTTTTGTTTCAGTTTGAGCTATGCAACATACCAACTCACCACTGCTATTAGTGCTGCCCATTCTTTCAAAATGGTAAAACAGTAAAAATCTGTAAGAACAGGTAAGCTGGAATAAAGTTAAAAAAACCCAAAAAACCAGAGATTGGTCTCAGTGAGCCTCACATAAGGCTGCAGCATCACTGAGGTCCCATGAAAGCCTTCAAGCAAAGTACTAAATGGGAGGAAAGTTTCTAAGAACAGGAAAAGCATCCAATATGCACCCCAACAAAACATTTCCAAGGAGTCAGAAATGTTGATGACAGAAGTTGAACTTCTTGAACACCATTCAAAACTTAGTGGGGGTGAGGGGAAGGAGGTCCTAAGATGGAAAAATACATCTCATGGAGCTAATGACCGCGAGATGAAAGAAAAACAAAATCACTTCATGTCTGGCTGCTCAGAATGACTTCTCTCTTTTGGAGGAAAGTTCATTAACTGGACAGCATCAGGCAGCACAACAGAGCCGTGGATATATCGACACTTGCAGGACTGACCTAGCTCATGGCTGCAGTGCTTTCAGTTACATTAGCAAAGCTCACTATGCTGTGTGCAGTGCTCAAACCAAAGGAAGGTCTCTGTGAAAGTAAGTTTAGCACATTTAAAGCAGTGCTGTCGGCTTGAAGAAAAATTTGGTTTAGATAAAAAGGAGTTTGCTGATATTCAGTGCAGCTAGACAGGAAATCTATCATCTTGCTAAAAAAATTTAAAACATTTCAGCTACTGTAGAAAAGGCACGGGTATCAAAAGCATTTTTAACCACAAAAAATGCTTTCAGACACTTGATACTTCCAAGATGTATGAGAGCATACATCCAGCTATCAAAATGCTCCTGAGAGAGTGGAGTAGTCCAGTTCTGAGCAAGAACAGCATTTCACAATCACGTCACAGCCCTGGAAATCAGCGTATATAAACCCAGCAATTTCACTAATTTCCTTTCTCTTTCCCTGGCCCAGCTTTAAGAAACCACAAACTCCCAACGAAACTTTCAGCCCTTTTCAAAGCTCTGCAGATTTGTTTCAATCTGGTCACCCTTTGCAGCAGATTTGCTGAAAACAATCTTTTTCCTTCACTACCAATTCCAAAGGTAATCTAAAACTGTAACTTGAATCCACTTGTACAAACTCTCTGCACAGGCTGATGATCCAGGCTGGCTGAAGTGCAGCTGGCCATTGACTCTGGGAGTGGGATGCTGGGGGAAACACTTCTCACAAATCTGATAAACCAGAAGGAAGCTCAAGAGCTGGGCAGCTCTTATCACACACCAGCACACCTTGAGCAGAACCTGTTCTGTTCTCATTGTCTCATTCCATGTCTAATTGGGATTCTAACTCTCTGCTCCCCAGCTGCTTTCTCCAGGTCTGAATTCACACTGCTCTCGTACTCTCATCGGAAGAATTTCAGGCACTGATGACCAATTTAGTGTAATTTCTAAATTACACCCCCTTTTTGCTAAACTCTCATTAGCACTACGCCCAAACACCCTTTTTGAGAACAGAAATTAATGATATTTATCACAAATTACTCATTGAAAAATAAACATAAATCACTAACGCTAGTACCACAACATCAATGCTCCATGCCATGACTGTTCCACAGAGGCTCCACAGCCTTTTCTTAAGTGACCAAACTAATGATGAAGTTCTCTCCATCTTTTTACACAAGTATATACGTTTAATTTTTAAACATGAAAGATTAAATTAGAACTTACCCACACAAACACAACTCCTTTTAAAAAGGCTCAAACCACTGTATTTACATCTGCAAGTACTCACGTTGTTACTACAACCTTTATAACCAAGCTTAGGTTTGCTTCAAACAAAACAGGGTTCTCGGTGATAGAGGCCCAAGAAAAAGCCCTGCATACAGTTAGTCTACAAAGAATTAACTGGATTAATTAGCAAGGGATTTGAGAAGCAGCTTGGAGCTAGAAAACCAAAACACTAAATTGTTTAAATACTTTGGCATTGGATCAAGGTTTCTAGGCAGCCCTATGTTCCATTCTCTCCTTTTTTTTTTTGCTCGGTGTTTTAACACATTTAACCTGACGAGGTACTTTTTCATGAGATATGAATGACACTGTCAAAATACTAAAAAAGAAGATGTGAATTAAAAAATGCCACAAGCTGTTAGCAATTCTGCCAACATGTATGAGCCCAGGCAACATTAATTAAAAATCAATAGCTTAGGACATAAATAGCTCTTATCTCTGTTATAGTATATCTCTAACATAACTCTTTATTAAAGAAAAAAAAGGGGGAAAAAAGCCAGTGTCTATGCTATTATGCTGACTGAATTGACCACAACAAAGCAAAAGGAATAAGGCAAAAACCCTGAGCAAAGAAACCCTTATGAGAAAGGGAGGACAGGCATATGAATGATTGGAATGCTTCAGCCTTGTACTATCATTAACACATAACTGGCTGGAAACAGCCACACTGCAAATACTTGGAGAACAAGTTACCAGGAAGAACATTCCATGTTTTCAGTGCTAATATGATTCTATACAAAATCCTTCTTGCCAAGGAAATAAAAATAACATGCACATCTTTCTGTCAGTTAGAAGTCTGTAATCTGTATCTTCCTGAGTTTATTAATCAGTATTTTTATTTTGCATCTCAACTAAAGATTGTCAATTCTCTGATAATTATAAAATAAAGATGAGAAAAAGCAGGAAATTGCACTCAACCTTTATTTCCTTTAGCAACACCGTCTTCAAACTAAAGTTACATTAGCAGGCATCAAATCCAAAAGACTTTAGATTAACTAGGAACTTAAACCATGGCTTTCAACAGCTGTTTTCACACTTGCAGAGAGCCAAACCTTTGAAAGACTCAAATCCATTTTCTAACACAATAAATATCACATAAAGTCACCCAAGCTGGATGTGCAGTTTGGGTCTGTCGTAACTCCCAGACAACCGTGACAATTAAGATTTCTGAAAAGTTTCTACAGAAAATTAACATTACATAGAAGATGTAAAATCATACTGAAGTGGAAAGGCTAAGCTTAGTTTTCTTTTTGTCTAACAACTCCTGCTTTATTCAATGACTATTAATGACAGGCATATCAAATGCTTCCATCAAGCCACAGTAGCCTGTAATCAAAGATGAAGAATTCAAACAAATGGAAACATTGCACTGTGTCAGCTGGAGTTTGAGTCCTACCTTGCACCTCTACTTCAGCACATTCCTACTTCTTCCCATCCCCTTGCCATAATCCCAGCTCCCAAAAATGTATTGATTGAAGTGCAGCACAACAAAATCAAAGGTTCTATTCATAAAGCACAGACACCAAGTGTCAGCACAGGGAAACAGAAGACCCCACTTTTCACAAGATCTTTTCATTGAGCTACAGTCAGAAATTATGTATTTCATTCTGAACTGTCCAAATTCCATTCCAGCTATTGCCATTCCCAGGTAACCTTGTTTAAGGTGCACTGAATACAAGGTTTTGTTGCTGCATTGGATAAAACACAATTCTTCATCTATAAAGTTAATTATGCAATCTTAATTTTTAGGTAGAGAAGTACATTAGAACATAGAACTGCCTTTATTAGAGTTCCTCTAAACAGAACAAATTTAAATTCCACCAAGTTCCCTCAATAATGCTTTTTGTCATTGGAAAATACAAACTAGCTCTTTATTAACATTTCAACCATTGTCTCCATGGAAGGTTCAAGAAAACAAAACAATTCTGAGACCTTGTTAAATCATCTGTCTCCATTTTACTTGATCATTATAAATAAAATGGAATAGAAGAGGCACAAGTAATTTGTAAACTCTTTCAAAGGATCTGATTTACATTTTTCTTCTACAAAGATGAAGATCTCCCCATAACATGCTTCATTTGTGTTAAATATTAAATTAAGACACTCATACTACATATATGGCAAAAATGAAATATAATTTTGATATGTTTTGGAATTATTTTCAGCAGTCTAACGCTGTTTATAATACTGGTGCAAATACTGCCACCAGTCAAGAAACAAACATTAAAAAGGTGTCCTTTAAGCTTCCCTTTAAGGCATCTACCATAATCGTATAATTTGCTCTGGACATCATTAAAATGTAAAGTTAATGAGGATTCAGCTGAAAACAGAAGAAATGTAACCTATTTTCAGGCAAAACTTCTAACACTGCAATCAGAGGGAAAACCTCTTTGATGTCTCTTTGTCTCTTCTCATTAATTTTCTTTTGGTTTAAAAAAACACAAAGGCTGTTTAAACTAAAAAATGCATAGAAGTTTAAACATGGTAATTATAGTGGAGCTGCAATGAGGTCATTAGGTTTTTGAAACTTTGAGATAAACAAAATTGAGACGTATGACTATTTTAAAAACATGTCAATACCTAATTTTAATTGTCCATGTGACTGATACCCACTGTATTCTAAGGATTTAGTCTAGATACAGAATTGTTTCAAGATGATTTAGTGAAGGACAGAATCCCATGGCCAGGGTAGAGCAAAGCAATCAAGACATACATCAACAGGATAAGCTGTAATTACTGTATCACTGGATGCCACATTCAGTATTTCTAAGAGCAACAAAACACACTTTTGCAATCCGTGCAAGAGAGATGGCAAATTGTGAGATTTTACTACTCTTTACCTCTACATTAAGGAGTAAAATACTGAACAAGTTAAATAATTGCATTTACTCACTACATCTATTCTTCTTTATGAACACTGCCAAGTACACACAAAGCTGCACACTTCTGCTTGAACACGTTAATTCTTTCCAGCAGAAAATACCTTAAAGAGGAATCTTTAATTACATCATATTGATGCACTGGGTGGGATATACTGCAGTGGCAGATATTTCTAGCAACTCATTTATAAGTAAATTTTCCCAAACACAAACTAAAAACAATTTTTACCACTACTGTCTATAAAAGAAGATGATGGATCATCACAAACAGGCCTTAACAAATACACAGGGCAAATATAATCTGATCTTTAGTGCAGAAGGAATTTAATCACAATGAAGTAAAATAATCATATTTATAACACTTTTCTGTGTGCCAGGATCACCTCTAGAAAAAATGGAGTAAGATGACATCAATATTTTATTTTGTGGCAAACATAAAAAAAATAATAATAATAATGTTAATGCATTTGTGGACAGAGGTTACAGCTTTAAGAGAGGGTTATTTACCCTCAAGAATCTTTTCTATGTGTTTGATAAACTCTTCAAATTAAACTGAGTCAATGACCAACAGACAAGCATCAGATAAAATCAGAAACTGCTTTAGGTGCAAGTGAAGCACAACTCCAGAAGAAAATTTCATATTTACTTCAAGGAAAGCTTTGGCAGTTGGGGTTTGGTTTTGGGGGTTTTTGCATTTTACCTTTCCTCTGCCATGTTTTATTAGGATTTGCTCTCCCCTTGCCCACAGAGCAGCTCTGTCCTACAGCATGCACCAGCTTCTGCTCCAGCAGAGCTGCTCCTCCCATGCTGGGACCCAGCCCTGCCTGTCTGCACTCCCTCAGTGCAGATTCACACAAACACCAAGCACAGCACTGCAATAACACCGAATCAAATACACAGCTTACCAACAGGAAACACCAGCAACCTGCCTCTGCCTCTGCCCAGACTGTGGTGCTCAATCAGCCATTCTGGCTTCACATTTTCACTCTTGCCTTGAGTCTGCATTAAGTATTTTTGATAGGTGTTTCTCCACAGACTGATAATCTGGCTTTAGAACCTCTGGATCAGAAGACCTCAAGGCTCTCCAAAGTGTCTTACAGATAGAAATTGGAGACATTTACTTAAGGAGTGCAATAATGTAAGAATCAATTCATGAAGAGGTCATGCTACCACTATTTATACTCTGAACTACGCTGTCTCAAAGTAAATGATTCTTCCAGGGAACCAATATGGGATTGAGTTAACACCTGTAGAATGCAATGGGAGTCGTGAGTCCAATTCCCTTCACCACCACTTGAAATCCCAGCACAAATTCTAATGGTAGATACTCCAGGCAGGAAAGTGTTCAGATAAAACTCTCCAGACTATAACCAATTCCAGACAAGATATTATCAGTATCAGTCATCTCTTCCTATCTCTCTGTCCAAGGTTATCATCCTCAAAATGGAAGCCCAACTTCCTTCATTTCTATTTCACTCTTCCATGAAATAAGTAATATTAAAACACATATAAAAAGCTGCTTCCATCTTAAAAAAAGACATAAAAATCATCTTCCCAGGAGCCAAAAATCTGTCAGCATCTGGAATTTTGACAAATGGTTTACCAAAACTTGCTAGCCCAAGAAGGAGCAAAATGTAAATTGACTCTGGTAGCACAGAAGGTGGAGTTTAGGATTTGTTTAGATTTGATCTTGGGTTTTGACAACTGCTGAAGTAAAACAATAGTCTAGCATTAATTTTACACTTATTTGATAATAATCTAACCTCAAATCATCTCTTGTAAACTCATTTTCAATTTCTAAAAAAACTAACACCCAAACCACAAATGAACAGTAAAAATCAACACAAAACAAAACCAACAAAAAACCACAGGAAAACCTAACAATGTCACTTTTTGTTCATGACAAAAAATACCACACCAAAGGCAGGCAGCCCATGCCTTGGGCACTCTGACAGGCCTCTTTGAATTCCAGTTCACATTCTCTTCCTGCAAGGAACTCCCCATAACAAAAAGAACCAGCAATACAAATAAATCTAGTTTATCATTTACTGCCCCAAACTTGCTCTGCCTGAGCGCTGCACTTGAAGCAGTGCTGTGCTCAGTGCTTTAGCAGAGCTCTGTAGTGCTCTGCTACAGCTACCAACCCACACACAGACCCTAAATTCCAGTGTTTCCATTGAAAACGTTCATAGGAAGCATCATCCAACTGTGGATGGACTTAGGGGACCATGCTAACTCCAGGGAAAGGAACTACCCAAAGTCCCAGTTCTGAAATCTACAGGGAGCCTCCTTTAAAGTCATTACTACTTTGTTTCTTTTTCACCTGAATGACACTCGGATTGAAAGTCCTTTACAGCTATGTCTGCATCCTGGTTAACTACAGATGCACTAAGCTTTGAGCAGAAGTTAACACTCATTAACAAGATTACCTGTTGTGATTCAGAACAACCAAAAAACAAACCCCCTTGGAAATGCCTATGACTGAGAGTGAACCAAAGTTTAAACTACTCCCTTAAATAAAGTCACACACACATACCCCTTTAACATCAACGTCTGGACTCTGCTCAAAGTACAATCTCTTTGCAGTTGCTGGCATGGCAGCCCTATTCTTAAAGCAGCACAGTAAGAGAGAGTCTATTGCAACAAGTGCTTCACCAAATTCTTAAATGCTTCAAATGCTGAAATCTTAAATGTTTCAGTAATATTGGGAATCTAATTCGAGTCTCTCAAGAACTCTTTTAAAGGAAAAACCACTCAAATTCATCTCTAAATTCAAGGAAAAGTATTGCTGGTGAGTGAAAATAATTTGTTAGAATCACTAGAAAAACCCTCCCTAAGAAAGTTTCAGTTTAGCAGTTAATTCCAACCTGCAGTTAAAAAGGCACTAGCTGTCAGTCAGTTTTCTCACCCAACTCTATCATGAAAAGAAAAACTGACAGATCACAGGAGCTTGCCTTTGTAAACCAATTCGGGAACTTTCATGCTTCTTATTTGTTAGGTTAAAGGTTAAATTGCTGACCTCTGCCCTCCTGCTTAGCAGCCTTTCCCTTTTTCTGTAAAGCTTTATTTTGGGGCTGTATTTACATGGATTAGTCTCTTTTCACGCTAAGAAGGAATCTGTTCACAGCCAAAGCCTTAGTTCTGGTTGTACAAAAAGCAGTCACAATTATTCAGCAGCAGACAATGACCATATTGTGGATTTACAAAAAAACCACCTCAGCCATGGCAAGTTCTGTCCTTGCTGCACAAAACAATAGAAGAAAAATCTTATCAAGCATTCAAGAGAAAGCAAACAAAGCAGGCCCACTGTGAACTTGATGAAGATGTCAAGCTCCTTTAAAAATATATAAATCAACAAAAGAGTTTAAAGTCTTGTGAGTGAGACTTTCTGTGCTGAATTTTTCCGTCTAGTTAAACAGTGCCAGCATAGCAATATACTGCAGATTAGTAAATACTTGTGAAATAGGAAAGACTGTAGACAGAAGAAGTTAAAGCATGAAGCAAAAAGGCCAAAGAGCTCTCTTCCCACAAAACAGCACACAGCAACAGAGAAACACTCAGTTAGATTTGGTATTACTGGTTTGGGGGTTTATTAAAACTAGTACTATCAATCAGATAAGAATATGCCTAAAATGTGTTCAAAAAAATGTATGATGACTTGTAAAATGACAGATTCTAGTATTTTTTTCATAGGGTGAGTTTCTCTTCAAATTGAGTTCTGTATTTCATTTATACTGTAAAAACCAAACTGTAAACTGTCTTCACAAAACACAGCTCAAACTGTGCTATTGACTTACCCTGACACTGCAGTCCCAGCAAGCTCTTTGTTAAAATCTTCCACCTTGTTTGTACTTACAAGCAAAGCAATCAAATGGAAACAGAAAAACAAAGCAGCAGCTTAGGAGAATTAGAATTCCCAAATACCACCTACCTACTAGCTTTGGTTACTTTTCCAATCCTGCTTTAGGAAGTTTGGTGCAGCAACACAACACTGCAAAGATGGGATGGGAAAACTCGTGATATGGAATTCCAGCCCCCTCAAGAGGAAGCCCTTATTTAATGGAAAAAGACCTGAATTCTGCACTTCCCTTGACATTACTAAACCTTCAAGATTTTATTTATTTCTCAATACATAATGGGCATATTAGAACCAACAAAATGATTTCATCTTAAAAAAATAAAGGCTGCTCTGAAAGGTGCATGGGCAAGGTTTACAAACCTTTGAATGACCAACTCTTAACTTAATCCTAGTCCAGTAACTTGGCTTATGCTCAAGAAAATCCTTCATCAGTTTAGGAGGCACTGCTCTGCTATGTAACATTATAATCTATAACAAAATATAATGGTAGGGAGCAGCAGTGTGTCTGACAGAGACAGAAAGCTGCTAGTTCTCTCTACCTGGGAAAGTCCTACCATAGAAACCACAGTGACAACTGTAGAATAATTTTAAGGCCCAAGTACATCGTGACTTCTCCCAGTAGAGTTAAGGACTTCGATTAGTTTAAGTTATACATTTGTGATCTACTGGGGAGGGGGGGAGGGAGAGAAAGAGCTATTACAACCCAAGGCTAGAACATGAAAAGTAAAGAAGGAAGTACTTAAACTACTCACAAGCTTCTAGTAGGAACAAGATTAGTAGTACATGCTACTCTAGGAGCCAATTCAAATGCAAATTTCATCCTTTCACTCAAACAATGATAAACTACCTCAGAGTTAATAGTTTCCTTCTAAGATTCATCTCCCTTTTCAACCTAGCGGTATGTTTTCGAGAAAAGAAAGAAGCACATGGAGAGTCTTACAGCAAGACCTTTTAAATTCTGTCATAAAAGAAGTAGCATAAACTACGTTTCCTTTCCTAATCCAGTGAACATTTGTTAAACTCTAACATACCTACACTTTGTCCATGCGGTCGCGTTTAGGCTTCTAACTTACCATGGTTTTTGAAAAAAACACTCAGAAAGAAATCCTTTAGCTGTACTAAACCATTTCAGCTTTTTCCTTGAACACACAGCAAGAATTTATGCTACACTCACAAAAAGATGAAAGATGAGGTCCTTGGAGAGAAAGGCCTTTTGGCACACTACATGGTAAAGCTACAGATTTGACATACTTTTATAATGTCTGCTTTGGCAAGAACACAAAAACCCCACACAAAAGCATGGTACGTCCTCCCAGACAGGGGTGTAGGGGGTGTTTTACTCTTGTGAGCATTTACTTTCAAATGCTCTTACTTCAGAGACTATTTTGATCGGTTACTTTAGACTAACAAATTCTCTTTTGCTATATGAACAGTTTGACAGTCAGACTACAATTCTCACAGCCCTTTCTAACAAGAGAGAATCTTTGGCTGAAGTCCAGCAACAGCCTTAAATTTGTCACATCCTATTTTTGATGAATGATCTGCAGCAGTTTTAAGATCATAAAGTGCTTTGAAAGTTAAAAGAAAAATTTCACAAGTAGTAAGCTTTCACTTTCTTTATAAAGGTATTTAAACTAAATTTGCTAGGAGATCCTTTCTACTTCTGCATCTCAAAAAACCCGCACAAAACAATCTTCTGGCTGAGATTAAAAACATAGGAAACAGTTGCAATGCACTTCTCTACAATGTGTCAATAGCATAGAACTGGATATCTAGGAGTGCTTAAGTGAGTTTCAGCAGTTATCTTCTGTAAAAGAAACAATAAAAGTTCTTTGTAATTTACTACCTCAGTTTCTGTGAAGTTTCAGTATTATGAAATGCCACAACAAATACAAAAATCACAATCTTTTAAAATGCTTTTTTCCTTCCTTTACACAGAGATTAAAAATCAGAAAAGAAATCCAGTAAAATAGCTGTATTTCATGAAAAGCTTTTAATTATCCACATCATGTTCCAATGCATGAGAGAAGATCATGCACCAGAGTCACAAAAAATATTAGCTTTACTTTAAGCCAACATTTTCCCTAAAATATTTCATTTTTACAATAAAACCATGGCTATTTCCCCCTCTTTTTCTGAAAGCAAATGTGTGGGAGATGGTGAGAAGCATGAGAATTGCAAAGTTCCTGCTTGACATACTTATACCTGACACACACAACATAGATTTCTCACTAGACAAATTCCATGTACTGTCACTGTAAAAACACAAGCTCTGTTCTAGTTTGCAGCTTCTCACTTTTGGTGAGGAGGCTCCAGAGCAAAGCATCCCTACAAAGAGGAAATCAGGGGACAGGAGGCCTCTAAGGATGAACAAGGCACTCCTGGACAAACTAAACAAAAACAAGCAGCTTCCAGAGGCTGGAAGCAGGGAAACATGACCTGGAAGGAATGCAGAGGAACTGTCTGAACAGCCAGGCATCAGGTTAGGAAAGCTAAAGCCCTGCCAGAAGTAAATCTGGCCAAGGACACCAAGAAAAGCTTTAATAGGAACATTGGTAATGAAAGAAAGAACAGGACGAATACATGTCCTCTCAGAAAGGGGAATTACCAACTTCCACTGAAACACCAATCATTAGGCAAACAAATGATTTGGTGTTGTCTTCTCCTAAGGAAACATATATTTTAATATGAAATACTCATCTTCATGTGGCCAGTCAGAGCTGAAGCTATCCTGCTCCACAGTTCTCCAAAAAAAAAAGGACATCACATTTACTTAAGTAGGAAAAATCTGTAAATTTCCAAGTAAGACCTGTGAATTCAACAAAGAACAGCACAAAAAACACCTTTAAATACAACTGAATGCTGGAATTGTATAATCTACCAAAGATTTCATGTACCAAGAATATACAATGCTGAGCACAGATGATTATTATTTCTAAACAATCCTGAGGGGAAAGGACAGTGAGAGCACAGGAAGCTGATCCAGTGATCATTTCCAGTCTCAGTTCACACATTTCACTGTGGTTTAGCAAAGTTCTGCCTGGACTGAAATAAAACAATGTTTGCTTTTTCAACTTCTTTGGTTTCAATGACATTTTTCTCTTTGCACCTTATTAAGTGTACAAAATATTCCCCAATGATCCTGAAGCTTATATTTCTACTAATCAAATCTTAGGATCACAGGATAATTGAGGCAGGAAGGAACCTTGGGAGGTCTCTAGTCCAAACTCCTGCTCAAACACAGGCCAGGTGTGAGGTCAGACCTGGTTCTTCAGAGTTTTGAAGCAGTTTGGTCTTGAAAACCTCCAAGGATGGAGATGCACAACACCTCTTGAGTGACCTGGTGTAATACGTGACTCCTCGTGGTGAACAGGTTCCCCATATTCACTTGGAATGTCTCTTGATCCAGCCTGTCTCTGCTCCTTGTCCTCCTGCCATGCATCACATGGCGAGCCTGCACACCTCATCCCGATGGGTACACACCTCCCAGGTATGGAATGCTGCTGCTCAGCTTCCCTGGAGCCCCCTCCAGGGCTTCAGCTCACTCAGCACCTTTGCAGCCCTCCATTGAACTTGGTCTGGTTTACCAGCAGCTTTTGTGGAATCCAGAACAGATTTTTTTCTTCTGCAGTTGACTGTGAACTTCAAAATACATTAAAGCTTAAAATTTCAGTTGATACTTCACAGCCACATGGAAACATCCTTTGCTACTTTCTCACTTTTCCAATTTGCTCTCCCATCCCACCATGGCTGGGGGAGCGGGTGGCTGCGTGGGGCTGAGCTGCCAGCTGGGGTTAATGCACGACAGCTACACTCATTTTTGGATAACAAAATGGAGGCAAGTTTTACCATGCCACAAGCCAGACAATCCCCTACACTAGGGCAGTTACAGCTTTGGAGCAATTCTTCTTCTTCAAGACCAAGTCAGAAGACTGGTACCAGAATTAAGCACTATTATACAAGACACAAACTTCAAAAACAGCTGCCTTAGTTAATTTTGGGACCAATTAAACAGGGAGAAATAGTTTCAATCCTGCCTGACAATTTGCTTCTTACTCAACTTTTATGCATTTTACTTTTCTCAACAGTAGCTGCTCCTTGCCATGTAACATACATTCCCTGACTACAAAAAAAAGAGAAGTTAATCTATATTGTTAGGGTTTTGGCATGGAACAGACAGCCAAAAAGTGACACGGACTACATGGAGGTTTCTAGGTGTGTATTTCTGGAATGGTGATTTGCCTGGGATACAGTATGCAGCTGACACTGCAGAGAACAAGACAACCTTCATTCAGAACAGAAGGACAAAATATTTGGGTATACACAGATCTAAGGCTCCTGAGAATAAAGAACACTGTTTAAGTATAAAAAATTCGGTTGGGAAAAATCTCTTAAAAGATTCTTCAGAGAGAGCAACTTCAAAATATATGGCTAGTAAAAACAATTATTAAAATTATTTTTTTACTCCCTAAAAAGAATTTTGGAAGATTTTGCACCTACAAGTGCATACAACAAACCTAAAAACACAACTAAGTGAAACTCCCATAGAATCAGTTGGTTTATAGAACAAAATGTATACTAAATTCTCCAATTAAAAACCTGTAAAGTAGTTTCCGTGCTTTTTAACCCACCTTCCCACAGCAGGGAATTAATCCCTCCAGGGGGATGCAAACAAACTTCAAAGAGAAGATTATACCCAGACACTAGTACTGTACAATGTAATGTTTATGGTCAAATTTGTTCAGATTTTCTGGCACTAGAATCCAGGTCAGATGTGCAGAAACAAAGACCAGTTATTAAAAGGGCTCCTGCAGTTACATCAAATAGTTGTGATGGCACAGAGCAGTAGGACAAGCCAAAACTGTATTCCAGCTACAACTCCCATGGAGGCTTTGGCAGGCAAGGAAGGAGTTGCAGCTATTTGACTTTCACAGACAGTAACAAATACAGATATAAAAGGAGGTAAGTGGCTTTCCAGTCAATAAAATAGAGAAATCCTTTCTATTGGTCCATTACACCATATCTATCACACACACGTGATTGTTTAATAAAAGACAAAAGAAATACTACTTCAGTACATGCTGACTAATCATAATTATTTAATTCTGGCAAACTTCCTTTTATATCATTCTAGGGACTGAACCCTCATAACAGTACCTTGAACTAAATTTTGGCATTATGAATTTCAACCTTGGCTTTTCCTGCTTATTTGATCAAGTTCCTCAGGTGAGAGAAAAGTGCAATCAAAAATTCCCAAATGTACTTACATGTTGGTTTCAGCAGTTACAGGACTTCTCTATATTATTCAAAAATAATATTACAGAAAAATACCTGTGTAATTATGACTTGATAACAATGGTAAAAACAGTTAATCAAATCATATGGTGCATCCATGCCTAATTTCCAGATAAAGTAATTTATTAAAGTGAGAATTCTGGGAGCAGATAAAAATACTTCTGTAGACAAGTAAGAAAAAGGAAGAAGTAAAAATAAATTCCAAACAGGATGCTTTAAGAATATTTTTTTGGTTTAAAACTACCCTTTTTACATGAGCAGCAAACACCAATCTGAAAAAGCACTTACTTTTTCAACCTAATCAAGAAAAGAGTTATTTCTATTTTAAAAGACAAAAAGAGACAAAACAGTCACAGAAACCTGAAAATTGTCCACAATCAGGTACAGAACCACAAATTTCTAATTTTTAGTCCTAACTGTAAAAGATTCCATAGAACCAGTAATTAAGATATTTTTAGAAGGTAGAACAGCATAATGTTAAATACATTTCATTCTCTCACAATCCATGGTCCTTAAGAAGAGTTTTAGCCAATAAATAGGTAGAAACAGTGCAAACAGTACCTTTCCCAATGCAACTGACTCCTGAGTGGGTCACTTCTGCATACACCTCAAAGGTAGTTTCTGGATTTTGTCTGAAACAAAAGAAGGCATTTAGCACACTGAGAATTTGGTTTAAGTGCACTTGCAATGAGGCAGTCAGAAAGGGTTCTCAGCATGCACACAGTACAACAACAACTAGAGAATCTCCATTTCTTGGTTTACAGCCTTGAATGATTTCTCATCAGACCTTTGTAAGGTGCTAAATACAGGGATTTTTTCAGTAAAAAAAAAGGATTGGGAACTTTTCACCAAACTGAAAAGTCAAACTGTCCAACACTGAACAAGCAGCACCCAGATTCACATTTTCATTACTGAGATCCTTGGGTTCAACTTCATGACATCTATTTGCCCAGGAAAAGTAGGGAAAAAAAAAAAGTAGATGCAGTCGAGAGGAGGCAAAATCACTTTCTGCACACACTACAGAAAAACTTAAGAGGCTGTGTTTAGGATGAAGACAGTGCCCTTTTTAATACCTGTCAAAATATTTCTACCTCTTTGCCAAAAAAAGGCCATGCTGGAGAATATTACAAATGCACGAGGTTTGGTCTCATGAGACTCCAGAGTCTTAACTCCAGAAATTTGCCAGATGCATGGAAATAAGTGTGACAGTCAAAAACCATACCGCATTGAGCTAGAAGATGTAAATTATGCTTGAGGAAAGAGATTTACTTTGCCCAAGAGTTAGAAATACACCAGTAGTAAAAGTAAAAAGTTAATGATATTACTACAAAACAAATAAACAATTTAGTGTATCTTTTCCGTTCTCACTAATTGAACTCTCTGAGTGATGCTCTGGAATTACATCTCATAATGAGTATGCAAAGGCAGCAGGTGATCATATATGAAAGAATATTTTGACTTAAGTCTTGACTAACAATTTTAGCTACTCCAGATATTTTTTATGAGAGTAAAAAGACTGTAATCCTGAAATAAGTATTTTGCAGGTCTGAACATGTGACACTCTATTCTTGGACTTTCTGGTTAAAATCAAGAATCAAAATTGCATAATTACTGCTCCAAATTTACAGCTGCTTGTATAGTGATAATATTGTCTCCTATGTGTTAATGCAAACTAACATTAGAAAATTGCTGTGGTGTAACTTGTGAATTTTGTAACTTCCTTACAGCTAAGGACGAAAGTAATGACAAAACCCATAAATACACATGCTAGAATTCCTAACTGAATGATAATTTTAAAATTAAACTCATCTTACCCAACAATTCAAACCAAACATATAAGCATGCTGAGGAGTTCAGCTTAACTCTTCAGAGAATTTCTATTATTTTTAATCCTACTTTAACACCAAAAGGATTAAGGAAAACATTTCTAACCGTGCCACAGGCCCACTTAGCCTAACTCAAGTGGCTCTAAGCCAAACCCCACACCTATTTAAACTGACAGAAAAGCTACCATGGCTTTCAGTAGCACAGGATCACACTCCTCAGTTTTACAGAGCACCTCTCAGGAGCAACAATGGTTCACAACTCAATTAATGGTAATTTAATTTGCCACCAGTTCCCAACTGGTTTGTCGTAAGTAGCTGTTTTTTCAGAAAACTGCACTCATAAGTTATGAGAAATCCAAAGTCAGCTGTTATTGTGCAATATAAAAGCAAACTTGCATAAGTCTCACTGTGCTACTCAAGTTGCAGCCCATAACCTGCAAATACTGGGGTTTAGCTGCATTCCTACAGCCACGCCATGGGCTGAGGATGGAACGACACCCACAGAGCACCAGAAATGTATTTTTCCTTTTATACACACTGCTGGGCAGCCTAATCGTACCCTCCTTGTTTGTGTCTTTATTTTTAGCACCCTGTTGCCTTAATTAAAAGTTTATAAACTTTATATTTTTACAGCTAATGGTTAAAACAACAAACACCTTTTTAGTATTATGTTAGAATCCAAGTTCAAATTCTTAAGTAAAAGCACTGGGTAACACAGCTGGCAGGAGCACAGACTATATTCCAAACCTTTCAGACAAAAAGACATCACATTTTGTATTTTAATTTTCCATGACAAACGGCAGTTTATTTCTATGAACAGTGAATTAAAGTAGCCTTCCCAAGTGAGAATTTCAGTATTAAAGGTTGCATTCAACAACCAACACCTCAGTATGAGAATGAAGTCATTGTTGGATTGTGGATATTTTATAACTTTTCAGAGGCATTAAGGAAACAACTCACTATGAGACTTCATACAGTTTGCAAATACAGCATAAACATGATCAGAAATGTGTATTCTGTAGTCCAGTGTCACCTGAGAATTGCACAGAAACCCCAGCCCCAGCAATCCCCCACTGCACAAGAGCCTTGAACACACAGCAAGTTTTCCCTCCTCCCAACAATCACTTACGGACCCACGGTCACTTACCAAGTGAACAATAAGATGCAATTTTAAAAAATACATAGAACACAGAGGTACAAAGAGACATAATGCCTCACTTATTTGAGAACTAGGTAATTTCACAAGGAAATGCAATACTTCTCTGTAAACACTAACTGAGGAAGGAGCTATGAGGTATGAGAAAATAATACTTCTATGATAAATGCTAGTTGTATGAATTACTTCAAATCTCTGATCTAGAAATAACATCCGTTTCAAAGCAATCAATATGAAATTCAATTTTACACTGCAATAAGATATTTCAAATAAGACATTTATGCACCTTTTATGATCAAAAAATGTCGTTTTTATCAAACTGTAAGAGATTTATTCAGAATAAAATTAAATCAAGCCCTCCTCTGAAGCTGGATGGCTGGAGCCTATTTCAATTCTGTCAGGAGCATTTTTGGTACACACAGGAAAATGCAATAGCACTTAGGACAGAAAGTATCATTCTGCTGAAGAACTGAGGCGTAAGAATCTGACACTACCTGATAATTAGTTGTCCTGTAACAAGATTTAGTTGCTCAACTCTTGCAGAAAGTAAATTATTAGCAGAAACCTGTAATCACTAATTCAATTCAGAAACTATAACTGAAGCCTTGATTAATTTCCATATATTTAACTTTTTTGCCTGGTATTCCCTAGGTAGATAAATTTCATCTTAGTACATAACAAACGTTCTGTTAAATCTCTGAAGGCCTTCCCAGATGTACACTTGGCATCTATTGTGTCAGCAGTGAAATACAACCACCTCTAGAAAGGGACATGCCAACTGTTTTTACAGTGCAATGCCATTCTACTGAACAGATTGGTATTGACACATTACTTAAGACAAATAAATAAGAAATCCTTTGTGTCTTGTAACACGGAGTACAAAGGCTTGGGAGCAGTGACAGCAGCAGGTTAACAAGGCTCCTATGCTACCTCACCTGGCTGGCACAGAGTGCCTGGCACGTTCCCTGAGACATGCCCCAACAGAGAATTAACCCAGCACAACACTCAATGTAGCTTTTTTTTTTTTTGCCTGCAGCTATACAGAAGCCAAAAGCTTACAGGACTGCTGGCAATTCCTTGATTTCTTTCACTTCAGTCTGATGCAGCTACTGATACTTTTCTCTAAGCAATCTTTCACTCAAATGACTCATTATTATACACCCATCAGAAATCTAACTGACAGATTTGCCCAGGTTTCATGCAGAGTCTATCACAGTGCATGCAAGGGATCCTGTGCCAAGCAGTTTAATATCCCTCATAGTTATCAATCTACTGCAAGAAGCAAGGGATCTGACTGCTGGATGTTTACTGGGGCTCCAGCACATACTGGAGACACCCCTAAAGGAGATGTGCCTCACCCTACCCAGTTAACAAACAGTTCCCCCATTCACACTTCCAACCTGTCCCCATAGGGAAGTTACTTACCAACGTTAAAGTCTTTGTTGGATTAAACATCCAGCTCAGAAAGGCAGACCAGATCATACAGGCTCTCTCACTCTACATACTTTAAGACTGTTTTGAAATTTTGTCCGTACACTACTCGGGCACAGTGTTCTGTCCAAAGTGGAAAAAAGCAGTTTATTAAGTGTTGCTCGAGGCAAAGTTGCTTAATCACTCCGTGGACAAAGTGCTTTCTCACAAAGTCCAAGAAGAATGAAAAGCAATGTTTACCTGGGTTTATTATCTCTGCTGCTCTGGTGATTGGGAAAGACAAGTTCACACTGAAGGACTTAGCACAGAAAAAGTCCTTAACTCCGCTGGCTGCACTAAGTATTTCTAGCAGCTACAGCTCCCTGACACCAGTTCCTAGTTGGAGCATCTCACCTGCCTGATGACATTCTCATTCAGCAAAGTCTGCTCAAAGCCACTGAAGTCCAAACAGCCACCACAAACCCAAGGATGGCAAACACAGCCTGCGTACCACAAATTAAACTGCATTTAAAGTAAGCATCAACCTCTTAAAAGATTTAAGATAAGGTCATCATAAGAAGTAATTTTGGATCATAATCTTGAAGCGATCCAAGCAAGGGTGACTGCTGCAGGGTCTGAAGGTGCAAGTCAGAGATACAGCCTGCTCTGCTGCCAAAACACGTACAGTTTGCAATTCTACCTGTATTTGTAAGAGTTTAACCAGTTTCTCAGGCTTTCATTTCTCTGCAGCAACAGTTGAGAACACATACTCCAAAAAGGTGCAAAACTCATGCCCACAGTATGCTTAAGAAAGGAAGAAAGGTTCATCCCTTTCTGGAACCAACCAATTGCCACAGTGCTATCATTACAAACATTCATTACCCGCTTACATTTTCCTAAAACACCTGGCTGAAGAGACACGTTTTCATCTATTCAGCCTGTGGGCTTGGGAACACGAAGATGCGTCATCACACAAATTATGTCCCCTCCAGTCTTGTATCCAAGTTAAACAAAACAAGTGAAAAGTTAAAGCCCAATGTAATCCTGAAGAACACTGCGTTCAAGAAGGAAAAATAAGTGCTCAACCGCACTCGCTGAATAAAACAGGATCTCCCTGGGACTCTCCACTCTATAACCCTTTCACACACAGGAATGTCAGCACTCCCTGCTTGGCAATAGCTTTATAACACCTCTACCTGTGTCCGAGGAACTGAATTTTCCTGGAATGGCACATGAACAAACTGAGACTTTTAAAGTGACTATACCAAACATACCAACAAGGCTTACCAATAAATCAACAACCAATTTTATGAAAATTTTAAAAAAACCCAACATTAAGGGCATGGAGCTGCAGGCCCAGCACATCAATCACTTGCATCACTCCTCTCCTTCCCCCAAACCTCTTTGCTAATGCACTTTGGCTATTTCCTAGCCAGACTTTAGTCCTTCCGTCAGCACGCTCTGGGCAAAGAAATTTGCACTCCCTCGACCGCTCCACACCCCCGAACAGGCGTCGGCTGAGCTGGCAATGAAGATGTTCCCAACACAGCACCCCCGCCCTCCCTCAGGCCTGCACCGATAACATTGCACTGCCCTCCTCGCCCGGGCCGGAGAGCGGGAGGGGCAGCGGGCTGGGTGTGAGGCAGGGTCGGCTCTCGCCCCTCTCCTGGGGCAGGGCCGGAGGGTCCCGCCGGGGTCCCGCCCGCAGTTGGGGTCGTCCTGCCCGTCCCTCCGGCCGGCGGGGCAGAGAGCGCTCTCTCCCCTTCCTTCTCCCTCTCCTTCTCGCCCAAGCCGAGGCCCAAGGGCTCGGCCAGGGTCCCGCCCGCGCGGCCTCACAGGGAGCGGAGGGAGGGCGGGGAAGTCAGTCCCCTTCTCGCTCTCCCGAGGGCCTGAAGCAGGGCTGGAGAGCTGCGGAGGGCACTCACTTGATCCTGGATCCCATGGTCTCCGGGGGGCCGCATAGACCCGGGGCGGAGCGAAACACAGGCGGGGGCCGCAGGGCCGCGCTCTGTCCGCCGCTCGCCCCTCACTCCATCCCGGTCCGCGCCGCGGCGCCCCGGCCGAGTCACGGCGCGGAGGTTGCCGGGAGCTGTAGTGCGGCGGGGCCCGGGGCGGGCGCTCTGTCCCTGTCTGGGGCAACCGTCAGGGAAAGACCGGGGGGTTCTGCTCGTGGTGCTGAGCCACAGGAAAACAGGCAACGGGCAGGAACTGATGCACAGCAAGTTCCACTCGAACACGAGGCAGAATTTATTCACTGCGCGAGTGCCCGAGCACTGGAACAGTTTGTCCCGAGAGGATGTGGAGTCTCCCTCACGGGGAATATTCCAGAACCGTCAGGACACAATCCTGTACCATGTGTTCTCATGACTGTCGGGACAGGGAGGTTGGACCAGATGCCCCAAAAAGTCCCTTCCTACCCGACCTATCCTGTGTCTCTGTGACTGCGGCCGGGAGCGCCGGGGGTCGGCAATGGCAATGCGGAGTGGCCCCGCTCCCCTCAGGGAGATTCAGGCGGGAACCCCGCGGCGGGACGGGCCCCGCTCCCCTCAGGGAGATTCAGGCAGCACCGGCCGCGCTCCTTTCGGGATTCCTCAGCTGCCCGCCACGTTTAGCAGCTGACGAGCGGCCTGGAGTGACACCGAACAGCAGGGCCAGGCCGGGACTGACGGGGCCAAACCGCGTCACCGCTTGATCCCGAGCCCTGAATATCCCCTGATATCCAGGCCAGATGAGGAGCAGGACTGCCCATTTTGGAACACCCCGTGCAGAGGGGAACCGTCCCCATGGGCACAGGCTGGAGCCTCAGGCAGGAGCAGGTATTCCATGTCCAAGGATTGTGGAAGTCAAAGGAAAGAGGCAGAGGAAGAGGCTGGGAGGGGTGCCTTGCAGAGCTGTGACAGAGCATTGTGCATTGTGGGCACAGAGACCAAGGCCACTAAAAAGACATTAAAACGTGACTAGAGAGAATCTCAAGGCCAAGCAAGGTCATAAAGGGGACTGGAGATTTCTCAGAAATGGAATGCAGTCTGCTGAAAACACATCTTACATTGACTCAAAAATCACAGATAGACAGCTTTTGAAACAGCCGTGTTGGAGTTGGCAAACAGGAACAAACAGGTACCCAACTATTTCATAAAACATGATTTACGAGAAGTTTTCAGGAAGGTTTGGAGGATTTCTAGTATAATGTAGCAATTTTAAACTTTATTTAGAGTTGAGTATGATCTACAGTGAGAAATGAAAGAATTGAAAATTTGCCTTTAAAAGGCCTCCAAAGTGCAAATCATTGTGGACACCAAGTGTTTGGCTGAAGAACTTAGATAGAAAGATGGGAGAGAGTATATCCCATCCGAGATCCTTTAATACCCCATTTGCTCCCCAGAGAGCCTGGGTGGGAAGAATCATACCACCCTCATTCAAGTAATAAATTTAAAACGTGTTAAACACTATGCACAAAGTCCTGGAAGATTTATTCACAGTTACAGTAAGTCAAAGACATGTTTGGGGAGATGAGGAGGAGTGTTTCTGGTACTAATTTGAGTACTTGAGATGAGGTGCTTCCACCACAGGTTCCACCCACAGCCTCTGCCACAGCAGCCATGTGTAAGCTCAGACCTCAGCATTGAGCCCTGGCTTGTTCTGTGCTGGGGATATACCTGTCCCCAGCCCTGAGTCGTTGTTTGATCTGTAGTGCTGTTCCCTGTCTCCTTCAGTCATTCCCATATCCATGTAAAGGAGCTTTGTAACTAAAATTACAAAAAATTACAAAACTACAAAATGACTGTTCAGACAGGGATATTCTAACCCTTTAAACATATCTGTGCACCAAGGGTGGCACATATAGCCATCAAATGGTGGTGAGTTTAGAGAAATATTGTAAAAATTGGTTGCAAAAGCAAAAAAAAATGTCAGTAACGAGTTAAAAAATAAGAAAGCTGGTAAACACAGTTCTGATGCCCTGTAAAATAACGATGTGGAAAACCCCCCAGCATTTTAGGAGTGTCTAACAGAATTTCTTACATTCATCACTGTTACATTTCATCACATGTTTCTTTTTTGGAACATGGATTGACATTAAATTCAAGAGGCAGAGCTAGAGACTCACAATTTTAATTTTGGTCTGTTTTGTGAAGTGAGCTTTTTAAAGATTTAAAGGTAAACTTATTAATATGAACAGATGTAGTAAATATTTAATGGGGACATGTGTGCAAGAGTGGTAGACTGGTTTATATTTCATTGTTTTTAGACTGAACATACTAAGGAATAAAAGGCTGGGTGATTCAAATGAGCAATTTAAACCTCTGCCACAGAAAGTGCGTGGTTGGGAAGTAGGCATTCAGCCCAGTTTGGGGAAGACAAGATATAAAAGGTGGGTTCTGTGAACTGGACTGGATAACTGAGGTGGGGATGAACTGAGAGTGGCTGGTAACTATCAAATGTCAGGAAAAATAGAGTTTGGCAACTTCATTTAAATATGTCTTGGTGAAATACCTGTTTTGTAGGTAGTCACCTGATTTGTAATGAGCGTATTTTCCTACCCCAGGGAAGAATTGTAACAGCAACCTCATGTTGGTATCTGTTCATCAACAGTTTCTCAACCAGGGTCTTGTGCAGGTGTGTGCCTGAACTTTTGAGCAGATCTTACACCCACATGGGTCATGTGATAAGCATGAGATAATACATTTGAAAAACAATATTGTAGTGTGTTTCAGGAGGAGGATTACCTACATCAAATTCACCGTTAATAAAGAGGAGTTTAATTAATAAAAAGAAATGGGCATGTGTATGGAAAATTGTGAGGTTCTGTCCTTGCTAAAGAATTCACACTTAATGGGTCTGGAAACATGTGAATTCAGGGTATGGAAGCTCTTTTCAAAAGACTGCCTAATAAAACAGGTGTGAGCTTGTAAATCTGGTAATGCTAAATCAGAGGAAACCAGAAAGGTGAGGACAGGATGAGCGTGCAGAATTTCTTCTACTTAAAAGACAAAACAGACGCTAATACAGAATTTGTACTGTGCTTTCTAACAGTGTTTTGTATATATGATGCAAGAAAAGCCAGGTATATTCCAGAATTCACAATACTGAATATGCTGGTACTCCCCAAATGTTGATAATGAAATAGGAGAATTCATTCAAAATCTCAACTGAATAAATCCTGAATATTTAAATATTTGTTCAAATTGTGAAAACTATATTTTCTGTGGAAAAGAAGGGGGGGGGGGGGGATGTTAAACATAATGTAGATGTTCCTGTTCAAGTGCAGGAGATTTTTCTCTTTTTCTGCCTAATAAGAATTTATGTTCTGAGCTGTAGAACTTTTTTTCCTCTGCTTTACCTGGTGTACTTATGTAAATTAGCTGCTCATTAGATACCCCAAATCCCATTTTCTGCAATTGTCGATGGCCCCCCCGTTTGCAGCTGGCCCAATGGTTGATGTAATTGTGTGGCAGTGACAGGCCAGCAGGGACAGCAAAGCCCCTGAGGAGAGCGAGGGGTTCCAGCAATGCCTGCTGGCCTGGCCACGGAGCCCTGGGTGTGAGTGGCTCGGAATAGATGAGCTGATTAACTGTGAATCACCCTCCCAGAAGAGATGAAGCATTAGTAGCAAACAAAAGGGAAGCAGAAGGGAAACTTCAGGCAGAAGAAAATAATCCAGGAATTAAAAGCTTGGTGAAAGCCTTAGGATGCTTCCAGATTGACCTGAGCATCTAAGTTCAATGCCTTAGAAATAGAGGTCTGATACTCTAGGATGGATGTGGTGAATGTGGCTGAGCCTGTATTTTAATATATAATACACTCACAGCACCGAATGTACATGAGAACACAGTTACAGTTTCTGCTCCACCGGTGACAGCTCTGCTGAAGCACAATGTAACCTGAATTTACTGGGGACATTCTCCCTGCTACATTTCAGCCAATGAGAATGGCGAGGGAAGAGATGCAGACTTCCGAGATCAATAGTAAAGCTTCATCTGAAAGGTTATGCCGTGGAAGAGAATATCCTGCTATCTGACTAATATTGATTATAATGTTCATGTACATTTTTCCTAATTTGTCAGTGGATGAATATTAGGAAAATCTCTACCCATGTTTAGAAACCAATGAAAAGCTTGTTACAGATATTTTTTAGATGTGAAGCAGGAGTTATTTCATCAACCTTAATTTGGTAATCCTTGTTGTTATCAAACAATGAGCCTCATGAGTTATGGATCAGGTCATGGCAAACAGCCTCCAGAAGTGTTCACATATGTTACTTGAGAAAAAAGCCTGTTCTTAATAGTCCCAGACTGGGATTCATCAGGCATTGTTAGGATAGCTGGTTACCCTCAGAGACATTCGCTTATGCCCTGAAAAAAGAGAGGTGTTTAAATCAGCCTATGTACCTGTTTGTGTGGATGGAAATAGGTTATATTGACTAGATTTCCATTACAAGTTAAGAAACAATAATCTGTGACTGCATGGAATAAAACGGATCTTTAGAAAATACAGAAGAAAACATAAAAACCAAAAAAAAAGAGGGAAATCTCCACCAAAATTCAGTTACAAGAACATAACCAAAGAGTTAAATCAAAAGCATTCTGTCTCCAAAACTGGACGCTAGGAGATGTTTAAGGAAGAGTGTAAGAATGTGGAAATATGTAGAAGTCTCACAGCCTCCAATAAATTAGTGTGCTTTCTCAGCCACGGATGCTGCTTCAAAATAGCAGCTGATGTGGGATCGGGCACTGGGCTCCACTTGGATATGGAGCTGAGGCACTGACCACAGCTCCGTGTTGACTGTCACCAGTCATCACCTGATTTTCCACGTGCCTCAGCACAGTTTCCAAGAGGTCTGCTCCATAATGTTGCCCAGCACAGAGGTGAGACTGATCATCCTGCCTTCCCATCAGGGGGAACATCGCTGGATTGCCCTGACTCCTGAAATACAATGGGTAGTGGCTCAGCAACATCATCCACCAGTTCTCTCAGGGCCTGTGGATGTATCTCAGTTCCCATGAGCTTGTGCACCTTCAGGTTCTTTAGATGGTCTCAAACGTGATCTCCTCCCACAGCTGGTGGTTCTTCATTCTCCCAGTCCCTGCCTTTGCCTCTGCAGTGTGGGCAGTGTGGCCAGAAGATGTGCCAGTGAAGATTGAGGCAAAACCATCTCTGAGTATCTCAGCCTTCTCCATGTCCTGAGTCACCAGGTCCCCCATCCCCTTCCTGAAAGGACCCACTTTTCCCCTGATCTTCCTATTATCAATGTACCTATAGATGCTTTTCTTGATGCCCCTGACATCCTTGGCCAGAACTAATTCTATCAGGGTTTAGCTTTCCTAACCTGATAGCTGGCTGTTAAGACAATTTCTCAGTATTCCTCTCAGTCTACCTGTAGTTGCTTCTACCCTCTGTAGGCTTCCTCTTAAAAGCTAAGCAAGCAGTAAAATACTTTCCCTTTCAAGTGTTTGAAGTACCATACACTGAATGACCTTTTCATTTTCCATTCACAAAGAAATAAGAAATAACTATTCTTATTTCTGATACCTGTGATTATACCAATAGCTATAACTCAGGCTTGTGAAATCCTTTAATGTAATGAGCCATGCTGGAGAGTCATTCCTCTAAAGAAAAGAGCTCAAGATGATTGACCTGAAATGGCCTCTTCATTTTTAATGAAAGGAGATCTAAATATGGCAAACATTTCCCCGTGCTACTGTCTCTCAACAGACATCTTCCTCATCAGAATCTCTTATGATTAACAGAATTGGTTATTTAATTTTAGGAGGAAACTAACATAAAGTCTGTGAGAACTATCTGGGTTTTGTCTTTAACTGTGCAGTGATTTTTCTATCAGAGGTTTTTTTTCCCTTTACTGATTCCATTCTTTGTGTAAGAGAGAAGTAGCCCATTTGGCATCAGGAAGTCAGTGCTTAGACAAGTATTATGGTGAAAGAGTAGACACCTTTTTTTGGTTGTTTCACATTTGGTGTGTGCAGACACCATTTTTACACTGTCTCCTGCCAGCATCTTCCCTATAATCACTTGTGTTCTCACCTGCTGGATCTGTTTGCCTGCATCATCTAACACAGCCCTTCTCTAATTGCAGTTCTTCCCTTTATAAACGTGTTAGGCTTTTACCTTTAGCTTCACCTCAGAACACTCTGTAGCCAATAACAGGAGTTTTGCACCCAAAATATATCCAGCTCACCATGAACATACCTGTGTGAGTTACCAAAGACACCAGGAGGTGAAATAAAGAAAAAGCATAGGAAAGAAAAAGAAAACTGGTGAAACACTCAAATCTTTAGAAAAACAGGAAATGCCCATCTTTCAAAGGGACAGACAAAGTTCTGCAGCATTGGTCCCACCTTTTTTTTTAAATGCAGTTCTAACTAGATGGAATAGGCTTTACAGTGTTTATCCCCCTCTTCCTGCAGCCTACCAGAGCTAGCAGAACTCCTGTGTTTCTGCTACCTGCTACTGTCTCACACATACTTCATTCTCCAAATTTTCACCCAAGCAGCTTTAAATTAACACTAGGTAGGTAATAACAGTAGGTTGCCTACTCAGTGGTTTGCTTTACTCTGGGGCTTATAGACCCATCCTTGCATGTTGCAAAAATCCTCTGGCTCTGGCTCTGGCTTCTTGGAACGGCTCTGCCTCCCCAGCACAAACACTGCCTGCCTGGTTCTTGCTCTGAAGCTGTTGAAGACACTATTTCATCTGCCAATAATAAAGAAGCAACTGACCTAAGTTACTCTTCTCTGTTCACCTTGCTGTGATGGCAGAGTGCTGACTGTACCGTTATTGCTCTATAAAGTGAAGTCAGATTTGTGAAGCAAAATCTATGATGGTGTGATTCCAGCTAGACGAAAAAAAGCCCAGTATGAAAATAGTTATTCATATCTGTGATAGCCTTTGTCACAGAAAAGATAACCCTCCTGAGCTGAAAGGAATAAGATCACTGATGTAAATCAGACTGCTACATTCAAGTCCCTCTAAGTTACTAATGAGCCTGGAAGAACAAGGATTCTTAGGAGAAATCCAGAACAGCAAGACATAAGTTGTTGGAGCAGGGGGAAGTACTTACTTCAGATAATACTAAACTCTTGTACAGTAGTGCCCGGCTTAAGCTGGTAGGAGCATGAAAGGGAGGGAAGGAAAAAGAAAGAGATAAAAGAAGAAGTAAGAAAGGAAGGTGTGAACAAATGAATGAATGAACAAAGGAATAAGGAATTTATAGAACGCAGTGTTTCTAACTTGGTGATGTTTATTATTTGAAACATTTGTTATATTTTGTTGCACTCATTCTAGAAATAAGAATAATAAAATCTTGGTATGAAGCATTGGTGTAGGCAGTGTTATTTTCTTTGTGTTTTCCCCATCTCACAGAATTGATGGGATCCTAGTTTCAGAGTTTCTAGTAGCAATTAAAACAACTTTTTTATATAAAATTAAAGCATATTTTGAGCCAGGCTTCAGATGTAATCACTACAATCACCATAAATCAAAAGACCACTAGCAGTGTCAGCTTCACTGCTCTTCTAAGGAGGAATCACTTATCCTTTCTGCCACAGGATGGGGGAACATGATAACTATTGATGGCTCACTACTTATTAAGTTGTCATCAGACAACATGTTGTCATAAGCTATTATTTTTAAATTGTTCTTAAGAAAACATCAAGTGGCACTTCTGTAAAGTAAGCTGGTTGTTTGAACAATGGAAAGGTATGTGTTGATATCAAAATTGAACTGCATAATGTTAAAATCAAGATTTAGTTCATGTTCCTATGTAGGAAATTGACCAAATATTTAAATTTCTACCATCTTCAAAAGCGTAACAGTGTTGAATAGTAGGGGTCTGAGTCTTATGTAGTGTATACTCATTTTATATGAGTCTAATTCCATATGATTGCTGAAGCATGACATTCCAACTTACCTTTCTGGCAACAGCTTGTGCTAAGCAGGCAGTAACTGTTCTGAACTTAAATATATAAAATGGAGTTGATGGCCTACAAATTTCTTTGAGTGATTTTCCTGCTTTGATGTTCAGAAGACATCAGTAATGTTACCCCTGATTGATACTGGGGTAAGTAAGTTCCAGATCTGTCCATTCTTGTTTGTACTCCCATTTTGTCCAAGAAATTCAAATAAGATGTGTCTGATGTCCTGTACCTGGTGGGGGAAGAAGCCTGGTCATATTAAGAATTCAGAGATTATTAACTAACTTGGGGATTGTCTTTATATTGTCATTGCTTGTGTCTGTAGTTTACTTAATCTTTTAAAACATGTAGCATTGTTCTTCAGTATGACAGGATAGCTTTCTTCTGAACCTGTAGGCATTGTTTAAGGAAAAAAAAAGAGTGGTGCTTTATTGCTAAATGTTACTTTATTTCTAAATGTTACTTTGATGCTAATGATCCCATTATGTTTTGGGGGGTAAAAACCAAACACAACCCAAAGTGCATTTACCTAGACACTGACACTTACTTTATACTTCACAAAAAGTCCATTTTATTTGTGTAATTACTGCAACTATACATGATCAAGGTATAACGAGGTGATACCATGAGCTAGCAAATACAACCTCCTCTGAATTCAATAGAGAAACTTTAAATAGGCAGTACTGCAAGCCAGCAAATATGCTTTCTTTCTCTGAAATGGGGTTAACATCCTGCTGGAAATGCTCTTTTGAGTCTAGTTCTGACACTTTTGTGGTATAATTTAAAATTATAAGGTGGGGATACCAGTATGCTCCTGTCCTGCTGCCTCCAAACGGAGCCATCGTTAACTGTGGTTTGATTTGTCCTGCTCTTACAGTTAATGAAGACTGGGTGGTATTTCACCAGGGTTAATGCTCTTGGTCCTTGTTATTAATTCCCCTGTAAGTACTCACCTTTTTCTAGACTTTCCAGTTAGTCCTGTAGGATGTTAAAAAAATGTTTTGATACATATGTTCGTTGTTTTAATCGTAGAGCTATAAAGAACTAAGTCAAGAAAAGCCTCTCAAGTAATACACAGGAGTTAGTTTATAAAGTAAGTAAAGCTGAACCACTAAGTAATAGTGACCACAATATAATTAACTTCAACATCCTCAGGGGAGAGATTGTACAAAAAATGAGGAAGCTAGTTAAAAAGACCCTAAAGTCAGAAGTGAGGAAATTAAAATCCTTCGACTCAGCATGGAGGCTACTTGAGCAACCATAACAGGGTAGCAGAAGGCACGCATAATCCCAAACAAACACGGATGCTGACAAGCAAAAACAAGCCGTGGGGCTGCAGGAAGGTTCACCAAGATTGTATAGTCAAACATGCATTTTTCTGAAGGTAAAATTATAACTTGTGAAGTCAATAGGGATAAAACACAGTGGCTAAGATACCCAGTGGAGATTAGAAGGATGACAGAGGATTTGAGGAGCAGATAGCCTGACATGAAAATAAGATTTTTTCAAGTATTAAGAACCAGCAAGCCTGCAAGACGTTTTGTAAGTCCGGTGGGCTATTTGGTAGAAAAGTAAGAAAACTAATGAGAATACAGTGCCACTGAAACGAAGGTAAATGACTTGTTTGCATTTGCATTTCCACACAGAATTTAGGGTAAAATAGACATACTACATTTTCTCTGGTTATGTAATATAGAAGAGGTTTTGTCAAATGCAGGAATTAAAAGATGTGCTGGAACAAATTCTTAAATTAATTAAAAATAGGCTCCTAAGACTGGAAAGTAACTAAATAAATTCTAAGGGGATTTCAAGCAGAAATTTCTGAACTACCAACAAGAACAGACAATCTGATTAAAATCAGTACACATAGTAAAGCAGAAAGCATTTATCCCCTAAAAGGTGTGAAGGGTAATCTGGAAATGTCAACACAGAGGTCCATATACATAAGAAACATAAACTCATTAAAAAAAAAATTTCCCATCCCTTAAGTTAGAATGATGTGATCAGAATTTGGAGGCCTGTTCTGAAAGGACATGCTTCTCCAGCCTCCAGTGTAGTGACCTCCAAACCTACAAAGCTGTTTCAGTGTTTTAAAATGTACTCATTTCCAACGAAAAATGGTCTCATGGGACACCACTGGTGGAATGAGAAGTAAATGTGAGGCCTGCGTGTGCTAGAGGTGTAGGGGGGCTGGCCTGACCTGGGCTGTGCAGTAGTGAAGAGCCAGGGCAGTCTGGGCTCACTGGCCAGCCTGTTACCAGGAAAACCAGACAGCCCTCATGGCCTGGGATCCTACCAGAATGGGGGGATCAATCCCTCTCTGCAAGTGCCTTTTTCTCTCTGTAGGGTTGGCAGCTCAGTGCAGTTGTAGGATATTAACTACTGCTAACTCCTGCACATGTGAGCAGAAATGAGCCATGTCCCAACTACCTGGAGTTAAGGAGGGTTTTCCCTGGGAAACGTACTGAGTGTTCTGATAGGAGCCATCTTTTCTGGGAACAGGCCACTGGGTTAGATAGGCTACTGATAGACTGGGCCATTTTCTATTCTCCTGGCTTGCTGTAGAATACACTGCTTTTCACAATTAAGGAGATTGCAGTTTGAACATTATCTAATGTTGTCCTTCTAGACTGAAATGTTTCCAGAATCAGCAAACTGGCAAAATTCTGTGGTTTGTGAGGTGAACCTTTAGGAGACTGATGTTTTTGCATTACCTTGGCTATTTATTAGATAACCAAAAACTGTTGGAAAGAAACCTAAGGATGTTATAAAGTGACCAGCAAAGAAACAGAAAATGGAAAAAAAAGTAGTAAGTCTGATAGTTTATTGAAATAAAGCCTACTAAATTCTGAAAAAACATTTGGGGAAAGGGAACCTGCAGTGTTTTTGAGAAAGTACATGTTGCTCAAGTCTGCATAGTTTTCCATAACTGAGAGGTCCTGGGATTCAAATTAATTCTATTTCTTTGTCAAGTTTATAATGTTACATTGTTATACTCAAAATTACATTCTGATACAGTTGAATGGGCTTGTATTTCTAGAGAAACTCTTCTATTTCCAGCCCTTAGCTACCTTGTGTCAGAGTTGATGTAGCAGTTGTGCTGCTTTCTGAAGTCACTTGCTGCCATCAAACCGGGGGGCTGTGCACAAACACAAGGCAGTGAGTCCTGCTGTGGGATGGGATTAGAGATCTAGAATGAGAATTGTGTTACAGGCACACAAACCTCTCTAAGAGGTGAATACCCGAGGTAGGCTGATCTGTGCACAGCGCAGACTTCTCTGTTAAAGCTGAGAAATACTATTCCAATTTTGTCCTCCTTTACATTTCATCATTCCGAATTTTTGACTGAATTCCAGATTTTGACATCTTGTCTTTCATGATTTCCCTGACCTTGTCTTTTCATGGTTCTTCAGTTGCCTCTATAATAATTTCTACATTTATCCTTCATCCTGACATCACATCTCCAACTCTCTGAAGATATTTAGCGGAATTATATTTTTTGCTGCCTTCTCCCCCTTCCAATCCAGTCTTATTTTGGTGTAATCTCACAGTCAAACAGATTCAGCTATCATCCCTATGTTCCCAATTGTCAGATCCACTTATTTATTCTGAACCTGTCTTCTCCTGTTTGTGAAAGTGAAATCTCACTTTGTGTTCTTGAAATGTCTTTGTAGATACCTCATCATCATCATCTACTGTTCAAAATGGGACTAAACAGAATTCCTGCCTTCTTTCCTGCTCTGCAATCTTCCCCCACTCTTTCCTAATCACTGTATATGTACTGCATGTCATTCAGCTTCTCACCATGTGTGGTCAATGCCTCTGGTTTCGAAATGTATTTAACTTGAAGAATGTCCAAAACACTTTACAGTAACAAACAAACAAAACAAAAAAGCCCACAAAGGGTAGTTGAAATCTCGAGCAAGGTAAGACATGGAGAAGCCTGAATATGGCAGCATTCTGCCTACAGCACAGGTAGAGCACCAAAGGGGAACAGCGGCCTCGTGCATCGCCCCCGGGGCTGCGCCTGTGACGGGAGGGAGTTCACTGCCAGGGCCCGTTCAGTCCTGAGCTCCTCTGCAAGGCCTCCCAACACGGGCTCCAATTAGTGCCACTTCTATTGGGGGATATTTTTTACAGACCTGCTGAAAGCAACTGGAGTAAGAGTCTCAGATTAACTTTATACAGGCCACAGCTCCAAAGCCCTTGATCATTTTCATTCAAGGCAGATTTTGACTGCAGTCTCTAGGAGTTTTTGGCTAATGAAGGATCAGGTCCATCCTTTTGGTAGCTTTTTATCATTACCTGGTTCCTATCCTGCTAGCCACTTTTCAGTTTATATTTTTATTACCTTTCCTAGAAATTAGGAATAGTAATGTTTACTACTTCTGTTAAGTGCTTATAGTTATATCAATAAAAACCAGGTAATATTTAATTTCTAGAATTACCCACCTGCCACTGAACTAACAAAGCCCATATACATCATTCCAAATGAGCACCTTGAGAGATGTCAAGTCCCAAGTTAAACATTATAAATGCTGGAAAAATGCAGAACAGAAACTAAAAGGTCCATCAGCTAGACTTTTTATTAAAAAAATAAAAGGTAATTATTCACAGATATCAAATCACACTAGTATGAAAAAAACAGAGGGAAAAAATTGCTTAGTAGTCATCCAACCCTGAATTTGGGGGGTTGTTGTCCCATCATTATTGTCTTTTGGTATGACTCAAATATGAACTATAGATAGAGAGAAAGAGAGAGAGAAAGAGAGAGAGAAAGAGAGAAAGAAAGAGAGAGAGAAAGAAAGGAAAGAAAGGAAAGAAAGGAAAGAAAGGAAAGAAAGAAAGAAAGAAAGAAAGAAAGAAAGAAAGAAAGAAAGAAAGAAAGAAGGAAGGAAAAGAAAGAAAGAAAGAGAGAGAAAACTGAGCTGAAATTAGCCTCCTGCTCAGAAGGCACTGGGTTATCTTGTCCATTTCTTATCCAGAGACAGTAAAAAATAAGCTTAAAAATGTGTGTAGTTTTCGAATATACTTGAGCTAGAGCATATTAACTGTTAAACTATCACTTATTTGTACTGACCACTGTTTAAAATACAGGAGAAAGCATTAGCATTGTAAAATGTTAATTGGTTATGTTGATCCCAGGAGCCAGGCAGACATCCTTTGTGCTGATCAACACTTAAAGCTGAATTGTGTTGCTTGAGTAAATTACAAGAAAAAAGCACAGTAAGATTTGTAAATAAGTGAAATGATTGATAAAATACAAGGAGGGGAAACATAAAAATAGAGAACAGTATCTTCTGTTTAGGAACTGATAACTGTTCAAGCAGATAATGACTTTGCTCAGTGGGACTAAAGGCAAGGACCACTGCCGGAGTTGCTGGCTCAGAGCAGACAAAGGCGAATCACACAAAACTATTTTAAGAGAAATTGCTCCTTGCCATGTAAATTCCTGCTAACCAGTGATTACTCACAAATACTCCATCGGGGAAACTGAAATCATTAAGTAAACAATTTAAAAGCTGAAGTAGAAAGTGCTGATTGCTCTAGCTCAGCTCACCAGGCTGCTCAGATACAGGACTCCTTGCCAGTGTAACAACATATTTGGAAATAACCAGAGTGCCCGTTTTGCCCCTTGTAATGAGGTGGTGAGGCCAGAAGTGGTAACTGGTGGAAAGACAATGAGGACATGAGCAGCTTCTGTTGCTAATCCAGGCATTGTCCCTACTCCGTGGGGAGAGCAGAAGACTATAATCAGTATTTCGTCCTACTGCAAAACATGTTATTTAACATGTATTGTTTAACACAATGCCAACTTTATGGATCTGCTATGAAACTAATACTTCTAGTAAGTTTTAAAACCGAGTGCTTACTACCTCTGAGTTTCTGGGTTTCATTTCCCTTTCCCCCCTTTTTCTGATCTCTGCCCTGCTGGTGGCTGAATAAAACAAAGGATGTTTCCCTGTCGCTGGCGCGGTGCTCGCAGGAGTTCCTGCGTACCTGTGGCGTTTGCACCCTCGCCGGATGCCAGGCAGTGTGTGGCACCCTGCCCTGCCGGGATGCGGTGTCCCCGTGCCCGGCGCTCCCTGGGAGCGGCGCGGGGGCTGCGGGGCCGGGGGTGCCGGCTGCCTGCAGGACCCGGGCGGACCAGGCTGGATTTAATGAGCGCGTCTTCACTGACAGATTCATTATTTGTGTTCGGTCGCTTCAAGTCAAAACTGATTAGTTACACTTACTGCAGCAAAGATTTAATGATTTTATTGTTTATCTTCAATTTATTTTGATTAACATCTCCGTTCTTTTCATTGCAAGTGCAATTAGGTGTAATATAACAGCGACTACTTTAATTTTGCTGAAATTAAGATGAATAAGTGACGGATTATGGCACTTTGTTTAACAAATAAATCATAGTTAAGAGGGCTGTATTAGTAATAAATGAAAAAACAGGCAATCTAATTAAAATGCACGGAGCTGATTGTTCAAGTTTCCAGAAATGTAATGAATTTTCATTTTGGAAATCGACTAGATTTCGGTGCAGTACTTATGTATTGACAGTAAGATGACAGAAAGGCACATTATTTTGTAAATCATCTTAATTTCTTTTATTATATTGGTAGAAGGAAGTACAAGCGATGAAATGAAGATGCACATTTAAATTTTTTTAGGAGCTAGGATTATTTTGTCAGAAAACACTGCAATTAAGGTATGGTAAAAAGAGAGACTGAGGGACTGAAATGAGGGGAAAACTCATTAGTTCAATTCTCACATGTTCAGACTTCAGCATTTTCTGCAACAGATTAATATTCTCCAGGTCCCAACCACAATTTTCTTTTAAGTTCATAAGATTCAATTCACTGCCACACAGCAACAGCCTCAAGACACGTAAGATGGAAGAAAGAACTAACATGAAGAAAACTGAACTCAACAAACAGTGAGCAAATCAAGATTGCTCTAGCCAAGCATCCCCAAATCATGGGGCAAGTAGCAGGGCAGCAATCCCAGAGCCAGCTTACTGTGGGGGTCGAATGGGCTTAACTTCTGATTGAGGAAAACCAAGAGGAAAACGAACCCTTCAGAATCAGAAACTTTATCCCTCTGATGTTTAAAAGACCTTGTATTTGACAGGACAGCTTTGAAGATAAAGACTGAAGCACTCTCCAGCTACAGGCTGTTCAGCACCCCACACTGCTGTCTGCAATGCACTTCAGTTTCACACAGTTCACTCATGGTAGGAAGGAGACAGGGGAGACATTTCTGAGTATAGTGTGCCATTTCTTGATGTCCCTGTGTCTGGCCCAGGCTCTCTTTACAGAGCCTGGCAGAGCTGGGCTCCATTCTGCCCATTTCCATCATGCCTCTTTCCCACCCCACGGCACACTGGCCAGTTGCTCTCAGATGGCCACCGTGTGAATGGGTGAGTTCAGACATGCACTGCCAGCCCTGGCTGCAGCCCAGGAGGTTGGCACTGGCCATGAGCGAGGATGAGAAGGGACTGCTCCCTGTCCTTAATGTGCAATATTCTATTTTTGGGGGGGCGTAGGAAGATTTTATTCCAGACATTAAGGTTACACAAGACTTAAACAGAGCAAGATATACTCTGTTAAGACCCTGTTTTGATTTTTTTCCCCCTGTGTGTTAGGAGTTGGGGAGAGAGGCGTGGTCAGGAGAGAAGAGAGGAAACAGAGAATGCAATTCTTACGATCACAAAATCTGCAAAAGAGTACTTGTTCTTCCTAAACTTTTAAGCCCTCTTCTTCTATTGCTGTTTCTCTTGTAACTGCTTTAAAACACTTTTTCAGATATTCAGAAGAAAGTCAGCATTGAAAGAAGTATTTATTAGGATTTAGTAGCAATTTTTGAGGGTTTTTCCTACCTCATTTAGAGCTTTATTAGTGTACACTGCTTGAAAAACAAGAATTTCAGTGGCAATGCAAATTTGTTTCAGGCAAGGAGCTTCCTCATACCTTTAAAAGGGACCTAATATCATATTTTAACAAATATCTGCAAAAAAAAGAAAATTGAAAAATAATTCCTGTCCTATGGATATAGTGGGAAAAATCAGTGAGGTTAGTTTTTATTGGTGTAAAATAAATATAGGGAAGGAGGAGGTGAAGTGAACATCTTCTAAGGCCTCCTTTCTTTGTTCCTGATTATACTGATCAGATCAACTCATTACATTAAAATAAGTAGCTCTTCCTAAGAGTACCAAATCAAATAAAAAGATAAATCTGGATTCTTTTAGCAAAGAAATATACCAACTTATTTGCAAATGTTTCTGGTTATCTCAATCTCTCTTCTAATATTAGTTTTCAATATTTAATAAATAAATAGATGGTAGGTAAAGACAGAACAAGAGGGGGAGATAGAGAAGAAGTGATGCTAATGACCAGATCAACCTGTAAAAAGCAGCCCTGCTCTGACTGGAGCCCCCGTCATCAGCTGAGTGTCATGTAGGAGAGCCCGAGGAGCCGGGGGAGGCTGTGAGGGCTTGCTGAGCTGGAGACTGGCAGCACCATTGGTTTGAAAGGGCCGTGATTGATTTGTCACCAGAGGCCCATTTGACTGGGCGAAAAGCCCTTCTGATCTCAATCTCTCTCTGCCTCCTTACCTCTGCTGTCCCCTCTCCCTTCTCCTCGTTGGGAGGCTGGCACAGCAGCTGGGCAAGGGGGCTGCAGTCGGGGCTGACACACAGCAAAAGGGTTGAAGGTCACGGCTGCTGAAACTCTGTAAGGACTGACAGGGGACATCCAGCTCATCCTACTTCTCACTTTCTGTCTTGCCTTTAGAACCCCTGAGGTTTGCAAAGCCCCCAGTACACATCCACACAAATTCACCAGCACTCCATTCCCCAAGCAGAGACACAACCAAAGGCTCTCTCTGCCTCTCTCCTTCTCTCTGCCTCTGTCTCTCTCGCACACACTCACACACTCACGCACACGCACACACACGCACTCTGTCTCCCCACCCCTTCCACCTTCCTGTTATCTGGCTGGCAGAAACCTCTAGATCTACAAATATTAATTACAAAGGACAACGAAAGGTAAGAAGGCGTCAATTATCCAAAGGTGTCGTGATGTTATTTCAAGTCAATTGCAAATGTGTGAGGGGGAAGATTTCGCCCCAGTGATTCCTGTCTGCTTGGCTGATGGGGACCGGAGCTGATTCCCTCCCAGAACTGCTGCAGCTATGCCTTAAACCACACACTTTCCAGCAGGAGCCATCAGCATGGGCCTTTCTGAATTCTCTTTTTATTTCATTCATTAAGGGCATTAGGCAAGTTGGAATTTGTATGAAAAGGATCCTATGGGAATACTGTCTCCAGGGTAGGTATTTTCATGACTTTCCACATCCTGGGGCTCTCTCTGTATCTCTTCTCTTTCTCTTCTGTTAGATGGAGCTTTAAAGGAGGCTGCCCTCATCTTCCACCTAATCTGGGGAAAGGAAATATTTTGAGCTGCATATATTAAGTGGCAAAATATTTTATTTATTTTATGAAGTGAAAGCTACTGAGAAATTGTGGAACCTTTCTTGCTTAATTTTGTGAATGGGCTTTTTATTAGTATTATTCCTATTCCTGTGTTCAGGTTTTTCTCACACAGGAGTTTCTAATGACAATTGCCTTCATTATCCAAAAAGAAAGAGATAGCAGACTGGACAACAGCAAAATAATATTAATCAAACAAAGGCAGAGTTTAAATTAAAAGGTCTGTTGTGTTCTCATAAAAGCAGGACAATCTCAATACTCTAGCTCATTTCACTTGGCAAAAGAACGTGGCATCAGTTTTTTAACTTTAAAATAGTTTAATGAACACGAATGGAGAAATAATTTTTCTGTGTATTTAGCAGTCTATAAAGAAGAGAGAATGCTTTAACTTTGATCGCCACAATTAGTTCCCTGGGTATCTAGAGGGGAACAGGGCAGCCCTGGGAGCCTCAGTTCTTTAGATACAAAAGCATTTAGATCGCTTTAGAGCAGTTAATCCTGAGACTGGCTAGGGTCCCTTTTGTTTTCTAACTCCATTGTGGGTTTTGTTCAGTTTTTTCTATTCGCATGATTGACTGCCCAATGGATGCTAATTATCCAAATGTCGCTTCTGTCCTTTGAGTGACTTTCTATGTATTATGGGCAACTGTCATGCATTCTGTCATTCTATATCATATTACATGTATTATCATATGAAAATGGTACTCTGCATAAAGGAAGGTGTCTGAACCAGCAGATGCTGCAGATATTTAGAGGACTTGCCTAATTTGAATGGATTTTCTATAGAAAAATTGGTCAGAAAGCATATAGGGGAGAGTCAGAAATTGAAAGTTTATCAGGTAATTATTTTTGTCCTTTTGCTGTTTACATGATAATGTACAAGGCATTAACTGTCTCTGCTTCTGAAATCTGCAGCCACCTTCCTCCTCCCGAACCAGGCAACCCGTCTGTATTTATTAGAGTATGACAGCTTAAGCTAATTAAACTGATATCTGTCTAAAATAATAAGCCCAGAAAGTTAGAATAAACATTATGATTATAAGCAGAGAAGGCAGCTATACAAATGTAGCATCAGTGTTATAGTTTAATGATAAACTAAAAATTCCTGTATGAAAAACACTGGATGTGGAATTACGAACAATAATAAAGTTCGGCAAAGAAATTTTTCACTGTAAATATTTTTTGCTTAGATCTTTATCTCTTTCCATTATATTAATAAGGCTGAGGGCTAACACAGCTGTGAACATGAATATTTTTTTTTTATACATATGTGAACATATATTTAAAAGGATATCAAGGGAAAGATTTTTGCTGCAGTTTTTCCACTAAAATAAACTTAACACACCTCAATGAAATGTGCATGCCAGCACTTAACAGGAATGCAAGATTTATAACGATAGGGCTTTTTAGATTTGCACTCTGGGGTCCATTGAATCCATAGGCACATCCAGAGTTCCCTATCCTAAAATGTTAGGATACTGTTTTATATTTGCCATTCGTATGAAATACTCTGGATATATAACACTGAAATTCATGATCTTGAGCTTCATCAAATATATGTGCAATAAGTTTCTATTAATGGTAAAGCTAAATCATGGGAAATATGTGCTTTAGGAAATAACACAAAGATGCCATAGAAAGCCTTGCTCTGCTGTATCAAGGTGCTTTGAAATTTTACATGATCAAATATACATGATCAAGCTGTGCTTGTTAGGGTACGAGGGGCTCCAAATGGTCAATGGCTATTGATCAGGCTGTTAAGTATTTGTTCATGATTCTTTATATCCCAAAAGGTTCAGGGAAATGAACAGTGAAAAATTGCATCAGAGCCCACCTTTGTTTGAGATTGATGTATCAAAACAGAGTATTCATTTGCCAAATCTATTGGAAAAAATGTGCAGTAAATTATGACATGAAGACTCCATGTACAGAGTATTTCCCTTTTTTTAATTATCTTTGTAATATTTTAAGTGCTAATTAAAAATGTAAAGACAGAGCCTTTGTAGAACGTGAATAGTAAATTATTGATAAGAGCAGATTTACACAGCAAAAACAGAGATACAATCATAACTTATCAGTTGACCTTTACATTTTACTTTACATTTTGCTCATGCCAAAATTTTTTTAACTGAAGTTGCAATAACAGTGATGCAGGAGAATCCATAAAGCGAAAATGGAAATTTCTGCTACTCTTAGAAAACAGCAAATCTTACTGGGATCAGTAAGTTACTATCTTTTACTATCTTTTAGTAATTGAGTACATATTGCTTCTCATGAAGAGTTCAAATTAAATGTGGTGGGCTTTTAAATTATAATGTCATTTGGCAAACATCTTAAAATATTTGAATAATAATAATTCTTTCTTGAGATTTCTACAGTAGGTGTTTCTACAAGTTCATCATATGTATTGTTTATTTTTAAAATATCTGTAAAGTTGGTTACATCTTTCAAAATATTACACATGTCGAAAGAGAACGCTAATGTATAATTCTTGCAAAATCATACAAGGCATACTTTATTTGATTTCATAATCCTATACATTGCATAAATTCATAAGATCTTTCCTGAACACAGAAATCTCTGAAGAGAAACTTACTGCACACTAAAGAAAACTACTGAACACAAAGAATTATTTCTGCAGATATTTGCCTCTAAGTAATTATAACATATGTCTGTGTCTGAATCTGCAAATAGATAGCTGGTTACACACACATATGTTCATCCACACACACACAGCCTCATACTGTGATATCTCTTATACATATTTATATAAACAAATTTACATACTGCATCTTTGGAACTCTTAAAACCAGCACTATGTATTTTGTGCCTCATTTTCAGTGCTAATTCCCTCAAAATTAGTTAATATTTTCCAAATGAGAATTACATTGAAAAGAATCAGCCACGCTGATATAAAAAGTTTGCAAAGTATAAAATGGGCAAAATGTCCCGGATTGGTGGGAAATGCCCTCTCACCTTCTCGTGTCTGACCTGCCACTTAATTGATCTGCTCTTGTGTGGGAGCGGGCAGTGGGAGCGAGGGCAGCACAGCAGCAGAGCCTCCAGCCTCCCAAAGTTCTCAGAGCCTTCAGCTTTTAGAGAAAATCGCCTAACTCCAGTACATGTCTAAGATTTCCTTGCCACTGTTTCAATTTGCACCTTATCTAACTTCTTGCTGCCAGTATTTGCACACAAGGTGCCCCGTGAGTCCCTGGCCGTGTCACTCCTCTGTCCCCACTGCCCAGCTGCAGCACAAAGTTCCCTCTGTCCATACCTGCTCCTGCGCTGGGAAGGGGCTGCAGAGCCAGGCGGTGGCATTCAGGTAGTCCTGAGAAGGGCTTGGAGTGACAAAATATTGACTGGATTTGGTATTCACTTCTGGAGGATGACGTTAGTGCCACAAAAATCCCTGTGATGTACAGGGAATAGTTAATTAATTAAAGGACCTGCTAATTGCTACTTGAGGTACTGAGCGGAGCTGATGAAGAGTGCTTGGTGCAAGGTTAGGTTCTCAGTTTTGAGTGAACATTTTCATTTAAAAGATTTCTTTAAAGTACATCCTAATTTTTTAACGTTTTTTCAGGTTACTGTATCTAGTTCAGACTCAAGTGTTCAATTGAGCTTCAATTAATTATAATATATAGTCAGGGTTCTTTAGCTGGGATAGATTGATGGAGAAGCTTTGTTTCATTTGGTGCAGGTGGCACTGTTTAATAAGCACAGGAGAGAGTGAATAATGTAGTGTTTGCAAAGAGAAATAAATGCAAAATAGAGAGGTGCAATTAGATCAGCTCAGAGAAATAAAGGATAAATATTAAATGGTCAGCTATCTTGCAAATATCAAATAAAATAGTAATAAGTATCCAGTTGAAAACTGCCATTTTAATTTATGACTATCTGAAAGCACTGCTTTAAAATAAATCTAGTGAGAAAATCTTCTGCCTTCATTAGGCAGGCACATTTCAATATCTGGAAAACACCAGACTGCTAATTTTTAAAATTTACACATTGTTTTTCTGATACTGAAGTATAAACAGATTCTAAATTTAAAATACAAACACAACTACTTCAAAAGTTAATTTTCAAATTGTATTATAAAATGCCTTAACCTTAACCTTTGGCATTCTTTTTTTTTTTAATTGGATCTATGTCATATTGGGGAAAAAAATAATCCCATGGAAAATTAATCTGGGAAAACTTGGAAATCATTATCAGTAATGTACTAGCCAATGAGGGGCTTCTTTGCATGCACTAAAGATGAAAGAAAGTTGCAGAAGATTATTGAAAAGAACAACAAAATTGTAGATTAAAAAAGTAAAAAAAGCCAGCGAAAATGAAAATTTTCTAATGGCACACAAAACCCCAAACCAAGTATATTTCCCTGAAAATAACAAATAAGAAGAAAGGGGAGAAATGTTATTTGACCTTTAAAAAAAAAAAAAAGGGATCTGGGTATCTGGTAGCTAAGAGGATAGTCCTGTAAGCTACTTAACAAAAGAATGTAAATGTATTAGGCATTTCAGCAACACTTCTGCATCTGAGAATTTCAGCTGTAGACAGATTTTCCACAGACGATTCCCCCCTACTGCTAACCTCTTAAATATACCTATAAAATACAAAATGGTCCAAATCACCTCCAATAAAGGAAGCTTCCTTACATTAAATGCATTGAATATTTGTGTTAGAAATCCAAAGTGCTTTCTGATGTGGTTAAATTCACAAAGAAATGTGGTTGTAGAACAGAAAGGAATGTACTGAGCACATCTCTCTGAATATTTGCAGATGGATACGGAGCTGGGGAAGTTTACTTATAAAGTATGGAATTAATCATATTCTCGGGCTCTGAGCATTCAAAGGAGGCAATGCTATTGGAGTCTTTTCTGTACAAACCTTGTTTTTGTCATGCAGCCGTGTTTACCAAATCCCCGGTACGCCCAATCGGGGCAGGCTCCCGAGCCCCGCCGATTGGTGGATGCTGAACTTGTAAAAGCTTTATGAGGGAGTGTTTGCTGCTCCTGCAGCCCGGGGTGCCCTGCTGCCAGCGTGGAGCTGCTGCACACCCAGGGGCTGCAGGGGCTGCACGGGGGGAGCTGGGCAGCCACGGAGCCCCTCTCTCAACTCCTACGTGTGTTTGGGCAAAGCAGACTTCACCCCAAAAATAACCTTCCCCAGTTGGTTAAAAAATTAAAATCTGTCCATTTACATTAAAACCATGTTCCTACAAAGGACCTTGCTACAATTATTTGAGCTCTAACTGTAGACCAATAAGATTAGTCTGCAGTAAACAGATTTAAAATAATTAATAAGAAACAGCTACACTAGTAGATGCAAAAAAGAGACATTTTTGTGATCTTTGTCGTGTCCTGTGCATGCATTTACTGAATTTCTAGTAATTGCTGCTTCATATTTTGTAAAAGTTATTTTATTTAAATTATTTGTTATAGTAGATGCTTGTCAGGCAATCGGATCTAAGCACATCACCAAAAATGTATATTCCCCAAAATAAAACTCCAAAGCTCTGGTAAATATACAGCTCCTGACCTTCAGAATCGTGTTTTCTGTACCAATTCACTGTAATAAAAATGAACATTTTGTCATCACTTTGGGAAACTGTGCCAAACACCTTAAAACACATGTCACATGCCAACTTTACTTCATTTTTGTCCTCAGGGAATAGATACATCTGGAATCATAATCACAGATAAAAACCTTGACAAAATTGCACATGAGCCCAGCCCTTCTCTCCAACACCTACCTTTTCATAACATTTAATACAATATTAATATCGGTTACTAAAAAGGCTTCCAACCTTTACATTTCTGACATAACATGTTCAAACCCATATTTCACACTTCTTGTTCTGTTTTAAGTTCAGTGGATTTAACAGGACTCTGGAGAGAAGATCATGTGGTTGAAGATTTCCCTCCCTCTTTGACACCCGTAGAGGCAGTTTTGGAATTGTTTAAATAGCTGTGGCTATATAAACTGAAATATGTGAGACGTTGGACATCTTATTTCTCTCTCACATCTATAGATACGTGCTTGTATTTTCCTCTGAAATCAATTGCTTGTACCAGGGAACAACAATTTCAGCACATCTGGGCAAAACCTTCAGAATATTTTCCTTTTAAACTGTATTTTTTCTCTTTCCTGCATGTGCCTGGTTTACCAGACAAATACAGTTAGCTAGTATATATAATAATAGTATTTGGTCTTTTTTTATCTGTGATTGACGGGTTTTCAAATCAAAATAAAACACATTCTTAGTCGATCATCTTCTTGAGCGTGCACTCCTGTTTTAAGCTCGGTTTGCTTCTGAAGACAGCCAGAGATCTCACTCCATCAGGGGTAAATGGTGGAATTATAGATCCACCAGATCCCCTACTCTCTGAAAAATGCTCGGCTTAATATTTAATAGCTAATTCCTGAACTGATATTTTTACTGCATGTTTTTATCAAACACTCATCAGCTGGTATTGCAAAGAAAACGAATCAGAAAACTTTGAAAATTTCCATTTATGATTGTGTTTGTAATTAATCCCATGCTGGAAGTACCTCGGGCAGCTCACTGTATGGCTTTGTTCGTGTCAAAATGGGGAGAGCAACCTCTTTTTGTTACATATTTAACAGCTTTGAAAGACATTTTTTTAAACAGCAAATGTACTAGACAGCTTTAAAGCAGAGGACATTAAATAGGGGCCAATTATTCATTCAGCAGCTCTACGTGCATCAAAAACATGCATACCACCAAATTTTCCTGAGACAAACCACTTAATTTCCCATGACTCAGACACCGTTTCAGTACTAACTAGATAAGGATAGCAATCATTTACAAAAAGAAACAGATATAACATGTTTCCTACCCTGGAATAATGAAAAAAATCTTTTAAAAGATGTTCATTTACAATTTGGGGACAGCGTTGGTGGCAAGAAATGTCCTATTTTTAAATGGAGCAGTGTTCCTGGTTAGGATAATTTCATTATTCTCTTTCACTTTAAAATGACCCCAAGTGTCTAACTCAGTATATAAGAAGTGCAGAAGGTGATCCATGAATGGAGTAATAATTTGCCCGAACCATTTCAAGTGAGACCACGGAGCTGCTGGTCTGTGTGCAGCAACCTGGGGAGAGGAAGAGCTGAGCTGAGCTCCTCTTGCTGACAGGAAGCAAACTGGCTCACGTTTTAGGAGAACAACATCATTGCCTATAAAACTGAAGAAGAGACAAAATATATAAAACCAGTTAATGTTGTAGTTAACTTGCAAATCAAGTAAATCTGTTGGTACAGCATTTTAGAAATAACCGATAACAGCATCACACCAAACACACATTTCTGAACATACACGCATTCTGATTTTGATTTAATGGTATCTCAGCGTCAACTATTGCTTCCTTTGCTGGTACACACTTCCTGATGCCTACTGTGAAGGGTGCCCATATTTACAACTGAGTAAGATGATTAATTACACCTTGTCAATCACGGTGCATGAAGACATAACACCACAGCAGACAATGAAGAAGATGCCTGAAGCTACAATTACATTTTAATTCATAGTTTATTGTATGTTCCCATATATTGCAGTCTAATAACCGTAGGGGCATCGAAAACATATGAGATATCAATCACTCTGCCCCCTGGTCTTTCATGTTTATATTATTCCACAGTCTTTAAATTACCATAAGTAGTTGCTTATTTTCTAAGCTTTCTTCTCTTCTCTCTTACCTTTTGCTTCCATTTATCTTTTATTCTTAGTATCTTTATCCAACAGCTATAAGTATTTGATAGAAGTTTGTAGCTCACTTAAAATCTGTAACAGACAACCTGAAACCCAGCAATTAGCAAAGACAGCTTAGACTTGTGTTCCTTTGTTGAAGGAGGCGTTGAATCTTTTGTTCTGATTTAGTCACGGTAGCTGGGTGGAAGCTGGTACCTCATTATGTGGTTGGTCTGTTTGTCTGGTAGGTAGCAGATGGTACTGGAGATGACGTTACCAAGAGAGGCAGGGTAGAGAAACTCAAGACCTGTGATTTGTTCACCTGTCACCTATAACAAAATACAGGTTAAAAGACTTTATTATTAGCTGCACCATTTTTTTAATGAAAAAACTCTCATTTCAAATGAGCCTGCGTTTCATTCTGAAGACGATTTTGCTCCAGCAATTTTTCTGTGGCTCATTATTTGAAAGTATCCTTGATTTTATTCTGAACAATGTAAATGCCATTCATGTGTCAGTGTGTACATTAGCAGCTTTATGTTTACATTCTGTTACTCTCCTTGTGTTTTGGTAGCAAGGGTTGGATGTCTTCTTGTGTTTGTATATCCATTAGAAGACAATCAGAGATACCCTGTGAACTGCAGGCCATGCCATACTTTTTCAGCGTGCTCTTGGTATTATTGGTTCCATCCACTGAGGCAATTCTGTAACATAAAATACTGTACTTTAATTCTGTTAAGCACCTAAAATCTTTTTGATAATTAGCAAGGTCTGATAGAGCATAGAAATCCATGACCTTTCTTGACTGCAAAAAGTACGTGATCAATTCGGTGATAGGAAATTAATCTGGTATTAAAACGTCTGAGGATAGCACGGTACACAGCTGTGAGGAGGATATTCTGCAGCATTGCTTGAGCAAAGGTGAGGCAGTGCTGTCCCACCACAGGGTCTGTGGTGTCCGGTGAGCAATGATCCACAGCTGCTCCTGGAGGCAAAGCTCCCAGCACAGACGGGGCTTGAAAACGTCTCACAACTGTACGGAAAAGGGAAAGATGATTTTATCAAGATAAACACTGTACAGAGCCACTAATTGTGCTGCAGGATTCTAATCTGAATTCAAACATGAACTTCCATTGTTTCCGAGGTCTGATTTTAGGACAGACTTCGGATAGTTCCCACAGATGCCAAATTAGCTTGCATTCTGTATGGTTTCTTGAGGGGTCTTGTGGCTATTTCATATGCATTTCTACAAGAGACACTTTGTTCTCCTCTGTGACATGCAAATGACTTTAACTACTCAGAGCAATCCCAACAGAAAGATTATAAAAAGCATCAATTATCGTAAGGATGGAAAGGATGGAATGTATAAACCCAGCAAAGTTGGGCTATAAACAGAAGAATTCCAGTTTTAGCAAGGATAATCTTAACTGCACCACACCTGTAAGAGGCAAATCGCTCTGTCAGAAAACAACACCTGATAGGAATGAGCAGAGTGATGTAATAATTCATAGTCATGGATGAGGCAGCCAGTCTCATGATCTCAGATGTGCATTCAGATTTACCTTCCGTTGTGCTACCTTTGCTAACATAATTAGAAGTGCGATATTTGACATCTTTAATACTAATTAGTCCTTCCTTATTACCCACCTCCTGGATAAATATTTAGACACCGTAAACAGTCTCCCTGTGCACTCTTTGTTTTTCCTGGAGAGTTTCTGAAGCTTTTCCTCAAGTTCAGAGACCTTCCTGGCCTGGCTTTCTTACGGTCTACTTGGAAATGAGAGATGCAAGAGGCCTTGGTTTATGGAAGGCTCCACAAACTGGAGTGACTCAAGTTGTTATATTCTAACAGTGAATTTTTTTCATAACGAAGAGTTATTGGGTGCATTCAACTGGTCCTAAATGTTTGGGGTATCGTGAGACGTACTCTAGAACGCCTCCTTCCCGCGCGCTGGAGAAGTTGTGCCCCACAGCCTCTCCGGCGCGCCATGGCCCGACACGTCGCCGACGGCCACCGACAAACGCCAAGGTCCGCGCGGGGCCGGGCCGCTCCCGAGGCCGCGGAGCGAGCGGGACGCGGCAGCGCTCGCGGTGCGCGGGCGGCCGGGACGGCGCGGGGACAGCGCGGGGACAGCGCGGGGACAGCGCGGGGACACCGCCCGGCCCCGAGCACATGCCGGCGGCCCGGGCGCGGCGCAGCCAATGGCGGCGGGGCAGGACATGATGTCAGAGGGGCTGTAGAAAAGGCGCGGAGCCCCGCGCGGTCCCCGCGCTGCAGACGCGCTGCTCGCAGCACCGCGGCGGCTCCGGCTCCGGCTGCGCTCCCGCCCCGGGCCCCGCGGGCCGCGCCGCTTTAAGGACAGAGGGGGGCCGCGAGTGCCCGTCCCATCTGGTGCCCGTCCAACTCTTCCTCCTTCCCCTTGGCTTTTTCTTTTCCCAATGAGCTCCAGCGGGCTGGGGGAGGAGCGGGGGAAGGAGCAAACTTTGCCCCTGAGCTGCCGCCGCTGCCAGCCCTCTGGACTGTGAGTGCGTACGGTGGGCATCCGCCCCAGCCTCCTGCAGCACCAGCCTGCTCTCCGCCTGCTGCAGCCTCCCTCTCCCCTGCTTTCCTCCTCTAAATTTCGCACAGTACGATGTAAGGGGCTTGTCGTAATTTTTTTTCTAATTCTTATTTATTTCTCACCGAAGATGGTTTAATTTTTTTTTTTAATATTTCTACTATTTATTAATCCCTCCCAACCGTAAGCCTGCCCAGCCTTCTGCCAGCTGGGCCAGAGCATAAAGCCTGGGACTGCACCTGGGGCAATGAGCCCTGCACTGAAGAAGCCTCCTAGAGAGATGTGCCGGGGCCGCGCAACAGACTAGATCCAAGCCCCGAAGCTTACACCACCAGTTATCCCCTCTCCTTCATCCCCTTCGCCCGCCTTTTCTGCACCCCATCCCTTGAAACCTCGGATCAGTTCCTGCGCCGCGCTCCGGAGAGCCCTGCCGGGGAAAAACCCGGTGCCCAAGGAGAGACGGGGCGGCCGTGCTAGATGCATGGGGGAGGGCTCCGGTTAATGCAAGTTCTGGGCTCCTGCAGGGACCCCGACAACTGTCAGCAGCAACAGCAATTCGGGCCCTCCTCCTCTGCTTCCTCAGCGATGCTTTTCCACAGTCTTTCCGGCTCGGAGATGCACGGGGTCATCGACGAGATGGATCGCAGAACCAAAAGCGAAGCACCGGCCATCAGCTCGGCTATAGACAGGGGAGAGACGGAAACGGTAGGAGCCGAAGGAATGGGAGAGTCATGCACCCCCCTAAACATGCCAAACCCCTCACAGATACAGCTTCTCCCCTGAAATAACAGATTGGGGAAGAAGCGTATGCAAAATACTAAATCAGAAGAAAATTGAGCATAAAGGCACCCCAAAAGATTAAATGAAACCATGGGGAAAGGCATGAAACTGTTAATTATTAATAATATGCATAGTAATAGTAACGCTTGGGTGAAATGAACGGTACTGCTCTTGTGAGAAAACAGATAGACCAGCCTTTTGGTAGCGTCCAAGAACTCCTTCCCTTCCCCCAGCCTGTCCGGCCTTCCAAAGTTTTTAGGAAGAGGCAAAGTGTGGTTTTATACCGGTAACATTTTGGCATAGCAAATTTTTTTGTCTGCAGAATGGAAACACGAACACCAAAGAATCCAATTCTTTGTTATTTTTCAGGTAGGATGCCTTCATGGAGATAATCTTTATAGCATTTATTTAAGGAGAAAAAAACCAAACACGAGTGTCTTTAAGTTATGGGGTTTTTTAAATAATTTTAATATGTGGGTTTGTAAACATGGCAAAGAGAACTAGAAGATATTTCTCGGGGAGACGGGTGGATGGGAATTTTTATAACTTTACCACATTTCATCTTGTCTGCTGATGCGTAGACCTTGTATATTAATACATTTAGATAATAAAAAGATGCATCTGTCTAACTGGCGTTAAGCTGCCGAAGTGGAAGAAATTTTTTAAGTGCCTTAAGTGATTCAACAATTTATGTATACTATGGTTTTTTTAAAAGAAATTACAATTCTGAAGTGAAATTATCTCGTGCGTTCATTAAACGCTATCTTGTAAACTGATACAGGAGTATGCAAGGAAAATCCATTCTCAGGTTTTCAAACTTCATCAGTATGTGTACTTTCTTGTAATGTTAAATGAAATTTGCTTAAAGGTGACAGTGAGACTATTTAATCTTGAAACACCGGCTGGAGAACGGCCTTTGTACTAGAAGGGTGGGATGCGATTTCTAATCCAAACGGTTTTGGTTCTCTTTTAAAAAGTTAATATTTCTCTGTACAGTTACACAACACCCAATGATCTTTGCTGGAATAAATATTGTGGCATAGATAGTTGTATATAACTGTATAATCTATATGGATACACGTGTGTAACAAATAGTGGGTTGGAATACTGGATCCTTGAATACCATTTCTAGACCGTAGGATATTTTTGCTACTGGAAGAGCAAAGTAGAAAAAAATCGTTATTTCATTTAAAGTGGATTTACAAGAAACTACTTTGGTTATAAAACGATCCCTACTCGGAGCTCAGTTAATGCCTTAAAGAAACAAGCTACCGGTGGGTTCCTGTGACTAACACCAGTGGAGTGCCAGGGTTTTATTTGTGTGGAGTTCTCCTAGTGGGAATGATGCGGTGCAAACGGGAGCGCTCACAGAGATGGGATTTTGTGATCCCCGCAAGCACAGGATGAAAGCAATGGGTTTGGCATGCGCTGGAAAATCAGCTTCGGTTCCTTTCGATTTCCTCCGATTAGCTGTCTTTGCTTTTGCTTTGCGCGAGGATTTAAGGCTCTAGAGGAGTTAAAGCAAACAAACAACTTCTCCCCCGCCCCGAACCAAAACAAGGTGCGTGTTGGGCACAGCTGTAAGGAAATGTTTCGGGTTCTCGTGCACAAGAACAGATCTGCCGTGGGCTTTTGTGCAAAGCGGGTAAGAGTGAGTTGGGACCGAAGTGGAAAGCAGCATATTGCAAGGTCTGCCCCAAACGCTGCTCCACCCGAGCCTCCTCTCCCGAGTGCTGTTTTAAGGTGCCTGCTGAAATAAATAAGCAGGCTTAAACGGTTCCGATATTTCTCCCTCTTTCTTGTTCGGTAGAAGTTGACGGGATATGTATGAATTTGGGGTTTTTTGAGGGTTTCGACTGGATTGCGATTTGACACTAAACTATTAAATTATATAGGGCTTATATTTAGTTTTATTGCTTCCAAGTTTATCCTAGCATAATCTAATGTGCTCTCTTGGTTTTAACCCGCTCTCATTCCTCCACGTTTCCCACTATTTCGTTTTCCTGATTAAACATTCTGCACCTCGGATTTAGTAACGCTCATCTCCTTCGCAGCTTTATTTACTGATCCCTTTAGCGCTTTGGGTCACAGCAGATCGCGATCCGTGTTGTTTGGAACCAGCTTGCAGAGAGCTGTGTCTGCAGCACTGTGACTACTGGGGGTTTGATCGTAATTCATTCGGAATTTTATAGCTAGGAAAATACACACACAGACAAGCTCCACATAGACGCACTCACACAGCATTAACTATGCAGACACTCTCAGTATATCCGGAATTCTAAATTTCAAAATGAACTATCTGTGATTTGCCCTACTCTATTATTATTGCGCCTGTTTATTGAACAGCGTCTTTTCTTGGGTTGAGACTGGAAAATCCACCAGAAAACAAAAGTTCTGAGTCTGGTCTGGACGCCTCCCCTAAAAGCCAGGGTGGTTTTCTGTTTGTCTCGCCCGCTTCCCCGCCTCCTCCCGGGAAGGTGGGATGCGGCGGGACCCTGGGGACCGGGCGCGGGGGCCGGGCGGGGTGGCCGGCTCGCAGCCCCCGCTCCTCTGCCAGGGGAGCAGCAGCTCGGCCCCGGCCGGGCAGGGGGAAGGGGGAGCCCAGCCGTGCTCAAGAGTTTCTCCCTCACGCTAACGGTCTGTAATTGTTTTCCCCCAGCAGACCATGCCTTCCATCAGCAGTGACAGGGCTGCCCTGTGCGCCGGCTGCGGGGGTAAAATCTCCGACCGTTATTACCTCCTGGCTGTGGACAAACAGTGGCACATGCGCTGCCTGAAGTGCTGTGAATGTAAACTCAACCTGGAGTCCGAGCTCACCTGCTTCAGCAAGGACGGCAGCATCTACTGCAAGGAGGACTATTACAGGTACAGCCTGCCCTCGGCCGCCAGCCGGGGACGGGGACACTGCCCGCCGCTCCCCCCGTCCCGACGAGACTGCGGAGGGGATCCGTGGGCACGCGTGGGGCAGGCTGCGAGCTCCTACAGCCTCTCCCTGGGGAGGGAGACCTGTGGTGAGGATGAGTCCCGTGTTGCCGAGAGGGGGGCACGGCCCGGGCACAGCTTCCCCCCAGCCTTCTTTGGCTACTGGGGCCTTCACCAGGCGTGCCCTGCTGGGCCTCCTGTGCTGGGTGCGGGGCCGGGGCCCGCAGCGGGGCCGCTCCTCGCCCGCCGGCGGTGCCTCCTGCGGCCCGGGGGTGCGGGCACATTCGCGGCCCGGGGGTCGGTGCCTTTTCCTGGTGGGGTCTGGTGGGGCGGGAGCTGCACTGCGAGGTGGGAAACGGGACGGAGACTCCCCGCACTTTCCGTCCCGGGATGCCTGCCTGGCTGGGCTTCACAAACCTCCTGGCTTTGCGCCGCTGCCCTGGCCGAGGGGCTCGCGGCCCTTTGCCACCCTTCGGGCAGAACCGACGCAGGACGGGGTGGGGGGGAATGCGGCTCTCACCGTCTCCTCTGGCCTTTCTGTTTTGCAGGAGGTTTTCGGTGCAGAGATGTGCGAGATGTCACCTGGGGATTTCTGCCTCCGAGATGGTCATGAGGGCCAGGGATTTGGTATATCACTTAAATTGCTTCACTTGCACCACTTGCAACAAGATGCTGACCACTGGCGATCACTTTGGCATGAAGGACAATCTGGTGTACTGCCGCCTCCATTTCGAGACTCTCATCCAGGGGGAGTACCAGGTGCATTTCAATCACTCGGATGTAGCCGCTGGGAAGGGCCCGGCTTTGGGAGCGGGCTCTGCCAACACTTTGGGACTGCCTTATTACAATGGCGTGGGGACTGTCCAGAAGGGGAGACCCAGGAAAAGAAAAAGCCCGGGGCCTGGAGCAGATCTGGCAGCCTACAATGCAGGTAAGAGACCCTTCCCCCAGAGCAGTTCAAATGGTCTGTTTCTGTTCACTTCCAAAGTGGGATTTCCGTTTATTTTAGCTTAAACTGTTAATAATAGTTTAGCTGCGGCATAATTATTGAGATCAAGTGCTGTCAAACTGCAATTACAGAAGCTAATATGTTAGCATTTTTCACTTCAGCTGGAAATAAAATGTTTTGAAGCAAGGTCATCTGGTTAAGGGGGGGAAGAAGGGGGAGTGCAGCCTGAAATAAAATCTGGAAACCAGAGATTTTAAGTTAGCACTTCAGAGGCGCGTGAATTTTCTTTAGTGGCTACACTCTAAAGCTGCTGACGGGTGAATTGTTCAGCCCTGTCCTGAGCTCTTGCACCCCAAAGATTTGGAAGGAAAGAGAGAAAGGAAGTGGCCGTTTCCCAAGGGCTGGAGGGGGCGGGTGGTCGGGGCTGCAGGGCTGGCTGTGCCCGGGCAGGGGCCGCGGGCAGCAGGTGTCTGCGGGCAGCACAGAGCCTGCTCACTCTGGGGCAAGTTCCGCTGGAGTTTTGTTCATGAGAGGTGACTCGGAGAAGCCTCGGGAAACTCGCAGCATCCCCTCTGCAGCCCCTGCCCCTGAACCGAGCCCAGCGGCACGAGGAACGGGAGCGAGCCTGGCAGCAGCCGGGACTCTCTGGATCCAGCAGCAAACTTTCCGACGTGTTTCCTCGTTTAACCTCCCCACCGCCACAGCACTGTAATTTTACAGGCAAAGGAATTCGAGCTGCCTCCTGCCCCCTCCCTCCCCATCCCCGCTCCCCTGTGCCCCTCGCTGCCCTTCTCCGTGTGGCTGCCACCAGAACGGCTGCCATCCCGGGGGCTTCCTGCGCTGCTGCTTGTATGCAACGGGGAAAAAAAAATGCTCGGACAAAACAAAATTCTTAGATGTTGGTTTTATTCGAGGACTTGGAGGCGGAGGAGGGCTTCCCCCAGTCCGGCGTTCCCCGAGCCGGGCGCTCGGGCCGTCCCGCCAGGCCCTGGGCACCGAACTCGTTCCCCCGCGTCGTTCTGTGCCTCGGCGCCCTCTGTGCCTCTCCGCTCGTCCCCAGTTGTTTCAGGCTGTTTTCTCTTTTAACCTATCTGCTTCGGACGTGTTCCGTAGGGCACAGATTTGCCTTTAACATGTCCTTCTTTTCCGGAGATGGCGTTCGGTAAAGGCCAAGATTGCTGCGGTTTGTTCCGAGCCGCGCCTCTGCGCGCCCCGACAGCTGCGGGCTGCGCCGGGCGGCCGCCGCTCCGCCTGCGCGGGAGGAGGAGGAGGAACGGGGGGAGGAAGGCGCGGGGGGGACACCGAGAAGTGCAGGGGTGGCGAGGAGCTCGGGCTTCGGGCCGGGGGAGGCAGCTCGGGACCGGGGGGCTGCGGGTGTTTTGCGCCTGAAGGGAGTAACAATAGCTACGAAATGGGACGGTTTGTACTGAAAACGGCAGGGAGAAAAGGCGCATCTCTAACCGCCAAACGCACCTCGGGAACGAATTTGCCAGCTAGTATTGGTTGAACTAATTGCTGAATAATTTGGAAGTAGTGCAAAAAGCAGTAGTAGTCCCAGTGGTGAAGGTTGATGAAAGGTGGATGTAGTGTTCTCGCGAGTAACAGTACAGCTTTAAAACATGCATAAAATATACATTTTTCCCGTTAAAAAACGTCTCCTTTTCGGAGGGATTAGCTTTTAATTGTCCTTCCGCTGTCTCCCCGTACAGGGCAGATGTTCAGATTCAAAGGACCTGTAAACAGAATCAGCGGCATCTGTCCTGGATGGGAGCACAGCCCGAGAAAGTCTCACTGCTCCCTGACTTCCCAAATAAACCGCCTTTAAATGCATTTTGAAAAATTCGTTTTCAAAATAATTGCCGTCTGACTTTTAGTCGTTGTTTAGAGCCTGCAACTGAAACTTTAGAGATCTTCTTTGAGTAACCCTTGGCTTCTTCGCTTAAGCTATTTATCTACTTAACTATTTACTAGACCTATAATCGACTAATTTATGCGGTAATAAGTGCCATTGATCTTGGAAATCAGACTGGGTTGCTCGTTGATGTAAAATTCCACAAACGAGCAAATTACTGCAAAGCCTTGGATTTTGTGCCTTTAAAAGACAAACCATCTAAAAATGTGTTAGTTTCTCTTTTTATTTTTAGTGGAACTTGTTATTTCCTTCTCAGATATGCACTACAAGTGCACAATGTTGTCCTCTGAGGGGATCTGTTCCTGGTGATTTGTGTACAATACTCTGTGTAAATAAATCTACACCCAGAGGTGGTGGGAAAAGGAGGACCCATAAACGTGGCAGAGTAGAGACTGAAATAATTTTGTAAATTGCAGCAAATATTCATCTGCAACACGAATTAGACTGACTTTTTTTCTCTTTTTCTACTTAAACGAGACTCCGTTTGCAGGGGGGTGATGGGTTTAGATGTGGATAGAGCCTGACAAGTGGAAAATAGCTTAGAAGGATGCTGATACTTCAAAAAGACTTCTTTTTCTTTCTTTTCTTTTCTCTCTTTTTTTTTTTTTAAGTGTGTTCCTGTGATCATAATTTCCTCCTTCACTTGCTGGAATAGAGTTTGATGGGTTTTTTAGGTCAGTAAATCAATGGCTGAAAGCTTGCTGAACACAGAAGCACCTGTAAAGAATTCTGAATACTCCCTTTGTGAATTAGACCCCAAACCTCCCACAGTCTGCTATGTTTTATTCATTTGTATCTAGTCTGGCTTTAAGACACTAAAATATCCTGGAAAATGACAGATGTATTGCGCAAACTTGGGGCACGACGGGCTGATAAAATACCCATAATCTGTACAAACAGCCAAGATATTAAGAAACACTTCGTTCCCTTGCTAGCAGGAAGATGCCTCGTGCTTCACTGAGAGGGTGACGGAATATCCAGGCGGGATAGGCGTCCTGGCGGATGGGAACTGGGGGCGGCTTTTTGCCGGGGGAGGGGAGGCTGCGGAGGCGCCGACCCAGCTCCCGGCAGGGCTCGGGGCAGCGCCGGGGACGCCTGGAGCTGACCCTCTCAAGTGGCTGTGTCAAAAGTGGTTTGGGGTTTTTTTCCCCTGACAAAAATGAGAAAAGCCTGGAAAGTTTTGAAGAGCGAATCCCTCTTTCTTCCTCGTTTCCCTTGGGACTAAAAGCTCTCAAGAAGCTTCCCTGTGACTACTGTGACAGAGCGAGCAGACGGGAATCGCGGCTTAAAATCGGATGTCTTGCAGAGATTTCCGAGGAAAAATTAGGGTTTACCCCTTTCCCCGCCTCTTCTTGCTTCCCCCCCTTCTCTCCCTCCTTCCTGGCTGTGATCACCTTTCGGGTCCCCGGGCGCATCTGGCCCCTCCCCAGGGGACTGGGGCTGGGGTCGGGGCCGGGGCAGGCGCAGGGGCTGGGGCTGGGGTCGGGGCAGGGGCAGGGCGCGGGCATCGCTCCCTCCCCGAAGGGCGAGCGGGGCCCGGGAGCGCTCGGCGGGCGGCGGCGGGGCCGGGGTCCCTGGGCAGGCCCGGGGAGCGGAGCCCGCTGCAGCCCCGCCGCCAGCCCCTACCCCGGCGGGGCGGGCAGCGCGGAGCCCGGCTCGGCCGGGGCCGCCCGGGTTAATCGCGGCGCTCAGGGACTGACCGCGCACTCGCACCGGCCATTCAGCGCCATTCAGCTGGCTTAATTGAGGGGAAAAACCCTGGCGGCGGTTCCTCCCGCGGGGCCCGGCCCGGCCGCCCCTCCCGGCCCCTTTGTTCTCCCGCCCCGCAGCCCCGGCCCGGCCGCGCTCCCTCCGGGGGCCGCCCGGCCGCGGGGCCCGGGCCTTAGGCGGCCCCGGGGGGCACCGCGACGCGCAGCCCCTTTGTCCGAGGCGCCCGGGGGAGGCCGGAGGAAGAGGGCTTCTAATCCTGCTCTCCTCCGTCCTGGCCGTGTGATGCTCGGCCTGGGCTCCTTAAGACTCACGGGCTTTATCTCATCAGAAACACTTCTTGAAATGTCAAGGTTGAGGCAGCGCTGTTGTGTCTGTTGCTCCATGGCTTGGCAGAGACACGCTCCTTTTAGTGCTGCCAGGCACCTCAGAAGCGGCCAGGGGTACCTTGCCTGCTCCCAGTGCCACAGCTTCACCCCTTTTAGTGCTTGTGGTGAGAATTGCAGGAATCTGCCTTCTCTATGTGTCTTCTCCTTCCTCCGAAGAGAAAGACTATGTCTGTTCCTGTCCCAAGTACCACTCTGAGGGCTCTGTCTCACTTCTGTCCCCTTTGAGGACAAGGCTACCACAAAGTCCTCTACACACTCCGAACCAAACAACAAATGAGGCTGCACCCCTGCCCGGTCTAGTTAATCACAAGTTCCCTCTCCAGGCAGCAGGAGGTTAAAACACCCCCTTGACTCCGATCACAGAAGGAAAGGGGTGTATGTTCCTGAGCCACTATTGAGAGATAATGCACACCACAACGTGTCTCTTGTTTCATCACTCTTTCAGAATCAGGATTAGTTTTCTTTCTTTTGGCATAATCTAACATGTCAAGCACAAGCTACTAAGAACAAAATTTCCCCCAAAGGAAATTTCTCTTTCTCATCTTCATGTGCCATATCCTTAGCAACCTACTAACTGCTAAGCGCACACTTTGCCCTGAGTCCCAAGCCATGGGGGGCTCTGGTGATCTGAGGGTGAAGCAATGTTCCCAAGTTCTCCTCTTCTAACAGACTTTGTTACAAAAGCACCAGCACAGCCTGCTTTATGCTCCTGTTGTTGTGTTTAGGGAGGTGTTACGCATTAATCTGCAAAGGGTAGTTTGGCTACCAATATCAAAACAAAATGTTTTCCTCTTAATCTGTAGGGATGTAGTGATCTGCCTGTGGACATCACCATCCTGTGACCAGGTGGCCCATATGGGGCTGAGGGTGTGTGTGCTGCCACTGCTGCCCCAGCCGAGGTGGGGAGGGCAGTGGCTTGGCTGTGGGGTCTGGAGAAAGGCACGGGGCCTTAGAAATGTTCTAGGGTCAAAAAAGAGACTTGGCACTGCTTCAGAATTTGTTTTATCAAAAAATAGAAGTGAAACACTCATTAATTTAAGGCTCCTCTATTCGACTGGAATTCTACCAATTGTATTTCTGAAATCCCAGCAGGAGCCTGAGATACTGTAATGGAATGGAAATGTTACATATGGATAGTTCAGCGATTCCTTTGGGAGATACACAGGACACCACAAAAGAACAGGGAAGACAGTGCCTGAAAAACAGAGGGTTGCGTGAGGAGCATGTACAGTGTTAGTTTTACACCCTGATGCCTTTTGCAGAAACTCCTCAGCTCTTAAAATCTCCACTTACACCCTTGGCCCGTTCTGTGTATCTGTGCCTGCAACACCCATGGACATTGCAGATTCTGTGAGAGATGCAGATACTGTTAGACTGAATAAAATAGCCTGTTGAGGATGGTGCCAGGCACCACAACCAAATACAAGAGGGGAATTGGCACCAGCTAGGACTATTTATGTGGTATTGGGTGATGCCTGGGAGCAGTCAAACCACTTGCACAAGACAGCGAACGGCACACGCCCTCGTGCACTTTCAAAATCTGTTCTGCAACTTCCATCGCAGACAAGGACATTTTGCCACTCTCAAATGGTACATGTCTACTGCCATTTTAATATTATTTTTACTTAGTAGATCATGAGGAAAAATGGTGAGAAATTCCCAGAGTAAGTTGTTCCTTTTCCCATCGGGGCTTGATGAAAAGCTGACACCCTCATTCCATTCTGGGAGGGTTTAGAATCAGTTTTATATCCCTGGATTCCGAATGTATCTCATTCTCTATGGGGCACATTAAAATCCAGCTCCTTGCAGCCCTAGGCTTTGTTTAGTTGCATATTAACAGGAACCAGACCTCAGTCCTGCAGACAGATATTTTGATGCATTTCCTCCTATGTCTGTCTTGCTATTTCTTGGAGGGTTCAAAAGCCTCTAAGACGACACACAGAGGTCTTTTCCATTTCTAACATCTAAAATTGTTTGGGTACATTTTAAAGACAAGCATGATTTGGTTTTACATTTCCATAACAGAATTTTCTATGAGCATTATTATGTTATTTATCCCCGTGCTCTTTATATCAGGAATTGTGGCTATGAAGGAGACTGGAGCACATGCCATGACTCCAGATGGGCAACTGGGTCCCAGATCTTTAACCCAAGAAGATTTGGCTACATCCCAAACAGCTCCATTACTACTCCACTGTTACTCTCTCCCTCGAAGTATCTTACACCTTTTAAATTCAGGTGCTTGCAGTTTTCCATGCTGCAGGAAAATAAGCAGAAATGCTTCTTATGGCCAAAATTTGGCACAAGATCCAGAGGTCTGGAAAGGATTTATACAAATGTATGCACATGCACGCACACACGCACACAGACACACATTTCTGGATACAGTACCATTTTCTTAGCTACTTTTTAAATTATAGGAGCACAGAAACAAAGAAAAGTTTGAGGCTTTGGACACTTTGGGCATATCTGTAAACAAACATGCTTTTGGGCTTGGAGCTGAGTTTTTGCAGGCCTTGCTCTGTATTGTGGCACAACTTTTTAGCAGGTTTTGAAAGGCTGAGGTTTCTAAAGCAGCTACTGTAGCTACTGCAAACCTGCTTAGGGAACCTGTATGCATCTTTACTTAGGAATCCGTGCATTTTATTATCTGTGTATTTTTTAAATCTGTTCTTAATACAAGCCTGTCAGAATGTGTGTGCTTTCACTAGGGCTGAGACCCACTGATGGACAATGAATTCAAGTCACATCTACAGATGTACTCAGTTGTAATTAAACAGCAATAGTGGACAATTGAAAACAAGCCTGTTCCTGTGTTTAAGAAACTTACCAATAATTCCCGTTAAAAAGAATTTTTTTTGGTCATTTTTCTCATGCTGTGTAGAACAGAGATAGCAATTTTTCATTACTTTTAGCATAAAACTTGTAGGAAAGGAAGAGGGACTTGTAGATATTTGGACAGGAAAGGCTAAGTAACAACAGTTTGTCACTGCTAATTTTCAGTTATATTCCTAATTTTTAATTGGATTTAAGCTCGGTTCTTAATGTTATTTTAGCAAGGTTTCTATGGTTTACTGTATGCACAAATAAATGAAAAACTACTTCTGCTCTACAAGATTGTTTTGCTTGGCATTCAATATTTAATACTTCTTGATAATCTTTACAGTGTTCTTTTCTCACAGACCTTCTTCTTGAGCTTGGTTTCTGCACGTGTACCAAACAGTGTCATTCCTTGATTTCAAAAGGATATGGCAGAAGTGATCATTCAAACTAGTATTTGCAAACACTTAAAAAAAAAAATTGAAATATAAACATTTAATAATTAAAAAGATTTTTCATTTGCATGCCAGTGACTATGTTGTATTAACAGCTTTATTTCTTTAGCTAGTCAGATTAGAGTCATAATTTGCTGTCTGGTAGCCACTAACTTTATTTCTTTTATAGTGTTTTATTTAATGGTCTCCCTTGTACTCTACAGGGTTTAGTTTGATAGAGGAAATAATTATGATTTTAACTAGTCTGTTCCATTGAGATTTAACTGGAGTGTACTGTGCAGCTCTCTTTGTGTGTTGCAGTGCAATTTCTGGTGATACCAAGTACAGTAAAACCCTTTACGGAGCTGAGGACAGCTCCTGTCCTCCCACAGAAAGTGGAGGAAAAGTTCTGTGGAGGTGCAGCAGAGGGGAAAGGGAGCAGAGCTGACATTTTAAAAGCCACAGAGGGGAAGGCCAGGGTCCTTGCAGACTGGTTTTGTAAGGGAATGGCTGGAAGGTGCAGAAATATGATCCAGCTGTGCCCAGGTGGGCAAGAGCCCAACGGCCCCCGGGCTGTGCTCGCCCCAGCGCTGGCACTGCCAGGGCACCTCCAGTGCTGGGGGCAGCTCTGGGCCACTCATGGCAGGAGTGACCCTGAGGGGCTGGGTGTGTCCAGGGAAGGGAATGGAGCCCCAGGAGAGGCTGAGGGAGCTGGAAAGGGACTCAGCCTGGAGAAAAGGAGGCTCAGGGGGTCCTTGTGGCTCTGCACAGCTCCTGACAGGAGGGGACAGCCAGGGGGTCAGGCTCTGCTCCCAGGGAACAGGGACAGGACAAGGGGAAATGGCTTCATGTTGTGCCAGGGAAGGGTCAGGTTGGATATTAGGAAACTTCCCCAAAAGCTGAGGTGAAGCCCCTGTCCTTGGATATCAAAGCCATGTGGATGTGGCACTTGGGGACACGGGTTAGTGGTGGCCTTGGTAGGGCACAATGACCTCAGAGGGCTTTTCCAAACTAAACTGCTCTAGAAATCCATGAAATGGAGCAAAGGCAGGTAGGGCTTGTGCCAGTACATGCTGGGTGTGTCATTTGAATTGCTGCACTGAGGGAAATTGCAAACAATATTGGCTGTGGAGCAAGAGATTCACAGGTCTTCTCCTCTTGTTGCCTTAAGCTTTAAGTTGCAATGAAAACGATGGAGACCACCTGGACAGAGACCAGCAATACCCCAGCAATCAGAAAACAAAGCGCATGAGGACGTCCTTCAAACACCACCAGCTGCGGACAATGAAGTCATACTTTGCTATTAACCACAACCCTGATGCCAAGGACTTGAAACAGCTAGCTCAGAAAACTGGCCTCACCAAAAGAGTTCTTCAGGTAAGAGCCGTCTTTTGCCTTGGAAAGTAACCAAAATATCAATTTTATATTTAAAAAGCCGTGGCTTTTGCTGGTCTTTAAGATATTCTTAATCATTCGTACCTTCTCTAAGTTAATTCCCAGAAAGTATGAGAAGAGTTAGCTCTTTTCAGTTTCTCAAGCAGAGCAGATCACTTGGGTTCTAAATTTAATGAGAATTGAGAAGGTTTGGGGCCCTGCTTGTTTTCCTGGAGTTCTTTAATTCTGGTGCATGTTTTAGCTTCCAGGCTGCTGTACAAAAAAAGTGACTTAGTTTAGTTAGTGCTCACTGTACATAGAGAGCTTTTAGCTTAGAAATTCAGAAAACATGTCAGTGCTTACCTTTGTTAGAAATTAATCAACAGTTTGAATTCATTTTATCAGGACAAGGAGGAGAGCTTTTAGTTCATAACTGAAGAGGACATAAATTAAATTTTTTCGAAAACTTTTACTCATAGTTTAGTAACTTAGAATGAAATGAAACTGCATTTTAAAAGTACTTCTTCTTGCTCATGGGAACACACTCCATTTGAGCTATTGTGGGAAGGAAAAGGAACAGTATTAGTTGATTCAGCTGCATTTTAATGTATAGTTCTGACTCAAGAAGTCAGTTTTAATGAGCACTTACCCAAATGCCTGTACCTAGAGATAAACTTGGGCATATAGGAACCATGGCATTCCAGGATTTATTGCTGAAAGTTTTAAATGGGTCTTAATTGTAGAAAAAGGATTTGTGACCTTCCTAGAGACAGGTAGGGCTGCGAGCCCCATCCTGGGAAGCATCGTGGACAGCTCCCAAGTCCCAGGCAAGTGGAGGGCAGGAGACAGCTACTGAGGAAAACTGAATTCACTGGAGGGATCCTGGAGCTTTCAGAGCTAACACCTACCAGAAGAAGGAACAAAGGTTTTGTAGGCTTCCCAGTAAAATGACAAACCGTATGTAATGACTTCTCGTGGCTCTGTCCTCACAGCTGGGTTGAGTTTGTTCTTCTGAGCCTGATTTGCTGTGGAGGAACAGATTCCTCTGGCAGAGTGAACATCAACTGTCCTTAAACCACACACGTGACCAAAGTAATTTACTGCATTGGTCTATCCTTAGACTGACCCTACTCCTCTGTTTCACCCTCAGAATTTAGAGACTTTGGCAATACCAATTCACACCTGAATTGCCTGAAAAATGGCAAATCACTGCCTAGGAAGTGTCTTTCGATTATCTTTCTGTTCTCTCTTGTCACTCCACACCAACTTTGATTTCTCTTCTCTTTTCACTGAATGGGTCTTTCCTTGCATATTTTTTCCAAGTTATTGTCTCTGTTTCTTCCTATTCAGAACATATTTCCTTGTCTCCAAAATTGGACTTCACCCCATTTCTTTTCTGCTCCTCTTTCAGTTTCTTCCTTGCTTCACTGCTTCTTCATTTCATCTTACACATGTCACAATTTGCAGTTTTAAGGTGCTTTGTGGTTCTTCTTTTGTTTGTTGCAGAACTTTACAATTAAACCAAAGTTTTGCTATCCTTTTGGTATTTGGTGTTTCACTTCTTTTACTTTCAGAGTTAAATACTCCTTTATGTCCAGTCTCCCTTAGCTGCAGTGGTGGAAGACAATAGTTGGTGGTGAGGATTGTTCCTTGGGGATGATGCTGTAGAGACAGCCCCCCATGTCATGTAATGAGAGGACTTCATAGAGGAGCAGAGAATTGGAGGAGTTTCTAAATGCTCTGTCATATTGGAGTTGGAAGCCCTGACTGATGTCTTTGCTTTGTATGCAATTTGTCACCAGCTGCACATGTCCAGTGGTGGGATGGCCTGGAAATGCAACACTGTTCTCAGAATGCATTTCCTTCAACACCTTTGTAATGCACACTGTTCTCTCAAAGTAGTCACATTCTAAACATAGCAAACTTATTTATGTTTTTAACATCTATTTTTACTTTGTTTCCTTCCAATTTAAGTTTGCATTTGCAATTTAATTAATATATCTCTTGTACTACAGCTGGGGAACACAAGCCCTTTATTGTAGGCTATCATTAGTAATTAACGGCCCCAGCTAATTGTGAGCTAGCCAACCTAGCTGGCATAAATGCTGCTCTCTGGGGAACTGATCTTTCTTCCTGTGAGTTTAGAAAAGGAAGGTGGAGGTAGGTAGCCCTGAGGAGGTGTGATGTGTTAGCTGTAGGTATGTACCTCTTCTCTCCCCAGATGTCTGGAATAAGATTATCCACAGCCTAAGCACTTCAGGAACATAAAACATCATTTTTCAGTGTGTGTCTTGTACACCACTTATTTTTTTCTTGAATCAGTCCCCAGTAAAGTCACTACCAGAATCCTACAGAATTCGCTGCATGCATTTGGACTCTGCTGCTCCAGTTTCCAGTAGTAAACAAGCCTAAAATACTTCTATCCCATGTGGGAATCTATGCTGCCCTTTAGTGAAGACTTGCTTTAGGCAGCAGGCTCTTCCTGAGCTCCCCTTCATTAAACATCTCTTTGAACAGTTATTAATTACAGCAGTGATCACAATGTGTGTGCAATGAGTGAACACAGTCTGCTTTGTGGTGTTACATCCTCCATGTTTTGTTTCTCCACTTACTACTTAGTGAAACTCAGAGAACCTAAACGTCTCCAGGTAGCTGTGTGAATGAGCAAAATTGGTTTAAAAATTTGTTTTTAGCAGAAGCTGTTCACACAGCTAATATGTAACAGATGCAGCAATGGAGGTGTTACAAACTAGAAAATAAAGTTATCTAAGGTGATGATCCCATTAACTTCAGTATCCAAATCCCTCCCAACACTTAGTGGGTTTGTTTTCAACTTTTCAACACTCCCTTATCATATGGAGATGTTATTTCATTCCTATTTGACTTGGTAGAGACAAAGAATTTGCTCCACAGATCACTGAAGAGGGAGTGCAATCTTTTCACCTCAGTAAGTATTATTCTGCCTAACTGCTGAGTGCCCAGCTCCACGCATCCAGCCCCGCTCACCGGAGTGTGGCAGCAGCAGTGGTGGGTCTTGCAGCTGCTTTTCATTTTTCACTGGCAGTTTTGGTCTGTATTTTCCCCTTTGATTTGAAATAGCTCAGCCTTGTACTGATCCAGTTGGACAGAAACCCACTAAATACTTCCCAATGATTTTGTTTATTCCTCAGTCCTGAAGGAATTGTGTAATTGATGTGAGATAAGTCCTTCTGGAAGGATTCTTCCAGTCCTGTGTGGCTGGGTGGTTATTTCTGCCATGCCCTTCCAGGTGCACGGCCTGAGCTGCCCATGGGAGCCTCAGGGCAGCCCCAGGATCGGCCCCACAGCCCTGGGAACAGCCCTGCACACTGCTGTCCCTGCTGGGGTATGGCCAGGGCCAGGGCAGGGGATCAGCCCCACGGGCAGGGGAACAGCCCCAGGAACAGCCCCACGGGCAGAGGAACAGCCCCACGGGCAGAGGAACAGCCCCAGGATCAGCCCCACGGGCAGGGGATCAGCCCCACGGGCAGGGGATCAGCCCCACGGGCAGGGGATCAGCCCCACGGGCAGGGGATCAGCCCCACGGGCAGGGGAACAGCCCCACGGGCAGGGGATCAGCCCCACGGGCAGGGGAACAGCCCCACGGGCAGGGGAACAGCCCCAGGATCAGCCCCACGGGCAGGGGAACAGCCCCAGGATCAGCCCCACGGGCAGGGGAACAGCCCCACGGGCAGAGGAACAGCTTTGCTCCTCTCTCACCACTCTCTAACACGAAGGCTTTGCTGAGGATGTCAGATTTAAAGCACATGCCAGAATATCACTATGGTGGAAATAATGTTATTCCTTCTGTCATAAGACAAGGTGATTTCAGAATTCAAATAATTAGATGTATTTTCAGTAGTAATACAAATATTTATTACAATACAGTTTTAAAGAGCCTTGTAACCATTAACTGATTAACCTTGACAATGTTCCAGTGGGGAAGGAAGTAAAAGCAGTTATATAATCTCTATTTTCAGGTAATGCTTGCAGGTTATATGATATTTACAATGCCTAACATGAATTGCCACTAATACAGAGACAATGAACCATGTTATATGTGCAGCTCCTGAAAGCAGTATGGGTGGTCATTGGTAAGGGCAGCTGAGCTCAGGTATTCATATTAGTGGAAGGTGAAGGGAAATCCATAAACACTAGGAATCTTTCTCACTTTATAAACTACATGTTTCCAAAAAGTGCCATAGAGCCTCTTGCCCTGGCAAGGTTAAGGAGCAGCTGGACATTCAGGAGAGTGTCATATTTCCCATATTTGGAACTACTGAATGTAAAAGTATGGGTATTTTAATGAACATAAATGTGAAATTATGCAGAATTAGGTGTATCTACAGCTGGCCAACTGGTTTGTCTGTTCTCTTTTAACTATGCCGTGGCTACATGAGCACACACAGCCACAGTGGCCAGCTCCAAACTCCATTTTACAGCTGTTATCCTTTATACCATTGCCAGAAGGTATTTTAAAGAAACCAACCACTAAATTATTTTGTGGAACAAATAGAAATTATTTCTACCTGAAAGGTAAAAAGTCCTCTGAAAGTTCCAGCTGCTGTTTTTGCTGTTCCTGAGCAGTTGGTGCTTGAGCCTTTGTGGTTTAAGTGACCAGAGCAAGGTGCTTGGCTTCACCCACAGCCCCTGCACACGAGGGGCTCTGAGCAGTCCCACGAGAGGACACTGCTTGGGAACGTGTCAGGCAAAACCACCACTTTGGGGTTTGCCCCTTTTTGACCACACTGCTGTCTGTAGCAGGGTCACTGCTATACTGGACTCTGATAAAATCGTGGGAATATTTTACCTGTGCTGGTTTAAGAGAATTTTTGTATATGAAACTGATAAACAGCCTTTAAATGAGGTGTTTAACAAAGCAAATGGCAACATGAACTGGGCTAAAATACTGAGCTTTCAGAAGGAAGGACCTGTAGGGATGTGATTTATGCATGGCCCTTGAGTTTGTGCCTGAGGATCATTTCCTTGTGGCATTCCCTGGAGAGAGTGTGAGAGGCAGGGTGTGCGCATGAAAGACCTTTGGCTGGGGAAGAAAGCTTTCCAAGGAAGGAAGAGTGCTCGATAGGGCGAATTTGGAGCTGGATCATCCCTAGACGTGAAGAAAGCAGGAGAGAGGTGAAGCAACCGAGGCAGGTGCATCAGCTGGGACTGCAGCGGGAGCACCGCCAGCTCCGCCCGCCTTCCTGCGGCGCTCCCTCCCTCCCTCCCGGCCCTGGGCTCGGAGCCCGTCCCGCGGCAGGGCCAGACACCTCCAGAGCCAGGAGCGGAATCTCTGCACGGGCTGCTGTCCCCTCGGCACTCACTTTCCCCGTCCTTCACTCAGATAAGCAAAGAATGCAAGAAGTAGAAACCTTGGGAAAAAATTGTGTGGTTGCTATTGCAGCAGAAATCACAGTTTTTGATGTAATGCAGGTCTTTAATACCTTTCCAGTCCCTTTCCCAATGTTAGAACAGTGCTGAAAACATTTGATAAAGGAAACAAGCGTAGGCAAAGGAAGCTGGAGCATTTGAGAAAGAATAAGAGAAGATTAAGAAAGAAGGACAGTCCTTTCCAAAGAGGGGAGCACTGCAGGCATGTGAGGGAGCTCCTGGGGCAGCAGGAGCCCGTGGGAAGGCAGGGTGCCCTGGGCTGTGCCAGCAGCACTTTGCTGGGAGATGGACATGAGATACAAGGGGGAAACTCCTGATTTTGTGCTCATCAGGTGTGTGGTGCTGGCCTCACCCAGACCAATGCTGCTGGGATTGAGGGCTCTCGAGGTTTCTGCACGCTGCCAAAATTCTGAGCATCCTCTCACACACCCTGTGCAGTCAGCCTCCAGCCTCCATGCTCAGCCCACTCCTGGCCCGGGCAGAGTGTTTGCAGGGATTGAAGAACAGGGAGGAAGGAATATTCTGCAAGCAGAGGCCATTTCTCATGGCTAGAACTACTTTTCTAATTGTTACCAGCAAAAATGTATTTCCCACTTCCAGCATTGATGAATTTGTGAATATGCTTTTGCATTTTTACACACTGCAGGTCTTTAAATGCTGCCCTGTTATATTAAACTGTTTCAGGTTTGGTTTCAAAATGCTCGAGCCAAATTCAGACGGAACCTCTTACGTCAAGAAAACACAGGGGTGGATAAGACTTCAGACTCAACACTCCAAGCAGGGACCCCATCGGGTCCTGCCTCAGAAATATCCAATGCCTCCATGAGTCCATCCAGCACTCCCACTACTTTAACAGACTTGACTAATCCCACTATGCCAACTGTGACGTCGGTCCTGACATCAGTGCCCGGAAGTCTTGAGGTTCATGAATCTCGAAGTCCTTCACAGACAACTCTTACAAATCTTTTCTGATGACTCTTTCTTAATAATTTCTTTAAAAAAGAAATTATTCTTAGCTGAAATTCCAAGTGTATTTTAATAGAGGCTTTGAGCAACTGACTAACCACAATTAGGATCTCTCCTAAAAAACAGAAGGAAATGTAGTGTTCTGGTATTATGAAGTATGGACTGAAGAATAACTTGGAAGATCTATTGCAACACAACATTTGTGTAACTGTACAGTTTTGTGGACTGAGCAAGGGAAACAGCAATTAATTTAAGTTGGCTAAAGCTTCTGTATTTTCAAAGACTGCCATGTGCCTTATATACTGTTTTATCTACATTCTTTGGATTCCATGTCCACTTCTCTCTTTTTCTCTCTGTATATTTATGACCAGGGCAAAAAATGTTAAAGAGTTTGTTACTTTGAATAGTCCTAAGCCTTTCATTGGTTGCTTTGTTGTTTTAGAATTTTAAGGTCAAAGTCTGTTCGAATACCTGAATTTGTAAAATCTAACCAGTAATAAAACCACTTATGGAAACTACTTGGTAACGGCTGCAGTTCCGTTTAACATTCGGGTCCCAATCGAGGTAGGCTGACTGGATCTCAAAGGGTTGGAAAAATGCACTTCAAACACAGTGTCTGCCTAGGAAAAACCCTAAATAGGATGGACACATTCCTCTGGTTCCCAAAGTATTTATGGGTGAGAAATCCAGCTTGTACAACAGTCTAGGTATCTTCCTTGTAGAGAAATAATGTTAGTTGCAGGTAGAAGTTATCAGATAATGTTAAAACTCAGAGAGAAGAGCTGTGGTTCATTTTGCCACGTGAAGGAAACCTGACTTTGGCCAGCATGCATGAATCTTGCTTTTGTGCAAGGTGTGGCTTGTCCCATGTCCTGGAGGAGGCCAGTGGGGTCCCACAGCTGTGTGGCCACAGCTGGTCCATCACCAAGGTGGACACTGGGAGAGGTTTGCCCTGCGAAAAAGGCAGAAGCATTTCAGGTTATTTTACAACACCGGTGGGCAAAGTTGAGGCAAAATTATGTTTTATAAAGTCACAGCCTTACATTTTTTGTAATGTTTTGAAGGAATAAAAAGCCAAGGAAGAATATGTTATTGACACTAAAAGTGGTTATTCCTTTAATGAATATGGACTTTTCAACACAATTGAATTCCTTCTCCCCAAAAATCTCTGCAGAATACAACTCATGTTTTGAGTTTTTTCCTATTGTTTTTAAAATTGCTTCTCTGTAATAAAAGAAATACCTCAGCAAAGTTTAAATATGTATAAGAACAAGTCTACACTATGCTGTTTGCCCAGTAGGTTTAGAGGTTTGGAGTGGTACATAAGATGCAGATGGTTGTTCCTTTTCAAACCTGTTCCAATCAGTTCTTTCAGTCAGATGTTGGGTTGTACTGGCCAGCTCTCTAAAACTAATCCCTCATTCCCATTGGATCAGAATTACTAAAAGATTGTTCTAAATAAACAGCAAGATAGATGCCAAGATTTGTGTTCTTTGCCCTTCTCAGGGCATTGAAGATGATTTTGTAGGCTGGACTTTTTCTGAACAATGTTCTGGTTTTAAAAACCCTTCATTTATTCAACTTTCTGAGCTGCAAATTTGCTATTCTTGTGCAAGCCAAATTCCTATCAAGATCAGGGAGAGATTTCAGAGCAGGAGGACTATGGGACAGAAAAGCTGACTTAATTGGGTCATTTATTAACCTTTTTAACACTTCAGCTTAAACAAACCCCAGAGGTGAGCTATGGGCAAAGCAAGACAGTCCTCAAAGATGGGAACGAGCTGAGATCAGTGAGAGGGGTTGGGGTCTGGTCACCAAACCCACGGGTGGCAGGGTCTGTTGAGTTTATGCACAGTAATGAGACATTAAAAAAGATTATTTGTGTTGAATTTATAAATGCTACAGGTTTATCCAGGACATTTTTCCTCGTGATCCAAACGTCTGATAAGGATCTTGTGCTGGTTGGTGGACTGTAACAGGTACATATCTGCCTTTCAAAGCTGTTCTGACATGGACATTCTGCTGTTTGTAACATTTTGTTCGTTGTCAATCACCTTGGAGTTTGGTTTTTTTTAACATGGTAAGCTGGATCTTTTCTTGATTTAAAAGGCAATTTTGGTCCACTGTTAAATGGTTACAGCCCATAATTAAAACCCTGTGTATTAACCTGTGAACAGTTTAAAAATACTGAATCCTGAAATCTGAAGTGTTACGGCAAATGTAGCAGAGAACAATTCCAATAGTTCTTTAAATTGTACTGCTATTATTTGTGATCTTGTATCTTAACTACCTGAATCCATGTGGATGGAAATACCTTTCAAATCAATTCTCAATATTGCCTTTTCAGACACCTGACCTTCATGAAGGGGAATACTCTCACTTTAATCTTATCTGAAACCTACACGAGACAATTAGAGAAATTGTCTGGTTTAATCAAATCAGGGATTTTGCATATAAATAAGAGACAATATTCTATGTAGGGTCTTTATGTAGGTGCATTAGGATTCACTCTGGCTCCGATGACCTATGTTGTCCCCATGACTGTTTCAATCCTGTGGTATTGTTTGGTTGTTTAGAGCTTGTTGGTTTTGAATGCTGTACATTTTTTTACTACTGCAATCCTAATGTTTCTTCACATTCTTGTACAGTTCCACATTTGATGTATTAGTCTGAAATTCTGTTAAAAACATGAACAAAAATGGAAATGATATTTCTTTGGAAGTGTATTTTTACTGGATATCTAATTTGAACTAGTTGAACATACTTCTTTACATTTTGCATGATAGGTGTGTAGTTCATTTTTTAAATATGAAAGAGACTTAAAAGTAACTTAGAACAAGAATATAATGAAATGATACAAATATGGAAATACATACAATGATTTGCTACTTTTTGACTCAATAAGCTTTTTTAAATACATTTTACCTAGTTTGTTTAAGATAATGCAGATATTCTGTCTCTGAGTTCATACATAATACAGAATAAGAGGAAATTATGTACTAGAAAATCTTTCAGGTCACCTTGGTACTCACCAGCACACTGGATTATTCTTGTCAAACAGACAAAGGACAATGTATTTTAAGAATGCTGAATATATTTTGATCTACAGCAGAGAGGGATGGGATGGCTGCAAGTGATATGTAATCACAGCTTAAAATTTATTGGCTCTATTAATGGCTACATTTCATAAAACTTATTTTTTTGTTAAAATTATCTAAGTTTGGGAAGAGAAGACCAAGGATCATTATACTAGTGAAGAAGCTGAATGTGTGCCCTGGAAGCAAAAGTCAATTTATCAAATATACTATGGATGCAGAAGGGGCCTCTAAGATATTTTGGTTTTCAAGCTACCTTTTCCTCCTGGCTGTTTAAAAACCCCACATAATTAGGCTGCTTTCCTACAATTGTTTGCTCTTTTTTGTCTGTTGGAAGGAAGCTTAGGCACCTGTAAGAACAATCTTCATCTAAAGGAAAAGGAGAAAAAGACACAAATTAAACTGAGAATCAGGCTCCCTACTTAGGTGTGAGTACTGGGGTGGAGTTTCTCCTGCTCCCCCAGGGATTTATCCCTTCTGAGTAAGGAGGATTTATACCATCCCTGGTAGCAACTAATTTGTGCCTAGCTGAAATCAGCCTGTAAATGGGTTGGCCTGTGCCTCTCTGAGGTCCCTCTCACCTGCTTTTGCAGAGGCTGCAGGTGAAACACCACCACACACACCCCAAACAAATTCCTGCTGGCATCAGACCTGGCCATGTCAGCGAGACAGAGCCCAGCCCAAAAACTCTTTCCACTGAAGCAGCAAATACTGACTGGCCTAATAGACAGAAATTTATATTACTGCCTCTTCTGCTGCAATTGTACTCTCCCCAACCTTTCAGACTCATTAAACAAGTGCTCCACAGCACCATTCCACCCAGGAAAACCAGAGCTGAGCTGGACCAGGGCCATGAGAGGCATTCATCAATTCAACAGTTCCTTTTCTCAAGGACTGGGTAAAAAGATACACTGGGCATTTAATGGATTTCTTCTCAGATTAGTGTGAAGTTAGCAGCTCTTTCTGGCCTAATAACTGGATTTTTGTAGCCAGTAAATATTTTTTGGGTTTTAATTTGAGCAAAACATAGTACTCAAAATACACAACCTGCTGTCAGTAAATTCAGACCTTGCAGTATCATTTATTCTACTAATGTGTAACACTGTGCAAATTATTATTTCTGCAGAAAACCACTTCTGTGCAAATTCTTCTTTGCCCTGTAGAAGGCATGGCTCTGCACATGTATTTACACAGCTTGTTTACATGCTACTGTATCAATTTATTACATTGTAAAATTCAGCACTTAACAGGAAGTTACACTTTTGCAACAACATCTAGAAAAAAGGAAATAATTAAGCTTTTTGTTAAAGAAAGAAATCTGTTTTTTTGCCTGCATAGTTTAGCCCAGCAGCTATGGGGGGGGGGGGGGGGGAGAAAGCAGCCAAAACAAGAGGGACACAAATATTTGGAAAGCATGACTTCACTCTGTGGGGACCTGTTTTAATGGATACATCTCAGTGATGCCTCTCTCCAGTGCCCCCACATCCAGGGGTGGTTGGTGCTGGAAAGCCAGGCTGGGTCTGCAGCACTGCAGACACTGAAAGCACCACGTGTTCTTCTTGCAGTGACACCAAACTGCCAAGGCGTTATCTGCCCATGGCACTGGGATGTCTGTGGGTACAACACTCCTTAGTTACTGCTCAAGAGCAGTGAGAAGATCCTCAGGCTTTGGTCATTTAGTGTTCCTAGGCAAGGGTGTTGATTTTCCATGGGTCTGACACAGAGTGTCAGTGATAAGGAGCTCGAATCCATGGACTCTTTGTGTTGGCTGAGGCCTGTAGCAGACAGCCAGAGATGAATCCTTCCCTGCACAGAGCTAACCCCACATTCTCCCAGTGGCTCTCCAGGCACAGATCATACCAGCTCTCCTTGATGACTGAAGGAAGGAACGAGTCCAAGAGACATATTCATGTTCTTATCAGAGTGCACAGGTTCCAAGTATTCTTTTCTGATTGCAACCTTTAGCCCACAGAAACTGCATTCTCACCAACTATTTCTTTTGCCTTCCCACATAATTTCCTTGTGTTTCATCAGTCATTTTTGCTGTCCTTCCCCTGAAAATGAAGACTAACAAAAGAGATACTCTGTAATATGGCTTTGCAAGCTGTGATTGAGCAAGAAGCTGATGCCAAGTCTCACCCAAGTCTGGGTGGAGATTCTGGGAATGTGGGGAAGAGCAATTTCTGAGAGGCCAGTCTGTCACCCACAGACAGATAGGAGGGTAAAGAGACATCATTGCTTGGACCAAATCTTCCAAGATATCTCCTCTCTTGGACCCAGACCTTCTGAGAATTTGTTAATACTCCTATGAAGGTTTTTGAGGCAGAAGAACACTTTATTTACCATTGCTTGTATGATCATCCCAGACAGGCAGTTTCAGCCCACTCCCACTTTCTGCAGGAGCACAGGCTGTGGCTGCTGGATTTAACCCTGCTGACCACAGACTTGCCTTTGTTAGTTCACATGCACGGACCCCTCAGAAGTAGCTCAAAAGCTTTTGTATCCACTTTTGTTCCTGTATGATCTGACCATTTCTGAGAGGCTGGCAGAGAAGTGTGAGCTGCCCATGGACTGGGGAGAGGAGTGGTTTCATAGCCAGGATCTCGTGCTTCTCTTTAAAGGAGGCTCTTCCCCCCAGTGCTGGCTGCAGTGCTCCCCTTCACCTGGCCAGGGCTTCTAGGAGAGTCCTTGGGATGGCCCCTGCCAGCTGCTGATACATTTTGGAGCTGATGTTGTGCATAAAAAAATCAGCCATGGGTGTTCTTACCACCTTGTTCAGTCACCTCTAGCTAATGCAGACCAGACTTTCTCCATTTCATGCCTGCTGGCTCTGACTCCTCACCCAACAGGCTGAATGACAGCAGCAGTGACACCACAGCCAGTGCCACTCATGCTACAGGGATAAGCCCAACCACCCACTCTGAGAGGCTTTTAACCTAACGAGGGCCATTTGTGGCCTTCATTTCTTGGTCTGTCTTTTCCAGTTCTGCCCCCATTGTGTGTATGGAATTAGGAATCCATGTTAGATTAATCTAAAAGCTGTACAATGCTATTTTCTGTTATTCTTTACTCTTCATCTCCCTGAGTGCAGACAGTTCCTACTCATGTTTTGTGTCCATACTCTCTTTTTCTATCGCTCCATTCTATCCCAGAGATTATAGATTGTGCACATCAGCACTCACTGGCACTGACAGGATTCTCCAGAGTCCCTTCTGGCTATTCCAGCACAAAAGAAGAGTCTCAGAAAAGACATTGGCAGCTATTTGCAGAACTACTTTCTCCTCACAAAACAGCTCCAGCTCCTGGGGATCTGTGTTGGGAGCACAAGGTGTGTTGCAGGCACTTACCTGCAGGTACCATCATTATCAGCTGCCTTGGAACAGACCAAAAGCTGGGCTGCTTTTACAAGATCTGCATGAAAGTATAATCCATTTTAATTCTAGAATTATACTGGAGCTGATGCCAGCCATTAGAGGGAAGAATGTGTTTCTGGCAGGACTCCAGGTATTTCTGTTCTTTCTTTTTCTGCCTGTTGGCTGGAGCAGAGGCCAGGGCAGCACTCCTGCCTCCTGCTTCCACCGCAGACGCTCTGTGGCCAGCCCAGGGAGGCTGGCCAGAGGTTACTTACTGTTATTTTGAGAAAGTGCTTTGAAGTCCTTGAGTGAACAGTGCCAAACTGGAGCAAAAGGCAAAGTGGAAGTCATTACACTTCCCATGGGAGGCCATGAGAAAATGGCACTGCAGCAGATGAGTGTGACCATGCGTGTGCACCTCCAGTCTCACCTCTGAGTCCTGATTGCTGCTGACCCGGCCCTGCCGACGACAGGGGGGCCTGGGTTACATTATTTTGGAGAACAGAAACCAGAAACTGCTGCACCTCCCTTCAGGGATTTGCAAGATATGTGAGAAGGCACAAATCAATCCCACACAACAGACTCAGAGGAACTGGGATTGGAAGGTACTGAAGGGGATCTCTGTTTTCCAGGAAGGAGGCACTAGATCCTAAGCCTGGTACCTGGAGATGAGAACACAGGGACCTGTGATGCAGGGCTGTGGGAGCCTGAACACAGCCAGCACAGGTATGCCTGAGAGCATGAGCACTCTGTCCTCTCCCTTCCCTGACAGACAGGTAAGTCCAAGGAGCTTTACAACTGAAAGAAGGCAAAGACCCATTTCTGTACAAAAGCCATGGAACAGGGTTTGGGAAGGGCAGTGGGCCTGGAGGTCAGGAGTGCAGCATTCCTGGGATAAGGAGAAGTCACTGTCTTGGAGATGATGCCACCTCTGGCCTCCAGGAAGGCTTTTGGTTTGAGGAACAATTTCAGACTCCTGCTGCACAGGTCAGGAGGAAGCTGGCTCCAGTGTGTGTAGCAGTCCTGGGGGCTCAGGAAGGGAAGGGGTGTGGGAGTGTCAGAGCAGAGGCTGTGTGCTCTCTTTCACACTGCCAAGTGCTCTGTCAGAAATGTGGAGGACACCAACCCAGCTACTGCACATGCTGCCTTTGTATCCCAAACTGCTCTTTGCTGTTGTAAGCTGGCTCTCTTCATTAAATGTATTTACTTAGCAGCAGATCTGTTGTTACATATGAATAATTGACAAGGAAAATGTCACTTACTGCACGGGTGCTGCACGATTCTGACTGCTGAGTTTCCAACACTACAAAGCCTGGAACAGGAAGCTCTAAACCCAATTTCACCTTTTACAGAGTTTAATTTTGGGTATGTTTCTTATCTCGGTGCGTTACCAAACTGTTGAAAGTGACAAAACCAGATGTCATAAAATGCAGGGAAAATGCAGCTGGACTAACCTCAAGTATTAACAAAGCCAATTCCCTTGACAGACACTAATCTTATACCTTCAAACCCAGGAAAGATTCAGTTAAACTCACAATCATTTTATAGTCTCTGTAGAACCATAGCAGCTTAGGGATCCTTTGTTATTCCTCCATAAAGAGGAAAGTTATAGTGAAAGTGCCCTTCTTAAGTTGGGTGGTTTTAAATACTAACGTTTATTGCTCTGCAGTTTCTCTTTATGTGTGCACAGAGAACAAGAACACACCTCACTCCACAGGCCTATTTTTAGAAACAATAAAAGAGCCCTCTGTTAATAACTGGTTACTCTTTTGCCATTTGCATGGCTGATCACTGCTAATGATCCAGTTAACAGATTCATTAGGGAGGATGCAAGGCTTGGCTTCTGCAGGATGGGCTCGGGGTGCTCAGGGGTGCAGCACGTGTGTGCAGAGCTGTCACCTCTCTGGGAAACTCCTGTGGTGGGACACACAAAATCCCCCTGGCTGGGTCCTGTGGGCCAAACCCGTCCATCCCCACCATTCCATTAATTTCCAAAAATGGGCTGATGGGGCCCAGCTGCAGCAATTTCTTTGGATTAACACCAAATCTCCAGATTCTCCTGCTACTGAACATAGTCTTTCCCATAGCTCCTGCTTTGAGTTTACACTCCTCTACACAGGGGCACAGCACCAGGAAGCAAGCTGGTGTTCAGACTTCCTAACAGTTTCTAGGAACGTTTAGGATATATGAAGAACAAGAAGTAAATACCTAAATAACAACTCCTTTATTGTCCTTTCTGCTCTTGGACACAGATCAAGACTAAAAGCAGTAGCCTGCAGCACAAAATTGTGGGGGTTTATCCAGTGACCCCCTGATCAGCTCTGTGGAGTAGCCAGGCCATGTTACCAGGTGGTGCCTGCCCCAGCAGCCCCTGGCCCACAGCCTCCAGCCCCAGGCTCGGTGGGACCCCCAGCCAGGCAGGTGGAGCTGGCTGGGAACCCCTGCATCATCTCCTGACTACTGCATTGAACAAAATATCTCTTAAAAAAAGCAGCTGTGCCTGTGCTTTCCATAAGACCATCTCTGCAGTTTTAAGGGGGCATGAATGAAAAATGAGTTTATGTGTTCTTGGCATGGCATCTGGATTGTCAAAGCATTGCACTGTCGACCCCGAGTAAAGGTCTGAATTATGACATAAAAGGAATACCAACAGATCAGTTTGTGTTGTTGCAGAGCTCAGCCATAGATCTGTGTATAGGGAACACAATATTTCGCTTGCAAGCTGAGCCCTGTGCATCTCACAGGACATTAATGCAAAAGTGGGAAAAATCCAATCTTAATCTTCTAGAGAGTGAAACACTGATACAACATGTCATGCCCTGTCATCACCTGTTGCTAAGGGTTGAGATATTCCCAGTGTCAGAAGGAGACTGTGAATGAGGAGTGCATTTTGATGAGTGCTGAGGAGGGGAGATTCTCAGGAACTGTTGGAAATTCTGCTGTTTTATAGTGTATAAAATATACCTGACCTGAGGCAGCGGATCAGCAGGGCAGCCTGAGGTGCACGCACTGGAAACATCTCCTTTTGAGCTACTGACACATTTAGCAGCTGCCAGTCAAGGAGGCGAGCTGATCCTCTCTCAAGCAGACCTCCTCACAACCTATTGTTGCAAAGGCCTAAACCGTGGCTCCTTCTCCAGCGTTCCCTTGGCCCAGATGGAGCATCTCTTCCAGCTTCATATTCTCCTTACATTCCTCTTTTCATCTTTTGTGTGCCGCTGTCTCGCTTCCACCTGCCTCCTCCCCAGTGCCACCTGCTTGCCTCTCTGCCTTAGGCTCCTTTGTTCGTGTCCCTCGTCCCTGCTCCCCGAGGAAGGCAGCACGGGGGTGCATTGTCCCAGGTTGCTCCCCCAGGGCTTTTCTTACTCGCTCGTTATTGCAACCGCAGCCTCGCCGTGCGTCACCAGGGCCCCCGCGGCACAGACAAAGCCGGCAGCGGAGGCAGCGGGGAAGGAAGGAGCCCCAGCAGGCAGGGCGCCAGCACAGCAGCGGCACAAACAGACACACGAGCCCTGCGGGATCACCGGGCTCCAGGGACAGGCAGGGCCACAGAGTCGGAGCAGCACCAGCCTGAAGCTGTGGCGGCTCCACACCTACACACGGAAACATATGGCAAAGCCAAAGAGTCACAACATCTTTATTTCATAACCAAACATCCATCTTGCCATTCAATTCTACTGGCAGCTCCGTTGTCAGCTGCAGCAGTGGGGCTGAAGTGCTGCTTGCACCTGCGTTTGGCTGTGTCCTTGGCTTGTGAGGGGCTCTGTGCTGTGGGCTCAGGCCCCTGGCCCAGGTGTCCCCCATGATGAGACACACAGTTCTGCTGGCACCACCACCGTGCAGATCAGTAATATTTACATTAGTAGGGGTTCCATTACTCTTGTTAGTAATAGCAGCAACTTAATGCACTGCTTCCTGTGCTGTCTGGGAAACAGGGATTCCCTTCCTAGGATTTTATACCAGGGATTGGGAATTACAGTTCCCAAGTGCATCCGATTGTGGTCCAAGCTATAATCACAGAACCACAGAATGGTTTGGGTGGGAAGGGACCTCCAAGTCCATAGTTCCAATCCCCTGCCACGGGTAGGGACCCCTCAGCAGTGAACTGCAGCAGTCCAGGCAGGGGTCACACGGGTGTGCTGGGCCAGCACGGGGCCCTTCAGCTGAAACCACACCTGACACCAAGCCCACGAGTGCTCAGTGCACAACCTCCAGGGAGCTGCGGGTACAGGAATAGCACAGCCTCACTGCTGTGGCTCCTGAGCACCATTCCTTGTTCCCAGGGAGTTTTGAGTACAGGATGCAGCCCCTGTCTGCTCTGCAAGAACCTCCTGGGGGTGAAAATGCCCCCATTTCTCTGGAAAGTCAGGCTGAGATCGCCTCCCTCCAAAGCACAGCAGCTTTTGCAGCCTCATTGTGGAAGAAAGAGCACGAAGGGAAGTTCTGAATGTGTCACTGCAATCGGGAGGCTCCGGGAGGCCCTGCCCGCTCCCGTGTCACACCCACACAGGGTGACACCTCTGTGTGCTTGGCCAGGGCTGGCTAAGGCTCTGCAAAACTCCTGCAGACTTTAACCCCCTGCAGCATGAAGGGCTGGTCTGAGGGTCCCCTGACCTGGAGAAAGGCCAGAGGCTCCCCCTTTCCCACAGCCTGCTTGAGCCTGCACAGAGTGTGTAAAGCCTGGACACAAGTAGTACAGCCCCGTGTTTGTGGGCACTGAGCAGAGCCCAGCAGAAGTGAAAGGCTCTGAGAAGTGGGGGCTCAGCGAGTCTCATTTAATTATGAGAGTGGTGCTGGCTCGGCTCAGCCCCACCCACATGCCATTTCACGCCTGATTTCTTCTCTGATTTCTTTGGGGAAAGAGAGGGAATTCGAGTGCATGTAATTTGGGTTAACAAGACGCATTATATGCAGCCTCATTCTTGTAAAAACTTTCACAGGGAAATCACCCAACCCATGGAGAGAAAAAATTCTCTCCTTATTGTAATTTTTCCAAGGCTAATCAAACTCTCACCATTATCCTATTGATCACAGGGAAGGTTTGATTTTCTACCGGTTGCCTAGTTAAGGTACAGTAGCTGTTGCTTGGCTTACTCCATGCTGTGAGTACAACAGAGATCAACCCTCCATTTCTATTCTCCTTTTTGTCCCTTTCCGAGATCCCTTTTCCTTCAAAGCTCACCTGCCTTCTGCTTTTGTGGTGCTCTACCTGCATTTTGCCTTCTCCTCTATCTGTGGAGCAACAAAAGGTGAAAAGCTAGGTTTGTACAATTAAAATTGTCAGAGTAAGAATGGGGAAAAGCGAAGATCCTGAACAGGTTTGAAAACAGGAGGCAAAGAAAAAGTTAGAGATGAATTTGGCATCCCCCAACAATATGGACAAAAAGATTGCACGTCCAGTCCCTGTGGGTGTGAGGAGCAAAAACTCCCTCCAGCTTGGAGCAGTAATGATAAGTGCGAGCCCTTGGGGGTGGTGAGTGGCCAGAGCTGGCTCCGAACGCCCAAGGTCTGATCCTGCGGCTCCTGCCCCGTGCTTTGTGGCTGCCGCAGCCCGGGCTGCTGCGGGAGGAAAGGCGGCCGGCTCCGTTTCAAGGTGCAGCCCCGTCCCTCTGGGAGCAGCTGCTGTGTGTCAGCGCAGCACGGAGCCCGGGCACGGCTACACAAGAGCGCCATGCTGGGGAAAGGTGCAGGCTTTGCTTTGCCTTCCCATGTGAGGGTTTCTTTGGATGTGTTTTGTGTCCCTTCAAGTCACTTGGGAGTTTAGGAGAGCCAGAGAGAATAGCTTTTTCTGTCATTATTTGATAACCAATACAGTTCCCTTTGACCCTCTCCCCTCTTCCCAAAAAAGAAAGACCAGCTCAGCATTGTGTTATTTTTCAAAGCCTTTACAAATTAAGACAGTAACATGGAAATCCTCGTTGGGTTTCAGTTCATACTTCCTCCCATGCTGGGCTGAAATGGGGATTCTTTTGTGATGGCTGTGCTGCTTATTTTTTTAAAACCTCCTGAATTTGGCACACTGCCCTACTTTATTTTCTTTCCATTCTCTAGTGCTGCTCCCATTGGGAGGCTCATTCGCTTCTAATGCATGGTGTTATCTTTTGCAAGTTGAACTCTAAATCCCCGTGTTGTTTTTCCTTGCTTGTTATTCAGGTGTGGGGAATCTTAATGATGTCTCTTTGGCTGGTGGATGCTCTGGCTATGTGGCTTTAATTACTTTTATTAATGTGTTTTATAAAGTAAATTACAGATAAATGTAGATTTTAACTGCAGCTCAGAGGTGGCACATCTGTGAGGCTGCACAGGCTTTCATTTGGGGGTGAAAGGCACAGTAACACCTTCCATAGTGAGAGGATGTTCCCAGGTGTGACTGAGAGAAGCTTTACTGAAGCAAAAGCTTCAAAACTACAAACTGGCACCTGCTGTGCAGAGGGACAGGGAAGGGAGAGGGAAGGAGCAGGGCAACCTGCCAGGCTGTGCTGGCAGTCCCAGGAGAGCAGTGGAGGCAGCAGCCCAGGGAGGGCTTGGCGTTTGCTGGGGATCTTTCCAAAGCCCTGGGGGCTCTGGCCGTGCTCAGTGCCGGTGCTGAGGCCAGTGAGGGCAGGATAAAGGGACCTGCCCGTGGCTCCATGGCCCCGGGGTGTATTCCTGCCCGGGGGATGGGCAGTGAGCACAGACCCGAGCAGGGAGAGGGAGAAACACGACTGGCATGGAGAGAGGCTGAATCTCTCCGAGTGCTCTGGACTGAACCAGAAGTAGGGGATTTAGTAGAGGAAAATACGTACTGGTGCCTGTAGTTTGTCTGGTGTTTTATTGAACCAGGGGTCCCATGTGAGCCATGCAGTAAGCAAGCAGTAAAATCATCCAACAATGCCTTGAAAACTGTTCTGTCTCTGAACACTGCACCTCTTGGGCCCTGGTTGTGTTCATCATCCCAGGAGCTCCTGTTACCTTGGACAACACACACTCATTGCCACAAATAAATAATTAAAGCTGGGTGGTGTCTGAGTCATCGATGTATTGAGAGGATGGAGGCTGGAAAACAAACCGATGGGTTTTGCAAAGTGGCAAATCTCCAGGCTGCTCTCGCCTTCCTGAGCCCTTGCCCTTCATTTCTATGCAAGAGACATTCTCGGTTTGGGGGATTCTTACCAGGAGCTTGTGAGAGAAATGTTGAAAAGGGATTTTTCCAGGTTGCCTTTTCCGTCTTCCTGCTGCATTAGCTGCAGGTGGTGAAGCTGCTGTTTCGGCATTTCTTCTTCAAAAGCTACATCACGTAATATCGCTGAGATCACAAGGAGATGAGGAGAAAAATGGCCCTATAGGATTTTTGTTAAAAAAGGATCCATCCATAAAAGATGAAAGGTTAAATTGCTTTTAGAAATACAGCAGCGTTTAAACAGGTGAGGATCCTCGGAAACGGAGTTTGGATTCAATAAAGTAGCCATGCAGAAGGGCAGGAGAAAGCCTTTCTTTGGAGGGAAATGTCACACTTTAGTGTTAATAAAATGTCTAGTGGTATAATAATAATGATAGCAATCAGGAGCCTTTATTTTTCACCTGGCAGGGCTGGTTCATGCGTGTTTTTTCAAAGCTACCTGCAATTCAGGAAAGAACAAAAAAAGAATCAGGCATGCATTGACTGAAAAATATCAGAGTGGAAGAGAAGAGAGCCAGAGCGGCCCAAGACTCCTGAATGTTACTGGGGAGATGAAGAGTGCTGATCCCAGGTGGCAGGACATTTTCTTCCTCAGCTTTTTAGATGTTGCCTCCTCGCAGCTGTGTTGTAAAGACATTGCAGGAGATTTACAATCCTAAAAGAACATACAATGAAAATGTCAAAAGGAAAAGGCAATTGCAAACAATAGTTTTGCTCTGGACTGGCCCCCTCTGTATGCTCCTTAGTGGTGATGTAGCACAAAGGCAATGAGCACACAGCATTAGCTACTCTTGCATCTCTTGTATATTTGTCAGGTTTGATGTGTCAGAAGTTCGTGGAACAAAATTTGTTCCCCACCTGCATAGATGTCACTTACAGCTTTCTGTGAAAAGAGAGGAGAGCAGGAAATATTGGTCTTTTAGGGGCAGATAGTGACACCAGAGGGGATAATATAGAACACACCAAGAGCTCTAATTATTGGTTATCTGTACACACAAAAATGTAAAAATACCACTTTTCTTGCTTGACCTCTTTTCCCCACTAGCAGTTCCGAGGCATTGCTGGCTGTGCCTCTGTGGCACCTGGCTGATCTGTCACCCCAGCATGGGGCAGGGCAGGGTGGGCAGCACAGAAGCTCCCAGCAGTGTGTGACACTCTGGCGTGTGAGGAGCTGCCAGCCCCGCCGTGCTCATGTGTGGAGCTGAGCCAGGGCACACATCTGCAAGGACCTGGCTGCTGCCTCCCACAGAACTAATAGGCTGCAGGGACTTCTCTGCTCTAAACTCTGCTCTTGGCCTCATGCAGCAGGCTGTGTTAGCTGCAGCATTCATATTTGTACTTTAATATTAACATCAGATCACATACTTCAACCCCAGGAGCCAAGGCTCTTGAGCAGTGCTTGCAGGAGGCAGCCACAAGCACTCACTCCAGCCTTTTCTTTAAGAGACTCCTCGACCAGAGATTTGCTGCTCATGCTGGCCCAGAGTGTGTGTTGATGGGGAAGGTGCCAGCTCTTGTCAGTCACTAGTGTTGTCATGAATTAGCAGGGGCCACACAGGGTACAGCCATACGTGTCAGCCTTGTGAATGAGTGCTGGAGCAAGATGCAAGAATGTGAGATCCTGCTAAGACAAAGTAGCAGGGAGGAAAGGAGCTCCTGTGGCCCAGGAGCTGGTGGGTCCTGCTCATCCAGCATGTCCAAAGCACAAGCAGCCTTCCCCCTCTCCCCCATCCAGCTGCTGCACAAAGACCTGATGATAGCACTGCTCCTGCAGCAGCTGGGAATATGGGGGGTGGTTTTGGTGTCATCAAAGCTTTGTCCTTGGGTTTTGTGAATAACAGTGGGTTTGTGTGTATTGGGACAAATAAAACCAAAGAACTCAGGTCAGAGAGGTGCCAGTAGTGAAACTGCCCCAGTTTGTTCGTGTGGTAGAGCTTCTGTCATCTGGAGCTGGAGGCTCTTGGGCATGCTTTGGCCTGGTGCCCCAGAACACATAGGCCTTGTTGGGTTTTACAGCCAGTTAAACTCTAGACATGTTTCTGTGACAAGCTGACTCACCAGTCTCTTCCACCCCTCTGGCTCTACTTCTGACAACTCGCATGGCTTTGTCACATGCCGTTGGACAATTTCTGGTTTTCTTAAAGCCCAGCTGCTGGACTCAAGACACTGTGTAAGGAATTGCAGTTGAGACAGCAGGGAAAAAAAATCCCAGCACTTAGTTTTAAGTTGTTGCTATTTAGTGCTTTGAGTTACTCTTTTGTGGGCTCGTGAATACAAATGCATCAGTTTTTAAAGCACTTACTTCTAACAGTAAAAGAAATCTCACACAGTGGTAGAAGTTAGAAACATTAGGGCAAGTCTAATAAGACTAGAAACCCTCTGCAGTGTGTGCTGCTCATCTCTCAGCAGTTACACCTTTCACAGCACATTGTGGCTCCTGTGGGTGTGGAGCAAACATCCAGTGTTTATGGCTGTGTGTCCAGCACAGCCCAGAGCTGCCTGAGTGCTCTCACTGTTGATTCAGCAGCAACACACTTGGGAGAGCTCTGGACTTATCTTTTGCCAGGGTAGCGTGCCTTTGTGACTAATTCTGATCCAGGATTTTCCTGGAAAAGAGAAATAACCCTGTGTCTGCCCAGATCCGTGTTGTGCTGCATATATAGTTATTTGTGTATGTGGGTCAAATTCCTTTGCTTCCCAGTGTCCTCTGGCAGACACACAGTGAAGTATGTAGAATAAATTTATACCCCAAAATCAGAAGCCAGATTACTTTTTTGAAGAACATCAGACAATTTTCATTCTGAAACTTACATGGTGTGGAAATAAAAATAAGTGAGTAAAAAGAATTTATGTGTTTTGAGCAAAAGATAGTAGTGTTGGCTAGGAAATTTCACTGATGAGGTATTTGCTACCAAACATCACAACTTTGTTCCACCAGAGCTCAGGACAGCAGAGTTCAGCTTGTGCTGCAAGGCTCCTGGAGGCTTTGCCCTTCATCCTCCCTGGAGTGATGCTGTGCTGTGCACAGGTGGGAGACTGCCTGCTCCGAAATTTCTCAGTGCTCTGTTCCATCAGTGCTTAGGTTTGGCTGTAAAAATGTAGGTAAAAATGTAGGCACTGTCACATCATGAAAAAACAGGAGAAGGGACAGTGCCACTCCTGGGTACAGCACTGGCAGCACAGTGAAACTGTCCCCTGTCACCTCTGATGAAAGGAGGAAGGTGAGAAGGAACCAGCAGAAATTCTGCACTTTCAGAGGTGCCTGCAGACTGAAGAATGTCTCAAGAATACAGGAGGAGGTATTCATTGTATACAGACGTACTTATGAAACACTGTGCGTTTGTGCACCGTTGGTTCTGCAAACGGAAGATGTACAGATGTGCCAGGACTGTTCTGACCCCCGGTCAGCTGTCCGTGTCAGCCGGGCCGGGGCTGAGGGCGGGCCTGCCTGGGGAGGTGAGCCGCGGCGCTGTGAGCTGCGGTCCCTGGGGCAGAGAGACCCCTCCCGGCACCGGCACCGCTCCTCCTGCGAGCCCAGCACAGCGCGGGGACTGCCCAGGCACTGCGGACTCCTGGGGCTTTGCTGGCCCGACATCTCCCTGCCTTTATAGCCATGGAGATGCTCCCTTCTGGTTTCATCCGGAGCTCTGCTGCCTCTGCTCTTCCTCACTCTTACCAGCCCTTTTCTGGGAACTGGAGAGGCTGAAGCAAATAATAGATACAAATCATGACCAAAGAAGAAATGATTGTCATTGCAAAAATGTATTTATTAATGATCTTCACATAATTCTCTGGGAGTGATATTCTGCAAGACAGAATTGTGATAGATTTTCACCAAATGGGAATATTTCCCTCCAGAAATGTGTAGCATTAAAGGGAGTGAAGAAGCTGAATGTGTTTCCTCCAGTCAGGAAAATGACGGATCAGGGACAAGAGACAATACATTAGTAAACAATATAAAAAATGTACATTTTGTCATTTTGTATTCCTGAGTTATTCTAAATCTGTGAATAAATCGAGAGCTTAAAGTCTCTGGAGCTGTTTTGAAGTCTCTTGCTTTCTATAAATATTGCATTTGCCTCAAGTAAGAATTTCTGACATGTATTAAAAAAATATACATTAGTAAAGCTTATAAAATAGATATTTGGAATGCTGTTATTGTTATTTTTTATTAAAAATACAGTTTAATGGAACAATTGAGTTCTACTTCAAAGTGTCAGAATTATTTTTCATGCTTTTTTCCCTGTGTTCTTTGAACTTTATGGTTGAAGCTCTAATTTTCTGCTTTCTGATTTTGTCCCTGTTTGAAGCAGTCGTTCCCCTGCACAGATATCGCTCTCTGCTTCCCTTACTGCTCCAGTGGGATCCTCACGCTGGGGGCTGCTGGCAGCTGGCCCTGATTAGCAGAGCTGGGAAGGTCAGGCCTAGTGTGGCCTGTGGACAGCTGGACAGTGTCACCTCTCTGGAGCAGACCTGAGGAACATCTTACAGCTGCTCCTGGGGTTCTCATGGGGAATTTCGGGGGAAATCAATGCCAACACGAGCCATGCCCTTGGTCAGCCTCACCAGAGGGGGTGAGGGCAGGTCTGTAACAAACTGACAAGTCTGGCTGCAAGGGGCGAGTCCTGAGGGTGATGGCACTGAGGAAACAGCTCCAGATGCTCCCCTTTGTGACATCGTTTTCTTGCCTGCTGTTCCATGCAGCCTGCAGAGGAGCTGACAGTTATCATGTGTTTGCAACATTTAGTGCACCTAAAGTCCAGAATGCTGGTTTTTTTGTGATACTGACCACATACTGAGCTGACCTCCAGCTCAGGCCACTGGCACTGTGTCTAATTGCACATCCCATATGGACCTGGCATTAGCCAGCAATGCTGGATGCCTGGGCACGGAGTGGCGAGGGGCAGCTTTAGTGTGACCTGCCATCACCTGCTCACCTTTCTGGCAGGTGGCTGTGTATTTCAGCACTCAGAGCATGTCTCAGTAAGCCCTGGAGCAGAGGCAGCTCTGGAAGAACAGTCGGTGTTCCTGAGCTCTGCAGCCACTTTCCCCGTGGTCACACATCCCCGAGCAGCCGCTCGCAGCACTTGGCTCTGCGCTGGAACAGCCGGAGCTGTGAGAGCCTCTGGTGAACCTCGGCCGAAGATGGAACCTTGGCCTTACACGGGTCTGCACATATGCCACCTGCAGAATCACTTGGTGAAGGGAAAAATACAGGAACCTTTTACAGGAAAAAATCTTTGCCAGTACATGGCTAACTTCACCTGGAGCAATTTTAAGAATTTTCTGGAGAAAACAGTTACAGCTTTAGTTCCAGAAATACACAGACTGATGCCAAAACTTGCAAGAAACTGACATGAACAGAACACGTGTAACTGAACAGAAAACAAAGTCAATGAACAAAACACAACTTAAATAAACAAAACACAGTGTAAATGACCAGAACAGGAGAGAGGCTGCAGCCAACACACCGGAGGTTTTATGTGGGTGTTATTTGCACTATATGGCACCAGCCTGAACCACAGCAGTAATATCAAAGAGCTCTTCAACTTATTCATAATTAGCAGTGGGAATGCCCAGGCTTCGTTTTGTACTCACAAAGGACCAAGGGCTGCGTCGAAGGGAACTGGAACTCTTTAATTAACTCCTTTCTAGAGCCTTCCTTTGTTGAGGTTCGCAGGCCCTGTGTTGCCCGCTGATGGAGGGAGCCCTGTCCCTCCCCCGGGACTCGGTGCTGGAGCGGCCGTTCCGGGCGCCCCCGGGGCAGAGCGCGATGCGGGGCCGGGAGCGGCGGGCCCCGCTCCGCTCCCACAGCACCGCCGCGACTCCCACACGCCGCTGCCCCCGGCCGGCCGTGCCCGTGAGGGCAGAGCTCCTCCGCCGTCCCGCAGGGTTCCAGCCCTGCCCCCCTGTGAGTGCCGGAGGGTTCTGGAGCCGCAGCGGGTCCCGCTGTGAGGAGCCGGGGCGGCCGGTAGCAGTTGCCCGCCACAGGCTGCCCACAGAGGCCGCAGCGGGGCTGTGGGCGCCGTTCCTGAGGTGACTCCGGGCTGCTGAGGCGCCGTGTTCCGACGAGAGGCGTCCCACAGAGCTCGGGACCCTGAGGGGCTGTCGGGAGGAAGCCGAGGCATTGCTCAGGTGTAAGGGGCTTTGGGTGAGGCTGTGGCCTCTGCAAAGGGAGTGATTTATCCTCAAGGGGAGGAAATCCCAGAACTCGCTTCAGCCCAGTGACACCCCTCGCGCGGCGGCAGCGGCGGGAGCCTCCGTGAGGGGCCGGCCCTGCGCTGTGCCCTGAGGCGAGCGGCCGTGCCACGGAGGGCACCGCGGGGCAGCGCAGGCGGTGCCGCGGGGACCCAGCGGAGCAGCAGACGGCCTACGATGGGCACCATGTGAGGAAACAGCGTCCAGAAGCCGACACCAGGTAAGGCTGGAGGGGAAAGCGGCTGGAGGTGCGTATGGGTGGATGCTCGGTGGCTCCCCAAGGTGGGCTCGGCCCTGCGCGGGGCACGAGGAGGCCATGGGGCCTGGCTGGGGATGCACAGGCGCCTGGAACTTGGGCTGGCAGGCTCACGGACCTTTATTAAGAGGGACGTGGGGTTTGGTGTGTGTGTCACACCTGAGCCCTGTGGAGATCGGCGGCTGCCAGGCCGGCAGACGACGGGGGAGCGGGGCTGTGGGCATGGAGGGGTTTGCCGTGGAGCAGAGTACAGCTGCACTTCAGTGCTGATTTAAAACAAAGGTTTGTGGAAGTCCTGTGTCGGCTCTGCGCTTTGGCTGCGTTTCATGCGCAGGTGCTGGCGCTCCTCGTTTCCCTCCCGCTGCAAGGTGTGAGGGGCTGGCAATGCTGACAGGTGCCGGGTTCGGCTGCCCGAGGTGTGTGGGTGCTCCCCGAGGTGTGTGGGTGCTCCCCGAGGTGTGTGGGTGCTCCCCGAGGTGTGTGGGTGCTGCCCGAGGTGTGTGGGTGCTCCCCGAAGTGTGTGGGTGCTCCCCGAGTTGTGTAGGTGCTCCCCGAGGTGTGTGGGTGCTGCCCGAAGTGTGTGGGTGCTCCCCGAGGTGTGTGGGTGCTCCCCGAGGTGTGTGGGTCCTGCCCAGCTGTGCCGGGGCACAGGGAGGAACAGGGCAGGCACCTGCGTACCGGTTGTCAGGAGGAGCTGGGCGAGAAGCAATGGGCCTCTGTGTCTGGGCAGAGACAGCACACACAAAAAAGCCTGCACGGAGGTTTCCTTTCTGTCTTCTAAATGCCAGAGCAGCCTGATGTGGGACAGTCCTGGAGCCAGGCCCAGTGAGGTCAGGGATGCTTAGGTGTTGGGTTTGAGCAGGTTAAAGAAAGGACTGGTGACATGTCACTCTGAAATCTGGAGAGCTGGACAGCCTGTCAGGAGACTCAGTAAATCTCCTTTTGACCACACAACTCCAGCATGCTGGATATCCACTTATTTTCTGATGCTTTCACACAACAAGTCTGCACCAGAGCATCAGAAAGTGTGAGGTTAGGTGCAGAGAGGTTCTCTTTGTGCAGTTATGTGAATTGCATCATTATATTTCACTTAGTTTTTATCCACTGCCCACTTGAGTTTGTGACAAAGGATTTCAAGGCTAGGCATGCAAATTAAAGCAAGAGCTGCTATTGTTTTTTCAGATACCTGTCAGCTCTTCTTACTCAACCTAACGCAGACTGAATTTGAAAGCAGAGGAGCCAGGGCTGTGGTATTCCTGGCAGAATGATAGCTGACAGGCTCCTCACAGCTCCAGAATCAGAGTCATGTCTGACACAGAGGAACATGTGTTGGCAACCCTGCTTGAGCCACGTTTCCAGAGCTGTAAAGAAACTGGAGCATTTCCAGGAGATGACAGAAAAGCTGCTGTTTCAGGGGAGAGCCAGAGGCCATGTCATTGTCATTCTTCTCTGTTTGGCAATCTGCTCAGATTCCCTGGAAGAGCACCTGAGAGCATTTATGGGACAGGAGAAGTAATAAAAGTTAAAGTGATGGCCCAGTACTAGAAAGAAACTTATTAATGCAACATTTATGGCTACAAAGGTGGTCCTGCCCTGCATGAGTTTGCTGCCATGCTTTTGGGGGGCAGAGTAGTGCTGCTGGATCACAGTCTGTGTGATGAAAACCACAGCGTGCAAGACAAGAGCACTTACTTATTTGTTCTTTGAGAATCTGGCGCTGGTAGATGCTGGTGTCCCCTCCATGAGGTGCTTGTCATCCTGTGTGTACTGTGAGTGCATGGTGAGTGCTGCCAGGGGTACTGTGACAGATGGAAAGATCCTGCTTAGTACCAGTGATTCACAATGCTTTGCTTTGCTCAAGATGCATCTGGAAAGCTTCCCAGATTATACATCTGCCCCTTTGACACTGAAGCAGCAGCGCAAGTTGCAGGCCAGAAAGAACAGAAAACAGATTTAGTCTGGGCTGTTCTTTGGGGCAGGGATTGTCTGTCTCCATGCTTGGAAAGCAACTGGAGGGCTCCCCCAGCCCAGAACAATTCCTACAGCAATTGCAGGAGAGCTGGGTGCCAGCAAACGTGATTGGGGAAGTTCCAGAGCTGGAACTGAAATTGTTGATTCCCCATCCCTGCGAGTGCTCAAGTCCAGGCTGGATGGGCCTTGGAGTGACCTGGTCCCTGCACATGGCTGGGGTGGGGAACAAGACGGTTTTAAGGCGTTTCCCAACCCACACCATTCTGGGATTGCTATGATTGTTTCATTCATTTTGTTGTGATACAATTTATAAGAATATAAATTTATTTTAAAGCAAATACAGCCTGAGTGTTAGGGCCTTGCCTGAGCTTTGCTTCTTAGGAAGGTGAGACCAGAAAAGTTCCTTATTCTTCATTGTCCAGACTTTTGACACTGAACAACCTGCCCCATATTAACTTTTGCATTTCTCATCAAGATGCAACAGACTTTAAATAGCATGTGCATGACTGACTCTTTTTTTTTTTTTTTTTTACTCCTATGGAGGCTGATATACAAAGTACCTCAAGTGGCAGCTGTCACCAGTGAGGTGGCATTTTTCTTCACTGAGGCTGACAGCAGCTGTCCAGGAGAAGTATGAATGGAATGAGAATGACATCATGTTTATTCAGGAATGACATTCCCAGCCATGGATCAGTGTCAGCAATATTTTGATAAGTTTTAGAATGAGAAAACATTTCTTGAAATGTTCCCTGATTTATCCTTTGTAAAATACACAACACAAAAAATAATTGAAGAGATTGCATGAGGACAAAGCAGGGCTTGCCTATCCTATGTTTCCACACAGTGTTTTATCCGTGCTGCAGACAATCCATAGGCACCAGGACTCACAGCAGCTTTAACTCTTGCCAGCCCAGCTGCTTCACTCCACATGCTTTTCCCTCTGCTGCTCCTTGCCCCGGCCCAGTTTGGAACTGGGCGTAGTGGATTTCATCGCTGTCAAAGACGGCGAGTATCTGTAAGGCAAGTCAGTCAGCCACAGCAAAGGAGGCCTAGACTAGTTTTTAGGATTATCTTTTAGGATACTGGGACAGAAATAGGAACAGCTTGGCTTGGTTCTTTCCAGCGCAACTAATGGGACTGGTATTTTAAATATATATATAGATGATTCAGTCAGGGTTGTCATGTGATGACTGATGAGTCTTTTTGTGGCTGACTGACCTGGATGAAATCTCTTCTGCTGCTAGAAGCTGTTCATCCTGAAGCCTAATAAAAAGTTTTAGGCATTAAGGACACAACCCAGTGGATTTGAACACCTGAGTCTCACAGGCCTGGAGATCTGGTTTTTACCTTTATTCTATTACTTCTTGTCAACTTTCTTTGTACAATGGTACAAGTTGCCTCCTTTAGTGCTATGAACACATTTTCTTGTATTTTTTTTTTTTATGCCTGGGCTCCTTAATTACATTTTTGCTAATATGCATGCACTGAGTTCTGATCCTTTCTCAGGTCCAGCCACCCAGGCCAGTCTCCCCAAACCACATTTTAAGCATTGTTTGAAAACTGGCTGGCAGGGCCACCCATATCAGGAGAGAGCCCTGAATGAGCCCTTGGCTGGAATTGCAGCACATGCTGCCACAGGCTTTGTTGTTGCTCTCTGACATTAACTAAGAACTGATTGTTATTGTTGTCAGTAGGCTCCAAAATTAGTCCTGAGACACCTGCCTTTTCAGAGGTTCTGACTTGCCCTCTTGTACCTCAGTCAGTCAGACACTGCTGTAAGTGCTGACAGGTCAGGGAGACAAATGTTGGTCTGAATTTTCATTCTGTCTGTAAAATTTGAAGATTTGTGTGTGTCTGCCTAGTAAGAGACATAAAGCAGAAGGACATGTGAGGGTGACCTCACTGCAACTAATGCTATAGCTGAACTGAAAAGAAACAGCCCCAGTGTGCGTTGGAGTCAGATGTGCAGCCGGGTGTTAACTTGGCAGCTTTAAATGTATTTGTTCAGTTGTGATCTCCTCCTCATTCTCTCTCTCGCCTCCAACCTTGGTTCTCTCATGGTATCAGATTCAACAGGGCTATATTTAATTCGAGTTCAACAGAAGGGCTTATTTAAATATAAACTTTGGGAGTGACAGCGCACTGGCTCAATATGCAAGAAGATGGATGTATGGAAGCGGCTGGTGTCTGGAGAAGGGTGGAAGGAGGTCACAGCATGCCATGTGAGCAGCCAGTGCAAACAGCAGATGGGCACCTTACCCTCACCACAGCCTGATCTCTGAGCCAGGGGGTACCTGCAAACACCGGCTCCAGGTGGTGTGACAGTTCAGCACAGGTCTCACTCAGGTGAGAACTTGTTCAGTGTCTCAGACCTGAGCAGATCTCCAGAGCCACCTGATCCAGGTGTTGGGCTGGACAAGGCCCCCCCGTGAGCTGCTCCACACAGGCCCTGGGTCTGGTGTGACCTGGAGCTCACCAGGAGCACCACAGCAGGATGGGCTCAGGTAGTGCCTTGTGGTGATGGCTTGGTAAGGGATGCCTGAAGGTGTGGCTGTCTCTGGGGAAGCTGCTTTCCTTCTGGTGCTGATTCTGTGCAGGGTGTCAGTTGCTGCAGTTAGGCTGGAAAGCAAACCATAAATAACTGAGTACAGGAGGAGGCATTTCAGGGAAATGTTCCACTGCAGCTTGTAGAGGATTATCATTACCAACTGAATGGATTTTGTTTTCTATTTTGTAGGTTGTTTCACACAATTTTTTTAAATCTCAGATTTTTTTTTTCTAAAAGGAGAAATATTTTCATACATCATCATTTGCATTAACATATGAAATGCCTTTTCTGACCAAAATGACATCATTATCATGAACTTGCTTCTAGTTTTGACTGAAGGAGGATCTGGAATGTAGAGTACTTTTGTATCCATGACCTGATGCACAGTATGTCAGAAATTCCTGTGTTACACATATATGTGTTCTTTTTCACATAGCAGAAAAAAGAACTATAAAGAAATATACAATGTTCATCTAATTTACATTTCTAGATACACAGCTTGGGGAGGTGTTGGGAAAGAGCAAAAGCAGTGGCTAAAAGCTCTGGCTTTAGGATGCCCGTGTTTGCAGAGTGTGAAGCTGTTCCTCTGAGTGTTGAGCGAGTCTTACATTGAGTACTGGGGAAGTGGCTGTTTCATCTGTGCAAGCTGTCCTACTCTGGAGAACAGATCACTTGGTTGATCGCTTTACAACCACATGCTAAACATTCTAAACAATTTATGCATTTAAACTGTATGTTTTTCTCTCTCAAAACTTGCTACTCTGCAATGTTCCACAGATCTTGTTTATAACACATTCATCTAAAATTATCTCAGTGCACACAGCACCCTCCTATAGAACAGATGCTATGTAACCTGAAGTTCTGTTTTGATCTCAAATCGACGTGTTTAAGCTACTTGTGTGAATTATAAATTGAAACTAAACTAAGAAAATGAAATTGTGGGGTTTTTTTCCATGATGCTTCCACAGTTCAATAGTTCTACTCATTTTAGAGTGCTTTTCTGGTGTGATACTTACAGTTGCTATATAAGATTTAACTATTTTTATATTTAAGGATCTTCTGGGTTATCTTAAAAAAAAATCTCTAAAAATTAACCTTTCCCAGCAACATTATTGAACTTTTTCTGGGTATCTTCTCAGTTTGTTTTTTGCATCACTTCTGAATTTAGATGAGATTTATATACAAGAGACATTTTCCTTTGTAATTAGCCTACTTATATGTCTTCAAGCATCTTGAAAGGATGGCTGAGTATCTCAGGAGATTAACACTTGCATCCTGGGGCCTTTTCATAGCTAAATCACTGGTGATCATCCTCACATAATTATTCATACTTATTTACTATTTATATTACAATAATTCCTAAAGGAATGTCCCAGGTTGGGCCCTGTGTGCTAGGTGCTGTAAGTGCACAAATGAGATACGTGGGCAGCACTGACCTCCATACTGCTCTGTGAATCTCCTTTCTGCAGGGATATCACATTTTGCAGTCCCACTAAGCAGAGAGAATGGACGATGGCTGCCCATTTGCTCCTGTCCAAATTCCTGGCTTCACAGGCCTGCCAAGATGGCCTTTTCCCTGTTTAGAGACTCTGGAAAAGGTTTCTTCTGCACTGTTCTGGTATTGTATTTCAGTTTCTCAAAATATTTCAGTTTCTTAGGGTCTTGGGTTTCCCTAAGAGGGAAAGAAACTGATTTCCCCTCCCAGAACCTTCTGGCTTATAATAGAGCAGTATCTTTTCACTGCCCCTCTTAAAAATGTCTTTTGGACACCAACGTTCCTTTATAAGAGGACCTTCTATTTTTATATATTAATGAAGAGCTGAAACCAGGATTGCTTCAAAGCAGAAGTGCCAGATTCACCTTGGCTTCAGTATCTCACTACGGGCAGTAACAAGCCTTGTACTGGGTTTCCCCTGAAACTGAGGCACTGCAAACTCTTTGCCTCTTCAGACCCCGCAGGGTCCCACAAGAATTGGTTCTTTTCCAGCCTTCCCTAGGTTTATGGGAATTATATTTCCTGTTTCCTCATCCCTCCTGCAGTGAGTAGAGGTGGCAGCTCCTAGCTGTGATCCTGACACTGCTGGGGGCTCATGCCTGCAGGTCTGTGGGAACAAGGGGGATGAAGGTGAGTGAGAAGGAGAGAGAACACCTGCTCGCAGTGGGAAAACTACAAAAGCAAATAACAATGCTGTGGCCAGAACTGACAGCCAGGTGCAAGAAACCCAGGAACAAGGAGGCACCTAGCAAGAGCCTGCTGCTGGCACACAGCAATCAGATGGTTCAGACAGCCCGACCAACCATGGTGTCAACTTCCCCAGCGCTCCCTGGATCAGGCAACGTGTGCTGCAAGGCCATGGGACTTAGTGAGGGCATTAGTCACTTCCAGAGGTCAGCAGCTCTGCCTCCCCTGCACGCCAGGGGAGACCAACCCAGGCTCGGCCTCGTGGTAGGGAGAGAGGCAAAGTGTTGGAGAGGAGTGATAGCTGCAGGCCCTGGTGCTGCTGGTGAGAGCTCATTCACAGCTCTGTTCTGGGGAGGCTGAGGGACTGCATGAATGGAGAGGGCCGGTGCAGCCATGCTGAAAGGAATATAAGGAAACTGCTTTTGCATCCAGCACAACTCCAGAAGGACCATGGCTGGGTGAGCAGAATGTGTATTTTCCTGTTGGCCATTGTTTAATTAGGCTGTTGCTGATGCTGACACTGTGTATTTTCTTTGCTCTATCTCCTTTCCTTCTTTATTATTTCCTACTTTGGTTTGATGTTGTTGGTATATAAAATTTAAAGAGCTCTAAATTTTTTTAAAGGCCCCTAAAGGGAGCGGTGCTTTTTTTGTGTTAAAGTCATTACATGAACACCTGTGAACTGTTGAGTTTAATTGGGCTACAGCTGTTGGGGAGCGAGGGGGGATTTATTGGTTTGATAGGCTGTCTTCAGATTGCGGTGAGTTGTCACGCACTGCCCTTCCAACATGTCTCTTTAAACAGAAGCACATGTGCATATCAGGTACTTACAGGGACTAGGATCTTAGGGATGGGCCTGTCTGAGCAGAGTGGATGGTGTGGCCGTGTGAGGATGCAAAGGCAGCCAGCAGAGAGCATGGGAAAGCTGTGTCAGCTGGGGGAGCAGCAGCTGGTCGGCTGACCAGCCTGCTCTGCTGCGCTGGAGGGGCTGCCAAGCTCCCAGAGACATTTCTGAGCAGTGACTGATTGTGCCATGGGCTTCCTGGGCACTGCTGGAGAGGACGGGATGCTTCCATGTGGGAAAGTGAGGTCCTGTCTGGAGCATCACATCTGCATGGACAGCAGCAGAGGTCACAAAAGAACTGTCTCTATTAAGGAGGCAGGCAGTGGGAAAGCTGATAAACCAGGGCCCCTCTGGGTCAAGAAGTCCTCCTGCTAAGAAGAGGAATCTCGTGTGCGGCTAGGACAGTCACCTGGGCTCCACAGGGAATGCAGATTGTGGGTGTACACAGAGATAGGGAGGAGCCAAGAGGAAACTGCCACGGTACCACTGAGTACCACGCAGGCAGCTTGTGTTTGGTTCATTCTTTCCTGCAGGGTTTGGCCTAGTGAAGAATACCTCTCCCTGAGGGTGCATGGCATGGGGTGGGGAGGGTGATCCAGGGCAGCCTGAGCTCAGCTGTGCTCTGCCCCTGCAGAGGAGGCAGCTGGGTGCAGTGCTCACCCAGTTGGGTGGCGCCTTTGGACCCTCATGTCCTCTAGCAGAGGAGCCCTTCAGGCACTTTGTGCCCATTGCCTGCCTGTGGGAGTGCGTCACTTCTCAGCTGAAAGGTCTAATGAGCTGAGAGGATGTTCCTGCTCTCTCTACAAGTGTCCTGTCACCTGCACCTTTGTGCCAGTGTCCAGACTCTCAGGGCTCAGCAGCGCCCTGGATACCAGCTCATCCTCTGCTCTATTGTTCTGAGTCAGTTCACTGTGTGTGTTTGTGAAGGATATGGACAGAGATACCTCTCTATCGTGCCTCAGGGGAGGGGGAAGGGTAAAAAAATTCCTTTTGATTCCTTTTTTTTTCTGTTGTTTTCACACCATTAGAAAATAATTAACCTCCTTAGTGAAAGCATGTCTCCTTTTCACCTGAGTAGGAAAACCTTAAAATATACATACAATATTTTTAACACTAAGCTTAAATTATGCAGTTGCTGCATTTTGATGATAAATATGCAGATGAGAAGATTTCTGCCTCTTTTATCTTGTGGTTCTAACTCTGTCTAAAAACAGATTGTCGCAGTCACCCTAATTCTGAGAAAAACAGCCTTTTGTGCATTGAAAAGCCAAAACAAGCAAGTCTGATGATCAGATCTTCTCTTCCTAGCTGGCATATGTCTGCCATGCTAGTGAAGGAATCACTTATTTCTCATGGTGACGGCAGTTGGTGCCATCAATTCCTGTCAGCTGGGAAAAGGGATGGGAAGCCAAATTCATACACTGGTGATTAATTCTGGGAGCTCACACGAAGAAAGACTCTCTGAATACCACTGGAAAGCACTGAGATTGCCCGTTCTGCTGCAATGCAGATATATTCTATACAGATGTGATTAGATAACCCATATCTTTCTGCATCTTGGGGAGAGCCCTGAGTGGGAATCCACTCATGTGAGCTCTGCACTGTAGATGTCCAGAGAGACCAACACAAGATGGGATGGGTGAGTTGCAGGCATTGGGGAAGGACTCAGTCAGCACCAGATCTTGTTCTGCATCTGTGCTTTCCACTTTCCTTCAGTTTGGAAGGTCATTGAAGACCACAACTGCTTGAGCAGTTTGTTGATGGGGTGACCCATTCCTCTGTGGGAGGCGGGGCTTTGGAAAAATCGCCTGGTGCTTCTACCTGTCCTTCTCCCCCTTGTGTCACATTTTCTCTCTTACTCTCCTATATACATGCAGGCAGTCATTTTGTCTTCAAAACAGCCTGGTGCCCTGCTTTTTGGTCTTTCTGGCCATAGTAACATCCTTTCTGGTGCTACTAATCACGAGCAAGAGTGAGTTGCTGTGTTTGTTATCACTCCTTTGCCTTCTGTGCGATCTCTGTGGTGACTGGCTGGCCTTGGACGGGCCACTCACACCACGAGCTGCAAGCTGGAGGCAGCTGCAGCGGTGCTGGTGGCAGGGCTGACAGCCTTACCTTCCACGTGACACTGAGCACAGCCACAGCAGACAATGCCTGCCAGAGCCAGCCAGGTACATCCTTCTCCTTCCCAACTTAGGAAATGCACTGTGTGTGTCAGACATTGTAAATGAGGGTAGGAAATCTGGCAAAGCACAGTGAACAATACTGAGCATATCCGGAGTTTATGGGCCAGAGCTCCTAATCCTGTCCTTTGATCATTGTATAGCCCAATGCATTTCTCTGGACACCTGTCAGATTAGCTCTGGAAACATCACTTCAGACCTTACCCTTAAGCAAGCAGCAGAGAGGCTATGAAGCTGGGACGTACCTGAACTTACACAGATGATGGGCTCTGGTGAAGCCAATCGGCCTTGAGCTACCTCTACAGAAACCCCTGTAATGTCACAGTTTCCAAGTAAACAGCATGAAGTCAAAGAAGTGTAAAAACAAGTAACAGTCTGCAAGGATTGTGAAACCTTGATCCCAGACAGGGTAACTTCTTATTTGACCCGTTCATATCCCACAGTCAAACATGAAGAGCTTTGGACTCTTAATACCATCTGTGGGAATGTGATCCATTGGCTAGTTTGCAGCTGTTCATCACTCTTTCAAGATACACTGGAATTGCTAAGTTCAATTGAAGTAGGCAGTGTAAATAAGTGTGAAGGGTTTTAATATTGATCTATGAAGATTATAGTGTTCACAGGCAAATAAACACTCTTGTGTTATGTTTTTTTGCACGTAACATGCTTTTATTTTAGGCTGAGGAAAACCGTAGTGAAAAAGAACAGAAGGCAAGTCCCCATGACAGCACAGGCTGTGTGTCTGCACACACATGTCTGTCAGTCTTTTGCAAATGGTTGCAGACACTGAAAACAAAAGTAGTTGTACAGAGGAGAATTCTTACAGCCATACAGATGGAAAATAATGGGCACTCGTGGTTTGGGCTGCATAATCCATTTGCACTTACACTTTCAGATATCTGAAAATACACTTTCTGATCTCCTCAGAAGACCACCCCCCCATTTTAGGCTGTTGGGTAATGAGGGTGAGTCAGCCACATTGGGGCTTCTATTCATCCTATTTCATTGTGCTTAAGCAGGCAGTAGCTACTGGAATTGTACAGGCCATCTCTGCACCAACTCAATAGCACTGCTTATTTCTCCATCTCTATTAAAGCCTGTGCGAAAGTAAACCTGCTGGGGCTGTTCATTGGTTTTCTTTTCACTCCATAAGCTTTTCCTTTCCCAAGGAGCCCAGCACCTTGCTGCTAATCGGCTCATATACACAGTATAAAGTAGAACTGTAGGAGATTCTGTGGAGAATCTCCACTAGTTTTTAATGGGTTTTTTAGTATTTTCTTGATTAAAGAGTTCTGTCAGAAGAGCAGTGGTCCTGGGGGCATCTTTCCTCAAGAGACTGTGAACAGCAGTTCCTCTTCTTGGCACCCGGATCTGGCATCTCCTTTTCAGTATCACAAGTCCTGCATGTTTAGCACATTACAAGCTCTGTTTAAATTGAACTGGTATTTCTGCAGCTGCATCATGTGATCATCCACATTAAAATGGTTGTTCTTGGATTAATAGTTCTTTCTCTACCTTTTGGACTGTAGCTTTCTTTTCCAGGAGGGGCAGGAAATCACATCCTGTGCTTTACATTGGCAGTCTTGGCTCCTTCCCAAAAAAGAGCAGAATTTAGTGCTGCTGATGCTTGCAGCTCAGTAAGATTGTTCAGGGAAATGGAGAGTGTGCTGTCCCCCAGCGGGATGCAGGGGAAGCAGGGGAAGCGACATTTTGACTGAGCTGTGCTGACTTCGGGAGTGTCTCCTGGAGCAGGGACGGTGCTCCCGAAGTTCTGCTGAGCGCAGAGTGCAGCCAGCGGGGTCAGGCTCGGGGACCGGCCCTCACACGGCCCCGTCCAGACAGAAATACACGTGCACGGGCTGCAGGTGCAGGAGTGCAGCGCTGCCACTCAAATGCTGGCCCTCCGCAGTGAGCGAACTCCAGCAGCTGCCGGGCCGGACTGCCGGGGGAGGAGCCCCCTGGGAGCTGAGCAAGCCTGCGGGTAGCGGGGCTGCCCGTCAGCCTGGGTATACACATTAGCATCCTTCCAACATGACGCTTGACACAGCCTCATGTCTCACTGGCCTCCAAAGTGGAAACCAAGAAGAGCTAAAGCAGCTCCTCTTTGTGTTCAGAGCTCAAGAGATTGTGAATGTTTCTTCAATCTCAGCCTTGCTGCTATGTAATGTTAGTGGGACCACTCCAGGAACCCATGGAGGACACAAACTCTCCTCTTGAGAAGGGCAAATGATGTTTATACAGCACAGCCTCTGCCTTTACAAATGGCTACTTCCAACCTGAGCTTCTCCCTGCTTTTCTCAAAATCTGCTCTTGGCACAAGCCCTTCTCTCCACAGTTATGGATGAGCTGGATATTGTGTTTGTTTGATAGCTAAATGTGTGGTTTTCCATATCTAAGTATCTTTGACTATCTGATTTTGACCTAAGACAGCCCCACTGTAGTGCAACCACCCAGCACTCTCTGCTGTGGATTGCTTTGGATGTGGCACCTCCAGTGCTCACAGTGCTCCAGTGGAGTGGGCTGCAAGGCTCACAGAAGGGTTTTAAAACCCTAAAAACCAGAGAAGTTGAATGAGAGGCCATGTAAGGATCTACAACAAAAAGCTGTGTGCCCTTTGCAAAACAGAGCAGAGCACAGAGCACCACGAACAGCCAGGCTTTTGGATGCTGGGTGTGCTTTAGTGAAATCTGATGAAATGCAACAGGATAGAGAGGAAATGAAAGAGTTTGTACAAGCTATAGGGGCAACATATGGCAGACTGGGGATGGGGAGACCTTGGAGAGCAGTTTGTGGCCACAGAGATACTCAGCTTGTTTTACAGCACAGCTGCTCAGAACAAAAGAGTCTGTCTGGATCGCTCGTGTGTTAGCTAATGCTGGTGACAGGAAGTTTGGGAAATGTCTAAAATATTGCTCATTAAATGGGCAAGTGCAATGCTCAGGTTTGCAACATACTGATCAAATATGTTGGTCATAACGGACATGTCATGAGATGGGTCAGCAATTAAAGGAGCTTGTGGAAATGAGGGAAATAGCAGAATCAGGATAGCAAAAGGGAGCAGGATAGCAAAAGGGAGCAATGTGTTATTGGTTAGCACACTTTCAGGAGAAACTTTCCAGTGTAAATCCATGTAATTGAAAAAGCAAAGCAGAGAGGGTATATATATATGAACATATGAGTGGACCTCAGAGTACCTCAGTTTGGATTCTTGGAAAGTGGATCAATGAAAATATCTTTTTCTGGAGCTGAGATTCACAGTCACAAGGAGCGCAGTGGTTATTGTGTGCCACAACCAAAGCACACCTTGCCTGTGGTGATCCTCTGATCTACTGGAGTTTCTGTAATTGAGCCCTGATGGTGCAAAATGTATTGATAAGTTCTATGAAAGTGTAATCCTGGAAATGAATTCTTCTGGTGACAGACTTTGCCCACTCAAAATCAGGGATCAGTAGGATCCACTATATTTCAGCTGAATTTGCTAAGGGGCATGAAATAGTATCATCAGGTGAGGAAAATATTTTCAGTAATGTTTGCAGGATTTATTCTTTCCTGACATTCTGAAAGTAATTAAGGATGAAAAGAGTTTTTGGGTCTGGGTACACAGCACTGCTGCTACTTGGAGTGCACAGACAACCTTACTATTGGGGAGCATTAACTTGAATTGGCATGAAAATGAAATTTGTTGGGATCAGCTCTGTGTTACAGTCTGTAACTACTGTGCTACAGCATACAAGGCAAAGGAACTACCTCAGAGTTTGTTGTGCCCTGTACAGCAGCATGGTAAAATCACAGGTTTTTTGGACACTAAATAAAAATGTATCTATTTTCTATTATTCTTGAAGCAAGGGATGTTTCCTCTTGCAGCTAAAGGAGAAGTTCAGAGCTTTCTGTAAAATTACCATGGCATTGCTGCCTTTGTATTCCTGGAGATGCACAGCAATTTTGGCCATCCATCTCTCTGGGTGTGGGGTGGGCAGCTGCCTTCAGCATCTTGGCTGGAATTTTGGCTCAGTGTGACCAAGACGTTTTGCAGACCCTCTCCACATTGCAGTGCCCGTTGCTGTGACTCCAACTCCTGGAAGGGACTTCTACTTAGAAAAATTATTGGTGTGTAATGAGTGAGGAGTGCTTTACCCAGTCTAGCTTAGATCTTTGCTCAAGAACTGATTCAGGATAATAACAGGCTGAGAAAAAATACAAATGGCCACTTTGGTAGACAAAGACAATTGCTTGTGTAGAGCTCTGGCTACCATGCAATTAATTTCTTTTCAGAGCCACGCAGCTAATATGTAACAGTCATTTGCAAGATATTGCTGATTTACATAGTGCCCCCACGTCTCCTGCAGCCAGCACTGAGAAAACGAGATTGGCTGGAGGCTTTCAGAGATGTTAGCAATGAATAATACATCATCTGCAATCTGGGCTTCTTTAGCCATGGTATTTGCAGGCTGCAGAGTTTTTTTCTGGCTTAAGCAATATGTTTTTAGTGGATGTGTTGGAATCTTGTTTTGTCCCTTCTGCCATAGCTGTGCCTGGGATGTTTGGACCTCCACATTAACACCAGGAGCTGGTTTACACAGTTGGCAGCACGTTTATAGCTCATCTTTGTGCGGTTTAGCGGTGGGACGGAAACACGCGGAGGGACGGAACCTGGTGAAGGAACCAGCCGTGTTTGGTGTGTGTCAGCCCCGCGTCCCCGCCCTCCCGCTGCCTTTGGGCACCCTTGATTTCAGAGCCCTGGAGGAGTCTGGCGGTCAGTGTGCGCAGTTCGGGCTGTGAGTTTGCCATCTAGTGGCTACTGCGTTTGATGTTAGCGTCCGAAGCACCCCCGGTTAAAGCCGCCCGGGTCAGGCGCTGCTGCCGCTCCCGCTGGGCTGGCGGCAGCGCAGTGAGGGCCGCCAGCCGCTCCCAGTTCACCCGCTGCTGTTCACCCGTGCTGGTGCTGCTCACGGCTCCGCTCCCCTTTGGCTTAGCGCATGTCTGACATTTGAGCTTCGCTTAAAGGTGAAAGATGCTGTCAGGCCAAAAAGTCCCGGACTGGAAACGGAATTTGGAAACGTTTGTGTCAGGTTTAGCCCTCCAGGGCCAGAAGCCAGTTCCATACACAGTCCTGCTGTGCCAGGCTGACGCGCTGAGGTTCCTTCCTGGCCTCAGCAGCATCTCAGGCTGGCTGCACTTCCCTGAAGCAGAACCAAATTCTCCCCACTGTACAGATCCAGCAGCTTATGGTTCAGGTAATTTTCCTCCTGGCTTTGTGAACGAGAGCAAAGCTGTTGTGTTGCTGCCACTGTCTCCCGCGCCAAGGAAAGGCTTTTCAGGCTGGTGATCTGGCTTGTGCTCATGTGTATACACAGGTGAGAAAGACTCTCTCTAGTGACATGAAATTGTATATTTGGAGCAGCTTTTGCACCACTGCTATCATCACACAGTACAGTCTGTGTGCTTGGGTGGGAATAGGGAGGAGCACCTGTACAAAGAATAGATATTAATTTGGGTAGAAAAAAGAGCTGCGCTGGAGAAATGTCCTCTGCCCCTTCCCCCACTGGCGTTTACAGGAGTTGCACTTGTTTGCTGTCCCAGGTACCAGAAGAGATGAGGTGCTGCTCTCATGCATGTCTGCTTTGTGCCTTTCTCCTCCATGATCTCATGTCTGAATCAAAGCTTGCCTACAGGTGGTGATCGAGCCCAAAAAGGCTCATCACTTACCAAACAACCGTCTGCAGCTATTTGTTTGTCCTCTGCAGCCAGCTTAGTTACTTATTGATATCAAATGTTTGTCTCACCATGTTGTAATGAAAAGGAAGAGATAAAAGCCCCATTCTTGCTTGAAGTGCCAAATTAGCTAAGAATGGTGTCATTCTGCTACTGTTCTCTTGTGTGCTCTGATAGAAAGGCATAAACCATTGCTCTTTGTGCACTGGGGTAGCTTGTTACCCTGGGACAAGGCTGGTTCAAATGCTTGAACTGTGAGCCAGAAGCATTTGAAGGATTTACTAGACAGTTAAAATACAGGAGATGCTGCCTCGTGCATTGGGCATTGCTCCAGGAGCCAGGATGAAGAAAACATTTCCTCCAGGGTAGCTGCAGTGGAGCCTAAAGCCAGCAACAAGGCCGAGGGTTTGCTTTCAGAAATCTAGTCCTAAGGCACTTGTAGAACATCCTGAAAGAACAAATCCCCATTGTCTGAGCGAGGCAGCACGGGTCCTGTGGTGGGAGTACAGAGGCAGCACCTGCTCTTGCCAGCAGCCTGCGTGGTGTGGTGCAGCCACTGCATCTCAGCATCTTCTGGGGATGCAGGCAGACTGCTCCAGGCAGTCCGGTTGCACAAGTTTCTAGTTTGGGTCCTGCTGCAAGTCAGTGTTTAAAACCCCCAGGGATTTTGTGTAAATGTGCCTTGTAAAATGATGTCTGCAGACATTCTAAGCAGACCACAGCATTTTGATGGAAGCCAGGGTTCGAATCAAAACCACCTCATTTACCTCCAAACCCTGTCTCTCCATCAGACTCGTCTGGATCCCATTTGAAATGTGTTAATCAGAGAAAAATGACATATGCCTCTAATCTGAGGTCTGCATAAATTTAGTGTGACATTGAGAGAGACCCAGTGCTCCATTCTTCATCAGGCTTGTGCTCCTGCCGTAAATGGAGGAAGATTGGAGATTCTCTTTAAATAGCAGTACATGTAATATTGGAAATATTTTCTTACAGGTGTGAGAACTGACAATCAAGAAAAGCCATGCTTCTGTTCCTCAGGGTCTTGGGTAGAGGCAGCAGTGAGAGCAGAAGGTTTGCTCTCTGAGTTTGCCTAGCTGTTCCTGAGGCAGAACTGTTATTGGGAACAAGGTGCTCAGATTATGCTGGGACTGCTAGAAGAAGGCTCACTGCATCCTATTGATAGTGTGACTAAGTTCTGCAATATTTGATGGGATTTTTTTTTTCCCAGATGCTGAAAGAAATGGCTTGTTGTGCAATTTGAGCTCTTACATTATGAAAGTTATTTCTAATCTTTGTGGTTTTGTGAGAATGTTTTAAAACATGAAATGAATTCAGCGAATGGACCACAAACCAGAAGGCAAAGAAAGAGAAAACAAAGTATATCTCTTCTCTCCATCACGTGGTTGATTTGGGGAGGAAGAATGAGTCACTATTTTTTAGCACATAAAAGTGGCTGTGATTACCCCTGTTCCAAACCTGCCGATATGCACAGAAAAAAAGAGCTGCACTCAGCACTTGCCCAGGGTCTGTGGAACTGATCTGCCCTCCCCTGGGAGGTGAGGACACTGGCAATTTCTTGGCAAGAGATGGGGGAAGAGAACGTGCTCAGAAACTGCTGGCTGTGGCGCTGTCCCTGGGCTGGAGCCTGACTGCCACTCCCCAGGCATGGAGCAGTGCTGACACTCTGCACGCTCCTGTGCCTGAACCACATGGGCTGCACCTCTGCTGGCTCAGGCCTCCTGCTCACCCTGTCTAACCTACTTAGGAGTCAGTAAATTGGAAGAAATTCAGATGTTGAGTAGTCTCTCATTTTAATTGCTTTTTGTTAGTTAAAATTATCTTGCCTTTTGAGGCAGATAAAATCAGGACAAAGACCAATACACGGGAAGAGCAAGCTTTTAAAGTTAGAGCACACGTTGTTTGTTCAGTATGAGCTCCCCCTGGAACTGAGAGCTGGAAGAATCCTGCTGGGCTGGAAAACAGTAGTTCATCAGAATAAGTACGGAGCTGGGGAGAAGACAGAGGTGGAGGCTTCATGTCTGCTCAGTTTACAGCCAGGGGCTGGGGCAGAATGGTTTTCCCTGTCCTGGGGTTTAGTGCCTGTATAAACTGCACATACCCCACTTTCCTAGTAAGAGGCTGTTTGTCAAGGCAGAAGGAATCCTTGAAGGCCCCTTTCTTGAACTTAGAGAAAGGTCCCAGCCAGCCCAGAGCTGAAGCAACATTTTTTGGTTGTAGTTTCCAGATTCATCAAGTTCTGCTTTAATTCTTGGTGCTCACGGTTTTAATTTCTAAAATCCTGCCGCTTCACGATCTCCACTTCAGAGATCCCTATTATCCCCGTTGTGCAATTACTGTGTATCAGAGTTGAATCTATTTTTACTCTCTTGTTTTTCCCTTCAGTTTGTAATGCCTCTGGGAGTGAGTTCTGGGAAGAATCTGCTTTGGTTTTAAGCTGTATGGTGCTGCCTCCTCTCCCATTATCACTCTCCGGTTTCAATGGCCCCGTTGTGCTGTCTGTACTGGCACTTTGTTTGCTTTGAAGTGCGGGTAAGAAGTTGCTCCGTCCCTCCAGTTTTATTCTGTGACTCGAGGCACTGACCTTCCTGCCGGGAGCTGTTTGACAGAGCGGCCATTCCTGCTGCACACCTGAGAGCCCTTCAGGGCAGGTACGAACTGCCGCGGCTTTCCCGCAGCCGCGCCGACACCCGCGCCCGCTCCCTGCGCCGGCTTTGCCTTGCTCTGGTCTGTAGACTTGGATGAGAGGAGTCGGGGATCCCACGGATCCCATGTTTTTAGTACTTTGACAATGAGAGTTTTTCCTTGTGATATTTTGGCTTCTGCCACTGATTGAGAGAGAGAAGAAAATAATTCCGATGAGGCAAAAAATGCTGTAAAGCAGAATTGTTCCAATGTAATTTCTGACTGTGTTGAACTCCTTCCACTGTGCATTTCTCAGGCTTTATTGAATCCCAGCCAATTTCCTTCAGCTTTGTCTCATTTCCCTTCAAAGTTGGCGTTTCTCAGCTCCAAGATATTTGTGTTGCTGACCTTTCTGCAGACCCTCATCTGCATTTCAAACCTGGTGAGAGATTACCATCCCCTGTATCTTAGGTATCTCTGTAGTCATTTAGTACACCTGGCTCACATCCAGCCCTTGGACGCAGACTTCTCTCTGATCTGGCTGACAGTGTAAAGCAGCTGCTCTCCTGTACTATCCCCAGGAACACAGGCCCTTCCGTAAGTGTCCTGTTGTTTCCCAAATGAAGTAAAATCCCCCCTGGACCACACTGCTTGCCCTGTTGACAGACCTCCCAAGTCTTTTCCCTTCTTTTCCCTCTCCTTTTCTTACGCAGCCACAGTCACTGTTTGGTGCTCTCCTCAGGGGCTGTAGCTCTGTGCCCATATGTTTGGCTGCAGTCGTGGCAGGTCCCAGGTGGTAAGTGCTCTGCTGGGGCACAGGGACAGGCTAGGGATGAGTCTTTGTGTAGGCAGGCATTTGGATGTGCTTCTGATGAATATTTAAGATCTCACCGTGAGCACTGGGCTAATGAATTGCAGTTCTAGCATTTACTGAAGAAGTGTCACAAACATAATGGGGACAAAATTTGCTTAAAATTTGTTTTGAACATCTGTGGCATTTTTCTCTCATTTTATTCAGCTCTGCTTTTTGTGCATCTTATTTACTTTGGACTGTGAAACTACACTAGTTATTTTAACTTTTTTTGTTTGTTTATTTTAAATAAACTTTCTTTTACTATTCTGGAGACAGAATGGTACCACAAACTGTTTGCCTTACTTCCAGGAGACATATATTATTAATGCTTTCTAAAACTTTTGGTTTTATTTCTCCTAAAGCTTGGACTTGAAGGCTACAGTCACTGTTCAGAAGAGAGATATTCGCTGTGACCCACGTGTACTGTGCGGAATTCAAAGGTGGGATTAGACAGGGACAATTTTCAGTATACTCTGAATGCACGAATCCTGCAAAGCTCTTATGGTGCTGGTCTCTCCCTGGATGACTCCCTGGCAGAATTTCTCTCAGTCTTCCCCGAAGGCCCATCCCTGAGCTGGTCAGATCTGTGCCCTGTGCTCGGGCTGCTGGGGGTGGCAGTGTCCCATCCCCCTGAACTTGTCTCACAAAGCAGTTCTCAATTGAACAGCGTTCGCCCACGTGATGGGTGAATCCAGGTCAGAGAGCATGGTCCCTTCACATCTGCTCCGTGCTTGCTGCTGACATTTTCATTCAGCCTGCCTGTACTGGGCAGCAATGGAGGTCTGTGAAGGGGGGACAGAAACATCTTTCTGCTGGGGGAGGACAATGGCAGGACCTCCCAGTAACTGCAGCTGTGTCGGGGCTCTGAATACAACGGGCCACTCTTGGCAGTGCTACTGAGGTCTGGCTCTTGGAAAGCAGCACTGTGATTCAGCTGTCACTCACCTCCCAGCAAAGGGAGCTTTGAAAAGGCGCCTCTGCTGCTCTCCTGGAGTAGCAAATATTTCCTAGGCCTGTGCTGCTGAATGGGAGAGATTGCCATTGTCCTCCTTCCCCTCTCAGGCTTGCTGGGCTTGCTCTAAATGGGCCTTTTGCAAGGGAACAATAAGCCCAGCGAAGGGTCCAGGTTGCACATGTCTGAGCAGTGAGAACACTCCAGCACTTGTTCATTGGCTCCTGTGATGTGAAAAGCTGTGCTGCCAACAGGGCAGGGGGTTTTCCAGCCACAGCTGTGGTTTGTTTTCTCTCTCAGGTTGCGCTGCTCTGGGTGTACATCTGCATGTTTCAACTAATTTCCTAGAAAATATTTTTGCCCCAAGATTTACACTGGCCTCAGAAATCTGTTTCCTTTTGCAGCTGGAGCTCTGTGATGAGTTTGCAGTGAAACCCACCAGGCAGGTGGCAACTGAGTTCACATGGCTCTGCTCTGATAAACTTTAGCTTAGGTTTCATAGAATGTCCCCAAACTTGTATTGCCTCATGGTTTTGTGGCAAAACCACACACACCTCTCTGATTCAAACCTGGCTGAAAAGTCATGGCTTGGGCTGATATTCACAATGAGCTTCAGGGCTAGAAGACGTTGCTTCTCAGGAATCTGTATGGAGACAAAGGTACAATTTTCTGCCTAGACCTTGGAACAATTTCTAGTTTTCCTCTGACCTTCTCATGAAAATTTCAGTGACACAGAATTACACTCTGTTTTTCTACACAACTGATGTTACTCCTACCCTCTTTCCCCCTGCTGCCATTGAAATAATGATTTTTGTGGTTGCAGCATTGATTTGCAAGAATGTGTTAGTATTCGGAAGCTTTTATTTATTGGGAAGGAGGACTAGGTCCTACCCAAGGAAGAAATTGGTTTGGTCTCCTATTGGAAGACTGAAGCTGTACAATAGAATACAAGAAAGACTTATCACAGGGATACAAATATAAACATACCATGTTACAATCTGGATTTCTCTTCTGAAAATCAGAAATATAGCCATAATCATCTTTGGCTCATTAAAAAAAATGTCTTTTAGTTTTTAAACCCCACCAAGATCCCAATTATGGTAGAATATATTCACTTGCTCTACCTGCAATATTTCTTTTTAGGATCATATAGCAATGGCTTGTCTAAGAATGCCTTAAGACTAGGAACAGCATTTGGTGACTCACAGTGTCCTTACTCCTCCGAAGTGTGGCTGACACCATGGGCTTTGTTTCCCAGCATTGCCTGTGTAGATGCCTGAGGGACTGGAGAATTTTTCAGTACATATAATCTCTGCTTACATACTCCTACAAATCAATGTCAGCTTTTATTTAAAAACACTATCAAAAAAATTAGTTCTTTCTTCTTTTCAGACATTCCATGGTCTTGATTTTTCTCCTGTGCTAGTCTTGCTCTAGTGCAATTTCCGCTGGTGCTTTTCCTGATGTAGGCCTAGCTGAGTGAAAGGAGAATCAATGCTTCCTTTGCCAAGTGACTCGGACTGCAGCCTGGCCACACCACCCTGTCATCAGGAAGTTTGCAAAATTGAGGTGACCGCATCCTGGCTGCGAGTCCGGGGGTTCTGCGCTGTGGCGTGTCCTCCAACTGCCAGTGAGGAAAATCTCTTTGGAAGTTTCTGCCTTGCTCATCCCATTTACTGAAACTAAATTTCAAGAAGCTAATCGGGCAGAGAGTGCAAAGGATGAAATGTTAGAAATCAAATTAATGAAGCTGAATCACCAATTTGTGACCTGGAAGACTATTAGGAGTGATCAGAATTAATTAACTCTCCTGTGCAATGCTTCGGAGGAGGCCAGCGAGCATGGAGGCAAAGGACATGGATGGGATGTGACTACCTGGGCTGGCTGGGGCAGCGCGGCCGGGCCGGCCCCAGCCGGGCTCCAGCGGCCACTCGTGGAGCACAAGTAGCAGAAGCTAGGGAGTGTTGCCATGGTCCCTTCCTGTGTCCTGCTCTTCTCTGCTGGCTCAGGGACATGCGGATGGAGCTGTGAAGAAGCAGCCATCCTGTTATTTGTGATGGAAGTGCAGGGCAGTCTAAGGGACTGAGTGGGATTTTGAATTTTCTAGTAGAATGGTACTGACAATTCCTAGAAAAGGTCTCATCATTGCTCCCATTCTATGAATTTTTTTCTTTGGCTCAAGCTCTGCTTGTGGATTGAGGTTGGAGGTATCTGTTGGCAAGTGGCCACTTCACACTCCATCTTGGAAGCCTGGCAGCAGCCACCAGAGGCAGAGAAACCATGGCACAAAATCTTACTGGTATTTTCCTGTTTTAATCAAAGCCAGAATTGAGTCCTAAACATTTATAGGCAAAGATGATACATGTATTAAGTTGTAGCTTCTTTTCTTTCAAAGGTCAGAGTTTCAGACAGCTCTGGTTGATAGTTGCCAAAATTAATTGGTCATTTGGGATACTCACTGATATGAAGTCAACTTCTTACTGAAGTGAACATGAAAGGTAATATCTACTTTAGTAATATTTGGGAACTTTAAAGAAAGTAAATATTTTCCTCACCATTCTTTTTGGGACAAATATGGAGAAAGAAGATATGTAATCATAATTATTTTCACTAACCAGAACTACAGTGTTTCTTCTTGCATCAATAAATTCTTCTCATATTCTAAACTGCCCATGGGAGGAAGAATTGGTGAAGAGATGGCTCCAGTTTCTTGAATAATGCATTGTTTAGTAAATGGACTGTCCGATCAGGAAATAGTCCTCTGAATATGATCAACATCGACATTGCTGGCTGGACAACTTACAAAGGAGCATTTTGAAATTAATTTGATGATTATGAAAATGTCTTGGATCCTTTGCTGAAGGCTAAATAAACACAATTAAAATATTCTTAGTTTTCAATGTGCTTTGTTCAGTTCATTAAGTGTAACTAGAGCTTCCAGTTATCTGCATTTAGTTTTTCAAAAAATTGGAGGGTATTTTTAGAGCAATGTAAAGCTTATTGCTAATTACACCTGGGGGGAAATCTCATTAGATATTCATTTGCTCTCAGAGCTTAAAACAATTCTAATGAGCTGCATTAGTTGTGATAACACTAACTGACTCTCTCTTGTCTGCTCCCCCTGGCTTGTCTGAAACAAACAAAGATTCTGTGGAGCCTGGAGCTCAGCAAATGTGACCTTGGCTATCTTTTGGGCCAAGGGGAAAGAGGTGCAGTCCAGAGGAGAATCTGCTGCAGTCACGCCTTGGAGCTGAAGTGGCAGATGACCTCAGAGCCAGGACACCAGAGCAGGGGAGATGCCTTGTCCTGGCCCTGCTGCAGCCCTGGCTGTGCTGGGAAGGGCCAGTCCCCCTTTCCAGCCTTTCCAGCCACCTCTGCTGAACTGATGGTTTAAGATCTTGTTGAGGCTTTAAGAGGCAGCCTGGGAAGCACCTATGAGAGGCCTGACTTACTTCTTCCCTACAGAATATACCATCCCTAGGCCATGCCTGGCCAGGTGGGTGCAGCTGGGGCTGGGGTGCCTTTGGACTTAGAAGAATTCGGGAAAACCCAGAGGAGCAGCTGTTTTTCCACTTCACATGGCTGCTGCTCAGAGTAGCCCACACTGCAAAGCTTTGTCAGCCAGGTTGCCTGCCTGGAGCAATGCCATGAAGAGCGACAAGCTTGGGTCTCAGTCCTCTGCTCCACCAGCTGCCAGAAGAATTGCTGCTTTGTTTTGGCTGGAGATTGGAAGGGTTTCTGGCAAGGAACCATCTCTGCCTTGGATGACCTAAACACAGGAGAGTGAAAGAGAAGCTGAAGGGAAGAGTTGCCTTGCCTTGCCTTGCCTTGCCTTGCCTTGCCTTGCCTTGCCTTGCCTTGCCTTGCCTTGCCTTGGTGGGAAGAACATGGAAATCAGGCAGATACAGCAGAACTGTTCTTACTTCTCCCTACACCAGTACATTGTGGATGAACTGGGAAGCCTGTGAAGAGTTCAGTCCTTGCTGGACTTAGTAATTATTTACAGCTGGTCCTCCTATTGCTTCACACTAAGCACCAACAATGACTCAAACTCAAAAACAACTGTACAAATTAAGTGTTGATGTTGCTCCTTCCCATTTTATGAATGTAGTGTCTTTGTCCAGGGCAATGAGAACACACAGAGAAAACAAACTGCAGCCACTCCCCATGATGGACTGTAACAAACCCATGAAACGGTGGGAATGTGTTTAAACCAGCTCTTTCTAATCATGCAGAACAACTTATTGGCCTGGGAAAAAGCCTGTTTATGTAGCTCTGTAAGCAACGCAGGATCTTCATCTCCTTGTGTGGCATGTGAGGAAGCTGCTTGTGCACACAGGTATCTCAATAAGTGGCATGGCAGAAAAGTGGCTGTGAGTCGAGACACTCCTTGGAGGCCAGGGACACTCAATGTGGGCGTAAAGTGGCACACTGAGACAGGTTTACTGCTGCTTCTGGGAGAGGCAGGTGATGGTGTGGGAATGATCACACACGTAGGCTATCTGGGATTCTTTGGTAATTGGGGACATTTTGGCATTGGAGCTGAGCAGGTGAGAACAAGCTGCCGGCATCTGCTCGTCAGCAGGAAGAAAAGGGCTGGCTGCAAAGACAGAAACTAATTTTGTTCTAATCTATTGGTTGTAGAGTAGAGAAAAGGCAAGTAGAAATATCAGGCTTGGCTACTGGCAGAGAGAATACACCTGAGTCAGAGAGAAGCTGCCTGGACCAAAGTTGTAAGTAGAAAGGTGGAAACCAGACTTTATTCCTCAAAGGCTAAGAGAGCACAGAAAATGGAGCTTTCAGGGAGCTGAAGGGTGTGAAGTGGATGGTTGGTACCAAACCCCCTACTCCATGGCTCTCTTATTAAAGAGGTTAAAGGAACTGTGGGTCTAAATTGGAAAGGTTTTCACAGGCACTTCACAGAGCTGAAGTGTTTTGCAGGAGATTCCTCAAAGGTGGAAGGCGGACAGCCTCCCACCATTATTTAAGGAACGACCCAGATGTGCACCAGGGTCTTGCAGGGAAGTTCGTTTCCCTTCAGGTGAAGACAAGTCTTAGAAAATGTTTTAATAGATGAAAGGTGGCCTGTTGAGAAACGCACAGCTTGACCAAAGATAGCCAGTATGGTTTCCGGAAAGGACCTTTTCTGCCTCGCTAACTTTTGGAAATTTCTTTTTTTAGAACATACACTCCTGTCGGCATAGACAAGAGGCTAAGCAGGAGTCAGGAGAGGCTTGGATCTTCAGACGGTGTTTGACAGGGTCCCGCGTCGGAGGTTAATGTCTAAAGGTGGGGAGTTGGAAAGGGGAAGAATTGGCTCACTGATTGAAAATTGGCCAGAGGACAGGAGCAGAGTGGGGAAAGGAGGCATAAATAGAAGCCTTTCAAGATGAAAGACAAGTTAATAAAGGAGCGTGTACTGTAGGAGACTGCACTGGCAGATCCTGGTCTTTCTGATAGTTACAGTGTATGAAAGACTTGGCTGAGGACATAGAAAGCAAGATTTCCTATTTTGCAGATCACATCAGATTTTGGAGGAGTGGTGAATAATGAAGAATTCCAATACAGGCAAAGTGGAGACCACTTCTAGGCTTCGATATGATGACAAACACAGACCTAGACAGAGCAAGACATTTTACAGCCACATATTGGGTTACTGGTATCTAACTTCTTTTTAAGGAGTCTGGGATGGTCATTGGTTTTTAATACTTCCCAGTAGGCTTTATTTCTTGCCAAGCTGCTGGAAGAGGCTCACTGAGACTCTGCTTGTGTACATCGTAAATTCTATTTTCTGTTTTGGCTAGTAAAACTCACGATAGAACAACTGCACATGTTTGAAAGGGTTCGATAGGGTTTTCAAGGCATCTTGAATTGAAAAGGGCAGAAAGTAGGACTGAATGAACTGGTTTAGAAAGAATATACAGAGGGTCCTTTCAGGTTCAGCCCAAAGGTCAGAACAGCTCAATGACCTTGGAGAACAAACCAAATCCACCAAACACACACATATAGCAAAACCTGTCTGCCTCAAAATTGAGGTGGCATCTTTCCAGTATGTCTAATTCCTGCAGTGGTGAACAACACTAGCCAAGGTGAAGCCTTTTAGGAGTAAGATGATTATTCTTCAGTCACACTGCACAGCTGGGGAGGTAATCCACATGTCTATGTGTAACCTGAAGGAGCCTGGTTGATGGTGGGGGAGCAGATCTGTGAACTAGTCTATCTTGGCTCTCTTGAATTCAAAGGATCAATGACATTTTCCACTGTCTCAGGGTGGATACTGTGGTAGTGGAAGGAAGAGGTGTCTGTGCTAATGCTTAAGTTTCTCTAAGTCAGCTTCATGTGTTTGGAAAGAACTGGTGAAAGAAGGGGATTCTTGGAAGCCAAGTGCTGCAATGAGAGTCAGCCTCCTGCAGCCAGGCTGAACGTCACCTCGGTGCCTCTGCCAAGGCAACGGACACCAGGACCCCCAGTCTGGGCTGGGGCCTGTTTGGAGATTACTGACATCAGCCACATCAAAGCACTGGCCTTGTGGAGTGAGATGGAGTTCAACTGTCTGATTCTGGCACAGAGGCTCTCCTTGAGATGTTTCAGAGCTTATCCCAAAATGTCTGTTTTGAAAGTTAAACCTCTGAGTGTTTTACATCAATAGTGAAAGTGTCCTCACTGGGGACTTTCCCCAGACCTACTCCTCAGTGATTTATTTCTTGTCCTCCAACTAGGCTTGTGTAAATTCCTTAGGTTATTTTTTTGGGTACTAATTAACTGTGCAGGAGAAATCATATTATACAACTGGTAATGAGCAAAATCTCAGACACACTCATACACCAACCAAACCTTGGCAAATAGTAATTAGCTCAGGACCTGATACTCCCTTATTCTGCATTTCATTTTTTTTTTCCTGAGGAAAAAAACCCTACATAATGAGCTCTTTGAACCTAAATCAAACAACATTTTCAGTGGGGACAGGTAATGAAATGTTAGTCAAACCCATTGCAATGGGCAGATCAATCACTGCCTTGTAAGATCTGAAAAGGAACTCTGAGATAATGGTGGCAGAATGGCTGCCATTGCAAATCTTCCAGGCCCAGCCTCTGTGGGTCACACAGGTATGGAGCAGGGAGCTCTTTCTTTCAATCCCAGCGCTCAGAAAAGCGAGTTGCCACTTTGCTGAAAGCAACGGGATTGAGACAAGAAAAGAGGCTTTCACTTTTGGATCAAGCCAGCAAATTCTCTGTGCCAAGAGGGAACCTGGAATGGGTATTAAGTCTAGCAGGAATGTTGAGGGAACTGAATATGTGTTGTTGGCCTCATGGCAACAACAAGGGAGTGTATAAAGCAAACAGTTGTGAGCTACTGAGCTCAGCTGTTCACCAGGGAGATGAACGGTTTGCTGGAGCTCCAGTTTCCACATTAGCATCATACAATAGCCTCATCTATTAGTACTGTGTGCTCTCATGTCAGAGATGCTGTTGCAGCACTGAATCACTTCCCAAGGCACTAACTTTTTAGTTTCTCCTCAGCAATAAGGCTTTTTGGAAAACAATATATTGGTCCCTCAAGAAATTCTAGTATTTCAGATTTTTTTTTTTTGTTTGGTCCCAAATTGTGATTAAAATCAAAATGTTGAAATGTTATATTAGTCACAATAGCTGAAGTATTTCAGTTGGGGAAAAACCTGCAAAGTAACATTATCAAACCATTACAAATCTCTTATACTGAAGCATTTCTTTGCACTAATTTCCAAGTGTCAGAGATGATATATAACAGTAAAGTATATAGGGATATAGAGTTCAGAATGTAGGAACAAATTGTTCAGAAGTATTCCTATTTCAAGCTTTGTTGAGCTGCTCACATTCCCAGGGAGCACTTCTGTTCTTGATGAAATAGCATTTCGTGATTTTTGACATTTGGTCAAAAGCATTTGGAGCATCTCTGCTCAGCCAAAGTGGCTGTGGTGAGGGCAGGCACAGCTCTTGTCACCCAATTTGTTTAATGTTTGTTTTTGCTTCAGCTGTAACCCTGAAAGTCTCTTATTCTTGCTCTACCTTTAGCATTATCTCTCTCTGCATTATTACTGCATGATTTGGAAATTAAATCCAGGCTGTGATGTTTTGTCATGCATGTTGGAGGATTTGCTTCTGGAGTAGACAGTGGCACTGATGGGATCAATGGCTGTTTCAGGGAGTGTCCTGGTCCTCTTTACTGACAGGCACTTCTCACTTGTCAGTGTGCTCCTTACTCTCCTCCAAGTCCATGGGACACTTTATCTGTCTGTCTATCTATCTATCTATCTATAGTCCTCTGACTGAGGGCTGCTGAGCATTGGTGCCTGCTGAGCACACACCTTAGGTGACACCATTAATCACCTGCCTGATGAGCTGTGCTTTGAATTACTTGAAATACATAAAAGTGCTGCTGGTAATTTGCTTCTTCAGAGTGTTTCCCCGGGACTCAGATCATTGTGGCTGAAGGTGCCTGTTCCCTGGAGGTGGAAGGAGGAGCACCACCCCAGAGCAACCTCTGAGGAGGGGTTGTATTTCCATTTTTCTCCTTTCTTGGGCAGAGATGCTGGTGCAGGTTAACCCTTGAGCTGGGCACCTCCACCCTTTGTATTTCATTGTCTGGCACGCATTTTGCAAGCCAAATTGATTAATGCTCACCACGATGAGAGCCCAAGTCGCTTGGCCTCTGCAACAGGCCTTCCCTGACATTCAGACAGCCTCAGGGCCTTTACTATCTTTCTAAACACTTTCCTTCTCTCCTGTAGAGCTGCCTTATTACAGCAATAAAAATAACAAGGTCCCTGCAGACGTCTTTATAAAGAACAATTTAGAGCCAGGAGTAAGTGTGAGGATTGGGATGAAAATAGGCTATCACAGTGCTAATGTGATATACAGGTACGATCTGTGTATTATATTGGCACAGGGAAGTTGTGCATCTTGGGAAGCAGGGACTCAATGTGTGACTGGTTTAGGTGGCTGCAGACAGACAGAAACAGTGGATTTGACACCCACCCTTTGGGAAGTGCCTGGGACAACCTGGTGTGACTGTGACAGGTTTGGAATGCTTCCGTCAAATGTAGGAAATGCAAACACCAAAAATCATGGAAATCTCTCCAAGGAGAATATTAATGTTTAGATATGTTAGACTGGAACAGCAAATACAATATGAAATCCTGGATCCCATGTTATTCCCTCATTTCTGTGGGCATTTTCAAGTCCTTTTCATGGCCTCCATCAGAAGCAGCTGGGTTGAAGACAGACATAGGAAACAAAGGCAAAAAGGTGAAACCACTCCCCATCCCACCTCCTACCTCAAGTTTTGCTGTGTGTCTGCCCCTCTGATCTGTGTTGCTTCAGATAGCTGAGGAGACACAGGTCCAAAGCAATGGCAGATCAGTTACTGAGCTTGCCCAGGGCAAAGCAGAGGGTTAAATGGCTTGCAGGGATGGCAAGAAAAGGTAATTGAAGCTTTTGCTGATGGTCTGGGGGAAGAGGAAAGGAGAATGGAGTGGTGTCCCTTATGGAAGAAGTATTTCTGAACTGAGAACTTGCTGGTGGTGGAACTGCTATTTTCTTCCAAAGGTCAAAAATCCCAACTGGTACACGGAGCAAAAGAATGGGCTCAGCTGCAGCAGGGGCAAGGGCAGCCACACCATGGAGACAAAAGGCAAGAACTGCAGAAAATGAAAGGATTTTATTCCCCTCTCCTACTTCATTTCAAATGGAGGGTGAAGACGAAACAGGCTGGGATTCCTAAGGAGGATTTCAGGCATGTACATTGCATGCACTTCTGTCAGGAGGGGAGCAGTTTGAAGGATGACTTGTTGTACTAGCACCAGCACAATATTACTGCATTATCTTTATTTTTTTTTTTTAGAGATCCTGTATGCATTGCAAGACATGCAAAAAACCAGCAGCTCCACACATCAGTGAGGTGGAGCAGATAGAAATATAAAGGTATATTAACAAAAGGTTGATGTATGAATCACAGCCACATGTTTTTCTCCTCCTGCTCTGCACACAATTTTAAAAAAAAATTTATGTTGTTTTTCAGAGGAAGTGAGGTGTTCCTCTGCTTACATAGAAATTTTGAGTACCTGCTGCAGGGTTGTTTCATTCTGTGATCCTTTCTTCCAGAGTGGTTGCCCTCCAATACCTCTCAGTCTGAAAGGCTCCTGCTCTGCCTGGCAGCTGGAGGAGAAAGTGCTCCAAGCACGGGAGCCCCGACAAGGGGGCTCTTCTACTGACTTCCACTGAGGTGTGCTAGATTCCAGTGTTTGCTCTGTAGCTCAGGAGAGCAGGCTCTGCTGGGCAGGAGGAGCTGCCCAGCACTGGGATTTCCTGTGCGACATCTGCCCTGCCAGCAGTTTGAAACACAGCAAGATGAAGGTCCTGGAAAACCCAGAATGGCTTTACCTGGAAACCTCATTAAAGGGAAATGAAATTGCTTTTGCTCTAACCACACTCAGTGATAGCTGTAGCAGCTTGGCCTGTCACTTCCTGTCGCTACCCTGCTCCTAGGGCTTGGCTGAGGAGCTTGCAATGCTGTGAGACTGCACCCAGAACCGTGGACCCTTACTTGCCCTGCATCTTCTAGATCCAGGTGGTTCAAAGCCAATTCTAGTGCTACAGCTGCATGGACATAGGAGAGGATTGAAGCCTGTTGCTTTCATTTTTAAAGTGTAATGAGAAATTACAATCCAAACTAAGGAAATTTCAGAGCTGAAACTACACTTTTCAAGGGGTGCTGTAACTCCTGGTGATAACAGCGGCAACTCTTCGCCCCAGCACAACAGCTGGAATCTCAGACAGACCCTGGAGGCATTGCACAGCTCTATAATAAAAAAGATTGATGTGAAAAAGTGGTTTTGTCACTCAGTATAGCTAAGGGAGAAAAATCAGATGACAGAGGAGGTGCAGTTTGCCATTGTCTGGTGCAATTCACAGAACCTCATGCTTGGTGAACATCTGGCCTCAAGGCTGTCGTGGGGATGGAGGAGGGAGAAGAGGAGTGAAATGAGGCAGCAGGATAAGGCTTTGTCAGAAGACTTTGAAATACAGGTGTACATAATGCTGAAAAAGAAGAATGAATGGTAACCTGTTTTGTGGCTTTTTGATGTCTAACTTAGCTGCCAGTTGTGGTAGCAGCTTTGTTGGTAGCTGTCTTAGAACAGAAGGTGTGTTGTTCTCGCTGTCCTGCTCATGCTCTTGTTGGGAAGAGGGCTTGCTCTGACCATTCTGGCTGAAAAGCAGAGGCCCCTATCTTACCCAGTGACCCCCAGCACCAGCCTCAGAAGCCAGGGCTGAGTTAGAGCCTTTTTTCAGCAGCAGACTTCACAGACCTGCTTAGAAGTGCCCCAAAGGGCTGAACTTCAGCTGGAGGGCCAGAGGGACGTTTTAGCTGGGTTTGCCAGTGTTTGCCTGGGGAACAGTTCTGCTGGTGCTGAGCTCCACAGTGGCAACAGGCTCTGCCTTGCTGACTGGGCAAGTGGGATGGGCACAGCTTTCGCAGGCCCTGTTCTCCTGGTCCCATCATTGGCCACGTACCTGAGTAGCTGAGGCCGGGGGAACAGAGTCCTGATTTTGTTGGCTCAGTAATACTCCATTCCATCCTCTTGTTTTTGTCCTGGCTCATTCCTTGGCTCCTCTAAGATGTAACTTGGCAGGAGCACAATGCCCAGTGCACACACTTGGCAGCCCAGCTCTTGCTCCATGGCTTGAGTGTTGCTAAATGAATGATGCAACTGACTTCTGAATCCAGGCCTCTCTTGCATATTGAGTTACTGTTGCCTCCTCAATATGTTTTCCTGTACTACAGTCAAGTCCCTCTGGTCTTTCTGCTTTAGTGAGGATTATCTGCCCCATATAAAAAGCCTACCAGAGCTGTCCAACATTTGGGCTGGTCCCAAAGAAACTTAAGGACCCGCAGGGCACTGTTTAAAAAATATAAAACAATGTCTTTCTGTGCTATCCTCCACAAAACCTCCTGCTGACCAGCTGACTTGTTCTCCAGGCAGTCACCCTACAGCCCCCAGCTCTCCCACTCCTCCTCAGCAGGACATGTAACACGCCAGGCTGTGGCCAGCAACACCTCATTTGTCCCTAGCTGGAGGCGAGCGTGCAGCTCTGCTCTGTGCCTGCCCTGCGAAGGGGCGGATGCCGGGAGCCCCTGGCAGAGTCTCTTCCTCGACTCGTTCGAGGCTTGCGAGCACGAGATTGCTGTAATATTGAGCAAGGTTTTCCAACACATGCTTTTCTCTGGCAAATCGCCACCCACAGTGCCGTGTGCCAACATAACACTTTGACTTAAAGAGGGAAAACTGCCAGATAAATGTTTTAGTTGCAGGCCTGTTTCATTGTTGAATTCTAAAATCTTGGCGAAAGCCTTTGCCAGTGGATGGGGAAGCAGCCTTGCTGTCGATGCTGGTGAATAGAGACTGAAGCAAATGTGTTCAGGGATGACATTTGGTGGACATCACCCGCCAGCTAATTACGTTCTGTTCCCTGCTTCTGCACCAAAGGCATGCAGACTGGATCAGGGACAATGGAGTGAGGGACCCTTTAATTGTCCAGTGATTAGCAAGCAACAAGATTTCTTGTGATTTTGGGGAATATAGCAGTGATTTGGGGGCACTTTCTGAGTCTGCAGATTCCTTGCTCAGTGAGATGCTGGTCTTTCATGGTTAGGGGGATATGTTCCTGGGATGTAGCAGTGCTTCACTAGGGCAGAACAGTAAAAGAACTAAAGGAAATTTTCCATTGCACTTGAGTGCCTGTAACGGGGTGGAACACAGCTCTGCTCCCTCTGTTCTGTGCTGGACCCCACCTGCTGGGGTGTTGCCATCCCTGGGCTCTGTTAGCCGCATGCAGCCTCTCCAGCTACCCTGGACACAGAGAAAATGGGAGCTGGGTGCACAGTCCAGGCACAATGTCATTAGCAGATCCTTCTGAAACAGCAAGGATAATACTACTTTGCTTCCCTCTGCCTGGATGTACAAGAACAGAGGTGTCAGAAGAATCTGTGCTCTTTTGCTCCAGACCCAGAGAATCAGACAATATCAAAATGTCAAAGAGTTAAGCAATAGGAAGGAAAATGCTGAAGTTCCCTGTGAAAGCACTACATGCAATAGAAAAATCTACAGTAATTGTTGTTTTCTAAAGAAACCCTTGTTTGCAGGGCCTATGTCTTCCAGGGTAGCCACCTACACTGCTTTTCTTCATCAGGGATCATTTATTTTGTTTTCAGATCATTGTCTACACTAATTGTCTTAAACAAGAGTAACTTCCTTTCTCTTTATTCCCTAGTGGTCTTGATAGGTTTTAATTACCTTTAGGTGGTTCCCCGTATAATTGCACATCAAGTTCATTAATGATCACAATATGTTCACCTAATAGGTTTCCATTAAAATCCAATGGGTTCCCATCAAAATGAGTTATGGGAACTGACAGAAAACTCACTCAAATCCCAGTGTCTTTAGTTACAGTGAATTAAACATTGTGTCTATTAAGAAAGATAAAAAACAAATGTCAAGACAAAAAAAAAAATCATCTCACAGATTGCTAACTTTATATGTACACAGTTCTGCAGAAACTGGCAAAAGGCTCTTACTGCTTTAGGTTCAGTTAAGCAGTGAAGTTTTGCTACCTTGACCACATCATTGAAGTTCAGCTAAATGAGCAGGAAAGAAAAAGCTACCTTCATTCCAATGCACTGCAATTTTGGAGGAACAGAGAAGTCTGGATCCCTTGCTGCTGTCAGTCCAATCCTTGTCACAGCTGCTCCCCACGGCTGCTGGGGAGGACGGAGAGCGCAGGGCTGGGTGTGCTGGGGGTGAGGAGCGAGTGCAGGCAAGAGCCAGCTGGGGTGAGAGAATGAGGGGCAAGGCCAGAGTGGGTGGATGGAGCCATTCTGGGCCCTCCTACCCCTGCACCTTGCACTACGAGCAGGGCCTGCCTCTCTCATTTGCTCCATCCCCTCTCACTTTCCCTCACTCCCAGCTGCTATAACCTTCTGAGGCCCTGCAGCAAACTGGAGGAGCTATTTTTCCATTCTGCTCTCTTGACCCTTGATCTCTTCAGTGACTGGCAGCCCAGGTGCTTTCCAGGGATGGCTGGAAAGGAGAGGTCATCCCTGCATTTTAACTAGGAATGTCTCGAGGCTGTGAGGTGATGTCAGCCCTGGGGCTGTTTGTATCCTCTCATTCCATCTGGATCTTGTAGGCTAAGAGCATCTTTGAGCTGACAAAGTGCCCAGGACAAACCTTTTCATCTGTACCTGAGCTGCCCCTGCAGTGTTGAGCTCCACTGAGTGGTTCTGCTGCTACATATGGGCTTCTGCTACAGCAAGCAGGACTTTGGAGAAAAAATCAAACTGCTCTAAATTCCAGTAAGCAAATCTGTGACTCTTCATGGCAACTCCACATTATTCCCAGGTTGTTTGCTATTTTCTCTGTTCTTCCTTCCCTGCTGCCTTCATTATCATGCTGAATATCACCAGGGCAGCATGACAAGAATCTAGAGAGACACATTATTAGGACAGCCGTGTTCATACCTCTGAACTGCAGCGTTTGTTAACAATTCTGAGCTCGAAGAGGGGGAGGATAGCAAAATCTGCTTTTCCAAATTAGAAAGATGTATTTTAACAGTGTGTCTAAGTGAGATATGTACTCCAGTGGCTAATAGTGACACTCAGGGACCTCTATTGCTCTGGCACATAGAAGGCCCCTTGGAGTGGCACAGACTTGGCAGGGGAGTGTCAGATGTGCTCCTCCAGGTGTCCCACACAGAGCATCTGCAGTGTTACCCTTGCCTGCTCTTTGCACTGCAGGTCCTGTTTCCTGTGCCCAGGCAGCCTGGCCCCGCACAGCAGTGACAGGGCATTGTAGAGCTCTGTGTACTCAGAGGCAGGACAGTAACTGGCAGAAGAACTTCAGCAGCACTGACCAACAGGCTCCTTAAAAGCTCAGAGCCTGCAGCTGGGCCACACTGGCAGACCAGGAGCAGGATGGCTACTGGAGTGGCTGGAACTTCAGGCAGGCATGTCTAAGGCTGGGATGTGGACACTTCAGTGGGACCTTATGTGACATGCCAAAGGACTTGATTTGTGGTGAGTTCAGCTTTCATTTTGTTGCCACAGAGGTTGTCTGCCTTTTAACGTTTGCAAGAAGGCTGCCATGAATGCAGAGGGCAGTACCTGTCTGTGCATGGACAGCTTCAGTCTGGGGTCAGACTGCCTCGCTCTGGTCCTCCAGGGAGATTGGCTGCATCGCCTTGAGAAACAGAGCTTGGGAGAGGAAATCTGGCCATTACTTTTCCTCTTTCAATTCCCTGGTGTGTCTAAGTCAGGAATGCAGAGCTGCTGGACACAGACCTGTCCTTTCCTGTTCCAGCCAAGTGCCAGCAGCCTTTCAGGGGTTCCCAATACCCTCAGCAGGAGACAGAAAGTGAGCGGAACTGGCTTCCTGCCACAGAAAGGCTTTTGTGCCTGTTTCAGGCAGCTTCCTATAGTTCCCTTGGTGCCAAGAGGGGAACCAGAGGAAGTTCCTACAGACAGAAATGTTTTATTACTATTTCCTGTTATGAAAAGCTACCAATGCAACACATCTTAGGGGTTTCATTTATTTATCTCTAAATGAACTAAGAAACTTAAAATTTTTTGTCATGTGTAATTAACTTAGGATTCTTCTCTGCAGTTGCTGGAGGTAATTTAGCATTTTAATTAGCTCTAAGCTACAAACACATGCCTGACCTTAGAAAGAAACAAAAAACTGCTTTCTGGCACTTACAGCTAAATAAAATAGTCCTCCTCTTGCCACCATCTTTTATTTAGTGCTCCTAAAAGGTACCAGAATGTCATCTTTGGAGATTGATTCTCCTTCCTAGCCTGGAGACTGGGTCTGTTCCTGAGGAGCTGAGTGCTGTTGCTGAAGTGCAGTGGGTTCCTGTGCCATGCTGACCTTATCTGCTTGTTACACTCAGTCACAGCTAAATAAGCATCTGCAAGAGAATGCAGCGAGGGCAGGACATGGAGGGCAGCCTGAGGTTTGCGGAACTGCCTTCTCCCCTCCTCTTTCCTTCTTTTTCTGTGCCCCTCCCTCATTCTTTGGCTGCAGATGTTTTCAAGCCATCCTGATTGCACTGGTCTCCAGTTGGTCACATTTTTTGTTGACTGGCTTTTTTTTCTTTCCAGGAACACATGTGCTTTGCTTTCTCTCCAACTCTGTCACTTTTTATTAACTCAAACAAAATGTAGGGAAGCAAACACCTCTTTGAAAATACTTTCAGTCATTTGATATGATACTGTCTGAGAAATGCTGAAACCATTCCAGGGCTCTAAGAGAGCAGACTGTGGTGGTGTCAAGGAGAGCTTTCCAGCACGTGCAGCTGGGGGCACAGCTCTTGTTACAGCCTGTCAAGGCTGGTGTGTGCAGCCCCGCTCTGCTCGTGGCCGCTGCCGCTGGGTGTTCCAGCAGGGCCCGCAGAGCAGCGCCTGCTGCTGCCTTTCAGGCCGTGGGCAAGGCGTGCACATCACACAATTACTTGCCCAGCCTGGCTTCCTGATAATCCCTATCCCATTCAAGCCATCTCATCTCAGCTTGCATGCAGTATTTTATACATTTGAAACACTAATATGGGCCAGACAGTGGACAGCTCCACGGTGTCCTTGCCAAAGCTGGCATCAGAGCGCCAGTGCGAGTCTGTGGCTCCAGCTGACCTCAGGGCAGTCCGGCTCATTTACATCAGCTGAGCTTCTGGAGCACTGGGGAATACAGTGGGCTTGGCTTCAGAGCTGAGGAATGGGGACATGGAGATCTGGACTTGCAGGGTTTGTGGTTTCAGTGAACATAAGGCACCTCCTGGCTGTGACAGGAGTTGTGAGTTCTCAGCACTTCTTAAAACCAGGCTTAGTATCTGACTTAACACACCCAGTTACACAGTAGTGTGTCCTCCTCTGAGGGAAACTGCACTTAACTTTGGAATGGCTGAAGAGAGACAAAATATTTAACATTAGGAAGAATATTGCTTTGTCAAGAGATACTGCTTAGCAGCACAGGCCAAAGTAGGTAGGTGTGAAAGCCACACACAGGAAGGCTGAGCTGTGCTGCAGTGCCTGCCTTCTCCTGATGCTGCATGAGAAGGGAAAGCTGTACAACATGTGTGTGAAGCCCCAGCTCTGCTCCATTTTTTATGGAAAAGCTCAGGTGTTGTCCAAGATCAGACTTGAGATGTTGTTTGACACATATGACTGCCAGACCAGAGAGGAAAGATTACGTTTTCATATTAACAGTTCTTGGCAAGCTCCAGATATTTCAGCTTTTCATAGTTTGCAGAAGTGCCAAGAATGGAGGCAAACAAGGGGTGAAAAATATTTCATTCATCCTGTGAACAGTGAGTTCGGGGACACCCGTTATTGAGTCAAGTGCAGAGCTCTGGATCCAACCCTGGGCAGGAATGCTCTCTTTTGAGACCTGCCTTCTTTGGATCTTTGAAAAGAAGAAGAATGCTTTCTGCATGTGAAAGCAGTAAGTGGGATGGAGCAAATGCAGGGACAATTTAGTGAAACTCTCCTTTCTTGTCAAATTGAGCAGAAGATGTAAGTTTGTACATACCAGAACTGAAAGGCACTTGCACTCCAGAAAACAGTTCATAAATTTCCTTGTGCTCCACACCCTCTCTGTAAGGTCCAGAGCAGAGAACCCCTTTTTATTGCCAAGGGAGACATATGCCCCAGGAAGGTTTTAAAGAATCATAGCTACCTCCAGAATCTTCATTAACCTTCCCCCATTTCAGCACTGGGGCAGTTTCCACTACTATGAAAAGTCTTGCAGAGACAATTGTTCTTCAAAGCAGGAGTCTTAAGATAACAAAAAAAGAGAGTCTTCTTTTTTCAAATTATCCTTTGAATTTGGCAAAATTATAATATGAAAAAAAGGGCAAAAAATTATTTTTCATCTTTGTCTGGGCTGTCTCATTACTCCTGTAGAATAGTGAATTTACAAACACCTGGTGGTTCTGGGCCGGGTACCCAAACCCGGCTGCTCAGGCACGAATTGCCCCGAGCTGAAGGGACAGTGGAACTCGCGCCGTGGGCAGCACCCTGGGCAGCACCGCTGGCTCTGCTCTCCCCGGCAGCTGCTGCTGGCCTTGTGGGAGCTCCGACCCGGCTGCTGGGGAATTCGGGGGCGAGGGCACCACGGGCTTAAGCAGCACCTTTCATTGTTGTGGTAACATCCAGCAATACAAGAGCTTTGTTTGGCTTGAAAGGCACAGGTGCAAAGTGGTGGGGATTTCAAACCTTTGTGAGCAAAATACTTCTTCCTCTTCCAGCCTTGATATATCAGACGAGTTCCAGCTTTCAAAAGCAAAAGGTATCAACAAGCATGAACTGCAGCCAGGCACAGGAGAAGTGGCTTTGCTGAGCAGTGTGTTTCAGTGGAGTGATTTAGGAAATCTCTCTGTGTACAACTTGTGAACTCTGGCGGAGGTTACAGAACTGCTACATGAATGTTTCAAAGTATGTTGTTGCACATGTCACATATCTTTCAGATGAAGCATAATGGAGGTCCCTTATGTGTGAATAGGTCCCACTAATATGACAAAAAGGAGGGTTGCAGCCTAGGAAATGCCTCAGATGATTCTGTCTGAGAGCTGGAAGAACTGGAGAGCCAAATAGGATGTAATGCTGGGCTTAAACACAGCAGAATCTGAGAAGTTAAGGAAGATTTCAGACTCCTTCCTGCACAGAGGAAGCGTGATTAGGAACACAGTGAATGTTGTGTCCTTTATGACCCTTGGACCAGCCACATTAAAGGATACCATTTGCATAGGAAAGGAAGAAAGAACTAAAGATATTTTGCTGTCCTTTGGAATGAAGAGCTATTTCTGCTGTCTCCAAGCACCATTTCTCAAGCATGCCTCCTGATGGCTTTCAACAAGGCACTGAGTTATTTTACACACTGAAGAAGCACTCCTGATAGCCACTTTTCAGTTGCACACGTAATTTTTGAGTTAAGTTAGTTGCTGCAGACTCATGATAGGCTGCCATGGGCACAGAGGGCTTCAAGTAGCAAGGTGTTGAAGAAGCAGACTGGTTTCTCTGAAGGAAACACAGTGCTTGAAGTACTTCAGTTCTGAAAGCCTCTCTTATCCAGTGGTAAGTACTGCTGGGAGTAATCAGCAGAGTTAATAGCATGTGGACAGGGAAAGATTTTGCCTGAGTTTCCCTATGCTCATGTAAATCCAGGTCCAGCTGATGACAGAAGATGAACACACTGTATGGAATGAGCTCCCCAGGTACAAATGGCAAAATGGGTGTTCCCAGCATAGGTGGCACAAAGTGAAGGGAGCACAGACATTCAGGGCTCTTTGGAGAGCCCCTCTCCAGAAAACAGACTGATCTGATTTCTATTATGGGAAGGAAACTAGGGGGCAAAAGCTCAGCTGGTCACTAGAGAATGACCAGTATGCACAGGCAGCATGTCTCAGAAGTGTGCAGGAATGCAGCCAGGACATTCGGTTTGGGATGCCAGCTCTGGGAATGGGCACTTCCCAGGGAGCAGCAGCCAGGGCAGTGTGGTGTAAGGCTGTGCAGTGCAGAGCTTTCTCTGAGTGTGTTCACATGGGAGCTGCAGCTCCCAGTCAGTAGAACCTGTGCTTTGTGCCCTGCTGGGGCTCAGTGAGGGCAGACCCCAGCCAAGGAGCTGGGTAAACACAAGGGGCTGAGCACCACCACGCTCTGAGTGCAGCAGCTCCACAGAGCTGGGCTGCTGAAATCCTGCCCAGCACTCCTGCCACTGAGCCCACTTAGTCACTGCAGTGACTGCAGCGTAGGCAAGCCCCATTAGAAATAATGCATAAAGGTTAATGAAATACTTGTAGCTGTTTTAATAAGTGATTAATCTTTTATTACATACTGTTACACAGTCCAGCAGAGCAATAGATTGCTTTTAATTGTAGCTTATCATTATCTATGGTAACTTGCTCTGATGGGCTGGTAACCATTTTGAACACATGCTGCTTATATATAACAGGCCAACCACTCCATTATTTATTAATGCCTTTTATGCAGTGTAAAACTGGGACTGTAACATGAAGCATAATCAGGGCAGGTTTGTAAAGTGTCTGTGATATTGCAGGACTGGCTGGGAATGCTTGGAAATACAGCAGTGTTTGGTAGGGACACACACAGGTGGCTGCAGGAGAGTGTGAGCAGTGGGGCTGGGGATGCTGCAGCACTTTGGGAAATCAGGAATGCTGCCATGCTTATGAGGGAAATTCCAGCTCAACCCGGCATGAGTTTCCTTGCATGATCCCCTAAATGAACAGCTGACCTGGGTCAGCCCTAACAGACAGTGGCCTAACTTTAAACCCTACTGCAGGCATCTGTCTTTGGCTGCTGCTGGGGATGGGACACTGGCTCGATGAACCTCTGCTGTGGCCACACACAGCTCTGTACCTCTACCAAAACCTGCCAGTGCAATACAGGAGTGTCTGTCGAGGCTCCTGCAAGCATCCTGCTGGGTCTCTGTCATGGTTTGCTGCGTGTTCCCAGCTGCAGTGGCAGTTCAAGGATGTGTGACACAGAAGGAGCCCATCTGGCAGTGAGATAAGGGACTCTCCCTTATGCTTGTGGTTGAATGCAGGCTCCCACTCTTCTGCTTTCAGTGGCGCCTGAAATTTGCCTAGCAGCCCCCTTAGTTTTAAAATGTAGATCAGTGATTTGGATTTACACACTGCCTGGGCTTTGTGTGGCTGTTCTTGCAGTGTGAACATGTGTGTTCAGTTTTTAGGTCTCTGTGCACAGAGAACAGTTCTTCTCATTGTTAGCTCTGCTTATATAAAAGCTAGTAAAGAAACCTCTGAGCATGAGTCACTATCTCACTCTCCGGGTCTTGAAGTCACTTCTTAGAAAATGAAATGGGGAGATACTGTTGCACCCCTCTGATAATTGTCGGCAAAGAGGCTGATGTGAGTGATGATCTAATTTTAGCACCTTGTGGTTTGAAGAGGCATCAGACTGGTTGCAGGTCTGCAGTTAGAGTTGGCTGGCACAGGGTATCTGACACAGTCCTCACCAGGACTGAGGCAAGATGGAAGACAGAGCACGAAGGGGACACTCAGCTCAGGGTGCTTATTGATGCATCAGGGAAATGCTGGGTGTTCCAGGGCCAAGCAGTCTGGTTACTCACTGGGCTTCAATAAACACCAAAGTGGTCATTAGCTCTTAGGCAAATTCCCTGTTTTCAAAGCAGTGTTGCTCTGAGTGGTCCCTTTCCCTGTGTGACCCTGTGGATACATGGACAGCTGTCTCACACTGACTCCCCAGTTATTCTCCAGCTTTGGTATTGTACCTGGCTGGATGGGCTGAATTTGCCACATGATCCTTAAAAGCATCAAAGAAATGAGACAAAGGGCAGGATTCATGCCAGTTTATTCGTCAGGATTACTTCCATGTGTTTGTTCTGAGCCCAGTTTCTGCTACTTTGCAAATCCCAGGGGGCTGTGGAGATGAAGATTCCTGTGGAGTGGGTAGTCCTCACCCTCTTGAAGAGTCTGTTTGAACAGCAAAAATTTTCTGGAAATAGCAACATCAGTGGGCAGAAAAATCTACAAGAGGTTTGGTTTGGCCACAGTGTTCCTGAGGAAAAAGGATGTGAGTCAGCTGTAAATAAAGCATTTATAGGGACGCTCACCTTGGGGCAAATGTCCTGCCTAAGGATGCTGAGTTGGGGCAGGTGGGGACAGCAGAAGGAGGAACAAAGACACTGGAACCTGCAAAACCAAATTACAGCTCTGCTTAAGAGCAGCATTGCTAACACATTCCTTTTCCTTCAGACTGACTCCAGGGCACACAACCCTTCTGCTTCTGCAGCGGCTTGATGAGTGTGTTTGTTACTGATCCAGTTTTAGTGTGTTCTTTTTCCTTATGTCATCCTGCAATTTACTGCTTTTGAGAAACCACAGACTGGTGTGGTGCTAAAAACAAGGGCAACACCTTGGATGACAAGAGTGTGCCAAGAAAAGGGTTTCCTTTTTTCTGGAGATGGAGAGAAGGCAGCTGCAGTTCAGCAGGCAAAGAACACTTTAGATCTAGGAGAATAAAATGCAAAACAAGTTTTTGTTATTTCAGGATCATGGACTCAGTTCTAGAACTTGTCTGAACATCTACTGAGTCCTGAAATTATCCTAGGAATCCTTTCCTGTTGATCCTGGGTCCCATCTGGCAGTCCTCACAGTTACCCCAAACATCTTTGTTTAATGTTTCATTCAATATTTGTAGATAGGTCTCATTTTCATGCTGGAAGGTGCCACATGGAGGACAAAAACTGGAAGCATACACAGAGAAAATGACTTCTCAAGCATGCACCCACCACTCTTCTCAGCTGGGCCTTAAGGTTTAGGTGCAAATGAGAAGCACCAGGGTCTCACTACCCCCTCCAAGTAACATTAAGTATCAATAATGGAAGTGCTTACAGATACCCTGTACAATTCAACCCTTATCTTTTATTTATAGCTGACAAAGCTCAGAGAAGGAAAAAATATCATCATACTTTAAATAATAGAAGGTAGAGGTATTAAAACTACCCAGGCAGTTACAGTAGTTGCAGAAATGTCTCCCAGCAGACCTGAGTGTGTGTACACCGACTGCATTTTTAATTTTTAAAACATATTTCTTTCAAAATTATTCAGCAATACAAGAAAGCCACTTTTATGGGGTGATAAATTACTGCAATAAAGTGTCTTTTGTCCAAGCATACAGACAGAAAGCCATTGCAGGCAGCAGAGACAGGCGTTAGCCCCCAGAGAGCCCAGACCCATAAGCAGAGGAGCATGTTGATTTGTCTCACATGTTTTTAATTACTTTTAGAGCATCCTCTCTGTTTTTTAACTGCAATTTTGCTCTCAGTTAACATTTATATGAAGGTTTGATTTCTCTGTGAGTTTTGAATGCAGTACTAGACCTTTGCACGGGTTCTGGAGGGCTCTGCTGCCCCTTCCTTGCAGCCCAAGATAAAGACTCGGTACCTGTCATTTACGTGCAATTAGAAATACTTTGATAAGATTTATATTCCTTTGAAACTTTGGAAACTTCTTGCAAGCATGAACTGAAAAAGGAATCACGAGTGATAATTAGGGGTCTGATCGAGCTCCCTTCAGGGCCAGTGTGTTTTTATCACAGCTGTGTCCATCACTGTAGCAGGCTGCTGGGTATTGCAGGTGCAGATGGAGTCACTCAGCTCTCAGTGGACTTAGTGCCAGTGGACACAGAGCTTTTCCTTGTCCCTCTGGACAGGCGTGCCAATCTTGTACCCTTTGCATCTCAATTAATCACCAGCATTGTTACTCGGTAAACCCAAGCAGAGTATCTTTAACCCCAGTCCTATATATATACCTTATCCGTGTTCTGCACGTAATTCTTGCCCCCAAAGCTATGGCGTTTGAACTTCACAGAATAAAGTACATTTAATTGGACCTATTATTTTCTTGCAGAGGCAAAGCCTTTCAGATCAGGCTTCAGCCTCTCTGTGCCAATGAAAATACACATGCCTAATTATTTCCATTTTTCAAAGAACCTCAAAGGCAGCTGATGAAAGGAACCTTTTGCAAAAGCTCACAGCAAACAGAGTGAAGTCACCTAATGTGCAGCGAGAGGAAGCAGTGATCTCCTCCTGTGTGCACGGGGCCAGCGACTCTCCGCAGTGCCTTGAAAGAGGGTGTCTCGCTGTTGCTTTGGAAAAGAAGATTGCTGGGAAATCGCTGAATTCATGTCACCAAAGAGGGTTTTTTTGGAGTTTAGAGCTTTTAGGGCATCAAGTCTTTTGAGATAGGACAAAATGTTTTACCATGCTGCTGACACCTGCACTCACAAGAGGCACACTCCACTACCCAGATTATTCAGGTGTGTTTCTTCCTTAATTTGAGAACAAATCTCTTCAATTGTAATTTTTATCCTAAGGTCTTTGCCTTCACTGACAATGTATTTTCCTTCTCTAGGTGCTGTGTACATAGTGAGTAAGAATTTGCTGTTTCCCTGAAAGGCTCATGGTTTAACGAGCAGCTTTCTTGATATCAGCAGAGAGTTGTGTGAGCAGTGGTTCTGTGCAGTTCCTCCCTCTTGTCCCAGTATTGCCCACTGCAGCCCAGCAGCCCCAGACCACCCTCCCCAGACAGTCCAAGGGTTTGTTACTCTCAGCTGGCACCTGTTGGCCTTGGCATGTGTGTGAGCTGAAACTCATCTTTTTCTCTTTGGGAGCTCGGGGCTGTAATTTAAAAAGTAACAATTTTCCTCCACTTAACAGAGGTTGAAAACCATTCCCTATCATTTTTATCCTACTCAGCTTTTAACATACCCCTGTCTTTTCAAGCATAGCAGTTACCGGTCCATGGTGTCACCCAGGCAAGTCCCCAAGCCCTTCCCTGTTTCCATGGGCTGGAGGTGGGTCAGACAGACAGACAGACAGACAGACAGACAGACAGACAGACAGACAGACAGACAGACGGTGATGGACGGGCAGAGAGGAGCCCTCTCGGCTCTCCCGCTCCTGAGCCGTGGATTCAGTGCCCTGATGGTCCGTAAGGCGCTGTCACTGATCAGTGAGCTGGGAAATCTGGGAGCAGCCTGACGAGGCACTGCCGGCTCTCTGAGGAGTCTGGCAGCTCAGGGATCCTGTGTGCGGTGCCCACGGCCACCCCTGCACCAGCGTCTGCCCATGGGCATCCCCTCCTGCAGAAGGGGCGCCTTCCCCCGGCGTGGAGGGGAGGGACACGGCGATCTCCTGCCCTTCTTCCTGTGGGAGAGCTGGAGGCCTTTCTCCGCACCTTTCAGCAACCGGAGTGTGCCCCCAGCTGGGAGGATGGGCAGGGAGAGGGATCCCATAGAGCGCTGGACTGCTGCCCAGCTCAGGAGGGAGAAGGGAGCAGGAGGGAGCTCAGGCCCCTCCTGCATTTTTTCATACAAAACAGAGGAAGAGCAGCTCCTGTTCAGTTCTCTACGAACACCAGTTTGCTCCACTTCACTTCTGCTGGTGTTACTTTTAACTGCTCTCTCTCTTTGCTGTCAATGGAAAATTGAAAGGTTTTGTCCCCCATCCTTCAAGAAGGGTGTTTATTATGAATTTATCAGAGAGAGCTTTGTATAGGCCTGGACAAAGAGTTTTGTAACAACAGGATTTACCTGAAACACAGATGGAACTTAAATAAAAACTATTATAGGTTTTTTGCTCAGTCTGCAATCATTTGCTCAACTTTTACTGACTTTGCCTTGTCTATCAGAGGACATTTTTTCATCTGGACTTAAGCCCAGCTGGACTTAAGCACATGCTCAAAGCTAAATATGAGTTAAATTACTGTGCTGAATCAGGCCTTTTCTTCTTTCTGAGTTATTTTGCTGTGAATGCATTTTTGGCGCACATGAATATCAACTGTAGCTGTTATGCTAATAAAGTTGAACCTCCTGATTTTAATATTCTATATTTCTTTTCATTCTACATGGAGACGGTGATGACTTCTTTTGTATCTGAGATTTACATGCAGTCCCATATTTTAACAGTGACACATAATTTACATGTGATTAGATCAAAGTATTTACTTCCACGAGTTTTAAAACAACAAAATCTGATATTGAATATGCCTATTTTCCACACCTTTTAAGTGAATACAGAATAGAAATAGCAGCTTGAAGCAGCAGAAATTTCAAGAGATCTGAATTTAAGAGAGAAATTTCACTGCACTCTCTTCCTTTCAACTGCTGCTGTCATGGCTGGGGAGTGAAAGTGGCAATGTTTTTAGAAATGTTTCATGAAATATTTTATAAGTGTAGTTTAAATTATTTTTAAGTTGGGTAATCTGCCAGAGCTTTACATCGTTAACAGAGAAGGAGAAATTGCTGCAGAACTGAGTGGTGTGCTCGGGAAATGGAAACGCAGTTCCTGCCGGGAGCACACTGTGCTTCCCAGAGAGTGTTCCAGCATCTCCTAGCTGTGTCCAGAAGCAGCCCTACCTGGAAAAGGTGAGCATGTTTTCTGAGCAGCACAGGAAATCAAAGAACATCTGCAAGGAAATTAACCCAGACCATGTGCCCTCCCAAACGGGGCCCACATTCCTTTGGTAGAATTACTGCTGAGCGATGGGTGTCTTGGGCTGTCCATTTCCAATCAAATTCAACTGCAGGAATTCAGCATTCCTGAACCTGCTTTTTCTGAAGCTCTGTACTTAAGCCATCTTTCTGCCAGGTGGGTGAATGGTCGTGGTGGTTTGTATCAAGTCCTCTGTGCTCTTTCGTTCTTTCGTTCAACGCCGGCTGAGCGAGTCCGACAGGGATCACGACTGGGTGCCCTGGGACTGCCCTGTCATCCCTGAGCTCCACCTCGTACCTGCTGCGGGGCTGCAGGGGTCACCAGCTGCATTGCAGCCTCCTTGCTCCTTTTTGGTTAGGACGGGGCTGAGCAGAGCTCAGCCACTGCTGCCTGCTTCCCGAAGTCTGTCCTTGCAGGGCGCGGGGCCGTCGGCCCCTCAGGCACTCGCTGCAGAGCACGGCCCGGAGCCCGGGGGGTGTCCTGCAGACTCAGCTGGTCGGTAGGATTGGTCTGAACGATGTCAGGCCCTTGCAGGAGCAGCCCTTTCTTGTTTCAGCACGGCTCGAGGGTGTGGACACGTGCAGGGCTCCGCACACCTTGTGTAGACCTGAGCCGTGCCGAGCTGGGCCAGGATTGACTTTGAACACTGAGCGAGCCCTAATTCCTCTGTCTTAGAATTCCTCTCCTAACACAAGGGAATCCTCTCTCTCCACTCTCTGCCCGGGCACAAAGAGCAGATAATTAATTCTCTAGGGTAGGGATGAGGCTCTGGGGAGGCTCCAGACGCAGAGTCCTGCCCTTGGAGAAGCAGGAACAGCTGCACTGGCCCTCCTGGTTGGGGATTTTTTTTTCAGCTTACCCAGATAATAAGATCCTTTCTCCTCTTAACCTCTTACCTAGAGTGCAATTAGGGGTAAACTGAGCCGGCTGCTCTGTAAAGAAAGATGTGTCCTTAACCTGGTAAGAACAACTCCTTAATTATTAAGCCAGCAGTGGGAAGAGTAGTCTGAGTCTGTCTGAGCCAGGTGAGCAGGGGAGCCTCTGAGACTCACCTGGCTCAGTGTGAATGCCACACAGTGCTTTGATGAGATTTCATCTGCTCAACAGGCTCTGTGAAGGAACAAGCTCAGCGAAAGGAGTCCTGGCCGGAGCACAGAGCCCACCCCTCCCTGCAGACCTGCTCCCCGAGCCCATTAGCACAGTCCGTGCGGGTGCCCGGCAGGGCCACACGTCCTGGCCTGCCCAGGGCTGCTGCTCTGAGCGCCTTCCACCCTGTGCATGTGCACGGTCCTGCTGGTTAACCAAACCCAGCAGTCTCGGTGGTGTTCCTGTGGGAGCAGGCGCAGTTAAATGGATCACAGGACACTTCCCACCTCTATTATCTGATTTCCCCTGAATGCATTTGTTCAGGCTCTGCTGCTGCTGTTTGGTGACAGCTGTGCTCACCCAACCATTTTCTAAAAGCAGAGCACATCCAGTTAACCACTTCACCTGGTACAGCAGTGCTCAGGCTTGGGATGGGGAGCTCCCTGGGAGCTGCCTCTGTGGGAATTACTGTGGGAGCACAGGGTAAGGCTGGTGCTGAGGGATCGGATGGACCTTGCAGCACCATCATTCTAGTGCTGTGGTCCTGGTGCTTTTTTGTGCAGGCCTTTTGTGAGTTTTCTTTTTTTTCTCCCACAGGCAAGTAGCAGACAAGATAAGCTGCTACTGCAGCAGATGACTTACATAAATGTTAATGAGCATCTAATGTGTACATAATTTTCCTGCAAAAGGTGATCAAAGGTAGGAGAGTTTTGACAGGCCTCATTCCAGGGAGCAAAGTGAGGCAATCTCAGCCCAGGGGCCAGAGCTCAGCACTGGAAATGGTGCCTCCAAATGCAGCTGCATTCCGGCTCCATTCGCCTCTTTCAGGCTCCCTTTTTAATCTCTGCTTCAGCTGCCTTTCAAGTGAGCAGGGATTTTTTTTTCCCCATGAAAGAAATACTACTCTCTGAGGCTCATTTTTACAGTGTGTTGCTGCTAGAGCAGCACCAGCTGATTCCCATCTCCTGCTGCACCACCCACCTGCCTGGGTGCCGTGAGGACCTGCAGCACGTGGGCAGACCTGGGAACGCACGTGTCCCTGTTCTGCCATCCCTTCTCTCCTGAGGCAAGCTGGGTGGCTGAAATGAAGCCCTTTGCTGTCAGACAGAGCACAGGGAGGATGTGAGACACATCCTTAATTTTTGTGAGGGAGTGAAGGTGTCTTCAGCACAGCATCCAGCTATTCCCACAGACCATCACTGCTGTGTTGTGGGCAGTGTCAGCAAGTCCATGGGCTAGTGAGGCTTTGGGTGCTGAGCTTCTCCAGCACATTGCAGGGCAGGGTTAATGCCTGGCTTGGCTTCTCTAAACCCTGCTGGTGCCCTGTCTGTTGTGCCTGACTCCTCCCTGCCTACAAGCCTGCTTGTGACACGCTGTCTGGTTACTGATTTTACACCTTATCTGGGTGTCTCCTTAGTCTTCAGTAGAGCTGAAACTTCCCATGCCCACCCATTGTAAATCCAGAGCTGGGGACTGAATTGGATGGCATTTCAGTTCAGGGCTGCAGCCTTCACGCTGAACTACTCCAGATGATAAATATTGGTTGGACTGATGTCTGTAAAGGCTTTGCAGCTCCTTCTTAACTGAAAGCAGAGCTTTTCCTTCTGATTTGCTGAGTTCTGGTCCCTGCAAAGAAAGGGAAGGGAAAGGAAAGAGGACCCTGCTGAGCCCTGCCTGTCCCCTCTGGATACGCCAGACATGGGGCAGGAGTCCCTGAGTTGCCCTGGCTGGTGCAGATGATTAAAGGGACTCAAATGATTTAAACATCCCATTTCCCATTTCAAGACGTCCATGACCCTGTAAGACAAGATCTGGGAGATTAATTATTGCAGATACTGTTGTCAGCAAATTATGCCTCTTTCTCTGTTGTCCCTGATCAGATCATGATAATTACATTTACGCTTTGAAATGACTGAGGTAGTAATGAGGAGCTCTTGGTCTGCAGTTTGTTTGTGACAGGAAGCTGCCAGCCGGTACAATTGAAGTTTGCATTGCTCTGGTTTGACATGCGCTGCACGTGGTAGCATTTCCCTTCCCAAACCAGGGGAGCATAACTCATGGCATCAGGTGCAAAAGCTGGTTTATGAGCCCATAATTCCCTTTATGGAACATTCTTTCAGGGTGGTTTAGGACTTGCTGGGCTGTGATCATTCCTACCAGTAAAGCCGCATTCCTGGGATGTTCGCTGCAGGCTAATGTCAGATGAACATTTTATCCCTCAAATAACAGCCTCTCCATGGTTTAAAAACTTTTCTCTGTGATGAAAAAAGTAACAGTGAAAAAATTGAAGCATTAGGCCCTTTTCTTAACAAAAATGCTTGGAACATTTCCATTAAAAACATTCCCTAAGAAAATGAACATTTTCATTCCAGCCCTCTGATAAGCACATTTTGCACAAACAGTACTTCTCATTTCCTACTCACTTTATGACCAGTCCTGGGTCTGACTCATTCCTGTCCATCCCACCTGGCCACTGGTTTCTCATAAGAAAACAGGCTAATAGAGATGAAAATGGCCATTTTTTTCTCTCCAGAGGACAGAGGTCTTTTGTTCTTTTCTGTGGTTGTATTTTCACTGCTTTTTATTGAAACATAAATAGCCTTGAACAGCTCTGCTCTCCTGGAAGCTGACAACTGACTGTAGAGGGACAATGTTACTGTTTCTCTGCAGGTAGTTGAGCAGACACCTTGCAGCTGGAGTAGGAAAGAGGATACGGGGGTATGTATGAGCATGGACAGCTCAGCCATCTCTGCTGTTAGGTCTGAGATTGAGTTCTGGCAGGAGAGCAGGAACGTATGACTAAAGAGAAGGAAGTTGTATCTAATAAAAGGCCAGGCGTGGGAAGAGATAGCAATAGAGAGGGTGTTTGGTGAGGAGACAGCCCCTGCCTTCTCCTGCCTGCCACAGCGACCCCCTGTGCTCCTGTGGAAGCAGGGGCAGGGCCGCCCCCTCCTCCCCATCTTGTGTGTGGAGGCAGCAGATTGGTTTCCCTCCTGGTGCTTCCTCGAGCAGCTCTCATGTGGCAGCCTGCCTCGTGCAAATGAGCTGAGCTGCAGCTGGGCAACCAAAAGAGGTCCCAGTTTGCTCCGACAGACCAGATCTGGCTTGCAGGTGGCCTGCACTGAGTGCCAGCATGCTGGAAACTGCTACTGGGAGCAGGGTGGCAGCCGGAGCTCGCTGGACCTGCAGCAGTGGCTCCGTTATCCGGCGCACTGGAGCCAACTCTGCTCCTCTCTGTTCCCAGGCACTGTGACATATGCTGTCTTAATGCCTCTGGCAAATTGGAATCAGCTTGGCTTTTTCAAAAGCCCTTTCATACAAAGGGGTGACATTTTCTGTGCTTTATTCTGGGCTGGTTTGGGTTGTTAAAAATTATACCCAGTGGGTAGGAGCTGCCATACTTCCAGTTCCTTGTGTGGCTACTCTGTATTTTATGACTCTCTTTTTAAAAATTTTATGCTGGTGTAAGGAGAGGGGAACATTGTTTTGAAACAAGTCTGTAACAAGACTGTAACAAGACATTGAAATAGATCTGGGGAAGTGGAAGTGGTAAATACCTGTCTGAAGAACAAACCACCCGGCACCTCGAGGACAAGGCCTCCAGCTGTTCAGTTCTTTTGCCTGGATCATGGGCTCCAGCTCTAATTTCTGTTTCACTAGCTTAATTCTACACTTTTTTATACTGGCTTTTGAAAAATGCGTATTTATTCTGTCTCTGCCATTCCCCATAAGCTGTAAATGCCTTTCAGTGGCTCACACTCTCAAGGGCACTTGTGTTTCTGAAGCTGTGCACGGTGCTGCATCGGGACACTGAACCAAGACAGGCACCCAGCATGGACCTGCCTCCACTCACAGGGCTGAGCCCAAATGGAGCAAACAGTGGGAACAGCAAAGCTCTCTTGTCCTGGCTGAATGTCAGACACACACCCCCAGCAGCAACAAGTGCACTGCAGGTCTTCATGCTCATCTTCCAACCTACCCTGGGAATGCAGGTTGTGCTGCCTGCCTTTTCCTTGGATCTTCTTCCAGCGTTTTTTCTCTCATTTAGTGGTGCAAGTCCTCTTCACATACCTTGTGGCAAGGCTGCTGTGGTCATTTTCACAGCAGAGAAACCAAGCAAGGCTATGGAAAGAGATGTGGGGGGAAAGGGTGAATGGAACCCTCTGAATAGGTGTGTTCACAGGGTTTTAAAGGGACATAGCATTGGAGCAGTGGTAGAAATAGAGCGGAATTGGGAGAAACTGCACTGGGCTGGGAAGTGGGGTGTGCACTATAATCTGAGTAGTTTTTCCCAGGAAGTGGCACTGTTTCAGCCCTGTGACTCTGTGCTGGCCAAAGCATGAGGGCACAGCAGTGACTGATTCCCTCCTGTTCTGTTCCTGTTCCTGGAATATGTTGCAGTGTCAGAGCAGAACTTTCTCTTTGGTTCTGCAACTATTTCAGACTCTCTGATTCCATATATTGATCACAGATATTTCAGACTGCAGCTCTGCCCTTTTGGCCTGAGGGTGACATTGGCCACAGGCTTGTTCCTGGTGCCTAGACTGGAAGAGCCTGTAAGCAGTGCCAGTCTGAGTGCCTTGTGTGGGAGGGACAGGCTGGGCTGGTGAGTGAGTGATGCTGACTCAGGTGACTTTGAAAATTTCTTTTCCTGATCACTTATGCCAAGGACTGCTCCCTGGAGTCAGTCAAATAAATGCAGAGCTGCCCCAGAGGGACGAGTCAAAGGGAATTTGAACTGCCCTGACTGGTGACTGAATTGTGGAGGACAGCACAGAGCAACCTGGGGCTGAGCTGTGGGGCTGTCTCTGTCCTGAACACCCACAGCCTCAGCTGAAAACAATCCTGTCCCTTCCCTGGGCCAGGGAAACTGTGCCACAGGCTCCTCAAACTCCTTCCCTAAAAGATGCAATGTGGAAAATCCCTTCCCCTGCTAGGTTCACCACAGAGCCCCCTAACTGTGGCTCCCTGCCACCATGTCCCCTCACAATGTCCCTCTGTCTTGCTTGCAGGGAAGCCTTGTGTCCCTGAGGGAAGGCAGCTCCTGTCATTAAGGGACTGCATCCTTGGTTTTCTATTTGCCTAGTTCTTGCATTAGCTCAATCCCATGGGCCATGTAGAGGACCTGAAGCTAGAAAGGGTTGATTTGTCTTCTTCTTGCATAGTCTAATGGCCGTTGCCCATTTATAACATGCTCTGGAGCCTTAGTGAGTCCACTCCGGTCCATTAGGTCACCTCACTGAACTGGAGAAAATGAAACATGTCCTTTCTTTGGCAGTGGCTCTGTAAACAGTAAGAAAAGAAGAGAATTAAGCCCTCCCCAGTAGGCAGATTGCTTTAACAATTATTTACTTTGAGCAGGCATATCTATATTAATTTGCCTTGGGTTTGCTTGGTTTTCTTGATGAAGATTACAGAAGACAAGTTTTAGAGGAAAGCAAATTGCTTAATTGCCGTTCAATACTGGGGGTATGTCTTGGCTTTCTGCATTTGCAGAGGTTTTTAATAGAAATACTAAGTTTGGGATGAACAAAATATGATTGGAAGTGTGTGTGTATCTGTGGGTGTGTGACTAAGCAGCAGCTTATATTTAAGCACATCGTTAAGTGAGTTAGTGAGGAGTGCAGAGTTGCTCCACCAGCCTGCTCCTCCCTTTCACAGACATGCATGAGTGTGTATTTGTAAGGCTTTTGTTGCAATTTTCTGGTGAACAGTGGGAAAGAAATAATCAAACGTTGTGCAAAAGGCATTTCAGGTATTTCTACCTGGAATGATCCATAGGATTATGGCAGTTCAGTTGCATTTCTAAAGACAACAGATATTTTATATTTTCCCTCTTAACTTGACGTTTGAAAACCTGAAATGAAACATCTTCCAGCAATTGTTTATGTTAAAGTGTGATTCTGGCAATGCCCTCCCAGATTTCTGTGCTCTTGGTTTTTTCTTTTCAGTGTTCTGCTGCTGAGCATACAAGTCAATAAACTTGTTCTTGACTCCTTTGGTAAATTTCATAACTATTCATGGGACTGGATGAGAGTTTTGCAGGGTTTCATTTTAACTTTCAATAGAAACTTCAGAAGAATCTTTACACTAAGCTTAAATTTTAGACTGTCCTTCAAATTCTGATTTTCCCAGCCCTACATGGACATGGGCACACTCAGAGCAAGTGCCCAGGTCCCAGCCTGGTCTCAGTGTGGGGTGCAGAGCAAAGCAGGGCAAAGTGAGGAAAGGCAGCATGTGCCAGTCTTGGCTGCAGGAGCTCTCAGCTCCACGACTCTGACACTGGAGATGAGGCAGAGTTCACTTTTTCCATGCCTGGGTCAGAGCCCAGCTGCCCTCCTGGTTGTCACTCAGCTCTGTCTGGCACTATCTTGGAGTTCTTCTGACTTGACTAAAAATAGGCACTCTGCAAACCTCCTGAGAGACCTGCCTTTGCAGAAGTCTCTCACAAGCTCTGCAGAGCAGCAAGTGCAGGGACATTTCTGTTAAAAATCTTCAAATGGAAAGAACTACCTTAGCCTGTGGGATTTTCCCCTTCAGTGCCCAGAGAAACATCTCCTGCCCTAGTCATCCCTGCCTTGCTTGGTACAGTAGGGATCTTGCAGAGCTGCCTTATCTGGGCCACGTGGCAGCTCTTGCAGCTTCAGTTGTTAAGACAGCACAGCAGACCAGAGTTGGACCAGGGATCCCACTGTCCTGTGCATCAGGGACCCGACTGTCCCATGGCCCTGGGGCTCACCAAGGGGGTGGTCAGCATGTTCCTTGCTCTGCACAAGGTTTTGTGCAGAACTCCCTTGGTGCTGCCTCCACCCCAATAGATCAGCTCTGCAAAATGCCTAAATACCTGCTTCAAAGCTTGATAAAAAGGTGATAGGTGTCCTAGAATTACCAAACGGAACCCCTTTAGGTTATTTTACCCTGTAAACTGGAATAGACCCAGATAATTTCAGCATTTCATTGTGTCATCTTCAGTTTAATACACAAATTACTTAATGTGGAGTTGTGACTGCAGGAACACATTGCTGTTTCCTGTCCTGGTCTTAGCAATATTGAATTTCCCCAGCCCTTCCAGGACTCAGCTCCTCATGCCAATCACAGAGATTGGTCATTAAAAATGGGAGACAAGAAAACAAGGAACTGTTCCTGTAAGCCGTGTGCTCCAGCTGATGGGAAAGGCAGGAAGGAGGAGATGGGCTTTGCTCCTAATCAGCCAGAGACGCTGCACACTGCAGAGACAAACCTCACTGTGCTCAACACAGGCCTGAGCCACAGACCTTGCTGAGACTAGACCTGGACCTGGACCTGTGTCCTGGCTCAGGAGCAATCCTGACATGTTGCTGACACATTCTCCTTCTCTGCCCACAGAGCTTGCACTCCCCGGGGTGGCTGCCCTGTCCCAGGGTCAGTGGAGGCACAGGGACAGGGCTGGACAGCAGACTGGTCCCTGGGATGGGGGAAGATGGTTTTTTGGAGTTTAGGGAAAGCTTTTAGTTCCACAGCCAGGAAAGCAGCCACGGGCCATGTGCTGTGTCAGGGCAGTGCCCTGAGCTGCCGAGGGGCTGTGGGGGCATGTTGGGCACACCAGGGGCTGGCCCAAGTGCCATAACAGCGCTACTGCAGCAGCTCAAACACTCAGCCTGGGGCCCCTCTAGCAGGTTGTGGGAGCACAGCAGGCGCTGCTCCACTTTGACAAGCACAGGGAGTGATTAATGAGCCAGGGAAAACAGGGTGACACATGTAAATACTAGAGATCTACAGAGGAAATTCTGAGGATCAAGTCCACCTTTGTAAACAGAAATATCTCTATTATTGCGGAAGACAAGAAGGGAGCAGAGACGCTCCGTGAGTTTCCCAGACAGTCTCTAATGATACTTTCTGCAGTTTGCATCAATCCAGATTAAGCTTTGGGCTGACACAGACGGGTCCTAACTAGGCTCTGCTCCAATGGAGTTGCGTGTTCCCTGTCCCCCGCTTGCCCTGCTGCTGAGCTGGGCTCCATGCCTGACGCAGAGTATCTGCACATCCCCTGGAGCAGCTAACCCTGCTCCCCCGATTGCTCTGCCAAATGAGGCTCTGGTTTCATGGGATCAGGAGTGCTGCATTGATGAGGACAGTCTGTGTGCGGGAGGAAGTGGGTTTGGTCTGTAACTTCAGTTGTTCCAGGCAGAAATTGGAGCAGCTCAGAGAACTGCTGAAGGAGGCATTCTTGGTCTCCCAGGGTATCTCTGTCAGTGTAAGGCCACTGACATTGCCAGCCCCCAAGAACTACTGCTTCATTGTGGAGTAAGCCTTAAAAACATCTCCCAGTGTGGGAAACAAATCAAAGCCGAGTTGTGGGAAATGGGAAATGCCACTGTAGAAGCCTGGGATGTGCTGAGCCAGGGTGGAATGAATGGTGCACAGCAGTGCTCTTTCCACTGCTGTGTTGAGAGCAGGGAACGTGGCTTCTGGTCCCTCTTAGCCTGGAAAAGTTCACATCGGGTTCTGCAGTCTGCACAGAGCACAGACCAGCCCTGTTAGTGCAAACCTGGGCATTTGGCAGTCTCAGCAGTGCTCTGCAGGCACCACTCACTAACAACTGCTGCTTCTCAGAACATCACCAGGAACTGTATTCTCTTTTGGAAAGAGGTTTCACTGGGGCCTCCAAAGAGGAGAGCAGTAATTATGCCTCTTGCTCTCCATCTGGGGAGGAAAGCCTTGACCTCCTGGCACATGGTCAGATACTGGAAACAGTTTCCTGCCAATACAAACTTCTGAAAATTTCCCATGTCGCATGAGAGGGGAGACTTAGGATGGGATTGCAGAGCTGCTTTGGAGCCCATTTTCTTTAGACAGCAAATACTGATTGAATATCTGTACTTTGGTATGAATAAGGTTGAATGAGGAGGAAGTCCTTGAGCCATACTGCAGTTTACTGGGACTCATCCACAGACAGTTGTGGATTCTTTTACATCAACCTGAGTCTTCTCCCTGTGCCTGCTGCTCATACAAGTTGTCCCAGGGCTCTGTGGATACCACTGTACAAAATCAGGCTCTCAACATAGCCTGGTAAACCTGGAGAATTGTTCTGGGGCAAGTGGGGCCATGAGGAGCATAGCTGAACATGCCATGTGTCAGTCAGCCATGCCATACCTTTAGCAGATAAGGGAACAAGGTAATTGACTTTTCCAGGCTTGTGTTACCTGGAAACTTTCTCCCAGGTGGTGAGAGTCTGCCGTAACACAGAAGTGTTGGTAATTGCGATCAGCACGGTGCACATGCTGCTAAGGTGAAGCCTTCTACCTCTTGAGAAGGCGTGAGCTTGGAAGGGTTCTGGGCTTGATTGTCATTCTAGACAAGTGTATCCTGACATCCTTTCCTTTTTACTATAAATCAGAGGCAAAATGAATAAATTAGTTATTGAAGTTCCTTGTGGGCTTCATTGATGCGATTGCAGGTGGAAAAGACAGGTAACATAACCAGAGGGAATTGATGTCAAGGCTGCTCCTTACAGACCCAGATTATGTCACCAATCAGCTGGTGAAATAAAGAGATTTCCCGCGTATATTTAGTAAATCAACATGACAATGTCATATACAATCGGAGTTAATTAGACAAACCTTCTTGCTGTGTATAGCATACCTCATGCCTTAGAGGTAGAGAGGCTTCCGTCAATGCTGCAGCTCTGGAAGCGTCAGGGAGAGCGGGCTGGGTGCAGCTTGGTGTTCAGAGGCCCCTCAGCACCCTCCTCCTCCCTGCCTACTGCTCTGGGTGAGCTTGGGCTGGGCAGTTTCATGGCACCAGCTCTGAGAACGCGGAGGCCTGGCTGTAGCACAGGGGGCTGCTGGGTTTGACACAACGGGGAGGCAGGAGCCATGTCGGGGAAGCTTCGTGTTCCCGTCGGGTCTCGGCGCTCCCCAGGTGCCCTCAGCGCCCTGTGACTGTGACCTGCTGCATTGCCAGCAGTCCCCGCTTGTCCCCCAGGAGCACACACTGCAGGATGTGTTCTGGCATACGAGACTCGCTTCTGGGGTCAAGGAGGGACACGGCTGACAGGAACCCCTGCCCTACTCGAGCTGCTCACAGCTTCCTGGCATGGCTGCAGCAAAAGGCTTTTGATCCCTGAGGGCCTTTCCTTGCCCCTGCCCTGGGGAGGAGAGACTGAGTGTAGGGCAGCAGAGGGGCTTGTCCAAGGTCAACCTGTGTCAGGGCCGGGAGCCCTGCACCATTTCCTCCTTCTGACCGTGGGACTCCCGTCTGGTTTGATTCAGCTGTCAACCCTGGAGCAGAGAGTGGCAGTAACAAAAGGCTTTTTCAGACATAATCCCACTAAACGGAGACAATCCTGTTATGTTTCCAGGCCGACAGGAATTGAGACTTTAGTGCCAGAGTATGAGGACTCTGCCCTAAGGGCTTTGTTTCAGGACTTAACGTCAGGTGATCTCAGGGCCAGCCTGGTCTTTGTGCCCTAAAGCAGCACAGATTAAGCCCTAAAAATGTATTTTTAAACTGAGAAAAGCCCAAGAGGTATGATAGACAATCTGGGATAGGGAGGAAACACCAGATCAGCATCCCAGTAAGAGGGATTAGTCTGGCCAAGACAATAGAAGCCATGAATCTCCGAGGGGCATGGCCTGACGTGCCAGCTGAGGGCTGGGCTGCCCTCCCCATGCCAGCTACACCAGCCTGCCAAAGTTCAAATGTCTGACAAGCATCATGCTGCAGCTCCTGTATTCCCAGCCCATGTGTCCCTGATCCCCAGCAGAGGCCAGTTAATACCCAATTAACAGGACTCTTTCTAATGAACTGAGCCTTAACTGCCAGCCACTTCATCCTTTAATCTCTCCCAGCCAGTGGAAGGGCTTGGCAGGTGTCACTTCAGGCTGGGGTGACAGGGCAGATGTGGCCTGCCAAAGCACAGCCACGTGGTCCCTGTCCCCTCCCTGGGGCCTCATCCCCGAGACACCATTTACCCCAGGGCAGAGAGAATGTCCCTGTTTCCATGGGCCCTGCAGCTCTGGAGTTCATCTCTCCTTGTCCCTGGAGCTAGGAGCTGTTCCCTGGCCAGGGCAGGTATCCCAGTTTCTCTGAAATGACTGTCTTGGTCAGTCAAACTCTGTCAAAGCTGTTCTTCTTTCCCTGTTCCCTCTTCCCTTTTGTAGCCATGCTCAGTGTGAAGGACCCAGTGCCACGCTGTGTGCCCAGGCAGCCCCAAATGCACGAGTCAGCAGTTCCCTGTGGAAGGCCCAAGGATGCAAGGGAAAACGGACCTCACTTAGGAGATATGATCATCCCAGAGCCCTCATCAAACAAAATAGGACTGGATGTCTTTAGCTGTAAATTTTTAGAACAGAGGGAAGCCACACCCCCCGGTGTCACGGGTCCCCTCAGCATCCCGAGGGCTGGATCTGGCTGTAGGAAGCCTTAGGGGTAAGCAGCTCAGGAGTTACCTTGGCTTTGGGAGCATCAGAGTGAAGCTGTTCCCACTGTACAGAGCAGCTGCCTTATTTTACAGGGTGTGCAAACCAGACTTTCCCTTCCATGTTCAACCCAAAAGTAGAAATCTGTGATATGGAACAAGCTGGGAAATCCTCTGCACACCCTATCTCAGCTCCCCCAGCCTTGTCTCTGCTCACAGAGGCTGTGGGCATGCAATGCTCAACAGCCTCGGGCAGGGCAAAGGGTGAAGATGCAGCACAGTGTGGGTGCTGTGGAATTTGGGGTTGGGGCCAAATGAGGCCATGGGGAAAGAAGGATCACGTGAATTGTAATTCCTAGAGGCTAGAGACATCCCCTGCTTCTCCTGTGCCTCTCTGGCTTCAGGTAGCAGCAGCAGAAGCTGGTGGCATGTCGGGCTGTAGGCAGTCCTGCCCTGAGCACCTGATCTACCTGGGAGGTGCCCCAAGCCTCACCAAGAGCTGGTTTTCAGTGGGGAGTCTGGGAGAGACAGTGCTTAGCACATGGAAATGATGTTATAGCACTCAAATCATCCTTAAAGATGACACCAGCTTCTGCAGGCTGGGCTAGCACAGAGATTGTTCCATTGCATTTTCCTGTTTCTTTCACCTGCAAATCTCAGCATGCATCACATGCACTATTGCAGACAGACACTGTCCTGGGAAGGGCTGGGATTGCATCAGCCCAGCTCACAAAGTGGGAAGTAGAGAGCAGGAATGCATTAAACGTTGGCTTCTGTCTCTGTCAGGTGCATGCAAGAAGCTGGGCCAAAGAGTATCTGCTTAAAGCCCCAGAGCAAATGGCTGGAGCAGATCACGGACTCTGTGCCCCAGCCTTTGGCTGCCTCAGCCACAAAACAGCTCCATCCCCTGACTGGGACAGGAGACAGTGGGAGAAGAGTATGATTTCCTATGTCACAGGGCTTCTCTAGATTTTTGGAGAACTAGTGGCACAGCCCCAGATGCTGTGGCACAAGCTGCTGGCTCTAGCCTGGCCTGAATTGTGTCCACTGCCCTGATGGGACACAGAGCCGGGCAGCTCCTGCCCTGTGACACTGCTGTAGCCCAGCCTGGCACAGAAAGATTTGAGCTGTTCACTCTCTTTTTTTCTAGAGCTGAAGAAGCAGACTGGATCCTAAGGGGTCACTGAGGATCCTGTGGGATCTATACAAACATATTGCCAGAGCAGCTTGTGCGGCTCCCCCCACTTTGCAGCCAGCAGTGTTGAACAGCAGAATTGAGTGTGAAACAGCTTCCCCGCAGACCCCATTAGCCTGAGCTGGAATTGCCAACATAAGGCCAGGCCCCGCAGCCCTGGAGAGATGCTTGAGCTGAACAGTGCATCCTGTCAGAGCTTCCCAAAGCAGGAGGGAGTGAGACTCCGTGAGCAACGACAGTGCCCTTTTTGCTTTTAGGCACAGGGCCACCACTTGCCCTTTGCTTCCAAGCAAAGCCCTGGTCCCTGCCCCATGCCGGCAGGATTCCCTGAAGGATCAGGCTGCACTGAGGGTGTCCTTCTGCCTCTGCTGGGGTGGGGCTTCTCTCTGCCTTAATTTTCTCCCAGATGAATTTCTCCTGTGCCTCTAATTAAGCTTCCTCTTTGGCTTAGGACTGTGGACAGTCTGAGCATTTGTAAATTAGCCATCCACCAGACAGGCTTTGTCCAGCTCTCAGCCCTCTAATTACTCTGCTCAGCCCCCAGAGATGAGGGATCTGCAGCAGGCAGACTGAGCAGAGCAGATCAGGTGAGACAGACCCTGCTTGGACAGCAGCCCTGGGAAACGTGGTGCTGCTGCCCAGCACAAAGAGCGGCGGGGAAACAGCCCGAGCCTGGGCCGAGCAGAGCTCCGGGCTTGCACGATGGGAAGAAGAAAACTCTTTACTTGTATTTCTGGGCTGTGTCAGAATCCCCCAGGCCGTGTGTGCCACAAGCTGGTGCTCCCCCATGGCATGAAGTCCTGCCAAAGCAGAGAGCTGATGGCAGGTGCCCCTGGGCTGTGCCCAGCCAGCTCTGAGCCAAGCCCCTTCCTCCTTGCCAGTGTGCCACTGTGATGCTCTGATCCCAGGGAAAAGGAGATGACTGTCCCTGACTGAGCAGGTGACCAGCAGCTGGAAGCACCAGAGCAGGTGACTCCAGTTTGCTGTCTCACCTCAGAGAGCTCTCTGGGGCAGGACGGCACTGTGAATGAGTGCAGTAGGCTGCTTTGGGAGAGTTTGGGCTTATATAAAACACAGCCTAGGAGACTCAGTTCAGCGTTTGAAGGAGACACTGCAAGTCATTTGTAGTCTCCTCTGCAGCTTCTCCACCAGCAGAGCTTGAGCAGCCCTTGCTTGAATGTTTGGATTTATTTACAGAAAGTATTTTTACAATGCAGCAATTCTGGGTTTTCTGTTTTTTTAAAAACTAACATGCAGCCAGAATTGTTGGGCTCATACACTGAGCTTTGCAAGACAAGGACTAAAGAAACTTGTCTAGTTGGGCTTGACTGGGGAGGCACTGAGAACACAGAGCCCAGCTAACTGCTGCTCCAGGTGGAGGCACAGGCAGCCCTGCCCAGTGCCTGGCAGTCACTGCCACAGACACAGCAGAGACAGGGGCATCTTTGGGGGCAGCACTGTGTTTGCCCTGTCCCCCCCGGGGCAGGGCAGCTGCTGCAGGATCACTCTTTATGCATAGATTAAAAGAAAAAAGTGCTCCTCTCTGAGCTTGCTGCTTTGTCTAAGTCTTGAATGATTTTCTGTCACTAGGTATCAAACTGCAGTTGAAAGGATTTCCCGTTGACATTTAGCAGTATTAAATTACAAAATAACCACAAGTCAGCCACTCAGTATGATATAAACAGTGGGATTTGACAGAGCTTTTTCTGGCCTTGGGGACCAATTTACTCATTTTTACAGTCCCAACTCCAGTCATCCACTGGTAATGCACAGTGCCTTTTGGACACCACCTATTTGGAATTAGAGACACATATGGCAGAGTGTAATTACCTATTTACTCTGCTGCTGAATCAGCAAACTGAGGCTAGTTAACATTACAGCTCATAAGCCCCTTTCATAAACATGGGTCAGTGCTGGAACTGAGCAAAATTAATTCAAAAGAAAGAAAGAATTCCTCTCAAAAGGGAAGCCAAAAAAATCGGATGATTTAACAGGGAAAAAATGGACCCTCAATGCTTTTCTGTAAGGAAGAAATCTGAGGAACCCCGGCCAGGCTTCTGGGAGGAGGGGCCTGGACCATCGTTTATTCCCACTGGTGTAAATCGGGAGTAGCTGTGGAAATGTCTTGCTGAAAATCTAAAATAAATGAGAGGGAAATCAGGCACATTGGCCAGAGCTCCAGCTCAGCTCCCTGAGGAAACAGGCAGCTGCTCTGAGCTCTGGGCGCTGCATCGTGCCACCCCATGGGGTCCAGCTCCTGCCAGGCCTTGTGCTGGCTTTTGGGGCTGGCTGTGAGTCCCACTTGTTTGCATCGAGAATTTTTTAGCCCCTTGTAGCAGTGGGCTGAATGTGCCCAGGTCCTGGGTGAACACCCCCTGCTCCCGGCTCGTCTTCTGCCCCCCCTCGCAGCCCTGCCCTGGTTAACAACCAGCGGCAGAAAGAGCTTTGCAGCTCCGTGAAGCTCAAACATTTCCTGGTGAGTAAGTGCAGAGCAGCCAAGCTGGGGAACGCTGCCCGGGCAGGAACGTTGGGGGAGACACTGCTTGGCTGGCACGGACAGGGGCTTCCCCAGCCCGCAGCCACGGAGAGTCCCGGCCCGTGGCACCCGGAGAGCCCCGGCCTGCGGTGCCCCACCAGCTGCAGAGGTGACACTGGTGGCATGTGGAGGAAAGGCTTAACTCCCACCAGTACCAGCTGCTCCCAGCAAGAAGCGAGGAGCAGTGTCCTGCTCTCAGGGCAGACCAGCCAAGGGGAATCTATCCAATGGGTTACTGGATCTCCCAGCCCTGTGTCTCAAGGACACTGGGGGCTGCTCTGTTCCTGTTAAGTGGTTCATGTGTGGCACTCCAGGGAATTTCAGCACTCATCCACTCTTGGCTGCAGGATCGAATGGGTTCAGTCTTAATCCAGGCACTGGCATGTGGGTGTGGGTGTTGTGTCTTTGTTCCTGGGGTTTGCATGTTTGCAGTCTCTGAATAGGAAGCATCACAACAGCAGAGCTCTGTGGGACATGACTGGGAATGTTGTGGAGCAGAAAAATGTCCCTGTCAGCCTGGGGTGTGGGAGAGGTGCTCCAGCGTTCTGTGAAGTTTGCCAAGTTGCAGTATGACATGTGTCGGCCTTGGGGCTGAGGAGTGGGGAAAGGTGACCCTTGGGAGGGCAGGGAGGGCAACTGAACAACTCGGACGTGGAGCTGGGTCTCTGCAAGGGCAGTGTGAGCCCCTCGTTCCTCTGGTCACTCCAGTGGTGTGCAGGGCTTGGCAGCCGCTTGGCCAGTCAAGGGCAGGGGAAGGAGGCAGCTTCCCCTCCTCTCCAGGTGTGCCAAACAGGCAAAATAATAGGAATCTAAGCTGCCAGCAGAAAAGTGAGAGACACTTCTGGAAAGCACCATCTAAAGCTGTAGGAACATGTTTCCCCTCCCACTGACTTTCAGAGCTGTGCAGTGATTAAGACACATCACTGCCAGGACTCCTCTGTAAAGCTGCTCTTAGGTGGTTTCCCTGTGGGACAGGGTGAGGTACAGGACTTCACAGGGATCTGAGGTGAGATAGGAGATGAGGTGTTGGTCCCTGGCTCCATCCACGGCTGGTCCTGGCTTGGGTGTCTCTCCCATGGGGAGCTCTGTGGGTTCTGGTGTGGAAAGCACCCGTGAGCTGAGCTGTTCACAGGGCAGGTGGTGGCACGTTGCTACCCTGGCATAATTTGAGTCTCACATGGCTCCTGCTATTCCAAAATGGAAAGAAGCCATTTTAATTTCCTCCCTCTGCATTAAATTTGCCATGGTGACCAGCCACTGCCACTAACAGAAGGAGGGAGCTGAGTTCCTTGGCAGAGCTTTGGAACCTCAGGGGCTGCAGCTGACAGAGAAGGGAGCAGCAAAGCAGGGTGGGCGCAGCCACCCCGTGTCTTTGCCCTGACAAACCTCATGATCTGCACAGACAAGTTCCCAGTAGCACCCAGCTCCTGGTTTGTACAGCTGTAATATGGGGACAGCAATGACCATCTGCACTGCACTGCTGCAAAGGCTGATGTTTGACTTGTACTTTTAAGTGCTTCAGGGCAACACATTGCTGTGAAGTGAGTGTGGCATCCTGGAGCAGGGTCCTGCCACCAACACCACTGGAACAGGAGTGGCCACCAGCTCCTAGAGGTGCACCCACTGGTGCTCCTTCTCTTTTCATTTTCACTCTTCAAAGGGCTGGGCATCTCCTAGGCGGGTGTGTGGGGAGCTGGGGTTTGAACTCATGAGCTTTGTACAGCCTGCAGCCTGCACTTATGTCTGCAGCCTATGGAGAAACAATTTTGTTTCTTGGTTTGGTTTGGTTCGATTTGGTTGGGTTTGGTTTGAGAGGGGAGGAGACCAAAGAGAGAAAATGACAAGTACTTTGGAAGACCAGCTTGTTCTGGGTGAGGTGCTGCCCAACAGGAGCAACAATGCCTCGGAGGTAGCGGGTGAAACTGTTCCAGGGGACAGGACTGACATACTCGTCCCTCTCTCTGAGCTAAGGCCTCATTTGCAAAAGGGATTGTGCTGGGCAAGCTTCTCTGTGGCTGCTGCTTGGACCTCTCCTGCCTAATGTGTGTGCAAGGCCAACCCCATGGTGCATCTCCAGTTGTGGAGACCTTGTTTGGTACAAGCGGAAGATAACACAAAATTTCTTCCTTTTTAGCCCATCCTCCCTGCACAGAGGAGGAGAAGGCTCAGACCATAAAGCTGGATGGCAGGACTTGCATGTCTTTTAGTCTTCCCTCTGCTAATATTCTCTCTGCTAGTGTGGATTTTTAACTTGAAGCATTAGTTTCTCAATCTGTAAAACAGAGATGGAAACTAGAAGCCTCACAGGAATATTCTACACACTTCAGATGAAGTTTGTCTTATCTGAATTCACATCTCCCTGCCTCATCCCCACAGCCCTCTATCTTTTTCTTTCTCTGTGATTTCAGACAGAAATAAATCTTGTTCCAGACCTAAATTAAATGACTGCTCAGAAGTCAAATCCCATCTGTGGCATGCCCTGTGACCTGGCAATCTTCCTTTCCATCTCTTGAAGCTGGCAACATCCCAGAGTCTCAGGGAAGTTCTGCAGAAAGATTGTCAGGCTCCTGGGATTTAGTTTGGATCAGGATTTCCATCCCCAAAACCTGTTTTGGGGGGAAGGGAGAGAAGAAAGCCGTTTGACATAGAGTTCTAAATTGGCCATGCAAAGTCCATACACTTAAGCTGTGAAGATGTCTGTTTTATATTGGAATTTGTTGGATCCTCTTAAAGGCTGTGGGACCTTAACTACAAGAAGTCCCCTTTCTCCCACACTTGCTTTCCCTGGGTTCCCTGTTCTCTGAGCACCCTGCCCTGGCGTGTGCCACAGCCGCTGGCAGTGGTGGGGAAGGGGCTGCAGTTTGAAATCCCGAAACTCTGAGAAGTCTGATTTTCTGATTTTTATCTCAAGTAAGTGTTTTTTGCTTTATTTAATACCAGCACTTTGAAGTGTCTGAGCACTGCACCAAATGTACCTAAAGAATGCGGAGGAACAAAAGTAACAACAGAAAGCTGTTACAAAAGCAGCAGGAGATGTGATTGCACCAGGGCAGGATCAGGCTCCGGCCCTGCTGCCCCGCAGTGGGGATGCCAGCACCATCCCCGCGGAGGGAGACAGAGTTGGGAGCCACTCCAGGACTTTTCCATGGGAATTCAGCAAGACCTATTTTCTGATGAAGCTGAAGTTGGCAGCACATGTAACCAAGCCAAGGAGTTCACTCCAGAACATGGTGATTTTTAATAAAGTTACAATTGCCGCTCTGTGCTAAATGAGTCATTTTAAAGTCAGTCCCTCATAAAACAATCACTTCCCAGATCCTGCTTCCTTCTATACATGTCTCACCAGCACAGCATACTTTTACAGCATAAACACCACCTTCGCTTATACTGCAGCTCAACAGTTACTGCTTGTTCTCAGCGATTTCTCAACAGTGAAATCCAGGCCGTGCACAATGCCAGGGAACAGCAGGCTGGGAGGAAGGGCCGGCAGCATCTCACATCCAAAGCCAGTGGCGGGAGCTGCTGTTCCAGTGACAAGTGCCCTGATGTGTGCGTGTGACACCGCCCTGCTGGGCACAACGGGTGCCCTGTTCCCTGGGGCCGGGGTCCAGACCGTGCCCTCCCGGCCGTGCGCGGGGCTGGCCCAGGGCTCAGCACGGACACTCATCTCATCGCTTTCTAGTCCACTGACCTTTTACAAACTTTGGCAAACTGAATTCGGTGTTGGAGCCTCTTTCAGCTGCCTGCCAAATTACATAAAATTATTTAAAATTGGCCAGTGAGCTAAAAAGATGGGGGTGGAGGAGCTGGGGGGAGATGACAGATGGATGGTGTGAATGCAGGAGTCTTGCGTCCTTAGGAAGCCAGGCTTAAAACATTCAGGAAACCAAAGAGGTCTCTGATCCATGAACCCTTTTGTTCCGAGGCACTAATCTGCCCAACCAAGCAAGCTGTTGAAGTGCAGGATGATTTAGTTTACTTTGTTTATTTGCTTTTTGAGGAAGTGTGGGCCAAAATGATGGTTGAGACTATGGCACGTCTCGCATTATTGACTGCGGATCGCAACCTTGTAAAACAGCATTTTTGTAAAATACACTGGGAGCATTTGTAACCTGAACGCAAACTGCCAAACACACGTTCACACAACTCTGGTATTTGGTTTAATATGTATATATTTTCTTTTACAATTTGGACCTAATGAAAAACATGTGGTTTGTGCAGAGTAAAAGGAATAATAGAACTTTGTGCCGGCTGCGTCGGTTCCTGCTGGGCATTACCGACCGCATGTGCTCTCTTGCTGCCTTGTGACTCCAGATAGTGAGGAATGACTTGAACATGTGCCTCATCCCCACCCAAACCTGAACATTGCGGTTTTCAAAAACGCTGTTGTCTTGGCAACCTTCCAGATCCTTTCTGGGCATTTAAATCTTGGCTGAAACTAGTGGAGCAAAAGCACGTTCCAAGTATTTTCCCAGGCCTCTAGCACAACACCTGACTGCAACGCTGCTTTATTCCCAATTCTTGATTGCTTCAGTTGTCTTTGCTCTTCTTTCAGCAGCAGTGGCACCCCTGTGGTACCTCCCTGTTTCCTTCCGGTTTAAAAGAAAGCCACATATCTGCCCAGCATTTAAGCCAGGGGCACCAAAACATTTTTGTTCTGTGGTTATTCACATCTGAGAACTGCAAACAGTGAGGACAGCGATGTTCACAGTCTCTCCAGAGAGCTGAGTCAGCACTTTCAACTTCCTGAGTGGTACAGACTTAAGAGGGCATGAAACAGGGCTGCTGCTTTAGAAATGGCACAGAAACCCTACAAATGCAGAAAACTGCTCAAAGAAATGTAAATTTGAATAAGAGCCATTGAAACACACAGGAAAATCTTTCATTGTGAATGTAAATTTAAACAAAATCGTCTACCTCCTGCCTTCCCACACAAAGGAAACCTGCTGCCTCTTCCCTAGGAGAGTGTTTTACCAAGCTCATATGAAACTCTTTTTACAACATCCCTTTGTCTCTCTTGGAACCTGACCAAGAACTATAAGCCTTTAAAGAGAGCTTTTTGCTTGTTCAGGCCCAAAGGGAGTAGCTGAGTATAAATAATAGATTGGCCTCTTCTGTCTCCAATGTTTCTGTTCTGCTGCTCCTCACAGACACAACCTGGAAAGGTGTGGCGGTGCCTGCAGCAGCACCAGAGCAGTTATCTGGTCTCCCTCGAAGAAGCACGATGATAAAGTGAGAAACAGCTGACAGGACCAGAGCTGGTATGTGCAGCCCAGCGGACATGACGTTCCAATTTTGGAAAACTGCAGCTGGGGAGACTTGCTAGCTCACTGGACCTTGCTGCTGTTTTCCATACAGGGAGCCTCGGGAGAGCAATGTCTTGTCCGTCCAGCCTGCTCAGCAGAAACAGCCCCTCATCCAGGCAGCTGATGGTCATCAATTAATACCTTTGGAGCATACACCTAGCTAGTGAATACTGTTAGGGATTTGCAATGTACAGCCAGGCAACATGAATTTGTTTTTCTAAGGTGAACAGCTCTACCATTTCATCCTAAAAAGCCACAGTTGTCACTTGTTTTCAGTTTTGCTAGTGTTGCATTTTCTGTCATCCTTGCCTATGAGCAGCGGTGTTGCAACCCCTGGGGTCTGAGCTGTCCTGCCTCTCACCTGCTTCACTCCCACCCAGCCCTGCCTTTTTCTCCTTTTATCTTGTGCCTTCTCAGCTGTTAAAACCCACGTCCCCACCTTTGCTAACAGCTACCCTTTAACAGTTGTGTCTTTTCCCTCAGTGTCAGATTCTGCCTTGAATTGTCAAGTTTGATACTGGCAGTTTGTCAAAACTCCCACCCGCTCCTTCTCCGCTGCTGTGGGTTGTAGGGAAGGGAGGTAGGTGCTGTTGTATAGTCCCAAAAGGAAAGTCTGTATTTATCTCTTGGCAAGCAGAATTAGGAGCCTGAGGGAGAGTATACAGGCTTCTGCTTTCTCCTACTCCTCAGTTCCCCTCTTGGTCTCTCTGGGCAGATTAAGGCTTTTGTGCTGTTTTTACCAAGGTCAGCGATCTATTCTTTTGTATTTGCTGTTCTCCACTCAATTAGTTGAGGGCATTTAACATGGATTTTTCATATTTGCATCGCAAATTCCAAATGATCCATGAAAGGCAGCTGTTCAGAAACTTCTGAATTCATTATCCCCAGTGCCTCAAAAGAAACTTTGCCAGCCATTTGACTGGGGCCCTGTGTAGTCAATATGATAGGAAACTGTCAGTCATTTGTAGTCTGCATCGAAGGAATAATGTGATGCTGTGGCATCTGGTTTCCATTTTACATTCCCTGCAGCCTCTTCTTTACCTGACTTGCCATTTTCTGATGGTTGTGTTGGCCGATCAGTGGATGGAGAGCTGTGCAGCAGCACCCCACAGGCCTTTGTCAGCAGGGTCATCACATCTCACTGCTGGGTGCCTGCCTGTGCTCCGTGGAGAGCAGCCCATGCCAGCCCACAGCACCCTCCCCACTCCCAGGGACACGGGCTGGGACGGGGTACAGGATGCACAGGGTACAGCTGCAGAGCACTCCTGATGTTCCGTGTGACACACGCGTGTGCAAACACACCCCACAACCACACGCACGGAGATCCCAGCTCTGCATTTCCACCCTGTGTCTCAGCTGCATTCCTTGCTGCAGGATCAGCATGGCTGAGAGCCAGAGCCTGCTCTTGCTTTCTCTGCTCTTTCCTTCCCTCCTTCCTTCCTTCCTTGGCCTTGCTGGGTGTGACAGGCTGAACACAGTTGTTTATTGCTTTCGTTTCCCCATCTAATCAGATCTCTTTCCCTGACATTATGCAGCTCAGCACAAGTACTCCAGGTGGGATGAATCCAGTTCAGTGCCCTCCTCCCACCCTTGGCTGCTCCTATCACTAATGAACTGCAAACAACCATGTTCCCCATGTTCAACCTTCACCCTGTCCGATGCATCCATAATCTAAATATAGGCCATAATTATTCTGCTGGTGTCTGTTGGCCCATTGACAGAACTGACAGTGGCAGAGGTCAGGAGACCCTTTGCACCTTTAATATATTAACCATTATTTAACCATTTCCCTGCCACTGATTGTTACAGTCTCCCTAACTCCCAGTAAATGTCTGGGGTTTGTTCTTTGGCTGTTCCAGAGCTGTTCCTTAGTCTGCTCCATTCCTTTACCACCGAAAGCTGATTATTTTCTTCCCTCTAATTGGGACACTTGGTTTGTTTATCTGGTTGTGCAATCAAAATGTGAACCCAGGATGCTCTTTTCCAGCCAATGACCTGCATCTCCCCCAGATGCAAATCCCAGTGACTGAGAAAATGAGTGCAGGAATCGATCTCTTGGCCAATGCACTCTTTCCATGTTGGAAGCAGAGGCACTGACTTTCCATATTATTATTTTTATGGCCCTGTGGAACAAACAGTTGAATATGGTGCAGTGGGAGTGAACAGTGGGGAGAGAAACTAATTTGTGCTGTAAGTAATTTGATCGCAAATCATTTAGAGAATGTAAATTGTAGGGGAGAGATGTCACTCCTGGCAGAAGGTCGCCTGTGTCACCTGTCAGACAGTCCCCAGTGGCGATCATGAAAATGTCTTTGTGGGATTATTAATAAATAAACATAATGCTCTGCATTTCTGCAGCACCTTTCAGTGCAGGAGCAGAAAGCACTTCAACTTTAAGAGCTACGCTCTGCAATTATTTTAACTTCCTTTCAAAATACTATTTTAAAGGTTAAATTTGTAATTTGTTTGAATGTTACCATCATAAGATGGTATTAAATTTAAATGACATTATTTCCACCTCCACCCCAGCTCATTTTGAGCTAAAGTGCAATCTCCATTTGACATCTTGATGAATTAAGTGAAGTTACAAATCATTAGTTCTGAGACATACTTTAAGTATTTGCAGTGCAGTAGCTCTTGGAAAGCATATCAGTGGTCAGGAATAAATATATAATATAATATATAAATATATATAATTTATGAGCAGCAGTAGAAGAGAAAGAAGATTGGAGGTTGAAATGGTCGGGGGCTGTCCCACAGCACAGGACACGAGGTTATGATCATAAAGTTGTTGTGCTGTCAGTCAGTGTGCAGTGATGTGTTGCTGCTCTGCCAAAGGATGGGCCCTGCCTTTGCACCTTGGTGTGGGCCTCCCCAGAACTGTCCCCAAGCTACAGGAATACCTAGGACAGGCAAAGAAGAGATGGAAGAAGAGCTGTTGGTGTTGTATGATCCCTGTGTGTTCTGCTACCAATAGTGCCTCATTTTTCATTTGCATTCTTTTGTCTCTGTGGATCCATATGATTAGTCTGAAATGTAAAACCACCCACAGCTTTCTCTGGGCAGGAGTCTCCTTTTGTCCTGGTTTTTTTTTTTTTTTTTTTTTTTTTTTTTCACAACAACAAGCACAGCTTGGGTCCTGACTCATGAGTAGGACCCAAAAATCCTTCAGTTACCAATCTGTCCTGCTGCCATTAAAGTTTATAGCAAAATTTATCCCACTTTCCTTAGCTGTGAAATGATACAGCCTTGGTGCTATGAATCAATCTTCAGAGCAAAGGAAGAGAACAAGTCACAAAAGAAAAGTATCACCCAGAATAGATTCCTCAGAAACTATTCCCCATGCAAGGGGCTGGGAATGGGAAGGTGCATGCCTGCAGTGTCTGGCAGGGTCACCCTCGTAACATCTGGCTGTGAAAGCAGGGGAGCTGTGCCAGCTCCTTTGGAATAACAAGGCAGCTCACGGAGACAGAGCTGAGCATTCCTGAGAAACTCGCCCAGAACACTTGGAAAGGGTCACCAGGAGGAATGTCAGCAAAAACAGGGGCAGGGCCTAGGACTGTTACAGCCAGAGCTGCTCAATCTGGCTTCAATTGCTTTTCTCCTTCTCTTTTTTCTCTTTCTTTCTTCTCTCCTCTTCTCTGGCTGCTCAAGGGGAGGCATTTGAGTCTCACTAATGACCAGGGACACTATATAAACTATATAAACTGCATAAACAGGGATCAACTTAAGGCAGTTCATTAAGAAAACAGGGAGACAGAGCAATAAAGCTTGTATCTTGCTTACACAATAATGAAGTAGTTAGAAGGGTTTATCTTCACTATCAGCTTAACATATGGTTTGAGTTCACACCTGAGCCCAGGCTCTGCAGTTATCCTGCTGCTCTGTGGCCCCAGCCCAGAGAGCCACATTCACACCCTGCCTGGAGAAGTGAGAGGGAGGCCCCTGAATGAAGGTGCTCCAGAGCCCAGCAGCAAGGGCAGGGTGAGCTCTAACACCAGTGGTTAGTGGCAGCTCCAGACTCGCACAGCTGGAGCAGAGGGGCAGCTCCAGGGACGGAGCTGCAGAAAGGAAAACAGTGAGTCAATATTCATCCATATATTCATGATCTGTAGGCTTGGGTGCTGTGATGCTCATTATCTAGGCATGACCTTAAAAACTGCACTTGATTGAGAACACGGCAGCCCATCTGCTTGGCAGCACAGGCTGCTGGGGGCCTCACCCCAGCATGCTGCTCCCTGCACTGCTTCTCTGCTCTGCTGGAATACTGATTCGAGGGCACAGGCTTCATCTCCAAACCTTTTGCTGGGGCTGAGACAAGGCATCCACAACTCTTTCTCTCTCAAGAGCACAGTGAGTGCTACCTGTATGTGCAAGACACATAGCTTACTCTGTGTCTCAGCTCCAACTCTGTACAGCAAACTTCCTCCTCCTCCTCCTCCTCCTCCTCCTCTTCTTCCTCCTCCTCCTTGTGGTTGCAGCCCAAAATGAGCTGCAACCACAAGACCGGGCGCTTGAAAAACTCCATCTTCCACTTGTCCTTCCACAAAAGCAACAGTAACAGCTGCCCCACAGCCCCTGTGAGGCAAAGTGGAGCTCCTGCTGAAAGCTGTCAGCCCTTGGGGTGGTGTAGGCACCACCCTGCAGCCGGCCTGGGTGTGACAAGGAGAGTGTGTTAAGGCCAAGGTGTTCCCTCCGCTGGGATGGAACATCTCTCCCAGCTGTCCTCTCCATGCAGGACAATGCACAAATTCATGAATGAAATGCACGATTTCCTGCTCTATGAGAAGAGGACAACAGGCCTCTTCCACTTTTTCTGCACTGCCCCACCCAGGTTTCGAGTGACCAAAGAAATGAATGAGAACTGTTTGCTGCCAACTCATCATTTCAAACACACAACCACCAGAAAAGAGGAAGTGATTTTCAGTTTTCTGTCCATGTGAAAAATCTTTCTGCTCCTTCCTCCAGACACCTTCCTGAGCCTGTTTTTGAGCATCCCTTCTTCTTTAAAGGAAAATGTGTCTTTCTTCTAAGCAATTAAACTCTATAAAAAAGGCCATTTTCCCCATCATACTTTCCCATCTCCCCTTTCCTGGATGGCAATCACATCCTCCAGATCTCACGCTGAGAAGGATATTCTGCCACTGGTCACATCTGGTTCCCTGATGAGATCTGCAGGCGGCCAGGCTGGAGCTTTCTGAGTCACGTGGTGGCTCTCAGTTCCTTATCTTCCCAACACCAACGCTTTTTAATCTCCCTTGATTCTGTTTCTCTCCTTTCGGAGCACGCTTATCAGTTTGAGACTAAACTGCTGCACAAATGCTCATGAGATCAATCTACAGATCTTAAATATGGTACAAAAGAGGTGTTTCTGTGAGCAATCTGTTGGAGAGATTTTGTGCTGCCTTTTCGCCTCGTTCCACGCTGGTATGCATTCCTTCAGCATTAATGCTTCCTCTGGGACCCAACCTTATGGAAATCTGAGCTGGAGCTTGCAGGCTGCAGCCGCTCTGTGGAACTCAGCCTGCGTGGAGGGAGCTGCAGCCCTGCCTGTGGAAAGAGGAATCCACAGCCTGGCTTCTCCAGCTACTGCTGGAAGACTGGCTCTCCTTAAACTCTACAATTTACATTGGAAGAAGAAGGTTATTTTGGGATTGTCTTTATTTTTGTTTGTTTGGTTGGTTGGTTGGTTTTATGTGTTGCTTTTCCTCCCCTGAAAAATAACTTCTAGCAGTCAGCTCTCTGTGTGCTGTTAGGAATGGAAAATAAATAAGTCAATAGGCATATATTAAGTCAGTAAGGCCAGGAATTTTTCAATAACAGACTGAGGATGAAGGATGCAGTGACAGTCGCATTTAGCTCTCAGAATTAAATAAATCAATCGAATCGACTGTATGTTGATTTAAAATCCTTAAAGATTTGGGGCAAGATCATTCTAGTTTTCCCAAAACGGATTTGTGGATCTCCCTACCCACAAGTAACACAGGAATGTTCCTGGTTTAATGTTCTCAGCCCCTGATATTACAGTGCTGCCTTGGTGTGCTTGGCTCTGTTGGATCCATTATCATGAAGTGGCCTCACTCCCAGTGGGTCAGTGCTACAACATTGGGCTGAAAATAGTGAGGAGGCCGTGGGTGCTCTGCAACCTTGTGAGAATTGGCTATAAATGCATTAGAGGCATAAAAAACCTATTTCTTTGTATTTTAGGTTAAAAAAGAAGTTATTTAAAATACTTTTATTTAGGTAATTCTCCATTCCTTACAGACTTACAGTAACAACTAAAAATTCCTTTGGACAATTGAATTAGTGTGATTTTAAGAAGTGCAGATTAAGATGTACATCAACCCCTCCTTGAGCTGTATAAAATAATTAACTGATTAAATGAAATGATTAGCTGGGATCTGTGAATGATGCAACCCTCATTTAGATGTGTGTGTATAAAATACATTTTTTACACTTCAGGAGACTTGATCTGTGGCTGTTCCTATAGACCCTGAAACACATATGAAGTAACGTAAACATCTGAAAGTTCTCACTTCAGGGATTGTTTGAAAGAGAATTTCACACAGAACTGTAGCACAGATATGAACAAAAGTCTATTTCTGTCAAGACTTAATTGAGGAAATTTCATTTTCTTTCTTAATTGAATTGCTGTTGATAATTTAAATTAATTCTGTCTGGTCTGTCTAATTTAGCCATGAAAAACCTGGATCTTGGAGCTGTGCACAAGAATGTAGCAGATTTTTAAAACCAGCTTTACTGAATTGAAAGACCGTAACTTATGGCAGCCTAACTATAGATTATTTTTTGTTTGTTGGTTTGATGTAAAGCACTTAAGTTCTTCCACCTCAGTCCACTGACATTCTCATTTTAAGAGAAAGAAATGCATTTTTGCAAATGGTACATCAACAGACTTTGGGAAAATTGAGTTTGGAGAAAAAAAATTGAATTAATTTTGTTTCTCTAAGCACTTTCCCATGTTTCAGATTTTGTACTGATAGATTGATGATATGATTTGCTTTAAAACCAGGTGGCCTCTTAGTTTCCATCTGTTGTGTCTATTGCTCTGTCTCTAGTGAGAAGCATTGCAGAGCTGTGCAGGCATCTGCACCCCGGAGAGAAACTGCGCCATCAGAAATGCTCCAGGAGAGAGAATCCACTTCACTGTCTCTTAAATGTATCAGAAACTCAAGCCCTGGATCTTGTTTATATTAACCCAAACTAAACACAGTGAATTTCTATTAGCTAGGTGTAAACAGCTTTATAACAAAACCAAAACTGAGTGACGTTTCCAGAAGAAACAGTCAAAATCTTCCCAAAAAACCACGGCAGTTTCTCATCTCTCTGGATGCTGGAGGTGGCACTGCTTTAGCAAGAAGGTTTTCCTAAAAGTATGAATTTCTATGGATAAAAGCCATTTGAGCAAAGATCTGCCATCATGTTTCAGGTCCTGTAAAACACAGAATTATTTTGAAGTATGTAAGTGGAGCCTGCTGGAAAAAGTGACTTATTTGAACCAAAATGTCTTGGGCAGCAGGTTCCCCACAGCTCTGGTGTAGGTGGAGGTGATGCAATCAGTCGAGAGAGAGGGGACAGAACAGCAACACGCCACGAGGGCTGCAGGCATTTCCTTGGAAGCTGCGCCTTGGGAAGGTGGCGCAGAGAATGCAGTGGGGCCTTTCCCGCTGCTCCCAGGGAACGTGCGCAGCAAATCCCCGGCGCTGCGGGGCAGGGCGGCACTGTGTGCCACTGCCTGCTCCAGACAGCTGCAGCACACCTGGGGGGATTGGGAAACAGCCAGGCCAGGGCACGGAACACCGCGGGGAAACCACAGTCCTGTCCCGAAGGACGGGGCCCCGTGAGCGCGGCTCCCTCGCGGGTGCCCGGCCTGAGCCCAAGGCTGGCCTGACCTTCCCCTTCCTGCTGGGACTGGCTGCTTGCTCACTGCTCGGGCACCTCAACTCGTCTGCCTTACAGGAGTGATTGAAAAGAAGAAAAAGCACTTTAAAGTAGTGTTTTTACTAGCAAAGGGCTGCATGGAAATGTTTGGAGTGGCAAAGGTGCTTTTGCTGGCACAGCGTGTTTCATTTGTGAGCTGCTCTAGGGCTGCTGTTAGCACTGTGCTGTGCCAGCGCTGGGAATTTCCAGTTGTACCAGCAAACATCTCCATGAAAGTTTGACGAAAGTGACAATAGTTGACAAAATAGGAGCGATTGCCTTGGTCCCGAGCCCCGCCGCTGCACAGGGCCACTGCTGAGCCTCGCTCGTTTGCTTTGTGATTATTGCCACGTTCACGTTCACTTGTGAAAAAAAAAAACCTGTTGAATTTGAAGTTCTAATTCAATCTATGTCGAGTACTCATACATGTCTTATTTTGCAGATTGAGGATTTTCTATCCCAAAAGCTGGACAGATTTTGGAGCCAAACCCGTTCAGGCCGGTTCGTGCAGGAACTCGGCTGCGCCGCGCTTGAGGCCCGCGGCAGCGAAAGGCCTGGGCCGGACCCGCGATGGGGTCCCGCTCCCAGCCGAGCGGCCCCGGCCGCCCTCCCGCAGCCCCGGCGGGAGGGGATCCCGGGCCCGGGGAGCCGGGGCGGGGAAGAGTCGCCGGCACCCCTTCCGTCCCGCGGGGCAGCGCCGCATTGCGGCCCGGGGCGCGGCGGGCGGTGCCGGTGCCGGTGCCGGAGCCCCCGGGGCCGCCCCAGGTGCGGGGCCGCAGGTGGCGCCGAGCGCGCACGCGCCGCCCCCCGCGCGCGGCCCCCGCCCGGCCTGCGTGGCAGCGGCGGCGCGCGCGCCCGAGCGGCGGCGCGTGCGCGGGAGCGCGGGGCGGGCGCGCGCGCGGCGAAGTTCCGTGCGGGACGCGGCGCTGCTCGCTCGGTCCTGCGGGGCTCCCGCGCCCCCGCGCCGGCACCGCCGCGCCTCCGCCGCGCCGCAGGTGAGCACGCGGGGCCCTGCGCTCCGCCGGGCCGGGCTGGGCCGCGCCGGGCCGGGGGTGTGCGCCCGCCCGCCGCGGGCCCCGGCGCCGCGCGGCGCCTCCGGGCAGCCCCGGCTGGGCCGCGGGACCGAGCGAGGGGCGGCGGGGGGATCGAGCGGCCGCGCCGGCGGGGGCCGTGCGGGAGCGGGGGGTCCGGGCCGCGGGGCCCGCACGTGCCCGGGCGGGAGCGGCAAGCGGCCGGGAGCGGCCCCGGGCGGGTCAGCCCCGCCGCCGCCGGACGGGCCGAGCGGCGGCCTTGCGACTTGAGCAAAGTTGAGACCGTGACACAAACAGCAGCGTTTGCGCGCTTCGGTGTCGCTCGGAGGGCTTGGGGAGGTTTGGGGGGTTTCCATTTCAGCAGTTCTGCTCCGAGCCCACGCTCCCCGCAGGAGCCGTTCCTGCTCCGCGCCCCTCCGAGCGCCGCTGCCCCACCGAGCCCGGGATGTGCTCGTTTGTCTCCTCGGTGGGGCTCCCGGGGTTGGCGCAGAGAACCCCGGGGTGTGCGGGAGGCCCCGAGACCCTGCCCGGCTGCTTCACGCTGGGGTCTCCTGAGACCGATCCTGGCGATTCCCTGGTCCCGTTGCCGCTCCCGGGTGCGCTCTGCCGCGCTCTCTCCAAAGGTGGGAACCCGCGGGAACCCCAGTGCCGGAGGATTACACATGGCTTTGGAGAGAGCACATGGTAGAGCTGAACTATCAAATACCATCTTTTCCCTCCAAAGTGTGATTTATGGTTGGTTAGAATAACGGTGAATTTCTGAGCCCATCTGTTTGTCTGCCTGTTCGCACACATGGAAAAGCTCTGCCCATGGTGATTGCCTATGGCATTATTGCAGGAGAAGTAGTTTGATAGGAAATATTGTAGCAATTAGAAGTCCAGTGATGCAAGTTCCTGACACATTGTGACTGTCTTGCTGTCAGTTCTGTGTCTCCTTTAAAAGTTCATTTTTTTGTGAATCACTGTAAGCAACCGTTTAACTTCTGCAGCATTTCTACAGCTTTCACATTTGAGACGTCTCTTGACATTGAGTCAAACTCTTTCCACTGTTATTTTTTTCCTGTAGACATTCTTTATAACAGTCATATTCTGTTAAGCAATAACAGAAAAAAAGAAGGAACTGCTCTTAGATAAGACTGTTGCTGCCTGTTTCCTCTGGCTCTGAGTCTTTGAGACCTAAAAAAATGGGAGCTGTGAGAAACTTTCATTGTGATGGAAAATGAGCATCTTCTGTGGGAAGTGAGATTGTAGATGGAATGTGAGTGACTGCTGTCACCCCAAAGGAGTTGTCAGAGCAGAACCAAACTTTTTCTTTCTTAACACCTGTGATGTATAAAATGGTTCTGCTTGTTTAATTTTCCCCTCCTTCCTCTGGAATTCGGTCTTTTGACAACTAGGTATTTTGTGAGAGAGGATGGATGCATAGTAGGAATGTTTCTATATACCTTTTCAAATTCTTCACTGTTCATTTTGTTGGGAGAAAACCAGATGAAGATGAATAACTTGAACCCTAAGCCCATATTGGGAAGCAGGTTTTTTTTTGCAGTACTTTCCCTCTATGATCCTGCCTGAAAAGTTTTATGTCAGTCTATAACACTGAATTATACATTGAAAATATTGAGCCTACACTGGCTTTTTCTCATTTCTTGCAGTTATTGAGGCTGTACTGGAGAAAATAGAGATTCTGAGGCTTCTCATGCAGTTTTTGGGCTTTATTCACACCTACCTGTTGGTCTGAAGGGCTCTTGCAATGGCTTGAAAGAGGTTTTTACATATTGAATGAGCTGTTGTTTACTCAGAATAAAATGAGTATTTTTGTTGGAATGGGGGTAGGATCTAGAAATGCCCATGTGGGCTTTTCTCCTGCTCTGCCTCTGCTCTCTTAGCTGTAAAATGGGGGTGGTTACCAACAAGTCCCCTTCCTGAACACCTGCAGCTTTCTAGCTGTGTAAAGGATTAATTAGTGGATGTATTTTAGCATCTTTTCTTCCTTTATGTGATGTGAAATGTATTTGACCTCAAGGCTATGAAAAATGTGTAACAACCAACCTTGCAGAAGAGCCCAGCCTCTGTGGCTGCTGCAGCCAACAGCTGGGGCAGGTGGGAGAAATCAAATGTATTCAGTCCGAATTTAAAGCAAGAAAAAGAGGAACTGTGGCTGGAGGAGCAGAGGAAGTGCTTGCAGGAAGATTTCAAAACTGAAATGACGAAAGTGGAAATCTGGGCCTTGCAGGACATTTGCTTTGTCCTAAATGAAAGCTTAGATGGGTCCTTAGGGAAAATGAATTTAATAGCCCAACTTGTGCTTTAGTTTTTGTCATTCTGACTTGCTTTCATTAGGGGTTCTTGTTGCAAAGGAGGTTGTTCACGGTGATCTTCAGCAATGAGAACAGTAAGTACATGGAACCTCATTTTAGAAGCTGGGCTCACCTTCACCACTGAGCAAACCTGTTTCTAATTGCAACTTCCACGGTTTTACTACAGCTCAGCACCTGTACAGGCAGAGAGTGGTCATGGTGCTTGGTATGGTTTGAGCAAAGAATTATGGTTCTGGAAGTCATGAATGGCCATTCTGCCCATGACACACACTCCTGCATTTGCCTTGGAAACTCACTGAACCAGTCTGTTTTACCTTTTATGGGCAGATGGTGACTAACCCTGTACACCTCCCCAGGTGCTTGACTGGGGTGTTTGTAGGAAATTGTGTGTTATGTGTCCTTGTAGCCAGTATAAATACAAGATGCCGGAAAAAATCTTGTAATATTGAAGGCAAAAACTTAATAGTCATGCAGCTGAAATATAGTTTGTGATGGCCTTGATACCACTTGTCACTGAAGATGCTGAAAATCTAGCAAGAGAATGGTGAGCTGCTCTGCTCCTGGTTGTGGGACAGGCATGGTAGCAGAGGAGGCTCTGTGCCTGTGCCACACTCCATGGACTGGACAGAGTGGCCTTTCCCAGGACAGAATCACGTGGAAGTTAAAGGTTGTCTCAAATGGGCAAAGTGAACACTGTCCTGTTAAAGGCGGGGCCTTGAAAATAGTTTTTTCTGTTCCCAGCCGTGTTAAGCTGTGTTTGTTGTACTCACCCTTTGTAAAGCTGTCAGTACTAGCACATGCCAGTACTCGGCAGGGACCCTGCTGCTCTCCCCTGGCAGCTCAGGGATCACTCTGGGAGATAAGAGCAGCTTCTCTCCAGCTGATGGGAGCAGTGGGGAGGGTTTGGTGTGTCAGCACCAGGCAGTCTGGGTGGCTGGGCTCATGTCACTCGGGTGCTGCTGCTGGGCTGGAGGGTTCCCCTGGTGTTCCCAGACTGGCATTCCCCATCCTGCAGGCTGGCTCAGCTCCCAGTGAACTGCTGTAAAACCAAGGAACCAAAAGGAGCTTGATTAAATAACAGAGTTGAAGGCTTGGCTCTTTGTGGCTGCTGCAAGGGCAGGTGATGCTTTCCCAGGTTGTGCCCTTGCCTTTCCCTTGGTGGGACTGGTGCACTGAGGGATCCAAGCCTGCTTTTGGGGACTGGGATGTGTGCCCTGGGAGCAGGCTGGACCCTGGGGCTCTCCACTTGGGAATTCCATGTTTCACTGCAGAGCTGTGTCTCTAAAGTTGAGGAAAATGTAGTATCTAGGAGGTGAAAGAAGAGTTCAGAGTGTTCAAACAGAGAGGTGATGTTAGCCCAGTCAGTATTTTTCTTTTTGAGGAAAAAAACCCAGAAGCCAAAACATTTGCATGCAAAGTCTAGATTTAGGTCTGACTTGAACGTCGTAGTGCTTTTGGAATTGCTGCAGTGTGTCTAAATTACATAGAAAATTAAACTGCATAAAGTTCTTCAGAATTTTTTTCTCACAGGTTTGGGGGGTGGTGAGGAGGTGTGTGTTTCTAGAGGTAGGCTGGAGTTGGCTGAAATGTAGGACGGGTAGAACTGAGGTTCTGAGTGTGTGACCAAGTGGCAGTTCTAGAGCCTGGAAGTTAAGTTTTGTTTAAAACCAGAAAAGCACAAGGAGTTATTTTTAGTAGTTCAAATTCAGAAGACTGTGAAGCTGTCAGATCTTTTTACAGGTAGATAAGTATTTTTCTATCTTGACATATTTTTTATATGCACCTTGAATTGAATCAAGATTACTTCAAGTTCCAACCTGTTCTAAGTATTTAAACATCTGGACTCACTGTAAGCACCATTGCTCTCCAGACATGAGGAGTCTCTTGGATTGTTTTTTAACATTTTAAAATATTTCAGCAAAAAGCTGTATTTTCTATTCTGTTAAAACAGTATATGTAGTTTCCAGTGTTAAATCTTGTGACATGGCTTATAACATGGCATGATACAATAAAGTGTAAATAATTTTACAGTGTCAGTACAATTAAAGAAATTAAATTTCTAAATTATTTACTTCAGCTTGGTGCTACTTTAAGTGTCTGCTATCAGAGATTCCAGGCAGTGAACAGCTGTCTGTCGCAGATGGGAGAGGAAAAAACCCTTAGCTTCTTCCTTCTAAAAAGGTTTCCATATAAACCCTGTAGTAATGTAATACAACCTTTTAGTCAAATTTGAGTTTCCTGTTACACGTTTAAGTGAACCGACAGCAGACTCGTATCTATTTGAAACCAAGTGGTGTAAGTGAATGCAACCTTGGGAATTTTGTACTCCAAAGCATTCTTGAAACCTCACAGATGCTTGTTGAGCAGTCAGATGTATTATTTATTGCATCTTTAAAAAAAAAAAAAGGCCTTGCAGGTAGTTCATGACTTCTGTAGTCTGCTGTGTTTTGGTAAGATCAGGTGGTATTGTCTGTCCTGTGCTTGCACTGTCTTTCACCCAAGAAAATCAGGTAGCTTAGAAACTATCAGCAAATCCACATTTTTAGTCGAGTCCAGGTATAAGTAAGTCTGAAAAAAGTAGGTTTAAGGTTGAATGTTTTCTATTGAGATTTTGAGATGGTAGAAATTGAGGTTTTGCACAGAACTGCATGAAGTTTGGGATTATAAATTGGATGTGCTAGTTCATTGTTCTATGAGCTAGATCACCATGGCAATTATAAACTTATTAAAACAGTTGTGACACATCAAATCACAAAGTGCAAAAGATGGTAAGATTATTCTTTCTAAATGACAAAGTTGTTGCTGCTGTTGGTGTCCAGCTGTCTCCTTTATGGTGATTTCCTTGCTTTCTTGTTTTAACCCCTCTGGACTATTTATAGGCATTTTACAGTTCTTAATCACTTCTTAAAGTTTTTGTGTTTATTTGTTTTGAGTGACTTTGGTCCCTAGTTCTGGACTCCAACCTTTGAATTGTGCTTCACATGATGAATCAAAGTATGTTCCAGTCCATCCCCTGCCCTTGGACAGACCTTGGGCACCAGTCTGGACAGATGAATGCATTTGATTTAGGAAGGCAGTTAATTGTGGTTTTTTATCAAAGTACTGACTGGTTTGGGTTGTAGTCTGGTGCAGTTCTCTCTGTGAAGCTGTTGAGCTTTCCCTGTTGGGAGCAGTGGTCCCTGCTCACCTCAGCTCCCCAAGGCTGCACCTCTGGCTGGCTTCATCCCAGCCCAAGGTGTAACAGACTTTTTTCTGAATTCAGCAGATGGATGGATGGATTGTTTGTGTAACATCAGTTGGAAATGCTGTTGAAATGTTGATTTCCCAAGTGTGGAGATGCTGCTGCTGCTCCAGAAACCCCCTTTGAAAGTGAGCCCTCTTAGTGGGCAGGGACCACTCCTGATGTGGTGGTGTTGGTGGCAGGAGGACATATGGGGGTGTATGAACTCAAACCTCTCCCAAACCAGCCAAGCTGGAGGAACCAAGGGTGAAAACCCTTGTGGCAGTGCTGGAGAAAAGGGCAGAGATTCCCCTCAGAGCAGGGTGATAACATTTTGCACTGCACAGCACCTTCCAAAACGAGTGCTGTCAGAGTGTTCCCTCCAGCCAGGGCAGCACTGCCAGCAGACCTGAGGGACCTTCCAGGGGACGTTTCAGTGTCTTGTTTCAGTGCATCCTCCCACCTTTCAGCCCAAACACCCTTCTCTGTTTGATGTGGTGGGACTCTCTGGGACTGGTTGTGCTGCCCCTTTGGGGGAGGCTGTTGCCATCCTGCTCCTCCACGCAGTGTCTCCAGATGAATCACGATCTCCTCACCACCATCTCCTCACCACGTGGGTGGTATTGCAGAGACCAGAAACTGCTCTGATAAGGGCTGTGACCCGGTCCCAGCTCAGCCTGCTGACAGAGCAGGTGTTGCTCCACACCCTGGGAGGATTTGCAAGTCTTTCATTTTGCAGAGCTCAGTGACAGATCCTGTTCTCCAGTTACTTTTGTCATTGGGTCTTTGGGAAGCCCGCTTGCTGTCAGGTGGGAAGTATCCACCAGCCTGTTAAAAACTCTTGGTGTGTGTGGAGTGGAGTTTTAAGTCCCTGCTGACAGGAAAAGTGGGTGCTGGGTAGTTGGGACTGCTGCCTCGAGAGCTGGGGTGCTGGGGGGTGGCACAGCCCGGGCTCTTAGCCCTGCTCGGTGGTGCTCACTCCCCACACTGCCACTGTCTCCTGCCTCAAGTGGTCCAGGATAATGTAAGTTCCATTTTTCTTCTTTCCTTAGAGCCAACTGTCCCCTTTGACTTGAGAGAGTAACTTTTTTCTTAACTTGGTGATTTTTAAACTGTGGAGTTGGAAAGTCCCTGCAGAGGGTGCAGTAGTTGGGGAATGCCCACCTACAGCACGGATGGCTGCTTCAAAGTACATTCAATACAATCCTTTCAGGAATTTCAGTTGAAGTGTCTGTCCTGTTCTTAACCTTGTGGACACTTGTTGCTGCCATCCTGAACAGACATGAGTTTTCTCCTTGTTGGAACATTTTGTTTCCTGCATAGGAACACTCTGAATGTGAAACCTTTCTTGGAGGGTTTGTGGTGGGCTCTGCTTCTTGAAGCGAATCTCCTGTCATTGCAGTGAGGAGATGGGGAGAAAAGCTGTAGGTATTTTAAATTTCTTTCCCCCAGGGTAGGGTTTCAGGGTACACAGATACCAAACATGAACACAAAAATTCCTTCCTCCTTCATGGAGATTCTGATTAATTCTTTGTGCTGCTGGTGTTTCATTAGCTCTTCTATCAGAGTTGTAAAAAAATAAGAGTCTCAGAAATATTAAATTGTAACAAAACCCTTAAAAGGTTTTAAAAACTATGACTTATTTTAAGGAACCAAGCAAGTCACAACCACCGAGTGTCTGTGTGCCACCCTGTAATCAGCTGGGAAACCGAAGGAGTGACTCTCAGCTGTCACTGTATTAAGAAGCAGTGCTGCCTTTTGTGGAGTCTGTGTATACTGAACTCAGGGCCGGGGAGTAAATATTCTTGCTGTGTGTTCATAATCATTCTACTTAGAGTAAGCGCTTCTTGGGTGGGTATTACAAACCTGTTAATCTTTATGGTATTTATAGGGTAATTTTTAACTCTCTTGAGCTCTTTACTTCCTTGTGGGTCAATTACTCAATTTATAACATTGTGTCAGATGTAAGAACTTTACCATCCAAGAGTAAACAGTGTTGGGGATGGTTCTCTACCTGTGTTTGCACTTAGTTCTTTGTATATTAAGGTATGCCATAACTTATTCTGTGACTGACTTATTGGGATTCCTTTTAGTTCCCCTGGTTTGTGTTTTGAAGTGACTGTAATGTCTTATTTTAGCTTTTCTGCTTCATCACTAATGCAGGAAGAGAGACTGTTCTGCTTTGCACTTGCTTTGCCATGTGGCTTCCAACTTCCCTGGTCAGGCATAGCTGCACTTGGATTTTGCTTTACTTGAAAAATTTCTTTTGATGAGTTGTAGTGTGTTATTCACAGGTATTAATAAGGTGTCAGCACTGGGGAGACTGGGAAAGAAATGCAGGCTGGGCAGGACTCTTGTTTCCATGAGTAAGCTCATGGTTTTTAATAATCTGATACTACTGAGTTTATGCTTCAACACTGAAGCTTATTAGAGCAATAGAAAATTGTTACAGGGGGCAGAATACAGTGGGAAATGTGATTTGTCTCTTATACAGAGCTTGCACATTTAGTTATAATTTTCTTGAAAGGTTAATTCCCAGCTTCTCTTCAGAACATTCTGTGCAGGCCTTTCTGTAAGGAAAAAAATTGGCCCCAATTTAAATAGACAAGTCTTGTGAATCCTGAAAGAATTTGGGCATTTAGCCCAGGAAAGGGAGAGTTCTCTGCAAGAACTTCATTAACCCTGTCTGTCATCAAAATAAGTAATAAAAGTAGCTCTGCAGACATTGTAAAGAACAGATCTTCTTTGTTTTACCCTGTGGCCTTGGTCTGCAAGGTGCTGGTGAATGAATCCTGTTCTTTGGGGACAGCTGTGCCCGTGTGGGAAGGGAGATGGAGATGTGCTGCATGCAGGGATACAGAAGTGGGGATATGAACTAGAGAGCTGCCTTAGTGTTTGGAAAACTTGTGCCGTGGGTTCCAGGTACTCAGGAATGGGCAGGGAAGCTGACTTTTATTTAGCAGCAATATTGATAATGCAGTCTCACTCACTTTTCTGCCCCAGTTATGTTGGGGCAGAAAACCCAGAGCCTCTATTTCTAGTGTCGTTATTTTTGTAAGTAGAGAAATGTTAAATATTTTTACTTGGAGAAGAGTTTCTGCTTCCGTTTGGCTGCTGCTTGCAGGATCCAGATGCTGTGAAAGCAGTTCCTGAGATGCCAACATCTGGCTGCCTGCACATTTTGGGTAGAGTTTTATGAGGTAGCTTTGAAGTTGCTTTTGGATTTGAATCACATGAATCTTTGGATTGTCTGGGCTGTGCAATTCTCGGCATAATTTCCTTTTCCTTCTGATTATGGGAAATGTAAATACTTCAAGCTGTTGTTCTGATGTTTTGAAGTTGGGGGACATGCATCTCTATTTTCCTCCATTCCTTTTCCCAGGATTAGAGATATAATTTCAGCCTTTAATAGCCAGCAGCACGGCTGTGGAGAGAAGCTGCATGAGCAGAGTTGGTTCCAGCAGGTTTTGTGGATTTTGAGCCCATCTGACATGAGCTTGCTCTCGTACTTTGATCTACCTTTCTCAAACATTTCAGAAATTACAGCAGTATTTCAGAAGTATTTTTGTGAGGTTTGCTTAGTACTTCTTGAGTGCTTGGAAGTATTCTAATTAAAAGATATTTGTAAGTGCTAAGTGGTGGTGTTTCCAATCATATATGTACATAAAGATTTATAGAAAACTTTGTTAAACTTTCTGAGGACGGGCTGGGCTGAATGGATGCCACGTTCAGGGTTTGGCCCTGTAGCAGCAGAGCTGATTCAATTTTTTTTTTTTTTTTTTTTTTTTTTTTTTTTTTTTACTTTGGGTTTTAGTTCTGGTTTTGTCTTAGTGGCTTAAGATGGTCTGTTCACTTGTGCTCCTGTGTGGGAAGGGTGGTCACTAAAGGTGTCTGATAGGAACCAGCTGTGGAAGCAGTTTGGATTCTTTGTTGTGTCTGGTAGAAACTTATTTTAGGGGTTGGTGTTGGCTCTTCTTCTTGACAAGGGTTTTTCAGATGTTGCAGGAGAGTGGAGCTGTATTTCAGCTGTCATTGTCACCTGGCTGGGGGTGCAGTGAGGTGCTTCCCTCCTGTGCCAGGAGCCAGCCTGGAACGGAGGGGGTGGTGCTGGTACAGACAGTGTGTGTTCCATGGGATGGGACTCGTTTCAGTTAGCATTTAATGATGTGAAAATGTCTGGCAGTTTCTGTGAACATTTACGTTATGAATATATTTCCAGGCTATATTTAATCTTCCCTTCATCAGAAATGAATGAATTCCAAGAAGGATAACAGAAGTGTTCTTAAATGATTTGGCTTCGTGTTTGAAAGCTTTATTGCATTAGAAATTAAAACGTGAGCATGTTGTAGCGTGCTTGGGAAGCAGTACTGTAAAATTCCAGGTAGATTTGGTATGTGTTTATGTTTGACATGTGTTTCATTACCAGCAGTGGTGGCCTGAGAGATCTGGCTCTAATGGTTCAAAGGTGATAAAAATGAATACCGTGAATTTTCTGGAGTCCTCAAAATTGCAACTGCAAGAATATAAATCAAGGTTGGCTTGTTACTTTACTGAAACTCACCAAGTGAAAACTGGTAGGGGAAGAATGCAACCTGCTGTTGCTGTACCATGGTCACAGTGTCACCTCTCTTCACAGGAAGTATTGTCCCTGTAAATGCTGCTGACTGCTATCCATCCTGAGTTTTGGATGTGACTATGTATTTGATATTTACATCCTACACAAACATCACACATAAATATTTACATGTAGTGTTTACTAGGAAATTGTGTGCAGTGAAAGAAGGGGTGGGAATAGTCCAGTTAAGCTGGTGAGAAGGAACATTTACCTTAAAATATGAATCACCAAGTGCTCTTGGCACTGATCCTGGAGCTGTTTAATAGGAGCCCTGTGAAACCATCCCTTGGAATGGATGGATCTGCAGAGCATCTGAACTGTGTCCAGAAGACTTAGACAATTATGTTTTTTGGTTTAGGACCAAGTTCTAGGGAGCTGGTACTACAACACAGGAAAAAAACAGCCAAACAAAACCCAACCCTTAACTGAGTTAAAACTTTTAAAACTTAAAACTAAAATTAGAAGTCAGCTGCCTGCCTACCTGGTGAGAGATGGGCACTTGAAATGTTCTCTCAAAAGTGTTGTATTAGCTCCAGTGGCATCCTCAAACACTGTGATCCAGGCAAGCACACTCTGCCCAACCTTGCTATTTTCAAGCCATTGTACTAGATTTTCCCCCCAAACTAGAAGACAGAGTATTTGAAGTTATAATGTTGCTTGTTTAGGATGGGAATATGGACCTGAGCTGGGTGTAGGTAGTGATTTGAAACAGAGTGGGATGTTTCATACAGTTAATTATTGGCAGGAAGCATTTGTTTTATTGACATCCACAGAGAGATGACTCTGCGTAGCTTTAAATAGTTGACTTAATGTCATTTTGCTTCTAGGTATGGAACAGTGAATTATGGTGTCTGTCACAGCATTTGTTTAATGAGTATCAGTTGTTGACAGGGTATGAAAAAGCTCCAGGGCTTTTCAGCCATTTCACTAAAACATTCTCAGTTAAGGGATTTGGGGTCTTTGAGGAGCCCATCCCTTACTGGCTGTTGAAAATCTGGTTTGCACAAAGTCTTAACAGAAACCTATCTGCATCAGGGTAAATCCAACCCTCTGAAATGTGAGGGGTGACTAAACCACCATTCTTCTCTTCAGTGGTCAGTTTGTTACAAGGACCCTCATCCTTCCCAGGGGGTTACAGGCTGCAGGTAACTCACTCTGTAATGTTTGTGTGTGTGACTGTATAGATGCAGTTTCATCGTGATGCTAGGCCTGAAATTCAGAAGCTGTTTCTGGGTGATTTACCAGACTCTCTTTAACAGTTTTTGCTTGAATTCCCTCAGTGCAGCCAGAGCTGTTGGTGAGAGGGGCTCCAGTCCCTCCCACAGGGCAGGGATGGCCATGCTGTGACCACCACCCTCCACAGGCAGCTCTTGCTGGGCAGTTTTTTACCAAATCACATTCTCTAACTGTGCTCTTGCAGTGTTCTCTCCTCAAGCATTTCAGTGCCATTCCTCGTGTTGTTTCATTTAACATTCATATTCTTTTTTTTTTTCAGTGTTGGCAGGTGTGTATTTCACATTAACATGAGGGGTTTTTTGGATGTTAGACTGCTATTTGCTTATGGTAATTTCCAGTCATCATAAGGTGACTGTTGAGAGAGATGAGCAGAGAGGAAAAAAATTGTCAGGCATTTACAGTAAATACTCTCTGCTTTTGGAAACGCTGTCAGAAGTTTAATTGTTAGGTTCAAGTAAGTTTGTCATGTGCCAGACAGAATCAGTCTGCTGTAATGAACGGGTTACGCACTTCACCAGCAAAAAGGGAGAGTGAGAAACCAAGGGATGCTCAGGATTTCCTGTCACCTTGCACTGCAGAAGGAACAGGGTAGGCTTTTTAACCTAGCCTGTAATTAGGTTTTGCATGGAAGCATATATTACTGTGCTCGCTTTGCCAAAGCTCTTCAGTATGATGGATGAGATTTAAAGGTTGATCTGACTAAATTGCAATGAGAATACTAACGACAAAGATATTTCTGTTGTGAACTATTCCTACCAGGCATCATAGCTGTGACAGAAATGGTGTAAAGTAATGGACAATAAGTCACTCGAAAATAATACTCTCCTAGGATTGGGCTGCCTTCCCCAGAGCACATACCCTGAACCACAGCCATAATGTAATCATAAGCCCAGATCATCATTTAAATATATAGGTAATCTCATCGAGTATCCTGGCAGATTTATTTTATGAGCAAGGAAGAGGAAGAATATTATTGGGCAGTAGAGAGGAAGAAAGTGGTGCTGATGTGGTTGTGTTTATTCTGTAAAACAGTTTGCATTGCTCCAGCCTTTGGGGAGCCTGCAGTGAGCAGCACAGTGGCTCCAGGAGGAGTGGCAGCCTGGCTCCCAGGGCAGCGGGTCCCTGCGGGTGTTGCTGCCAGCTGGGGGCCTGCTGGGTGTGCCCTGCTGCATTTCAGTCTCTGGCAACTCCCTGTGTGTGATAAAAGATGGACATTGGTGCACTAGGTTAAGTCGTGTACTTGACTGGTTTTAATCACCTTGTGGATTTCTGCAGATGTGACTTGCTGTTTTGTTTCTGTTTGTTTTACACAAGGTACCCAAACAGACCTGCTTGGCTGCCCCCCCAAGTCCCTGTGTAGGAGGATGAGAGAGGCATACAGTAACTGAGGGGGAAAGCAGATTTGTGTCTGTGACATATCTGTGCTTTAACACTCAGTTGTGTGTGTGTGAGTGTGTGGTGGGCAGCAGCAGGGCTGAGCACGGGCACGCAGAGCAGCTGGTGTGTCTTGCAGGAAGGTGAAAAGTGCTGGTACAGAGAGCGGTTGTAACACTGAGCACAAGCTGCTGCTTTGCTGCCTGCTCGAGAGGTGCATGGTCCTGTCATGTTGATTATGCATCTGGGAGCAAATAATTTGGCCTGCAGTTGAGTTGGAGGCATCCTGAGACACATGGTGATACCCGATCAGACTGGTCACAGCTGCTTCACCGAGGAGCACCCGGGGCACCGGGGCGGCTGGGACTGAATGCCAGGATGCTGATGAGGTTCTGCTCCTTAATGAGTGCCTTGTAACTAATGATCCTGGCCTTTGCTACCAAGTGCCCTGGGCTGTTCTGCCCTGAGAATCCCACCTGTCAGGTACCTTCAAGGTATCAGGGGTTTGATGGGATTTGGTGTTTTGCTCTCTACTGATTAGGTGTATGGACACTGGTACCCAGAGAGGAATTGCAGCTGGGGATGTGGCAGGGGAGCTGACTGCACAAGAGGGTTTTTGTTTTCCCTGTATTTGGAAAAACTCCAGGTTACCTGTGAGTGCTGCTCGCAGGTAACCTGGAGTTACCTGCTGCTGCATGGAGTAATAGCTGTACAGCATTAAGGTGACAGTAGTGTGGGAGAAAAGGAGCTGTTCATCCCATGTGGGTTGTGGCCATTTTTCCTGTGATGGTAATGATGATTCTGTTCTTTTGTTCACTTTCTGGAAAGGTGTGTGATGCTTCATGCAATTTAAAGGTGTTTTGATTTACAATCATAGTCAAGACTCAGTGTGAAAATGTGTGATACTGCAGAACTCTGTAGGAAATTTGGAAGCAGAAATAAAAGGAAAAGTGTGGAGTTAAGACAATGCCAAGTAAAAATGGGCCAGTGTTAAGAGGGTACCTTGTACCTTTTCTGATGCAGTGCAGTGTCTGTGTGTTGTCGGCTGCTATTTGAAGATCCTCTGTGAAGCCCCTTCCCGGGGATTCCCCTTCTCTCTCCCTGTGCAGTGCCAAAGCCTGGAATAGCCCAGCTGGCAGCCTGGGCAGGACACGCTGTCCCGAGGTGTCAGTGCTGTCATGTGAGCTCTGCTGGATCTCTTTTCAAAGCTGCTGTTCTGTTCTCACTCCTTCCTCTGCTTCCAGCTGCAGCACTTCAGACAGGCAGTGCCCGAGTGCAGGTCCTGCCCTGGCCCGTCCCTGCTGGGGGCAGGTGGGCTCTCCTGGGCTGTGAGCTGCCTGCCCCTGCTGCTCCCTCACAGCAAGGGACTGCTCCTTGAGTTTCCTTAGGGCCCCTTGGGACTGCTCAGGCTGGGCTGTGATCAGGTCACTCAGGTTCCCATGTCCAGGAGTCAGTTCCTTCCCTGGTGTTGAGCGTTAGTCCTTTGGAAGGCAGGACACAGTGGGTGCCCAGTTTGATCAGTGTTAGGCTGCAGACACGTCAGTGGCACTGCCTGGACGTGTCTCTGTGCTGGGAACGTGGCGTGTCCAGGTTCCTGTGCTGGAGCCAGGGTTTGCTCTGTGTGTGCCTGTGTGGGCTTGGAAGAGAGAGCATGTGGCTCTCCCTTCAAGTAAACTGCCTTTCTCCAAATCTTGAATAATAAAATAATTAAGATAGTTCCAGCAGTATAACAGAAGATAGGAATTTCATAGGGCACTTAATTGTCAATATTGAGGCATAGTTTTATCCAGGTATTTTCGCATGGTTACTAATAAACCTACAAATGCTTGAGACTGAAAAGATCTTAAAAATCAAATTTCTTCATACTAGCAGTCATTTGCCTTCCCCCACTGGAGTTTCATGGTACTGGCTTTGAAAAACTGTTTTTATTGAGAGCAAGCCATGTGTTCACCTGTGTAATGTAGCAGGAGCTGCAGCTCTTTTGTCAGAGTGAAGGTTCATTTGCTTGGGACATGAGGAGAGCCTCTCTCTGCTTTCCCCCTGTGTTATGGTAGCTGGTGTTGGGAAAGATCTGCCAGAGCTAAGGGTTTATTTCACAGACAAATGTTAAAAGAATTGAGCACTACTTGCTGCAGAAATTCTTCTTCATCATATTTTCTCCCCCACTCCCACAAATATTTAAAATACCTTTGTATTTTAAACTAAGACTTAGTCATTGCCCAAGTGCCAGGCACGCACTATTAATACACTGATGAGGTCAGGTTGTGTTCTTTCACTGAGTGAATACTTGCCAAAACTCTTGAAATAAGTTTCTGCAAATGCTTGTGTTGGCCCCTAAATCTTCCCTTGTCTCCGTGAGGCTTCAGTCAGTGCCAAGGACAGGAATGATGCCACCAGGAATGGCGGGGTGTGGGTGAGGGCTCACCAAAACCTGTGAATGGCCTTTTCTGGGGAAGGGGCATGGCTGTGTGAGTCAGGCTGGGCAGGAGGGCTCAGCTCCTGCTGCTGCTGCAGCCCCCTGGGCACAGCCCTGAGTGCGGCCGGGCAGGCAGCCACCAACCTCTCCCCTTTCTTTTGCCTCAGCAGAGCCGAGAGGCAGAGTTTGGTATGATACCATGGAAGGGCAGCACAACCATCCTCATCATCTAGGGGACCAGAACAACCCTCTGTGCAAGCTGCCAGGGCAGGAATTCCAGCATGATCCTCAGGTAAGCGTGGGTGTCTGATCCGTCTCCCTCTGTCTTTTCTCACCTTGGTTCAATAAATCTCCTGATTTCTTAGCATTTCGCTGCTTTTGTCCCCTTCCTTTTGTTTTTAGTGCAGTTATAGCAGTTTTAGGGAATATCCAGTTTGGGATTCTGCCAGCCAGCCAGTTTCCTGAACCCACTTTTTGATTATAATAAGAGAAAAAGGAAATAGTTCGAATTTTGCTTAAAGCAAGTGTTTTTAAATCATCTTATGAAAACATACTGAGTTGGTTTTCTCATGTCTTTGATTCTTTGAAGAAAAAGCCAAAGTAAAATAGATTATTGTGTAAGTGAATAAATGTATTTTATCTCTTTTTATAGTAAGTCCTGGAGAAGTAATTACCAGATAAAAGAAAAAGCTCATCCTACATGGAACTGTAGGCTCCCTGTGAGTCTCTGGAACTCATCCTGCAATGTATTTTGTCCACACTATAATGAAGTTTCACTGTAGCAGCTCCTCTCTCTTTCTGCAGAAGGGAGCTAAAACCAGGATTAGCCCACAGTCTGTGTAATTATGAAACTTGGATTTTGTGAATTCTGGCTGCTTGACTTTTCAGCCTGTTTCCTGTTGATCAGAGCAATTCAGTTTTGCCCCTGTGTTGTATTTGGGAATAAACCAAAAGCAGCCTGGAAAGCTGTCAGAAGGAGGAGAATTGCAGCAGGGGTGGGATGTGGGTGTGGGGAGGGCTGGGGTGAGCCTGTGCTTTCCCACGGGCAGTGCAGGGGTGAGCCAGGGCCCCTGAGCCAGCAGCTGTCCTTGGGAAAGCTCTGCCAGTGCCCAGCTCAGCCTCTGCTGGGGGAGCTCTGTGAAGGCACTGCTGGGAAAGTACCATGGTGTGGAGCAAAGCCCCCTCTCCTAATGTAGCAATTTGTCATATTAAGTCATTTAATAATAATTGAATCCCCTTGATTAATCTCCTAGAATTAGCCAGTTGCATTTGAGCAATTAGGGTTAATTACTGCCTCATTTGGCAGGATAGTGCCCCTGTAATTATTTCATGAACAAGATTAGGAAGTGTTCCTGTGCAGCAGATACATTCATGGCATCTTGGAGCACATGTTAGAATTTGTAATGACATAGTTAAGTGTAATTAGTAGCTAATAATCTGTGTTCTGCTGTGATGCTGATGCTGAGTGGGCTCATTTTGCTGTATGGTCATTGTTCAGTGAAACCTCCCCTCAACTCTGGTAATACCCAAGTTCTGTTAATGGGGGGCTCTAGTAAACTGTTCTGAGAATGGTCTAATTTGGAATTAGACTTGCAGGAAGACTGCCTTTGGTTTTGCTGTCAAAATAACATTAAAAGACCTGAAAACAAAAATATACAGTCTACCAAGGAACTGGAAAAATGCATATAAAAAAGGTACTGTTTAGAAGCCTTACACTGGTGGCATGATAGGGTTGCTGATGACATATTTCTGTTTTTCCATTTTTCAGGAATATATTTATATAATTTTTTTCAAATCTCTGATACTTTTTACCTGGAGAATCTGAAATTACATCCTTCCTTTCTTCTGGAAAATCTGAGTAATGCAGACATGCTGTGTAATGGTTTGTGGGAGGGAGGTTTGGGAAGATAAAATTGACCAAGCTGGTCTTATGAGAAATGTCATTAATGGCAGAGATAAAAACTTAAGCAGAAAAAAGCAGAACATGAGTTCTTAGAGCCTTGGATGAGGAGGGAGCTCTGTATGGAGCAGCCTTCTCTTCCTCACAGCCCCTTCATTACAATCTACTGTGCCAGCCCCCCAAAGACCAGAGCAGCAACGTGCTCCTCTCCCAGAAGCTTCTCCTATAATTGTGCTGCTTCCTAAAGCTTCTTTTTCTGTCAGTTCTGACAGAGGTGTTGTTTCTGCTTTAGAGCTCATCAGTACAGAATATGAGCCAGGCTTTGCTTTTCTGTCTTTAACTGCTGTAGTTTGGCTAATAAGATGAAACCTTTGAGTAATGCTGGATACTGAGAAGTTATCTGTAATACAAACATTTTTTTAAATGTCCAATAAAATGTCAGTTTTGGCTTTTGGCTCTCATACCTGCCCAGAAATACCCCAAGGAAGTTCATTAGCCAGAGGGAGAACATTTTCTAGTAATGTTCCAGAATGAAGGTGTTAATTATTTAAGTCTCCAGATTACTTAGTGTGTAAACACTAAGTAGCAGTAAGTAATAAAAATTATTTAGGAGTATATCAGTGATATAAAAATATAGAGTTGTAATTTTTCACTTAGTTTTCATACTAAATAAACACAGTAACTCACTTTTAAATAGCTCTTTTATATACTCACATTTTAGCAGCAGAGCTGTTAAGAGATTATTTCTATGGTAATTTTAATTTCTTTGTGAATGTCACCTTGTCCCACTATTTCCGAGCTGGTATTTTTCTCTTCCTTTGTGGTGTCGTAGGACAAATGTCTAAATAGGCACAGGATATCTGGATAGCAGGATGGATCCCAGTCATGCTGACAGGGATGCTGAAACTTTGAAACTTTAGCCAAGTTCTTCAGCAAACTTTAAATTCCAGGTAACAGGTCAGGTGAAGGATATTTTATGGCTGTGTAGTCTAATTTTGAAGCTCAAATTGAAAAACCTGATGTATTCTTCAATAATTACTTGGCTACCTGTTTGAAGGATAATCCATATTTTAAAAGTTTCCTCATCTCTTGCAAGCTTAGAAGTTCCTTCTTTAATCAATCTGTTCTAATGTGTTCTCATAAATTCACACTGGAATTTCAGCCTCAAAGTATGCAAAATTCTTTTCAGGTAGGCATTACTGAATGGAGGCAGGTGTATCATTTTGGACATCCTAAAAGGGTTTGAAATACTGCTGCTGATAGTAAATCATTGCTTGTAATGTGTGCACGTTCTGCAGGAGGGGCTGCAGCTCCCCCAGTACCACTGCAGATGTCTTTTAAAGGTGAAATTAGTTACAGTAAATGTCACTCAGATGAAGTATGCACTTTAGAAGCAAGGAAACCGTTCCTTTAAAATTAATGATGCATTGCAAATATCAGAAAAAACCTTCTATCCAGCGTAAAGATAATTAAAATTCAGGTCAGAAGTGTATGACTTAGTCGGGCTAAATTTTTTAATGAGATTTCAGAAAATTAATTGGGCGAGTATGTTTTTACTCTTCTAAAGAATATTTCATTTCATGGCTCTACAGGAAAGATGCTTTTATTGGCATCTGAAGATTGGACTGTCTGACTTTTTAACTGTTGGTTAACTAATCCTAACAGTTTTTAGGCTGATTACAAATACTCTAAATGCCTGCAGCCCTTTGTGCAGGGCTGACTGGTGCCTGTTTTCCACATGCCAATCAGCAGGAAAACAACTGACTTGGTTATTAATTGACATTAGCACTCTGGGTTTCTGTATTGTGGAATTAGCAGTGAGCAATCCCCTTTGTCAGCCCTTGGGTTCCTTGTGCCTCTGGGCGAGCAGGGGGCAGGCCTGGCTCTGCACTGGGGCTGTGTTTGGGAGAGTTTTGCTCCTTGCTCAAAACAAGGGCTTAGAGGCTGCAGGCAGAGCTGCTCCCACAGTTCTCTTGGGGCTGTTCAGGTTTTCCCTGGATCTTAAGTAATTACAAAGAGGTAAATGTATTGGCCAAACACTAATTGTTCTGGAGATTGAAAGTCTTTCTACAGAAGAGTTTTTTCTTATTCTTCCCCATCCCAAAACACAGAATCTGGACAACTACTCATGAAGACAAATAGGACATAACAAATGTGTTCAGGGTGTGTAGGCATCCTACCTGCCTGTCCTTAGAAACCTTACAAATTCTGTTCTGCAGACAATCTTGTAGCACCTCAAAACTGGAGGCTAAAAGCCCTGGCAGAATTCCTCCTGAGCTTCTGACAAGGGCTGCCCTTGCCTGCTTTTGTCAGCTTTGGAATTTGTGCTCTGGCACCAGTGGTTCCATCTCACAGAGCACATGTATGGCAGAGGAGATGTCCAGAAGAGCTTGTTCTTGGAATGATCTCTGCATTTCTTCTTCAAAATGAATGGTTTTTTTATTTGCATGAGGAATTCTTTGGCGCTTTTTTTTTTCCATGGAGTAGGAGAAGAATGAGACTTCCTTGTGTGCATGAAGAGAACAGCCTTTGTCTGAAAACAAGTTCTTCCCAGACTGTGCCCTTCCTACAGCTGCCCTGGGAACAGAAATGTGCACACAGCCCAGTTTTTGTAGTGTCCAGGGTTGGGGTTCCTTTTGCTTGCTTGTTTTTTTTCTCCCCTTTTCTTCTTTTCATTTGTTTTGGTTTTTTTTTAATTCAAGCTCCATAGTTGACCTTGACACCTGATCTGTAGAGGCAGGGGCTTGACTTTACTGCACTTCTGGAAACCTGAGCCTAAATCTGTCCTAAAACTGAGAAAATGTATTTTTAATGGACAAGTTAGAAGATGATGGTGGTTTCTTACTCCACACAATTGATATCTGTACATGAAAACTCTGAGGTTTGCAGGAATAAAGATCAGAGGTTGTTTGAATGAATAGGGATTGGTTCTTTGCCAGCTTTCTGAAAAATTGTGGGAGGACTAGAAAGCAATGGAGAGCCCCATGTGACAAGTCCTGAATAAGTGCAGTGTGTGTCAGGCCAGGGCAGGGCTGTGGCTCTGAGGAGGCAGCTGGTTCTGGGTGTCTGTCTGTCCTTGCAGGGGTGCTCAGCAGGTTCCTGCTCACCTTCAGCTGCAGCAAGGCAGAAGGGAAGGTGGCTGCGATCAGAGGGAGCTTTCTGGTGCACTTTGGGCTCACCTGAGGAGGATTCCTGGTTTGTTCCATAATCAAACATCTCCTGCCCTCTCTGAAAGCTCTGTTACTTTAATTAGGTCTGATAGGTTGTGATAGCCCATGCAAATCTAGGTCATTGCATATGTAAACGTGCAGCTGCAGTCCTGGAGGTGCCAGAACACATCAGCAGAGGTGTCCAGGCATGGGCAGCATCACCCCCAGCACCAGCAGGCTCTGGGGCTCTCCGTGGCCAAGGGGCTGGGGCACATTCCCCTCACACCTGCCTAACATTTATTTATGCTCCAAGTTCAGAAGTTGGTAGATGTTTCTGGGCACATGCTTGAAATATTAATTTACACGTAAGCACTCTTGGTGTAAACACACACTTTAACGATTTAGGAAAGGCCAGTAGAAACTGTCCTTGATTTCAGTGTGGATTTCTTTCTGAAAAATAAAGTTTTGTAGTAGTTGCCTGATAAAATGTTGTTAGAAGTGCTGCTTCTATTGTGAATGGTGACTGCAAGTTAGAAAAGCTTTTGCTCAGCCTTTCTTACTGCTCAAGAACAGCTCAGGAGGCACATGGACACAGTGAAGGAAGTGCTGTGATTCCTTTCTATTTTTAAATTAGGAAAAAGTACTTTGTAGGTTTATGTGCTGACACCTTTGTTTTGTCTGGGGAAAGTGGTTTGTTTGTACCGGTCAGGGAATTCACTTGGCAGCTGGTGTGTAAAACAGCTGGGAAGCAGAGATGTTCCTGGTGGGAGCCAGGCAAAGGGGACAGATCCCTGTGTGCAGGCTCTGCTGGCTTTGTCAGGCAGACAGTGCAGGGCACTGATGTTTGTTACACTGGGTGAACTGAGCCCTCCCATCCACTGGGATGGGATTGAGCAGTGGTTCTGTTTATCAGACCCCTGCAAAGGGAGGCTGCAACCAGTTTGAACTGAGAAGGCAGCAGGGGCTGATTAATTGGAATTTGTGTCTGTTTCATCCTGTGTTGCCTTACTCTGGTGATCATTCAGGAACTTAGAGAATGTATGTAAGCTATAAAGCAAAGCAGTCGTGGCCTTCTGCCCTTTAGCTGGTGACTGTAGGATGCCTGTTCCCTCCTCCCTGAGAGGATGCTCCCAGTTTATTGGGTGGTGTACACTGCCAAACTTGGAGACATGAATCCTTAGACTTGAATCTTGGTTTGGTTTTTGTTCTCTCTGTGAATGCAGCATGATTCCAAGCACGGCACAAGCACTGAGAGCTGACCCAAACTTTGATTGCAGTTAATAGCTGGTGACTTGTTCCAGAGTGTAGGGGAGACTGGAGGGTCCTTAAAGGGAGCCATGCCCTGACTTGCTTGAAGGAAACACTTGGAGAAATGACCTTCCTCTTTCTGTGGGACTTGCCTTCAGAAAGAGCTGCAGGTCCTAACGCTGGGCTGAAAGCTTTTCCTGCATTTCAAATCTCAATTCCAGCTCGCTCCTGCTTAATGGGAAATGGCAGTGATGGCAATAGTCACTCCTTAAACCACACAGCCCTCCCGGGACTCTTGTGCTGGGCGTGGTGGGGCTGCAGGCCTGGCTCATCCCTGGGAAGCCCTTCCCCACCCCCAGCCTGTGCTGGGAACTTCTCTTTTTGTGGGTTTTGATGCAAACTCTGAAATGGCTCAAGATGCTGAAACTCGCAAACATTCTCCTTGGCACGTGTGCTAACTTGGAGTAATTAATTTTCATAATTTCTTCTTGAAGCATTGTTTGGCAGCCGTGCTAAGGGCAGAGGGGCCGAGCGGGGCTCCGGGGAGCCCTGGCAGTCCGTGGGGTCCGTGCTCCTCGTTGGGCTGTGCCTCCCTGCCTGCCTGGCTGTTTACCTGGGACTGCTCTGCTGCAGCATCCGCGTCTCCCCGGTGGCACAGGCAGGCAGAGCTGCTGAGAGGCTGTGGAAGGAGCCAGAGCAGTTTGGGATTAATTAGTTACTTACACGGAAGGCAAGACTTTAATTCCCTTTGTAAAGAAGTCGTTTGGCTTCCTCCAGCCTGTGTTGCTGCTGCACGTGCCAGGAGCTGGTTTGTGGGATGCCGAGGCTGAGCCCTCGCCCCCGAGCAGGGGCAGCAGGAGGGGCCGAGTGGCTCCCGGGGTCCCTGACTGCCTTTCCTTCCACAGAGACATTTGACGGCGTACCCGTATCGCTGCACCTTGGCAGATTTTCAGATTGAGAAAAAGATCGGGCGAGGCCAGTTCAGCGAAGTTTACAGAGCTACTTGTCTGCTGGACAGGAAACCTGTGGCACTGAAGAAGGTGCAGGTGAGCTTTTCGTGCAGTCCCTGCTTTGGGGTGGGGTGGGAACGATCCCAGGCCTGCCTGCTGACCTGGGGGCTGCCAGCTCTGCCCTGCGGGGTCTGCTCCCTCAGCACCCAGGACTGCACAGCACTGCTGCCATCCCGTAGTTCTTTCAAATTTCACCTTTTACTTTATGAAGAGGGTTTGGATTGTTATTAAATGTGTGAGACAGCGGGAGCCTGTGGCTGTGCTGGTGCCATGAGGAGCTGTCATCCCAACACAGCTGAACCATGGGAACGTGCAAGGGAGAAAGGCTGGGGCTTACTGGTGGAGTTGGAGAAGAATGTGTGAGAACTTGGATGTCAGAAGTGTAGATTTGTTTAAACTTGGCTGAAAGTATTGGGCAGTATTCAGAACAGCATTTTGTTTGAAGAAATTTGCCTTTAATCCTTCAACAAATCCTCCACGCTCTCATTTCCAGTGATTTACTGATCGTTGCAGAACGAATATTAATGCTCAAAGTTATTGTTAATTATTACAGAGAAATCAGTGGAAGTGCTACTGTTTAAAAGAGAAAAGTAAACATTTTGTTCTTTATTTACTATATGAAATTAATAATAATTAAACCAAGGAAAATCACAGCAGCAAATTCACAAACTTGTATGTTTCTTTTTTGTGCTGGTTAGAATATTGCCTATGGGTTTTAAAATTAGTTTTACCCCAATGTTATCCCTGTGGTGGTTTCAAAATAAAGAAAACATTGATCTTTCTTTGATCTGGGGATTGTGTGAATACTCATTACAGTAGAGGATGTACAAACTGGGGAAGGAAACACCAACTGCTTGTTAAAGTACTTTTTTTTGTTGCTTCATTTTTATCTTCTATGCTTTTGTGTTTGAAGATTTTTGAAATGATGGATGCCAAGGCAAGGCAAGACTGCATTAAAGAAATTGACCTCTTGAAGGTAAGAATTTTTATTATAACTTTTTTTTTTCTTTTTCTTTTCTTGGGGTTTTGTTGTTTGTTTGTTTTTTTGGTTTGTGGAAAAAATTGTTTTCAGGTTGGCAAAAAAGCTTACACAGTAAAGGAGAAAGCAGTTTTGGCTGTGCATCTCATGTATGTGTGTGAATAAATATCACATATGAAAAATGATAATTTAGATAAAAGCTCTGAAATCAGAGTGTTTAAGTGATTAAAACAAGTGGTTTTGATGCCTTAGTAGCTTATTTTAAATTGGTGGTTAAAAACATAGATGTGTTGCACTTTAAGTACCTATTTTTAGTAAATGTAACAGACTGCAAAAGGCTAAAAATTTAGTTTAGCTAGTCAAATTTCATCCTGAAAGTATTAAACAATTACTTCTATGTCTGTGATTTTAGGGATTTCTGTTCAAATTCATGCAGTTGTAGCCTGGGTCTGTAGGCTGTAGGGAAGGATAAACATGAGCCAGTTGCTCAATATTAAGGAGGAAAATAATGCTGAGGTTTACATTCAGAAAGAGGATCTGTGATATTTTTGGGTTCTAGGAAAAAAAAAATTCAAGCAGCAGTTGTGAATGTAAGAATGAGATATACTGAAATGAAAGAGAGGAATTAGTGAAAAAGCCAGCATAAGTAATCAGATAATATACTGACATGTACAGTGTGTGTGGTTTTGTCCTACTTCAAAGTTTTAGTTTTGTTTTGTTGTTCTTTTATGGGGTAAAGAGACCTTGAGTACTGTCACCAGCATCTGGGGGTTTGTTTCCATTTAGTGGGGGGGAAGTTGGTTCTTGCTTAGCAAGGCATCCTTCAGGACATGGCTTTTAAATGCTTCACCAGTTTGCAATGGAAGAGATGGTTTCACCCTGTTTGGGTGGAGTTGCTCTTTGCCAAGGACATCCCAGGATGCTGTGCCTGTGGGCAAGGCTGTTTCTCCCAGGATTTTGTCTGGAGCAGTCTGGCCCAGGCTGTGGGTGCCCCCAGTGGGGGGTTTTGCTCGTGGCTCACAGGAGGTGCAGGTGCTGTGTCTGGGAGCTGTCCTGACCACGTTGTAACTGCTCCTCTTGCATTCCCTCCCTCTGCAGCAACTGAACCATCCCAACATAATTAAGTATTTGGATTCTTTCATTGAAGACAATGAACTCAACATTGTCCTGGAGCTGGCTGATGCTGGGGATCTCTCTCAGATGATTAAGGTAAGGATGTGTCTGTCCTGGAGGTGCTGCAGACTTCCAGGATTAGGCAGACCTGAGGCAGTGGGGTGAGCACAGCTGGGTTAGAAGCACTTTTTTACTCCTCTTGCAGTTTTGCACACCCATGGTTGCCTCCAGACCTGAACCCGAGTGGCTGGTGGCATTTTAAATACCCCAAGCCACGCCCTGAGTTTCTGGTCACTGCTGCAGAGGGAAGTGTCTGTGATCTGGTGGGACACGTGTGTTACTGCAGGGTTGATTTACTCAGCCCATGATTGATGGGGACATTTAATTACTGTTGGGTTCACTATTCATGTGGCCTGTCTGCCACTCTGAAGACATTCAAGGAAGTCTATTGACTTCCTTTGCAACGGGGATTTGGGCTTGAGAAAATGTTTCAAGTACTTGTTCTTCTTTTATGTTGCTCTTAGGAATACTTGTATTGCTGCAAACCAGCTTTAGTTAAGCTGTTACCACCTGCTTTTATATTTTCTTTGACATGTTAATCTTTAGACATACATCCCTTGTGAGAACAGATGTGTTATATCATGTTTGTTAGTGCTCTCAACCTTCTCTCCATGTTTTACCTGGTTTTTGCCATCATTATTATGTAATTATCATAAATGAATGTTTGGAAAGTTCTCCTCCTCCTTGTTGTCACAGTTAAAATATCTTATTAACAGATTTGTTTTCTTTGCCAGCAGAGCCATGAGGCACTAGGCCAAAGGCTGTCAAACAAGTTCCCCATTCAGTCCACAGCCAGTGGCTAAATTTGCAGGATCCAGGAAGATCTGCTAGGTCTGACAGGAGAGCCCCTGGGCCAGAGCTGGGAGCAGCAGTTGGCAGAGTCATCCTGGGAGGGCCCTGGAGCTCCAGCCCAGCCTCACCTGAGGGGGGAAGGGGGATCTGCCCCTTGGGGAGCTGGGGGACACAGCAGCTCTGCCTTTGGCCTCCCTCTTTCCTTGGGGCTTCTGCTGCGTTCTGCCCTCTCCCCACCATTTCCTGGGAAACTTGCAGCTCATCTCAGGCCTGTTGTGGTTGTGGTTGAAGATGGAAAAAGCCCAAGGATTGTGAGAGCAGAACTTAGGGCTGTGTGAGGCCTTCCTGGGCTGTGCAAGGGTGCTGCTTGACTTTGCAATCTTGGCTTACAAAAGTTTTACCTACAGAATTATAAGATTTCATGATATGAAATATTTGTATTTTTAGTCATTTGTAGTTTGTGGTTTAAAAATACTGACAAATATGTTCATTTGCTTATCAGGGTTGGCTATTTAATTTTTTAAAATAACTTTCTGTGTCATTATAATAAGAGTTACATTTTCCAAAACATAACTGGTAGAGTCTCGGATTGGTGCCTTGCCCAGTTCTGGATTGTCCTGGCTTCCAGTGCCCACAGCTCTGTGTTCCCTCTGTATTTCAGACATGAAGAAAATGCATTTCTTTTTTTCAAGGTCATATAAACAAAGTTTTTCAACTGGTGCAAATCTAGGAATTCAGTTGTAAAAAATTTCTAACAGAGGTAAAAAAACCAAAACCAAGCCCTACACCCAAGAGGGAACAAAAGCTGCCTCCTAAATGCAGCTGCACTGCAGCAGGGCAGTTTCCCCACCAGCTTCTCCGTGTCACCCTCTCCCCTCCCCAGGAGATGAAGCTCCTGTGTGGATTTTTGGTGGAGCAGCAGTGACAACCCTGGCAAGGTGTGAGGGTGATAAACCCAGGGCCTGTCTCTGTCATGCCCCGGTGCCTGCATTATTTATGAGGGATGTAGAGCTGCAGGAAAACCCACTGGAGAGTTGGGACTTCCTTGTAAATGTCAGGCGAACCTTATTGGACATGACATTTAGAAAATTATCACTTGTGGTCTTGCATATCCACTCTTAAATATTTTAATGAGAATTAAATAATTTTATTGTGTATATAACACTTTCTCCCTCACCCTCTGTAATTCCTCTATGCTCTCTCTCCAGTTTTGGGTTGAGACTGTTGCAATCTGTCAGATTTGCTGCCTGGGGAATTGCACAGTCGTGCCCCTTCACAGCTGATCTGCAAAAGAAAATTTGCCATTGCTCGAGTCAAACACGAACTGGTAACAGCATTTCACATGAAATAGGGAATGTGACAACGGACATCAGATGTCAGTGCTGAGGGGGAAAACATGAGATGCAGAAAGGGGCAGCGAGCCATTCCCTCCCTTTATTCCTGCTGCAGGTGGGAATTCTCAGGGGTGCCATGCAAGGGAAGTGCAGCTGTGGTGAGGCAGGAGGGTGCGTGGTGCTCCCAGTGCCACCCTGTGTGGCAGGGCTCGAGGAGCAATGGGAAACCTCTGGGAGTGTTGAAGGGTGTTTTGTTGGTGCTCTGGCTGTAGAGCTGGCTCAGTGAGAAGCCAGGGACCCACGATCTGAACGCTGCAGGTTTGGGATGCCTGGGTGCAGTGCCAGACACGGCTGGTGTGCCCCCTGCAAAGGAGGGAGAGCAGCTGAAGGTCTGTAGTGCTTGCCCTTTGCTGAAGTGTGCAGCTGGCTCTTTATTCCTGTAGTGGCTTGAAGAAGACTCCAGTATTGCAGGGAGCCAGGGCCACGCTGCCCTCGGTGGTGCTGCTTTGTGCTGCCCGTTATCCCGAGAGCTCGGAGGCACCAGAGGTGCCTGGAACGGGGCCCGGCTGCGCTCGGCGCTGCCTGAGCACTCCCAGCTGATCAGGAGAGCCTCTGTCTCACTGCAGAGTGCAGGTCATTTCGTATTCCTATTATGCATGAAATAGAATATATTATTCTACCTGATCACAGAAGGAGCATGGATACTTTATTGATGCTCTGGCCATCTTTTAGAAAAGGAAAGCAGATTTCCTTAGTCTTGTTAGTAGACAATGCAATAACGAATCTTTACAGGGGGGTTGCTTAATGGCCTTTTGTTTCTTAAGGCAAAATATTTGAGACATTTGTTGTTTTGAGGCATTAAATATGTTTTGCAAGGTAATTAAGGAGATTAATGCTAATCATAATTGTGTCCATTCAAAAATGTCAAACCTATTTAAGCATATTTTTCATAATAGTTGTTAATTAGCGAAGTGCATCGAAGTTTCCACACAGAGAGGAGGAGTTAAAAGCTAATCAGAAGAAAAGTCATGCAGCTGCAGATCTGGAAGACACGAGCAACCTGCAGCTGATGAACACAATTCCAGGAACGAGTCAAATATGTTGCTTTTTCACTGATCTTTTATTTATTTCCTCCCACAGTATTTTAAAAAGCAGAAACGGTTAATCCCGGAAAGGACGGTGTGGAAATATTTTGTGCAGTTATGCAGTGCAGTGGAACACATGCACTCCCGCAGGGTGATGCACAGAGGTAACATTAATTCAGTCTCTTTTCACTGAATAATAATATAATGTTCCAATTAGTAAGCGCCTACATTCAAAAACAATTATGCTGATGTTCAGCCAATGCATGTTTCGAGAGGCTGGAGCCTGCGAGATGGATTTCTCCTTCTGTCTCTGCCTCATCGTTAAAGCATTCAGGCCGAAGTGAGGGTGGTATTAGGAAGATGAGCTGCTTTGTATTCCAGACACTGATATTAAGTAGAAGTGTCAAACTTGCCATTAGAAAAGTGTCAGAAATAAAATGCTGAGACTCCTGAATACAGTGAACTCTAAGAAATAGTCTTCATTATATTAGCTGTGACCTCAGAGAGTTGAGAAGAGTTTTCCTGTCTTGCGGGCTTTTCTGAAATATTAATACAAATATGTCCCACACTCTCATAACCTGTTCCCTATTTTCATTAATTATTTTTGAATCTCTTGTCTCAGAACATCTTATACCTTTGAGCTCTATCCAAAAATTACACTGTTGCTTTCAGTGAGGTGCTTTGGGAAGGACTGGACTCAGGAAATGCAAATTTCCCAAAAGGTACCAGCACCCATCTTGGCTGCTTGTTATTTCCTTGCTCCTTTGAAGGAGGAATTCTTCACTGTACTTTTCAGCAATGTGATACCATTTTTGCTCCATTACACATCCCCTGATGCAGTGAATCACTTGGACCTGAATTAGGTCTGTGATGGCTGAAATGGGGAGCCTCTCCCATTGGGTCTGCTCTAACATGAGGAAAGAGCCTCTCACTCAGTTCTGACGTGACTGCTTGGGAAACTGGGGTTGTAGTGATATCTACCCTCCATGAACCAGCTGGGCTGTGTAGAGCCCAGAATTTATGTATATGTGGAACAGTAATTGCCCTTTTCATGAGGGGATGGTGGTGGGCAGTGCAGTTTCCTGTGCAAAGTGATCATTCCCAAAGAGAACAGGGCTCACGTCTTTGATTTCCAGCAGTTAAAGAGGTTGCCTCTGTTCTGTTGAGCTGTTTCCTACATTTTCCCTCATTGGTATTTCTTGTGTGCTGGGAAGTACACTCTGATTTTTGTGTCTGTGCAGAGCTCGAAGCCTTGGAAGGCTGAGCCTATCAAAGCTCTAAAGAAGCAGGTTCTGCTCGAGCCCCTTTGTACCGCGAGCGCTCCAGGCGATGCTTCTATTGCAGCATTAGAACCAAATAACCTTTTGTGGCTTTGACCTTTTACCTTTTTCTTCTTGCAGACATAAAACCAGCCAACGTGTTTATAACAGCCACAGGGGTGGTGAAGCTGGGAGATCTTGGATTAGGCCGGTTTTTTAGTTCTAAAACCACGGCAGCACATTCCTTAGGTAAGCTGGTACTCGTTAAGCAGGGCCTGGCGTGCGCTGTCAGCTCTGATGTTCAAATGCAGGGTGTCCATCCCCCCGTGGTGACACGAGTGGGAGTCAGGGCCTGGGGACTGCATTTTGAATGCTCTTTGGAGGCATTAATAGGTGTCTGCTGTTTAAAAACCTGGTATTTTTTTCTGGAAGGCCTGGACTGCTGTGTGTTTTACAGCACACGTGGCAAATGCAGCTTTTCCACTCTGACAGCACTTTGGCTGCACGGTGCTTGCTGGAATCCAGTGCTCTCCCCCAGCACCTTTTACCTTTTTACCTTTGGTCAGGGCTCTGCCCTGACGGGGGCTGGGTCTGCCTGGGGTGAGTGAGCCCTCATGGCTCGTCTGTCCCAAAAAGGGACTTCACTTGCCTATGCCTTAAACATCCAGCTTTTCTTCATACCTTCCACATAATCTCAAGGTTGTCTTCCTCATTTTTAGTTTTAACATTAATTCTAGTGCTATAGGAAATTGCATAGTTATGCCGTTCATTCTTCAAGTCTTACAGTATAAAGTATTTCATAATTGTGTCTGTAACCTCTTGAGAGGTGGCTGATTTTCAATTTTTATTAAGGGATCTGAATTTTTTGAGTCCCGAAGGTGCTTCTGTATTACAGCAGTGAAGGAACTTTGCCTTTTGGTGCAATATTTAAGCTCTTTTAAACTAATGTCTCTCAGTTGACTTTGGAACACACAATATTTGTTTCACGTTTTTGTTTGTGCAATTTCCTCCGCTGAATGTGTCTCGCTGAATCCTTTCTTGGATGTGAACAAATTTCATTGCTAATACTGGTCAGCAGCACTGGGCTTTTCAGTGCACAAGGAAGGAAAATACCTGCCTTGTTTAGTGTGTGCTTAAAAAATAGGAGGTATTTCTATAGTTTACTTTCATAAAATCGATTTTCCTTTGTATCAAAAGCTGTCCAAGGATATATCCCCACCATACTTAATAGATGAAAATAAATCCTCTTCACAGGAAGTTACAATCACATCATCTGAACAGGCCAAAATATGATCATGTCTAATTATATGATCTTATCCAGTTTGACTGCTGCACTTATTATATTAATAAGAATAAATTGGGGCTTGGAAACTGGCTGCACATGTAAGCCAAGCTTGTGACCTTTAGCAGGGCTGCTCTCTCTTAAATGAGAAAGCTGGAGTAGGAAGAGCTCAGCCCCTGGTGCACAAACCCTGCCCTTCCTCACATCACCAGTGTCCTGCAAACAGGTGAGAGGTGCAGGACAGAGCAGTGAGTGAGACTGGAGGTGTTGTGGGAGGGATGGACACATCACCATTTCCAGCGGTTCTTGGATCCAAGTGAAAAAGAAAATTTTAACAATCAGAAAATATGAGACGTGAAGCTTCTTTCTATTTTTCTGATAATTTGCCAGAGATAGAGGTTTTGTAGCAGCAGGAAATGGACTGGTGTGGGGTTTGGTTTAATGAAGACATTTGCTGAAGGAGCTGTGAGGGACAGACACCCCACACCAGAGCAGGGCACCCGCGCGGGCCGGGCGCGACGCGCAGCCCGGGCGCTTCCCGGTGCTGCGTTGCCCTGGCAACCACCCTGAGCCATCATTTCTCTGGCTGCTGACCCATGAATTGAACGTGAGGCTTATGCAAATATATTCATCTCATTTCTCCCTTTGCTCGTATTTGCTAGCAGCAGACTGGCATGAAAGGGCATCAGGCAGCCCCGACCCGGCTGACAGGTGTAGCAGGGGCTCGGCAGCGCCCGCCGCCGCGGCGGGACCGGAGCCGTAATTAGAGCAAGGAACAGAATGAACGTCAGATGAATTACCAGGCAGCAGATCATATTTGTCAGGAAGGATTGCATACATAAAAATTAAGTGACAGTACATGCCGAGGTAATGAAAGAAAAATGAAAGATTTGCCTGTACACAGCTCGTGAGATGCCGGCGAGCGCCGTGCTCCGAGCGCCGGCGGGAGCGGGAGCAGCGCCGGGGCAGAGAGACCACGGGGCAGGGAGAGCCCTGGCCCCTGGAAAACCTCCATGGGCACACCTGCCACAGGGCAGCGTGGACACCTCCAGCCTCTCACAGTGCAGGGACAGCCACAGGAACCAGCTGGGGCTGCAGGAGTTCACAGGGTGACACCTTGACTGCCACTGCCACTTCTCCCTGGAGAGAAGACAGGAGATGCTCTTCCATAGGGAAGAGCTCTTCCTGTACAAGCCTTACCAGCATATTCATGTTTTAAAGGTACTGGGTGTAGCTCAGGTGAATTTTACTACATGTTACAACATGGTGGTTCACCTTCCTTCCCTAATTTTAGACTTGGCAAACTTAACATTAAGCTGGTAGATCTTGTTTTAATAGCAGCTCTAATAAATACAGAGAATTTTCATTAATAATACAATGGATAACTTTTTTGAGAAGTGGTATAATGTCCATTTTTAGCCAAATAAACTTGGCATTATCTAGAACTTCTGACTGGCTTTACATTTTGAAGAAACAAGAGGAATAAGAAAAACATCCAACCAAACCCCAAAAGAAACCAATTTTACACAGAATAGTCTTGTTTTGGAGCAGATGATTTATTATTTATTCTTGGACAAGAATATACTTGGAGCAGATTTTCCTTATGGGAGATTCACATAAGTCAAATCTTCCCAGTTTAGAACATGCCAATAGCCCTGGATTGGAGTCTGTGGGCTGTTACACGTTCCTTCTGGTTCCTGCTTGGATGTCAGGGTGAGCAGGGAGGAACTGAAGAGCTCTTCAATAAATGGACCATTTGTCTGCCTTCTTTTCTTTCTTTTGCTTGCCAAGCCAGTTTGCCATCTGAAACAAAATCCCAGGGCTTGGAGGGGCTGGTAATCAAGACTTGGTAAGAAAAAAATGAACACAAGCAATGCACTGAAAACGTCACCAGCCAAGTGTGTTTGGCCTTCTTGGTTTGCCTCTAGTTCAGTATTTGTGGAAGAAAAGAGAGCTGCAGAATTGCTGCAGGTAGATTGTACTATTTACATGTGAAAAACCCAGCCAGCCAACCCAAAAACCCAACCCAGCCACAGAACCGTAAGGAGTTTGGTAGGGTTGTGTGATTCAATGATATGAATGAAATTTAAAAAATGAAAAAAAAAAAAAAGAGCTTAGGACAACAGGTCTTGTACCAACAGCTGCAATACTAGGCACAAAATATTTCTTGTTTTTCTCGAAGAGTAAGTAGATTTCATCTGCAGCTAGGGATGAGTTTCTGAGGAAGCATCGCTCATGGCTGAGCCATGTTTGCAGATGTGAGAGGAAAGGAATTTGAATTTCATTCTTGGAATAACTTTGCCACCTTTGCCTTTGTGCTTTCCTTGTGAAAGAAGAGACTCTCATCCTAATCTTAACTGGGAATAATTAGCATTTCCCTACCTTGGATGTTGCAGCTATGCCAGGGCTGTTGTAGCTGCCCATGGGTAGTGCTGGGAGAGCAGGAATGCTCTGGCATCCCTGACGTGGCTGATGTTCCAGTGAAGGGCTCCAACTTGCAGAAACAGAGCAGGAAGCTCCTTCCTTAACCATGATCTTCCCTGTGGTTTTGCGACCTTTATAACTTCAAATGCATTGCTCTACCACCTGCTGAGTAATGTTGAATCTGAGCAATATTTTGTATTTTCAGCAGGGCAGATGCTGAAGAAAGTTTCTGATGAGTCGTCTCCGATTAGACTGTTCCTGTCAAATTGACTAATGGGATGCAAGGGCGAGCCCCGACTGATTGCTCTGGAAGCCTTGTGCAGCTTTCTAGAAGATGCTCATTACAGGAGATCCCCACGTAATGTTGGGCTGGCCATAAAGAGAATTGGCCTTGTCAGACTTTTATCATGACAGTTATTTAAAAATTAATGCATCAGTTTTGAAACGCAGGGCCCTGCTTGTTTGTACATTTGCTGACAAGACTGCAGTAATGATAGGTAAATGTGCAAGGTGGGCTCCACGAGGTGAGCTCAGGCGTGGAGCGCTGCCGAGCCGTTAATGGGCTGCAGCGGGGCCGGTGACGCGCTGAGCCGTGCCACAGCCCTGTCACCTCCCTGCCACGGCCCTGTCACAGCCCTGTCACTGCTGGCACGGCCAGGGAGGAGAGATCTGAACCGACAGTGGGGCCCAGCAGAGCTGCCTGGCTCTGGTCACACGCTGTGACCTGGAGTAGTGGAGTGCCAGAGCAGCTCCGGGCACCGCCCGGCCCGGGCACTGCAGGGGCAGCAGGGGCTGCTGCTGTGCTCCTCCTGCAGCCCCCTGCTCCTCCTGCAGCCCCCTGCTCCTCCTGCCAGCCCCCTGCTCCTCCTGCAGCCCCCTGCTCCTCCTGCCAGCCCCCTGCTCCTCCTGCCAGCCCCCTGCTCCTCCTGCCAGCCCCCTGCTCCTCCTGCAGCCCCCTGCTCCTCCTGCCAGCCCCCTGCTCCTCCTGCCAGCCCCCTGCTCCTCCTGCAGCCCCCTGCTCCTCCTGCCAGCCCCCTGCTCCTCCTGCCAGCCCCCTGCTCCTCCTGCAGCCCCTGGCTCCTCCTGCAGCCCCCTGCTCCTCCTGCCAGCCCCCTGCTCCGCAGCTCCCAGAGCTCCTGGCACAGCTGGCAGAGCAGCAGCAAGGAGGAGTTGCAGGTGGGGAAGGGTCTTACATTGCTGCTCAGTGGGGACTTCCAGAAGTGTCTTCCACAACTTCCTGGAATGAGTCACCATTTCTTCTGCAGCTGCATATTTTTAAGCAGGAAAATGAATCAGTGCAATCCCAGCCAAGTCAGTTCTTGTACAGAAACCTGGCAGATGTGTGGGGATTACTTGGAGAGCTGTACTGTCCATCGTGGGGATGTTGCATGCACATGGGACAGAGCCATGGAAAGCCTCTGAATGAGTCCTGTCTGCCCCTGGTGTCCCAGGAAGTTACTCTGGGTAGTCCAGTAAAAATCCTGAACTGCTGCCAGGGCTCTGGTCTCCTCCCCACACAGGGGCCTTTCTCAGGCAATTCAACCCAGCCAGGTCTGGGGCTGTGCCAGTCTGACCTGCACCTCCTGAGCACGGAAACAGAGTAATGTCCCTGTGATACTTTTCCTGTGTTGTGGTTTTTATAGAATTTGCAAAAATATAACTTCTCATTAGGATATTCTTCACATTGAAAGGGATGTAATTTCTAAAGTGAAAGAGCTGGAAGCATGAGCTGAGTTCATCACACAGGGCAGCTGATTGCTGAACATCTTGAGGGTCCAAATAAATTACCTTCTCTGTGCTGGGTCACATGTGCAGGTGCCAGGGCCTGGTTTTGCCTCTCAAGGTTGTTCTTTGTGCCCCAGAACTCATCTGTTTCCCACAGTGTGCTGATCCCTCTGTGGGAATGCTGGGGAAGGTGCTGGCTGTTCTTCCACCTCTAGCACCATCCTTCAGCTTATTAGTCCTGCAGCTGTCTTCAGGCAGCATTTCAAACAGAGAAATTGTAAACTGAATATTACAGGCAAATTAAGCATTTGCCATCTTGTGAGAAAAGGTCTTTAATTAGGAGAAGGATAGACTGGAATGCCAAAAGGAAAAAAAATTGACAGGGGACGGACAAGCAAGGGGAAGCAGGAGAAAAGAGCATCTACAGTCCTTGGATGTTTTAATAAATGATGTATCTGAGGATTATTTGATGTAGTTGAGACTGCCAGAATGTCTTGTATTTTCAGTACCACAACTGAAACTTATTTAGGATTTTAAAAAGAACCTTTTTGAGGTAAGGAATTTATTAATAATTTCCTGTAACTTCTGTCCAAAATACTGAGTAAATTTCTTTTGATAAAATACAGACTTGTGGAAGTACACAGAAATCCCCCAGCTTCTGACATAACTGCAAGCTGGAATTATTATCTTGGTTTTTTTCAGACAGGTTTTGCATTCCTGGCTGGTGCTGGGCTTAGTGTCCCCTGCAGTGCCTGGTGACCTGTCAGAGGTCCCTCTGGGGCCTGGGTCACCTGTGACACTCTGTGCCCTGCCAGGTGAGCACCCAGTGCACTCTGGTGAACCAAGGGGATGATCCCTTCCTGTGGCTCTGTCCATCCAAGACACAATGAAGGTTCTTGGGAGCCTGGAAGGGAAACAAAACTTTTCCCAAATGTCAGAAATCCAGAAAATATTTTCAGCCGTGTTCACCATTCTCTACTCTGTTTATGATGGTATTTGGTTCTAATCAGCTCTTTGTGCTCCACCTGACCCCTGAGTGAGGTCTGTGGGTATGACACAGGTTGCAGGGTCACTTGTGAGACAATAACTCCTGGTTTGTTTGTTTTGCAGTGGGAACTCCCTACTATATGTCCCCAGAGCGAATACACGAGAACGGCTATAACTTTAAGTCTGATATCTGGTCTTTGGGCTGTTTATTGTATGAGGCAAGTATCTTCTCACTTTTCTCCCCTGGGTTTGTCATAACCAAACAGTCTGGGACAGAGATTGAGTGGTCAGACTGCCTGTAGTCAACTTGTTGAGAATCCTTAGAAGAAGCATGGGGTGTTCGTTGTGCCCCTCCGAGCCTGAGCAAGGGGCTGTGCCACCCAAAGTGAGTTTGGGTCACAGGAGATGTGGAGGATGGAGCCATGAAAAGCCAGCTCACTGCATCCCCCTTCCTGCTGGGAGCAGAGCTCTGTTAGGGCAGCACAGCCAGAGTTTTTCCTGACTGCATTTGTTTTGAAAATAGCAAATTCATTTGAATGCAAGGTACTAGTTTCTTAGATGGGATTCTGACCAATTGCAGTATTTTAATCTTGGGAGCATCCAATAAGGAAAAACAGAGGTTTTATGTAATGTGAACTCAGTGTCTCTAACTGGTGTATTATGGCTGGAAGCTTTTCTAATTGTGCATTGTCTTACAGCTTGAGGCACAGACTCAGAGCAGATACATTTGGATGCACTGCCCAGTGTGCAACTTGTTCTAAAAGCTGTTACATGTATTTTGAAAGGAAGTGTTATGATTTTGTAACTGTGCTTTTGGTTTTGTGATTTCATTTTTAGCAGGGATCAAAGGGTATCAAAGAGTGCTGTGCTTCTTTATAATCTAATCTAAATCTTCTTTAGATGGATGCTTCTTCCAATTCAAGTGACAGTGCATGCCAGCATTTAGAAAGCTTTCATCCCCACCCAGAGAGTTAAAAATCCCTGGGATATATAGTCAAGAATATTGCTCACATCCTCTTTGGTTAAGAAATTATGGGAACTGATGACATTTTGCTTCTCAACACAACTTCTGGTAATCCCATGAAATTAGAGAATAAACAGAAATGTAATTCATTTTGTGAGCACATCAGATGTGAAAACTGCTGTAGCTGAGCATGTACTTCAGCTGGTTGATTAAACAAACATTGTAGGACGTGACAGGATGAAAGTAAATTTTCCCATGACATCTGTAAGGCTCAGAGCTGGGCCAGTGGCCCTGCCCTGGGGTGTTGGGCTGGCCAGGGAGCAGTGGGGGCAGTGGGAGCAGTGGGAGTGGGCCCAGTTGGACTCAGGGCCTGGCTGCTGCTGCAGGGCCAGGGTGCTCTGAGTCACTCCAGGCTGAGCTCCCAGAGATGGGATTCCAGATTTATGCAGAGAGAAATATTTAGCTTTGTGCTAAGATATGTTTTTGTTGCAGGCAATATGGTCCCCTTATGGCACAGGAGTCTTGGTACTCCTTGTATTTCAAGAAGCTGAATTAATTGCACACTAAACATAATTCTCTGGTAGGAGTAGCAGTACTACAGTAACATCTGAAAGATTTGGCATGTGAAGCATTTTTAAATTTCCTTCCTACGTAGGTAAACCTTAACTTAGGGAACAGGAGCTGTGAGATATTGCAGATTCCAGGGAGGACTGGACAGGTACCAATTTTATGTTTAGTAGTTAAACAACTACTTGTCTTCTTTAACTTTCTAGAATTTTGAAAATTAAGCATCAGATCTGCGTGTCTTTGAAGGAACTGTTTTATCTGCTTTAATGTCTTGTAAGGAGAATGTTTTTCCATTTGGCTTAGAAGTAAGGGAAGGATGCTTGTTTGGGTATGAGTCACTTCTGATATTTCTCCAGATAGATTGTGTAGATAAGCTGCAGAGAGATTTAATGTACAAATTGCCTTCAGAGACATGTGTGTCCACTGGAATCCACTTAGGGAACATTGAGGGCTTTGGGACATGATGCCACATAGCACCACTTAACTTTGACATTGATAATAATAGTGATTTTTATTAAATCTTATCAATATAGTAGTAACTGTCTTCATCCCTCACTTCCTGTAGATATCTGTCAGCCAGATAACTTGCAGGGGATAAAAATAAGTTGTTAATTCCCGAATGTAGCTACAAGCAATGACTTCAGCAGTTCTGGCAAGATGATCAATTTAAGCACTAACAGGGATTCCCATCTCTGGATGTTTGAACCAGTCCTGCTGCGTGGTGGGCGTTTGCCATGCAGATCTGCCTGGCCTGGGGTAATTGCTCTAATCAAAATGTCAGGAGCAAACCCCGGTGTAGCATCACAAGCTGTAGTTAGTGAGATACTTGGAGTGCCTGTGGTCATGGCCCTGCAGCCCTGACTGCTGTGGTCACAACTGGGTGCTCTCTTTCCACTTCAGTTCCCTGCATTTACCCGAGCCCCACAGCGTGTCCTTTTCATTCCTTCCCTTTTGCACATGAGCACTTAACTAAACCTGGAATGAAAAGTTAATGGGAATTGGAAAACCCCTCTCAACCTCCTTGGCATTACTGATGTATTGAGATCTTGGAGACCCTGTTTAACCCTTGCTTGCCTTCTGTTTTCCCTAATGCCCCATTAGTGCTCTCCCTGGAACAGTCTGTGCTGGGTTCTCCAGTTTGTTTTAGCTGATTGAGAGCAGTTTGCTATCACTCCTGCTTGGGGAGTAGAGTCTCTAAGTGGACTGTGTCATTTTTCTCCTACTGAATTGCCTACTGCTGTCATGACAGTCATGAAGGGACAGGGACACTTCACCTCTTGCCCCCAAAAATCTTCCAAACGCTCTTGCCCAGTGCTGGGGTCTTTGGGATCCTGTCAGGAGGCTCTTCACCCTCAGGTCTGTGGGTTTGTGAGGAGTAACTTAGTGTTACTCCTGATAGTAGTGGTGAGGAGTGAGGAAGAAACAGGTTTCTTCCCCAGGTTCTTTAAAAGACAGGTGTATGTTTTAAAGCCAGGGTGGTTTAACTTGGTGTGTTCTGCATTGCTCAGCACTTGGATGTGTGTTAGTGGTGGTGAGGTTTTGGTGAGACCCCCTGGCTGCAGCCCCTTCCTTCAGTGCCTCTGGGAATCCAGCCCAGACAGAGCTGCTTCTCTGTCACCAAATCACTAATAATGCATCAGTCTTGGCTCCTCACTGTGGGGTAAGAGATTGGAGGGTTTGGTCTTGGCTCTCTTCAGTCCTGCTGGGAGCTCACTGTGGGTCAGGAAGGGCCAGAGTTCTCCAGACACTTCCACTGCCATAAATCATCAAATAACCCCCTTAATGTGCAGTGAGAAGCATCAGCTTCAGCTGGCCTCGGGATGAAACTGAGAGAGGGAAAGGAGCAGATTGATGAAGAACAATTTTCAGTAGTTTTGTTCTCATACCTGTCTGGGATACTCTTTTCTAAATAGCAGATTTCTGGCAGGAGATACATTTGTTTTGAGGTTGTTAAGGGGTTTTTTAAAAGATGAAGTACATTGTTCCTGCTTACAAGTTCTTCATCTTCTAAGCAGCTAAATGTTCAAAGATAGAGAAGATTGTGTCTGAGAGGGTTGCAGAGTTGTCTTAGAGCCAGGTGAGTTCTTGCTAATGGGCTGGTGGTCTGAGCATCCTATTTCTTGGGTTTTTTTCCTTGGGAGCCCTGGCAGAGCCTGGCACCAGCCCTACAGGGGCTGCAGAGCTGTTGGGGCCTTGGAGCAGCCTGGGCTGGGGAGCAGCAGCATCCCTTGCTCTGCTCACTGGCAGAGAACAGAATTGGCTCTTGCAAACTGGCAGCACCAAGGGCTCTCAAATCCTTTGTGTTTCTGAAACGTTTTCCGTTTTTTTCTCTCCAGATGGCAGCTCTGCAAAGTCCCTTCTATGGAGATAAAATGAACCTGTTTTCTCTTTGCCAAAAAATAGAGCAATGTGACTACCCACCTCTTCCAGCTGAACATTATTCTGAAAAGGTAAATTGGGAGTGTGGTTGCAGGGGAATGGGGAGGAGCAGTGAATTTTCTGCAGGCACAGGGAAAGGGAACCCAGGAGGAGAACCCCCCCACATCTAGGGAAGAACAGAGGATGGCCAGGGGGTCCTGGATACTTGGCTGAGCAAATGACTTTTGTGGTGTCTGGATACTGACAAGCTAAATCAAGACAAAAAAGATTTCTTAATGTGGGGAATATTGTGAAAGTGAAAGTCTATGATGCTGGCAGAAACCAGCAGTGAGCTGTAGGAAAGCCCTCTCCTTGTCTCCTTTCCCATAAAACATCTCATGAAAGAGCACTGATATGTTTGTTTGTGAAGTCTTCAGTGTGTGACAAAGTGGGGAAGGAGTCATTTGAAGAAAAAAAGAAAAGCCATTTAGTTCAATGCAATAAGCAGCTCTACAGCAGCTCTCCAGGTTTGTGTGTCTGCACATGAGGGATGGGCAGCAGCATCTGAACCAGTGCATAAACCCAGTGTCCCAGTTCCTGCTGGCCCAGCTGCAGACATGTGTGCTGGCTTTCCTCAGGGCCTCTTGAGATCAGCTTGACTTTTTTCTGCCTCACCTAGACAAAGCAGCTGGTTTTCCTTAACCTCCTCATTTCTTACAGTTGCCTTCTATTTGAAAGGAAATGGCTAATGGCATTCTGAATGTTCACTGTATCCTATGGGGTTTTTCTTTTGTTTCACTCTACCCCAGCATCCTGAGGAGGAGCAGGAAGCTGGGAAGTACGAGCACAGCCGCTCTGGCCTCTGCCCTGGGAGGGACCCTGCCCCACACTTCACTTTCTGCTTTATTTTTCCTTGCCAAGTAACTCGTGCAAAACGATGCTTTGAGAACTAGTCTGTAGAAGTGAATTTAAAAATTTTTTTGCCCCAGGCTCCGTAGCAGCACCCGGCTCCATGCATCCCTTTGCTGTGCTGCTGCAGCTTGCATTTCAGGATATGCCTGTTGGCAGCAGGAATTAGTGTAAGTTGACAGATGTGTTTCCTGTCTTTACAATTACTGTCTGTTTGCTTCCCTCTGGCAGTGCTGAAGCGTGTGTGTAGTGCAGTGATACAGTCGGGGTGAGAAGGATGGTGTAGAGCTCAAAGGCGCCGGGTCCCAGAGAACTGCAGATGGTTCATGCACTATTAACAGGATGCTGGGGAGGCTGTGCCTGTGGCTGCAGCTCCTCAGCTGCTGCTGCTGCTCAGTGGAACAGCACAAACAGGGAGTTAGAACAGGGCTCCAGTGTGTACTTCCTTGGAACAAGAAAGGAGTAAGGCAGTGTTTTTTAAGTTTTAGTTTCCTTTCAGGGATGTTCCTCTCCTCTGTGGCTTTTTGTGCCTCACCAGTCCAGATCCCCCTGTGAGCAACTTCACGCTGCTGGAAGCAGGAGGAGGAGCTGGGATCCAGCCAGGATTGGTTTTCTATATTGGGAGCAGATTTGCTGGTAACTGGAGATGCTGGCTGGCAGTGCTGATCCAGGCTCGGCCCGTGGTTCCTGTAGGTGCTGGTGAATGCCTGTGAGGACACAACTGCCCAGGCTGTGTTTCAGTGCTCCGTGCACAGGGGGGCACAGCTGCTGTTTGGACAAATGGTCCAGGTAGCACAGGCCCCGGGCAGAGCTCTAGAAGCATTTTCAGTTGTTTGTGGGAGTCTTGTGGTCAGGGCTGATGTGTTCAGTCTTTGGGGTCTCAGGGTTGTGATGGCTGCAGTGTCCCTGCCCTGAGCTGGTCAAAGTCACCAGGGAATGGGGCAGGGCCAGGCAGCAGGTCAGGGCTGGGAGCAAGGACTGGGCCTGGCTCCATGCAGAGCTGGAAACCTCGGGAACGTTCGTTAATGCAGCTGGAGCCGTGTGCTTGATAGCGCTATGGCCACGCTTTAATTACCGGTAAAATAATTGGCACTGTGGCTACTGGGAGGATGTGAGAAGATCAGAGGCTCAAGGCTGTTTTTCCTGGTGCCTCAGGGGTACCAGCAGCTTTCAGTGTCTGTATAATTAAAAGCTACAATCTTTCATGTGCACAATAAAGAGGGCTGGGAGGTGGGGAGACTGCAGCCCTTCTGCATTTTATTTATTAGACATAATCAATGACCAGTTTCTCTTCCACATAAAGGTTTTTTAGGAAGCACCAGGGTCTCAAAGCTGTGTCCAGTAGCTTAGGATCCACAAGTGCTGGTCAGACTCTTCAGTGCTGGGTGCTGGGGGTGGTACAGGAAGGGCAGCACAACTGCAGCTCCTGAGAGCTCTGCTCAGGCTCCCCCTTCCCTCAGTTTCCTTTCACTGGCAGGTCCCTCCTCACCTCCCACCTCAGTCACATCTTGGAAGTGATCTCGGGTTTCCTTCCTTCCTTTCTCTTTGTTCTGTTTGTGCCACGGTGCCTCCCTCTGTCCCATGCTCTCCCCAGCCCTGGGTGCACAGGCTGGGTCCTGCTCTGGGATGTAAAATATTCTGGGGTTGGGGAAGATTTAAATCTTTAGTGAAGAATTGGTGGAAAAGATTCTTCCTGGCTCTTTGGAGGTGGGACACACAGACGTGAGACAGACACATGCCTGGATTGTGCCCAGCAGCATGTGCACAGAAGAGGTTCCCCTCTCCTGGCTCGGGAGCTCGGGCAGACGTTCCCACGGCCTCTTCCAGGAAGGCAGCAGAGGATTCACTCACGTGTGCCTGTTCTGCTGTCTTGCAGCTGCGGGAGCTGGTCAGCATGTGCATATACCCCGACCCAGATCAAAGGCCTGACATCAGCTACGTGCACCAAATAGCCAAACAAATGCACGTGTGGACCTCGAGCACATGAGGCGGGAGCCAGCACAGCTCAGTCTTACTTGAATTCTTTGTCTCAGCTGAAAGCGACTGGTGCCAGGTCACAGGTGGGAGGTGGAGCACTCGCAGCAGAGGCTCCATCATTTGCAGGTTATTTGACAAGGACTCTTACAGGTGGTTGTGCTTTAACGTGAAGACTCTGTGAGGTATTGCAAGTGATTCTTTTTTATTTTTAAGGCAAATAATGTTACGGATGTAGATCATTTAAGGGTCCTTTCTTAAAACTGTCGTGTGTAATCTAGGGTAGCAGCTATTACCAAGGGCTCAGCGTTTGCCAGACCTTCTATCTTAACTGTAATGTGAAATATTGAAATAATTCCTTCAGTGAAATCACTTTATACTAATGTAAGGATTACCATAGATTTTGTGTAATTTGTATAACTGCTACTTTGCCTTTTCTGCAAATGGTTAATAGCAAATTCAGTTTTTACTTGGTATATTTTAAAGCAGCCATTTATGTTTTTATTAATTTCCTCCTCTTCAGACTTAGGAACTGGGAAGGGTTGGGGGGGTGGGAAACCCTTTTGTTTCATGATTTCTTTTTTTTTTAATTGAAAACTTTAGGGTATTTTGCTGATGCATTTGTCAGAGACTAGTTAAACATGAGCCTGGGGAAAAGATAAACATGCCAAGCAAACCCCTACCAGCCTTGCTCCTGCAGAGAATTGCTCTTTTCCCTCATTTTTTGCTTTTGGAATGGTTCTTCTTCACCTCCAGGTTCCTGTTTAAAACCAGTGTTTATCAAAGCCGACTCAGTTTTGGTGCAGAGACTTTTACATGTTCAGTAGTACATTGGGTACTATTGGTGGAACTTCAGCAGTGTTTTAAACACTTGGAAAATTTAAAAAAAGTAAATTAAATGCTTTGTGTATGGAATTCTGCATAGGATCAGCCCCTTCTCTCAAACTGTGAAAGCTCATTACAGAATGTGAATGTTTATAAAATCTCAACGTGATCTGAAGGAGTCATCGTCTTTAACTGCATGAAAATTGTCAACCAGCTAAATTCATTGATTGAATCAATGACTGTTTCATTACTGTCACTGGAAATACTCACTGCTTTAGGAAGAGCCGTGGATTCACGTTCCAGTGTCTCCATTCCATGTGCCTGTCAGGAGGAGCAGGGCTGCCCTCGGTGCTCCAGAGGAAACCCTTCAGCCTGTGCTGCTCCGGTGCCGCTGCCACGTGGGACAGGGGCTCGTGCCAATGGATACATTTGTGTGTGACAGTTCAAATGCAGCCTGTGCCTGGTTTCTTTTCTTAAGGAAAGCTTACAATCCTTAACTTTTTTGAACTAAGATTAGGGTTAGGGGGTTACATACATATATATGCTTTTAGTGGATTTTTTTAACCTACTTTTCTCTACTTAAAGGAAAACTGCAGTGTCATCTTCAACTACTTCCTGTAAAATTTGGGAATGTTTGTATGGGGTACCAAGAAAAGCCATTAATTGCTATGATTATGGTTGGTATCACTGATGGAAGGTGCCATTTACTGAGGCTTCTCAGCAGAAAGTTGAGGCTGCTGCTCTCGGGAGGGATGTGGGAAATTTAAATCAGCAGGAGGACGTCTTGGAGGCACCAAATTGCTCCCACCATTTCCATGCCAACCAGCCTGGTTATTTATACCAGCTTCTTTAGCACTTCCAAGAGTTCAGCCTGAACCTCTCTGGTTCCACTGCAGGTTTCCTTGGAGCCATGGCTTCCAGGGAAGCTCAGCTCAAATATGAGTATCTGGAGAAGTCTGGTCACTTTCTTGCTACATGAAATTTCGTAGTGCTTATAAAGAAATGTATTTCAAAAGGTAATTTTTTGCAACTGTGCCTTTTTAGATAAATAAAAAATTATTTCCAAAATAAACACCTTTGTTTAAAAAACTAAAAAGTCCAGTATTAAAAGTCCAAGTGGAGGTGAATAACAAGACAATCAGAGTTGAAACGATGCTGGATCTGCCCTGTATCTACAGCAAACAGGGAAGCAGGAACAGCCACATCCCCTGGTGAGCAGTGATACCCTGCTGTGAGGTAGCAGGAGAGCAGTTGGAGGGGCAAGGGCAGCAATGCAGAACCACCAATGCTCACTGTTTTCTTAACGTTCTATTAAATCAAAACTTACCAAATTAGATTCTGCAGAGCACTTTTACTCCTGCTGTTTTGTTCCTGGAGTGAGGTAACAAAGTAGCTCCCTTTCTGCCCCCAGTGCCAGGCGGTGCCTGGGGGGGAGCACAGCTCTCACCTGCTCATTCCCCTTGGGGTCAGTCCCAGAGCCCTTCAGGCCTGCTCACGCCTCACCTGCTCTAGAGGAAGGGAGAAGCAGCAGCAACAGCACCAGGTACAGACACACACAGAGATTGGGCAGAGCCTCTTTATTCTGCACCAGCTGCTCTCTGAGCACCCACCAGGCTCAGGATGTGTCCATGGTTTGCACGGTCTCATCCACCACCTCGAGCTCCAGGTGTGCCACATTCTCTGTGAGAACAGCAGTTGTTCCTTTTTCACACTTGTACCTACCAAACCTAGTAAAGAAATGGGGCAAAATGAGTGAAGATGGTACAGAGGAAAACTTGCATTTAAAATTTTAGAACTGATCAGCTTTAGACACTGCCTGTAAAAGTCCAAAGTAAAGAAGCTGTGCTTACTGCAAAATCCATACTGACTGCACTAACTGACAGAGTTTCAGGAGCTTCAGGCTCACTGACCTGTCCCCCTTCCTGTTGGCCACGTCGTAGGGCCGCAGGAAGTCCAGCTTGCTCTTGCTGATGACACAGATGTCGATGTTGCTGCCCGAGCCCAGGTCGTTGTAGATGCCGGCCGCGATGGCGTCTCGCACGAGCTGCTTGGCCTGCTCCTCCTGGGAAGGGTGAAAAGCTGTCACTGCCCCAGTGAGGCTTTTCCCAGGACTGTGCATCCCTGTGCCTGTGGAGGCCGAGCTTGGGACTATAAATGATCCACCAAAGCCTCCAATCACCAGTACTGCAGTCAAAATGCTGAGCTTGGTTACGTTTGTACCACTGAATGAAACAGAAGAGGAACTTTAGCTACAGTAATGGATTAACTAAGACACAGTTACTAGTTGGAGGAACCCGAGTGCAACAGTGCCAGTATTACACAACAGCAGTCAGGAGTATCTTTTACACAGAAACATTTCAAAGCCATCAAAATATCCATGAGAATATTACACGAGACCTGTGAGGTCACATTCCCCCACCAGTACCACACGACTGGTGCTGCTCCGGAGGCCTCAGGAGCAGTGATGGGACTGGCAGCCTCTCCAGCAGCACTGGCTCCCTCTGCAGCTCCCGGGCAGGGCTGGAGCTATTCCAAATGAGCTGATGGACAAAGTAGCCACGCTCAGCTCAGGGCCAGCAGGAACCATCTGACATGGCCTCAGCTCCTGCTGTAAGCCAGTCTGGGGAGCAGGAAGAAATGCCACAAACCAACTTTCCTGATGTATCATTTTAAATTGTGTCAAAGACACATTTTCACTGCCAGAGCCCCTCAGTCCAGCCCTGTACCCTCAGCTCCACTGAGCCTGTGCCCCTGTGACCTGGCCAAAGGGTCAGAATGCAAGGAAACCAGTTGAGTCCATATCAATATATATATGGACATATGCATACATCATATACATACACAAATCTTTTTGGCAGCCTAGAAAGTACAAACCCCAGAATGCAGACGCCCCACTTTCTCCCAAAGGTGCGTTACTGACTTGAAAACTAGAGCTGCCTGTTCAGAACAGGAATAGTAAGGCTGGCACACATCCATGGACACAGAGGTGTGGACTCGTTTTGTCCCCAGGTTGTGCAGCAGTGGCTGCTCAGCTCACCCAGCAGACCCTGCTGGAATGCTGAGGCTCCCAGGCTCCCTCTCACTGCTTTGCTGCTATTTCACACCTTGGAATAATCTTCTGCCACCAGACACCAGGAACAAGAGATGGGGTCAATGCTGCATTTGATAAATGCAGCTTTTTCCAGTGTGCCTCATTTTCACAGCCTGCGTGTGCCAGGCCCCTGCCACGTGACAGCAGCAGTGCCAGGAGCTGCAGCCCTGACTGCAGCTGCTCCTGCCCCGAGCGCAGCTCAAGGAGCCCAAAATTAGCTCAGCTGCCACCTGCCTGCCCTGGGCCTGCCCTGCACTCCCTGCTGCCCCTCTGGACAGTGGCAATGACAGCATTCCTGTGCCAGCAGCCACTGCAGCAGGGCACAGCCTCTGCTGAACGACAGGAACAGCAGCAATTCTTACTTCACTCCCAGCTTCACAACTATTACTCTTTATAAAAAAGAAATTGAATTACTCTTCCTACCAAGCTGACTAGAACAATACAGCCATGCTGCAAAAATAATTCCTGTACCTTTCCTTCAGTGTTTTGGGCAATAAAATCCTGATAAGCAAGTAATTCTTCACTTAACTGACATAAGACTGTCAATAATTTGTTGCAGACAAAGGTTATTTTAGTACTATAGTGAAATTAAATAAACCGAAGAAGTATGTGTAGGTCTAAGAACTAAGTGGTAGCAAAAGCAGAGTAATTTTAAGCTATATGAAGGTTAGGTGTAAGAAAAGCAGCTTAGGAAAACTACTGCAGATAGGTGGAATTTGTTCCATTCTATTCCTTTTAAGTCAACACTGCAAACCTCACAGACTCCTCTAATTTAAATCTGACTTGCTTTAAAATTGTACTCTATCACCCTACTGTTATCAAAATAGTTCAAAAAATACCAATAAAGTGCAGTTGGAAGAGCTGAGCTGTAACTGCGCTGAGGCAGCCACTGCACAGAGAGCCCAGCTCCTTCACTGACACAGTGCAGCTCAGTCTGTGACCATGGAATAACTGTCATTAGAAAACCCTGCCTCCGTGCTGCTTCCTGCTCTTCTGACAATCTGGAAAGCCGAACAGAATAGCCACAAGAAAAACCCCAAGTGTTCCTTACAGAGATCCTGCATGGAGCTCAGCAAGGACTGCTACTTACAGTCACAAAATAAGGGGTTAGCAGGAAAGTGCTGACACAGTCTCAAGTACAGGGCCCTCAATGAGTCACTATAATAATTAATCTTAAAAAACCCTAAAAGTTCAGAGTATATAAAAGGAGCACTTCCTGCTTTATGGCTGCAAAGACCAAGCTAACTGGGAATATCCTCCTCTGGGGCCCCCGGGGCTCCTTAAATGAGATTACAGGCGAGTGATGAAGTGCGTGGCGAGGCAGCGCTGACAAGCAGCACTTTATGGGGTGATCTGTCTGTCCCCATCCTGGAGCCCACGATGTGTCCCCTGGCTGCAATGTGCAGCTCCATTTACCCGCGCGCGACCAACGGCAGCGCTTGGCGGAGGCGCGGCAGAGCCGCTCTAATGGTCAGCACGGCTGAGCCCTGGGACTGAGCTTCATTACACTGACCACAGCATTGCAGGCACTGCCAGAGGCTGCCTGAGGAACAGGGCAGCAAAGGCTAAAATAAATAACTCGGCATGGAAGGCTCATCTGAAACGCTGTTTGATAAATTATTTATAACGCAGACAATTGTCTGCATTTAATATTGGCGCTACTGGTAGCATCTTTAAAAGATGATTTATGTGTTGTAATGCCATTAAGCTTTATATGGGCCCACTGCTGGCTATAAAGTCTGCTGAGATTTAGAGAATGAGTTTTAAACTGTCACTGCAACATCATAGTAGATAGAGCCTGTATTAAATCTTTACTTTAAACCTGTTATCTGGAGAGTTGCAGTTTGCAGACACTCAGAGCTGATGGATTGCCTCTCACAGCTGCTGTGCCACGAGTCCCAAACAGCACCAAGGAGCAACTTTTACACATTATTCTTGTATATGACTTGGATCAACTTTCTCTTCTAACTTAAGCAATTTCCAAATTTCAGGTGCTACTGAAGGAAAACAGAGACTTTCCTACAGGAGATGAGGCTACTTCTACATTGTATTAATACTGTCTCCACTAATAACCTGTAAACAAGTTTATCATTATGCTCCAGCAGCAAAGGGAGCAGCTGGAATGGCTTTGTGAACACTATTTCCTCACATTTTTTAACTTCACAAGCAAGTTAAAAAGGAGATGTCTTTTCCAGACTTTAAAACTTTAGAAATTCCTGATTTTTTTTTTCTCTTACCAAAATAAAATTAATCCCTTCTGCAGGTCACCAGGATGCTGTTAGAGATGCAATACATTGTGCAGTTCTCCAAAGCAATTCTTAAAAGGATTTGAAATGCAATGCACAATAAGTACAATATCAACATAAACAAGTATTTTTGTAAAAATAAACAAATGCAAATACTTACCATAATTGTCTTTTAAAATGAGTTTTTTTCCAAATAATATCATATAAAAAGTTGATACTACTTAAAACGAGAATCCCCAAGACTTGTGTGGGAAGGGAAGAAAAAAACCAGAAGCTTCAGGAAGGACAATGGCAACAAAAACTAAATCGATAAAGGAGTGTTGGGAATTTGGGGGTAGAAAGCAATACCTCTTGAAGGACATAACCACCTACAGGAACACAATTAGAGTCTGGAAGAGAATCAGCAGTGTATGGGGAGTGAGGGGCTGGGGTGGAGATCAGTCTGCCCCTGGAAGAGATGCTGAAGTCTGCTCTAAGTCCAAAGAGAACAAATCTGAGAAGCAAAGGACTTTCTATTTCTTGTAAGGGGAGGCTGGAAGGCTCCAACAGCCTCCAAGAATAGATTTTATCTGGCTGTCAGGAAAGAGGCTGCCATGTGTCCTTTAAAGCACTCAGGTTTAACAAGTCTCCTCTCAAAAAGAGCATTTCCAGTGCTGCCTTAGAATAAGGAATTACACAACTTGTCTCTTTTTAAAACTTTTTAAAATTAGACCTATGTGTTTTATGTTTGGATTCACTGTCAGTGAATGTTTATTTTTCTAACCATCTTCTGCTAAGAACTTTCAAATAAACTGCTCAGTAGTCCCCAGTAATTATTCGAGATAACAGTTTTCTCCTGTTCTGAGGAAGCTGCCTGTGAGCTCAGGCTCATCCCCACCCCCTCTCTGATATCATCCAGCACCAGTATAATAAACCACGTTAATATTTCATACCAGGGTGAAATATGCTGGAGTATCAATTCAACATCTGCTGTCTTTAGGGTACTGGCGTCCCGCAGAGACACTTTCAATTTGTAATTGAGTTCTATACTGAATTAATCAGCAGTTTATCTTTTTTAGTAAAATAATGTCTTCCCCACTAACCTGGATTTACATTAACAATTTATGCCAAATTACCTGCCAAGACAAGAAACTGCTATGATTCGGAACTACTCTTCAATAACATTAGTTGCTGTATGTCATTCCCTACACGGGGATTAGTACAATCCATATTTCCGATGGCACAGAATTAAATTACAAGCTCTTCTCACAACTATGGGATTTCTTTCAACACTATTCCCATTCTCTGAACTAAGAATGATTACAAAAACTCATTCAATCCATCACTTAGTAAAGTTCATGGGTTTTTAGGGAACTGATTCTCAAAATGGGAACTGGCTTAACAGCACCAGAGCTGTAAATCCTGCCAGGCTGCAGCTCCTCCTCTGGCCCCTCTGTGCTGCTCTGCAGTAACACACCGACCCTCAGCCACCCAGATATGCAAACCCTGCAAAAGACTACAGTTAAAGTTACTTTATGGTACTGCATATAAAAAAATTTATATCAAGCAATAACATGTCTGACTTCAAATAAAGCAAACTCTGCCCATCTGACCATTGCTTTACCTCTGACAAAAGGATGGAAGGGAATGAAGGTCAATGTTTTATTTGGAAAAGAAGCCTTGGGCCCTCTGGTAATATATCCTTCCTAATACACCAAAATGCTCCATAAAGGCCAGGCTGGCTCCCTCCTCCTCCTCCTCCTCCCCACTCCCTCACAGCAATTGCCCTGAGCCCCGCCGGCCCTCGCCGCGGGAGCAGCGCTCGGGCTGAGTGCCATGTGAAATATCTTCCAGTACATTTTGCCTGTGTTCTGCAGTTATGGGAGATATACAAACTGGAACAATTTAAACTGGAACACCTGCTCCTGAGAAATGCATCAAAAATAATTACCTGTCCTCCCCCTACCCTGTGCAGTGAAATGATCTCTTAACACAGAGCCCTGCTTCTGGCCAGCTTGTCTACATTATTACGGACAAAGTTTAAGTGTTACTTTCAGAAAGGTGAAGAAATTGTTGCTCTTTGACATGCAGCAAGGCCCAATTTACACAAAGGTAACATTTATTTCCCTTGATACAGTCTGCAATCAGCAAACTGGAAGGCAGCACTGCTGGGTATCTCAGGGATCTCAGACTGGCGCTGCTGGCTGCGTCCCGCTGATTTCAGCACACAACCAGGCTTTCTTTCCTTCAGAAAGCACCCCACAAAGCACCCCTCCTGCAATCCCAGCCATGCCAGAGCACACCTAGCTGGCATATTCCAAATCAGCCCAGATTTCCTGTTTAACACTAGTTCTACAAAGGAAATCGATCCACGGCACAGTTCTGTGAAAGATGATGAAAACAGTACAAACTGTCCAACGTGTCAGGCAGAAACCAGGCTGCCACAGGATAATTGTGATCTAACCCAAGAATAAGAAACAGGTATGATAAGCCTTTATTTTCTGGCTGACTGTATGCACTAAGACCTGATATTTACCCATGGAAATCCCTGTCTCCAGGAGACACGAACACAGCTATGTCAGGAAAGCTGAAAACTGCAGTGCCACAAGCTCTGGCAGCAAGGAGTGAAGATATGCCACTAACAGCCTCAGTTGCTGTCACTGGATAATGAAATACACAGGCACAGAAACACAAAGTCCTGATTTTTGCTCACCAAGTCAGATTTGTCTCATCTCCCCCCCCATTTACTTAATTCCGTGTTTGACACCAACAGGGGTTCAAGTATCTCAGGCAGGCTCTCCAGCCTAACTCCCATAGTCTGGCTTGATCTCCATTGTCTGCTGCCAGAGAGGAGCCCACAAACCTCCCAGCAAGTGGTGACCGTCCTGCAGAGTCATTAAAGCGGCGCTGGCAGCTGCGGGATCGGCGCGGCTGCCACACCTGAGCCCAGAGCTGATCACCATGGCTAATGAACCGGGCTCATCTGCAGCCTGTCACTGCTCCCACCCTGTCACACACACGGCAGCAGGGCCGGGGAGACAACTATGGCTGGAGATTAGAGACTTTTGACAGATTCCAAAAATAGCTCAGCATTGTTGTCAGTAGTTAATAAACAAAAATAATTCTACCATATTGAGGGACAGTAGGAAATGTGAGCACAGGAACGTTTGAAGGATCTATGTGTCAGTTGCTTAAAAATGGAAGAAAGTTACATGTTTCTGTATTTTGTAGGGTGCCTGATGCATTTTTTTACTGAAATTAGAGGTGTACAGTAAAAGCTGCATTCAGGCTACTTTGCATTTCGATACTGCAAAGATCCCAGAGCACATGCAGCATCCTGAGGAAAGCTCTCCGTTCCTCAGCTACTTCACTTATGGATTAGGGGCTACTCAGAAGTGCCTCAAAAACCTCTCCTCCCAAACGTGCCCGCCAAACTGCTCACCAGATGGCTCCCAGCCCACGCAGGTCCCACCCAAACAGGTGAGCCAAAGCCCCCACTGAAGGGGGGGGGGGTGTCACTGAAGCACACCAGGGGACAGCAAGCTGCAGGTTTTGGGACAGCACAGCTGCTGCAGCACCGCGAGGTCTGTGCTCCATGTGGAACACACTCAGAGCAGTCCTCTCTTACTCATCTTTCTTACCCTCCAGGGTATTTTTGTTTTTATTCAGTATCGCTTGATTTCTTGCCACACTTAAGAAATGGTACAATATATGACTGTAAGTATAATCTCACACCTTTGTGGTGATCTATCCCAGAAATAATTATTAAGTATATGCCAGACTGTATCTTATCTCCTGTCTTCCAACCTGTTCTGCTCCTAACTTGCTACTCCAAGATTTACTTTCTTTTCTTTAAAAAACTTCTGTTTTCTGCCGCTTCTGATTCTCTTCCTTTTGGACTCTCTTTTTATTAAACCTGGCTGTTTTGAGGAAATACAGAAAAGAAATGAAGTTACAAGCAGCCTTTCCTTGCTTAAACAAGAAGTCTACAACATAGCTCCACTGAGCATCAAGTAATTCTACAGACAAAATGCTTCTACTTTTCAAACACCAGAAATCAAGTATCAGAAGAAAATGTACCCCCCTCCCCATCTCCTGAGGAATTCAACCACCACAGGATAGATAAATGCAGAATTCCAGCATATAATACTGTAGACATTTTTCTTCCCAGCTCACAATGCTTTCCATATCCACTGACTCAAAGTATTTCTTTGCTATTGTTTAGCACCAGAAGGCACAAATGCATTTACAAAATGACTGCAAGGTTTAAAACCAGTGGCGACTCTATTGCAAGAAAAACTGGCTCCAATGAAAGATCTAAGCTCAAACCACTCCATTAGATGTGCTGCTCTTCCACTTACGTTTTTTAAAGCAGATCTATAGCTGCCCACATGACAGATTAATATTGTTCCACAGCAGTTAGGTGCTTGGCATTACATTTTTGAAGCATCTAGAGGCCTTCAGGGCTGAAAGTGTTCCCATCCTCAGCGATCTATAATGGTTCCTCTAGAGGCCAGCACTCCTTCCCCACAAACCCTGCCTCCATAAATCAGGCTGCACAAGTGGCACTCGGGGACGTCACCATCCATCTCCAGAGCTCCCCTGAAGGACAGTGGGTAAAGATCCTCTCCAGCACTGCAGCCAGGGAAAGGACCATCACAGCTGGCACTGATAAAGCATGTGCTACTTAAATCTGAAGACACACTAAGTCTATGGAAAAAAACACATCCTGCTGGTGTTAGCATGCCTCAGGCACTGGGAGAAGCTTCAGCAACTCATCTTCAAAAGGCAGAGAGCCAGGGCTCTAGAAACCTGCAAAAATTGGCTAAGCCTGCAGTCTTTTTTTATTTTATTATTTTTTTATTTTTTTTTAGTTGAGCATCTTCAAAGTCTACGATTCTAACTGTAGGGCACAGCAGCTGCCACTGCAGATTTGATCCTCTCAGCTTTTGGCAGCTCTCAACTTGAAATTCTAGCAAAAGAATTTTTCAAGTTGCTATTATTGCCTGTCATGGATTTATAAATATTGTGCACTATCTGCTGTGGCATGGCTCTCCTGGGACACCAGTGCATGCCAAAAGCATAACAGAATGAAAAACAGTTCCTATTCTTCAAATAAATGCTAATTTTTTTTTAACTGTGCTCACACGATGCGTTTGGTGATCAGCTTCAATAGTACAGAATATATATCAGAGGCAAAAAAGCTGATTGTCTTTTCCAGTAGCATTCAGCTGCTACTTTCATTAAGCTTGTTTAATTACATTCCAGATGCTAATTTGCAAGTTGATACCAGAGGGTGCAGGACAGTTTGCCTTTGAATCATCTTTCTGTGATGTGATGGTCTTGAAGCACACCACTACCCTCCAGTAGCCCTAGCAAGCTATTCTGACAATTAGTGCAAAAGAAAGAAGCATTGATCTTGACAGAAAAATAATAATTTTCTACCAATTTTATTAACTGAATCTCCAGCAATTTTATCTTCATTGCCATTTCGTAGCCAGCTTTATGTAAAATATACATAGCATGTTTCAGATTTAATTTGGATTAATTTCAATAGAAATATTTGTTATTTTATTTATTTATTGGAGAAAAAAAATCCCACATCTGACTTAGAATGTAAATACAAACTCCCAGCCATAACAGAATATGAGGAAGTGTTTAAGAGTACCGTTGAACTTTATCACATGAAACTTTGCTGGTTTGGTTAACACAATTCCTGAACTGTTATTAGATAACAGATTATCCAGGAAAACCTGGAAGGGTTAAGGTGCATGCAAGTCCCAAAGATCTAAATATCTATTTCAACAAATTGGTAGGCTGCATTTCTACATGCTTGTTATAAGTGACTATCTGCTGCCACTTATGGTTGTGTGTGAAGACAGTTTAATGAGGATGACCTTTCTAAATAGGAAAATTTAGAGATTTACCAGTTTTTGGTGCCTTTTTCGGTTGCTCTTACACAAGAAATGACTTAAAATCTAAGCTTGAAAGCTAGCTGGGAATAAATGAAAACTTTAGTCCCACAGCACAGCTCTTTGCCATTTGTATCTTGGAGAGAGGACTATTGTGCTGGAGCTGCTGCTTCCAGGGATTTGCAGTCCATGTTTTCATGGATGGCACACATGCCAAGTGCACAGTCACACAGGAGGCTGGAAAAGGAGACTCTCATTCTTACAGCAGCACGAGGGGAGAGGGAAAAACAGAGTCTTCCTCTCCCCCTCTCTCTCTATCAGCCATCTGGCGTGAGGATCCTTCCCAGAGACACTTGGGAGCCCATTAAACATATTCCAGTATTTCTGATAACAATTGTAAATATACTTGAGGCCAGAAGTCCAGCATCTTCAGATGCTGCCCAAATCACAGCGATCCCGGTCCCACTGTGTGCCCCTAACTTTGCACACCTCCAACTCTTGCTTAGCTACTGACAGGAGAGGGCCAGGGATAACTAAACTGCTTTTTACTAATGCTGAAGCAATTAAGTAATGGCAAACTTCTCAAAACAAGGCGGGGCAGCTGACTGCTTTTTCAAAAATCTGCTGGAATTGCAGACTGTGATTTGTCAGGAGATGTACCAAGGTACAAGAGATCATCTCACATTTTAAACTTCATTTACCAGCTTTGTAGAGAAGAACTGTGGATTTAGAGGACTATCACCTGAAACCACAGTGCACTTCAGGGGAGGAAAGGACCCACAGCAGCTGCATTACAAAAATGAGGAGCATATGAAGACTTTTAGTTGCATTCTCTGTTCGAGACTGAGAGAGAAGGACAGAGGGACAGAAAAACAAAAACATTGACTGTGCAGAGGCTGGTAAATTGCTGAAGTAAACTATAACAAGAAAGCTGTATCTTTTTAAAGCCTTCACCTACATTCAAATCACACAGTTTCCCACACATAAATACAACTTCTTGCAAATTTATTTTACCCATCAATTTTTACAGCTTTGCAGAAAGCTGACATTAGTACATTTTAAGTACAGCAAAACTAGAGCATATTTACCTTTTTTAAAGTTCCACACCTCCTAAATTCTTAAGATGACGAGGATTGCTGAGAGAAGAAAGACTGAGGTTTAAAAGCCCAGGACTTACCTCCATGTCTGGCTTGTATTTATCTTCAAACACTGCCATGGCCGCGAGCGATCCAGAACCTGTGGTGACAACAGGACACCCCTTCAGCCAGTGCATTTGGGTATGGCAATTTTTTAGAGAAAAATACAGTACATCTCATCAGCACAAACCAAGCCAAGCCCACCATAGCTTCCTCTGCACTGCACAGTGTCTACACTAAGTCAGAGCCCAATTTAATCCTGGGAGCACAGCTCTGGGCACAGACTCAGCACAGGCCCATCCTGACAGCCTTTCCTTCTTACCATCTTGAACACAGGGTACAAAAACGGGGTAAGAATCAGAGAGTTAGGGGAATGCCACAGTTTGCAGTCCCTACTCCTCCATCCCTCCCGCCCCACGTCCGTGCCTGCCCCTCTTACAGAGGTGCTGGAGAGAGGAGATGACTCCAAGCCTGGGGATGAGCAGCCCAGCAGGGGGAACAGGGCAGGGAGCTGCTGCCACCAGCAGATTTCCCCTGTAGTTAAACAGTTAATTGTGCTCCTGCTCTGTGCCATTATTTTTACAATAATGGGCAATAACAGCTGAACAAAGTGCCAGAGACAAAGCCACGAGTTACGTTCCTCTCCAGAAAGGATGAAGTACAAGTGCAGTGATGGAACAGGAGCCATCTCTGCCCAAAGCACTGTGACTGCAGGGTTATAAATGTGGGTTTTGTCACAGTTATACACAAAAACCAGGATGGTACTATTTGAAACTGTAAACTTGCTTTGTTCAGAAAGAGTGAGCCTTCAGGAAGATTTTCTTGTCTGTCGGTGGCCCTACCCATATTTCAGAGAGCACTACTTTTGGGGAGTGAATAAAGTTACCTGCAATTTTTTACTCCAATTAGAAGATTTTTTGGCATTTATTACTTTTTAACTTGTTTTGCATAGTGCTATCTGTTTAGCTGGGTCACAGAGAAAGCCATATTTCCTATTTAAAATGATTTGTGTATATCGCTTGACCACCTCAATGGTTTAGTGAAAGCAAAAGGCAGCGATTAAACAGTTTCAAATGAGGTGTCCTGCTGATTTTATCAAGTCTGCTGAATGTATAATGAAAAAGGAGAAGCTGACAGTGACACTGTGGAGAAAATACAGACTACCTTAGCTGAACCATTTAAGGAGGTCCAATTATAGATCAAATTTAAAGGGTTGAAACAGCAGATTTACAGACACAAATCAATGAACATGGTAATCCTGATGAATATGACAGATATTGCTGTTACAGAATATTGCTGTGGTTGAGGATCATTACCTTTACAGTACCAAATACATCACATCTAAAAGCAGTAGGACACTCTAAGCATGCACTTCTATTGCAGACAATGACTATTCATTTACACCTTGGAGCAATACACAACTCCATTTTTTAAATGCTGAAACTGAGAATAAAGAAGATTTTTAAGCAACTAATAGCAAAACTGAACTGCTGATGCAAACAGCTGATATCACAGAACAAATCACAAATAAAAGGAATTTTACTGACCCTTCAAACAAGGTCAAAATAAAGCATGTGCCAAAACAAATAAAGGAACCTGAACCACAAAAAAATAATTCTTCTGGAATTATATAGGAATAGTTCTAATGAGAGGGGGAAAAAAAAACCTAGGCTATGGTCTCAAACCAAGCCCACATTCCTGCTATTCCCAAATGAAGGCTGACCATGAGCTGAGTGGGAAGCCTCAAAGCTGGAAAACAACCCTATTCTTGGGGAAAGGTTGACAAAATCAGAGTACAAAGATATAAAAAGTGCAAAAAAAAAAAAAGTATAAAATGTAGTATCGGAACAAAATAACTACATTAGCAATTTAGTTGGGAAAAAGTGATCTTAATTTCTTAAAACTTCTAGTGACAAATAAAAAATTGTCAATAACACAATTGCATAAATGGCTCACACTGGATTCTTCCAGCTCCTTTTAAAAAGAAGTTCCCAAAAGAACTATAGGCAGGAAATCAGTAACTTAAAAACGAAAAACAGAAAAAGGAAAAAGACAGGGGGAATTTTATGTTACAGTACATGAAATCCTTTATACATAAAGAATTACACTTAATTATTTATCTCACTGTGTTACCAAGACACAAATAAATGCCAAATGTACTATCAACCTCAAATAAATAAATCCAGACAGTCCTATAATGTAAATTTTCAAAGAGTTGTTTAAAGTCTTAACTTAATTAAACCTACATGTAGACATTTACATCTGAAAACCAAGATGCTAAAGAGGCTCTAGCAGAACAGGAAGCTGGAGAAGCTGAATAGATTCGCTTCATTTTTTTCTCTAGTGCTTACAAATCCTAAACAAGCTTACATTTAAAATTTCCCTTAGCAAAAGCCTCCCAGCACAGCTAAGCATTCTCTGAAGGAACAGAATTTCCTGACCTTAAATGGCACAATGAAAATTCTTTACTCTTCCTAGCACCAGATGTAAGCCCCTTGTTTTCAGAAACACCAGTCAATGCACACATCTGAGTGTCTCCCTCAGAACAAGGCATGTTTGACAAGAGCACCAGGAGCTGCTGGGGGAACCCCTCCTGGCATGCAGACACCCCCTGGAGCACTGAGCTGAGCAAAGGCCACCTGCACTGCTGGACTGGCCTGGACACGCAGCCACAGACAGCCGTGGTGGGAGCTTCCCCTTCCCACTGCACCCACCCACTGCACCCACCCCCCTGTCCCACTGCACCCACCTCCCTGTCCCTGTCCCACTGCACCCACCCCCCTGTCCCTGTCCCACTGCACCCACCTCCCTGTCCCACTGCACCCACCCCCCTGTCCCTGTCCCTGTCCCACTGCACCCACCCACTGCACTCACCTCCCTGTCCCTGTCCCACTGCACCCACCTCCCTGTCCCACCCACCCACTGCACCCACCTCCCTGTCCCTGTCCCACTGCACCCCCCTCCCTGTCCCTGTCCCACTGCACCCACCCCCCTGTCCCACTGCACCCACTGCACCCCCCTCCCTGTCCCTGTCACAGCCCACTGGCCTTCCAAACAGCCCCACAATGCTCCAGCCACTCCAGCTGCCTCCTGAAAGCTGCATTGTGACAGGAGAGTGGGCAATAAAACTGGGAACTTAAATAAACACTGCAAGCATGGTTTTCTTATTGCAGCTCCTATAAAACCACAGAAAACTTGGATATTAAGGGTCTATGGAGAACTTGTTTGTGTGTGGGGAAACAGCTGCTCTCTTGTCCGTGCACTCAGTGCCCACCAATAATTCATTTTTAACAAGCATGCTTTGCCTTTATGCAGAAACAAGCTTCACAATTCCCAAACATAAAGTCTGGAGAAGGATAAAATCCAAACACAGCAGAACACCATCCATTAACTTGGGATGGATTCCCCACCTCACACACATGGTAACTGATTTGAGTCACTACCAGCTCAGATTCAGCAGCAGTTCAACCTCAAATCCATTAAAACCTCCAGGAAAGCCATGTGATAATGTGTCATAAGGATAATTAGCAAAGTCATAATTTATTTGTATTATATAGCATTCAGGAAGAACCCCCTTCAGATCTTTAAAACCCACTATCTGCTAAGAATGCTTACACTAACATCAAGTAAAAAATGCCATCTCTATTCCAAAGAATTTAGTTTGCATATATTTCCAGTAAGCTACACTTCAGAAGCAAATACTCAGAAAGAATTGATCTAATATCTACATACATAAAAATATTGACTGCAAACAAATTCTGCAGAACTATGGAAGCTGAAGTACTCTGAGGTAAATGTTTTTCAATATGAATGAGGTAAGTTATGAAACAATAAGAGAATTTACTGTTCTCTTCTTTGAGTAACACTGGTCATTTCTTGATTTTTCCCAAACAAGGTGTTAAATTTTCTGCATGTGGATCTAATAAAGTGACTTTAAAAATACCATCTGATCTTCACTCGAGCAGTTGTACCACTTCAGTATTGATTTTAAGTGAAAGATAATTACTGATAGAAAAAAGTGCAGCTCACAGTAATTTTCACTGTGAATTAAAACTGCAGGAGCTTTTCTAAAGCAGATGCACGGGATCTTTTCAGCTGAACCTTCACCGAAGTTCTCATTGCCAGGTACAGTCCACCTCCTCACCCAAGGACCTGTTTGCTGCCACACCAGAGGATGTGCAGAGCTTGGAGAGCAACATTTAGCACTTCCTCATCCATCACTGCCAAGGCTCCCTGACAGGGCATTTATTCACAGGCACTCATTGTTATTCAATTTGCTGCTCATCCCAGGTAAGAACTCCGTGATCTCGGCAGCCCCTTGGACTGGGATCATTTTTCAGCCTGGCTCCTGGCTGGGGGCTGGCTCCCAGCAGTGGGAGTTCTTGCTCTGCAGCACGACACTGCCACTGCAATGAAGAGCTGATTTATGAATATGAAGCACCACTGGCACCAGGGGAGCAGCTCCGGCCACCAGAGACTCCTGAGCACTCCGCCTGCTTCCAAAAGCTCAACTACACACTTCAAGTGCTTTAATTTTATGCATGCATTTCATTATAAGCCTTGGCCAGAAGCTTTCCTAGACAAGCCAAGCAATCAGACAATCTTGCATCGTTTGCTGAAATCCAATTTTGTCCTTTGTCAGCATAAACAGTTTAATTTGATGTTCTCACTCCTGAGTAAGCACTGTGTACCTTTTAAATCTCTCCTGCAAGGCGGGACACCACTGTCCATCCAGACAGACCAGCACACCAAAATAAAACTCAACTTCTCAACCACCTTTCCTATTTAATTTCCAGAAGTTAATTGGCCAAACACACCTCCCCTGATTTAATAAACCTTCTTTCGAACATTTGGGATAAAATACCTCAAAAAACAATAGATTAGTCTAAGTAAGACTGAAATACATTTCCAACTGTTAACTTAAATTTGACTTGTCATAGTACCTCTGCTGTCTTGATTCTATCTTTCACCTATATGAATTTCCTAATTTTTTACTAAGACAGATCCTGGTCACTGGAGGAAGTGTCAGTGCACCAGGGGTGAGAAGGGCTTTGTGTGACAGCGTGGCCACAGTAACAGTAAGCCCACATTGACCTCTGTATGGTCGGCCAGATATATCAGTCTAGGGATGGTACAGGTCCTGAGTGTATTGACCTTCTGAAGAGGCTTCAGGGGTGAAGACCCAATCCGTTGGAGCCAATCTGCCAGTTTCTCTGGTAATCCAGAATCAGCAAAACCAGTCCAGGGATCGACCCACGTGCCAAGATATTTTTCTGAGCTCGCTGGGTCGATCATGTTCAGGGGGGATCCATTTCCCACCCACGCGGGACAGTCACTGATGGTATATACGAGTCCCTGGTGGGTTTGATGTAAAAGCCGTGACATTTCTCCCCCTCTACAGAGACCTGTTGGCTGACAAAAGCGCTCTCCTTCCCCGCGGCCCTCCGCGCCCCCGATGACGTCACGGGGCGGCCCGCCGTGCCCGGCCCGCCGGCGCCACCCAGCGGCCGCGCGCCGCCGCAGCGCCCGGCCCGGCCCGGCCCGGCCCCGCTAAGGGCGGGCGTGAACCCGCCCGGAGCCGCTACCACCGCGGAAACGGGAACCTCTGCCGCCTCCTGAGCGGGTGTTCTCGCCAAAAGTGCCAGCCAGAAACAGAAAATGTTAATGAGAATCCATAAATGTGTATTTTCCCACCACAGAAGCAGCTCAAAAGCTGCACCAGGCACTGGCTAATTTACTAATCTGACACTTCATTTTCAGATCAGTCCTCTGATACATTTATTTGAACTTTCCCTTACACTTCCATGGCTCTACCAAACATAAGGTTCCTTTTAAAATAACCCAAGTCTTCCAAACAATACACAAGTTCCCCAAGTGAAATTTGTACAAACCAAGAGTTGGGACAATCTGTAAATCAAGTTTCTGAGGAATTTTTTTTTTCTTTCACCAAGATTTTGGGACCCCCACAATTCTTGTGCTTTAAGGTGTGGAACACACACAGCAAAGGTCCCCATATCAGTTTCCTGGCAGCTGAGCTTTATCCCAGCCTAGGTTTGTGAAGAAACACAACAGTGCACCCGCCTTATAAATGCAGGTACAACTTTATCTTTGTGGTCTGATGCCCACCCAGCTCCCAGCACACAAGGGGCTCGAGCTGAAAGCCCTTTAGGTACCAGTGTGAAGCATTGCCGTGCCCGGGCCCGGGAGCAGCACTCACCCATGGTGACGTAGGGCAGCTTGTCGGTGGATCCGTGGGGGTGGATGCTGTACAGGTGGGGGCCCGTCACGTCCACTCCCCCCAGCACCAGCGCGGCCCCGATGTAGCCCTGGTACCTGGGAGCAACGTTTGTCTGTGAGTCTGGGGCCCAGGGCTCAGCTGGGGCTGTTCAACACCACACAGGGGCTGGCAACTGCTCCCCAGCTAGCAGGTACAGCTCTGCACTGAGCAGGCTGCTTCCACCAGCTGGCAGCAATCAAGCAAGAAATGTACTAGAATATGGCTTATTTCAGCGTCCAGCAGACTTTCTGAGGCAGCAATTCTATTGCAAATCACTCCCAGTTTTATAAGCTTGCACATTTCTCTGTTACTGGTCCAGCCTTCTCACCACAAGGATACAGAGCAGTTTTCATGGGTGTGATTATGTATTAAATGAATTCCCCTCTGTTCTTGTTGTGTGATTGGTACATAATTCTGTAAAACACCACAGACTCCACTTCTCTTCCATCTCAGTTAACAAGCCCATGAAGCAGAGCAATTATGAAATCTTTCCTGAAGTTATGCAGGTCAAGCAGGCTGAGACAGGACACTCCTTAAGCATTATTTGGTGGTTATACCAGCATGGATAATAAACAAGAAACCCCCCCAGTTACCTGAACAGCATCTGCTTGAGCATTCTGTTGGCGGTGACCACTCGTGGGAGCCGGCCCGTGGACAGGGAGTGCAGCTCCAGGTTGGAGGAGATCAGCTGAGTTGTCATCTCAGTGTCTGCAGCTGTGCCTGCACCGCAGCAGCTGAGGAACGTGATCAGCAAGTGAGGAAAAGGAGGCAGAAACCTTCACGCTTCAGGCAACAGATTTGAAATTTTCAAATTGCAAAATTGAGGGAATTAAGTTCTAGCACAAAGAGTAAATGTGTAAATGGAATGCCACAAACTCCCAAGCCTTGCTAATAAAATATAATTTCGAAAGAGCTTAGTATTTGCCCTTAGTAAAGAACACCACTAAAAGCCCCAATACCAACAATATGCAATAACGTACCCAATAAACAATTCACTACCCAACAAAACACTGTAACACTTACTAGATATTAGGGGAAATGAAGTGTATTTTCGAACAGTTCTTGTCAGCAACAACCATCCCCTCAGTCGCTCTCGTGTCCGCTCCGAGGACGACGCCATCCTGCAGGAAGGGAGAATTATTCCCAAGGCCGCGGCCCCCTCAGGGACGCTCCCGGGGCAGCTCGGGGGCCGGGCCGGGCCGGGCCGGGCCCACCGGGGCTGACTCAGCAGCGCGGAGCCTCCGCCGCGGGCCCGGCGCGGCCTCGCCGCCGCCCGCCTCACCTTGAAGATGACGCCGGCGATGGTGGTGCCGGTCTTGCGCGGCGCGGGCACCCGCAGCCCCTTCTGGGCGAGCTCGGCCTCCAGGAGCGAGTTCCTGCAACACAGCGGGCCGGTGGGGCCGGGCGGAACGCTGCCCTTGCCGCCGCCCGGCCCGGCCCGGCCCCGCGGCCCTCGCCGCTCCCCCCGGGCCCCGTGCCGCTCCCCCCGGGTCCCGTGCCGCTCCCCCCGGCCTCACCGAGCGCAGTTGTCGAAGCTGAAGCCGCCGGCGGGCGCGCGCAGCACAGACACGGCCGCCATGTTCCGCCGGGCACGGGATGGGGGGGGGGGGGACGCGCGAGCGCTTCCGGGGCAGCGAAATGGCGGCGGGGCCGCGCGCTGGGGGGCGGGGCCGGGCAGGGAGGGGCGGGGCCTGGCGGGGCGGGGCAGGGCGGGGCCGGGCGGGGCTGCCGCAGGGGGGCGCTGCGGGGCCCGGCCCGAGCGTTGGGTTCCGCCCCTACAAATTGCGTGAAACGGACCCCAAACCGACCCCAAACCGACCCCAAACCGACCCCAAACCGACCCAAAACCGACCCCATACCGACCCCATACCGACGTGCTGGCAATGGAATGGTTATGTGGCAAAAAAAAAAAAAAAACAAACCAGAAAAAAACCAACTAAACAAAAAAACCCAAACATAAAACCGTTTTCAAAGTTGCAGGAGTTCCGCTGCATGTCACTAAAATTTGTTTAGTGCTTTCTGAGTAAACTACATCCAGCCTTCAATTTAGCTTTTCCTCCAGTGTCCCGAACCGTTAAAGGAATGCTCAAATGTATCCACAGAGAGCAGAACATCTGGAACATCTGCAGAAAGGATGTTGAAAAAGCAAGGCAGAGTGAGATTTTTCCAAAGTTCACATATAGTTTCTTTCTAAATATTATAAGTGCCTGAAATTAAAAAGCTCATTGATTAAACAAATATAGTGCCATTTGTTCAAATCATTAAATATTAATTACTTGACACCCCTTCTCTTGCAGGAAAATGACCCCGGGGTCCCCTGTGTCCAACCAGACCTGCATGTCTGCACTGTCCCTTCTAATTATTGAAATTTACTGTTCTCCATCAGGGTGTTTTTCAGATGAACAATGGGTGGGCAAAGCTACTGGGCAATGCCTACTTTTTCCTCCAATGCTCAAAACACTTGCCAACGGGAGAGAACAAAAACGGGGAAGAAATCCAAACACCAGCCTCTCTCTTGGTTGTGCCAGTCTTGCAGAAAAAAGCCACCAGACCAGGCAAGACCATCCTTAAAGTAAACACCCAGAGAACCTGCGCTCTGCACGCTCTCCTCCCCTTCTTTCAGCCCTTGGGTAACTGAAATCCCATGTTCTTGTGCACCAGGAAAGCTGGGAAAGTGTCTGAGAGACAGAATACCCTGCTGCCAGATGCTCTTTTTTCATTCTAACACAGTTGTTTTTCTCTTCACTTGATAAAGTTAAAATAAACAGTCTCTGGGGTGAATTACAGGCATCAAAATTGGATTGGCATGTAAACTGTGGAGCAGTTGGTGGTGGGGAGTCTGGGGAAAAGGAAACAGCAGGTTTTAGCTAGAGGGGACAACAGCTTTATTTCCCTTTTGGTCCTTGACAACTAAGCAGATGTCCCACAATTATTGTTTTACCTTCCAGAAACACAGTGCCTTCTCCCACCCTCCCAGGTCCACGGGCTGGCCCTGTGCAGATGTGCAGGTGCCTCTCCTCCCTGCTCCAGAGCCACCTCGGTGCACCACCAGCTCCATCTATTGCTGGGAACAGGAGAGACACATGGCCTGGCTGAGGGTCAGGCACAGCCTTGCCTCTCCCTCAGCTCGCTGGGATGCCGATTTCCAGTGCCATTAATGGAGATACAACTGGAGGTCTAAAGGATAAAATCTCTGAGCCCCTGCCGTGGGCTTTGCCCCACCTGCTGTGTTTATATTGTACACAGCAAGGCTGGAGTGCCCTGCAGACCCCAGTGCCTGCTGGTGGCCTCGAGAGCCCTGGGGTGTCCCTGAGCCCTGGCAGCAGTGCTGGGTGACAGGAGGTGTCCCACTGTGCAGGGCTGGAGGATGGGGCTGTTCTGACGAGCTGGGGATGTCAAAAAGTCCGAAAGAAGAATAAACACTGGGGAGGAGAGTGCCAGGTTTAATTAATTGTTAATGCTGTGGTCCCACCTCTAAAGAAGTGCTTGTTATACACCTGGGAACACCTCAGAGGGCTGCACACCTCAGAGCTCACCTCAGCTTGCTACAATGAACTGCACTCACGCCTGAAAAACACAAACTTTTTTCTTTATTTTTTTTAAAGCAGTCCTGAAATCTGTTTCTAGCCTTAACCAAGCTGCAATCCAGGTCTGTCATCCTACAAGACATCTGACAGGGAAGTTAAATAGCACTCCAGACACGTTTTTTAGAACTTGCTTGGGATGGGAGGAATGTTTGGTGCTATCTCAGCAGGTGGGTGCAGGAGCTGAGCTCTCTCTTCACTGTGTGTGTCAGGTACAGACTCCCAGGTATTTTGGTGTCTGCACTGACACCTGCCTGCTTTCCCAGTTTGTGTTCAGTGCTTTCTCAAAGTGTGAATGACAAATGACATCTTGAATTCTTGGGCCTTCTGAAGACACATTGGGTACCTTGGAATGTTTAACAGAATTTTCAGAGTGCACCTGCTCTCGCAGTGTGAGAGGCAAACATGCTGTTGCAGGGTAACTAGAGGAAGTCACCAGGCAATTTTTTGCTCTCTAGGATGAAGGAGTTAGAAAAAGCCAAGTCTTACAGGGTGAGGCTGGGCTCTGCACCACCTCCCAGCCCTGCCCAGGACAGGCTCTCATTGGAGCTGGTCAGAGGCAAGGCAAGCTGGCCAGGAGGGGATGGTGATGGCACGGGTGGTGCTCCCGAGCCCTCACCACGGCTGTGTCTGGTGCATATTCCAGCACACTCCTGCTTGGTGTGTATTCCCAGCTCCAAAGAGCAGCTCCTGTAATGTCCCAAGGTGAACCTGTGTCAGGAGAGGAGCCAGGCAGGGAGATAATGGCTGAACTGGAGAATAAAGGCACCATGTGTCTCTCCTGTTCCAAACCGCTCTGATCTCAAACATCTCGCCTCAACAACGATCTGTTAGCGAGCTGCAAGCCAAGAATCTGTCAGAAGAATTTCAATACAATTCTGACAGGATCAGAACTAGATAGACTCAAACTTTACCAACCTGTGGCTAAACCAAAGCTAGTGGAGTAAGTGTTTGCCCAGGCAGGACAGAAGGTGAGCTTACTGGGATCTTCTTCACTGCAACTGAAACTCCCAAAAGCAGATTTATTTGGCATATCTAAATTCATCAGAGGAAATGGAGTGTTGATTTGAGTCCAAGAGGATGCCTTCATTACTTTGAAACTGAAAGAAGAGGTTGAAGCTGGAGCAGACAAGTGGTGCAGGCAAGGGGATGAAGTGAGACGTGAAGGAAGTTCCACAGAGCTTCTGGAAAAGCCATTTCCTGGCTGGGAGCAGCTCCTGGCAGAGGTGTAGATGGGAGAACAGGCTGTCTCCCTCCTTGGGACAGGATGTCACAAAAGGGATGTGAGGGGGGATTCCCAGCCCAGGCAGGGAATGTACACTTGAGTTATCTGAGCTCCAGAACTGTGGAGAGCCCCGGGCTCAGCTGGACACGGCGTGCCTCCTCTTTCTCAACATCTGTGCTCCTGTAAACTGATGTGGAACTGCTTCTGCCAGTTGTTTGTAGACCCTCCTGTCTGGTGCCTGGCGTGATTAAAGCCAGCAAAGAGATGGTTTCTCTCTGCCAGGCTCCTGCAGAGGAGGCTTGGGCCATCTGCTGAATGGTCTGCTGTGTTTCTGGCCGCTGGTGGCTGCAGCTCTGCTGCTGTGCAACAGCCACGTATGGAAAGCTTTAGCCTTTCATGTGGAAAACGGGAAAGACAGATGCAATCTGGGGCTGATATTGCTCTTGTATGTTTCCTCTCATCTCTCAGGAGCTCTCTTGCTGCTGCCTTTCCTCACTCTGGGCACCAGAGCTCCTCTTTTTACTCGATGGAGCAGGCACAGTCACTGTCCCCCAAGCCCAGATCCCTGCTGAGGGTGTTCCTCAGGGCCTCCAGAGGATAGGAACCATCTCCCCACGATGGTTGGGACATCAGCCTGTGCACATTGACACCTCACAGAAATGGCTGTTTGCAGAGGTTTTCCTGGCTGTCATTCCAGGTTCGAGTAGTGCACAGTGGGTGTGTGGTTAAGCCAGCAAAACCCCTTCATTAGAAAAGTGTGGAAAAAAGGTATCAGAAAGATTTAGGGTTTCAAAGAGGATCAGACCCAAATGCCCTGTCTTGCTGGTAGGAGGATGGGAGATTTAGGAGTAGTTAGCTTGAGGAAAAAAAAGCACCAAAAAGATGAGTAATACAGGCAGCTCCTGTTTTTTCTATTAAGTTTCTGGGCTACACAGATTTGTAAATGATGGCACTAAATAAGCAGCCGTGCCCAGGCTCCCTGAAAGGCTCTGGAATATCAGCAGCTGATGTCCCACAGAGCAGGGACACAATTGGGTCTGTTCCTCCAGACAATACACCTGTCACTGGGAACAGAAAGCTGGCAATTAACGGGGAGGCTCTGAGCTGGGCTTTCATCCCACACAATGGGAAGGGCCTGGAAGAGTGAGATTAGGGCTGGCATGTCCACATGAGATTGCTGAAACAAACCTCACTGAGACTTGGGGGCAATTAAGAAGCAAAAACAAGAAAATAAAACCCTGGTTAAATCTAACTCTACAAACAAGTTAGAAACAAACAAGTTAGAAAGCAAAATAGCCCTGGAACAGGATCCTTTGCATTAGACATGTGAGTCTGGGGTGGCAGAGGAAACTTTCTTCTCAGCTGAGAGTCTTGTCCTTGTCAGTGAATCATAGGAAATGAAACCAAGGGAGGCTCTGCACTCAAGGGCTGCAGAGTTCTGGGAGCTCTGCATTGCTCAGCCAGGACCAGGACTAAGCAGCAACCTCCACAGACAAGATTTTTTACCTGACTAACGCAAGTTCCACACCTGGGGACTCCATACCTTGCACTCTGAATGTTTAAAGGTCTCCCAAATGAGTGGCCCTACAAAGGCCCTGAAAGCAAAGCAGCAGCAGTGCCCTGACACAAGCAGGGTGTGACACAAGTAGTGTCAGTGGCTGCTTGTGACCAGTCCTGAGCCTGGAAGGGAGCAGCTGTTAGAAAGGAACTCACCTGGTCAGCAAGTCTCAAATGGTTTTTTTTCTCCTGGTGCAGGTGTTCTTCCAAAACACAGGAATCAGGAAAGCCAGAGGGAAATTAGGAAAATCGTTTCCTTGGTATCAGCTCCACATCCCCCGGATGTAAGTCAGGACTGCAGAGAGCTGTACATGTTCTCTGTGAGGAGGTGGTTGGTACAGGCAGGCTCTTGAGACCTCCACGGGTCACTCTGTCCCCTTGGGGAGGTATTGCTCTGCCTGTGACCTTGTGCCCTCTCCCCTCAGCTTCCTGGGGACCTGTCCATCACCTACCAGGCTCTTGATGGGAAGCCTGTAGCATCAGGAAGTTTGGGCAGGCCTGATGTGACAGACTTGGAAGGAGAAGGGGAGAGGAAACGAAGAGAAATAGACAAATAATGGCATTGCAAACGATCTGTGTGTCTGGCCATGAAATCACATCAGTGCAGACCTTCAGCGTGCAGGGTGAGGAACTTGTTCGGATACCTGAAGAAAGAGCTTGAGCACGTGTCCTCTCTGTCCCTGCCCTGCTGAGCTGTGGATGGGAAATGGCAGCTGCCATCCCAAGTGCCAGCTGTGCCCTTGATGGCTGCCCCTGGCCAGCCAGAGGTGGCTGTGCAGGTACAGACCTGTTCTCCAGGCAGGGGGAGCGTGGGGCCAGGGGCTGACCCCGTGTCCAGAGGGGCTGGGAGAGCTGTCTGGGTTTTCCCAGGCACTGCTGCTTCTGCCAGCTTGGGCCATGTGGGAGCTGGCTTGCAGTGTCAGAGATGGGGTGTCCTGCCCTGAGGGCTCCCTGGGAGCAGGAGCAGGAGCTGTGCCACGACCTGAGCACTGCAAGGCAGGGTGAATTGCCTCCTGAGTGCTGATGACTCCTTTTGGGAGAGCTGGCCTGCAGAACCCGCAGCAGCAGCTTGTGAAACATTCACAGGTGTGAAAGGGTGAAATAATTGTGATAAGCAGTGGTGTGACACACTTCCACAGCCCCAGTACTGGGGAGGGAGGTGAGTCTGCACCTCTTCCAGGGGTGCCTCCTGAGTCAGCCCTTGGGAAACCCTTCCTTGGGTCAAAGCTGATTCTGATGAGAGTTTGGGTGACACTAAACCGAGTGAGGAGGAGTTGGGTTAGAGAGTGTCAGTTCTGAGCAGTAAGCAGCAGGACAGAAAAAGGCTGCAGGAGAATAATGTGTACAGCTGGGTGAGGGGAATGCTGTTTTGAAGGGTAACTCTGCAAGGGACAGACTTGCACATGACTGAGTGATCCCTGACACGCTCTGTGCTTTGTTCCATTTCTCAGTGCATCTTGCTCAGACGCACGGCTTCTACCCCATTTGGCAAATATTTGATTTATAAAGATTAACATGTTGCTCGTCCATGTGCTGGGAAGGCTTGTGTCAAAGATGTGCCTTGAGGATGGCAGCCCAGGGTTTACTCACTGCTAAGGACACATTCCTTAAAATGCACCTGAGCTGATTTTTTAAATTGACTGAGTGTAAACAGAACTGCAACCTATCCCAAACCAAGCTAACCCAGAGTGACAGCATCACCCAAATGGCACAAAACAACTTGCCCTTTGCTCAGCTGCTTGTTAGAGAGATTTACCAGCATTAAAAGTGCTTTGGGGTTTTGCCATTCAACCATCCCAAGGTCGTATGTCTGCTTGCCAAGGTCTTCATGTGCTGGACAGACACCTCTTAACTCCAGGAACTCTGTCATTTCTGATTTTTGCTAAGATGTATGAATGAAGGTGATTCCAGGAGCTGCAGTTGCCCCAAGGAGACAGCTGGCTGGCTTTGTGGGAATTAGTGCTGATACAGTGAGGCACTGCCAGCACTGATGGCAACGAATCTGCTGCATGGCAGGGAGCAAACAGCTGGCAGTGCCCATTGTGCACAGAAATCGTCTGGAGAGCCAGGAGGTCCAAAGGAACCACACTTCCTGGGCTGTACTCTCTGGGCCCTTTTCAGTGGGATTTTTGGTGAAGCCAGTGAGATGCCAGCTGTTGGTTTCCACTTGCTGGCTGTGACCTTTCCTTTGAAATGGCAGTGATGGTCTCTTGCCAGGGTCTCTAGAGCCACCCTTGATGCCAGCCAAAGCATCAAGTCTTATTTGAAAGTCCAGGGTATACTTATGGAAATCAGTTCATGTTTAAATCCAGGTAACTGGTATAGGTGAGGTTGGAAACTTGGGTGGCATTCAGTGATCACAGGAAACTTCCCTTCACCTCCCTGCATGTGCACAGAAGGAAGGCTTTTTGAGTATAGAGAGAAGAGTGAGGCTGAGGGCTTGATCCCTTTTCTACAGCTACCAGAAAACTTTACTTTGTGCTCTTACAAAAGGTGATTCATTCTAAGACACAGGCACAAAGACCACGGTTTTGCTGTCTGCTGGGAAACTCTCATTAAACATAATCCAGCCCTAAATTTGAAATAATTTTGCAGTTTCCCTCAGAAGTTCTTTGGCGTGAAGCTGGGCTCTGTCTCGTGCCCTTTGCTCCCTCCATCCCAAGGGAAGCAGGACCCAGTGCTGGCCAAGCCTCGGTGGGCAGCAGAGCCTCCTGCAGGGCTGCCATGCTGTTGGCAGGCCCTTGGCACTCTGTGCCGCTCTGCCAGGAGTGCCAGGCCACTTCTCAACTGGCACCTAAGCTCCAGAGCAGCTGCCTCCAAGGGCCATTCTTCTGTGGGAGATTTATTGCCAAGAGCAGGGGCGTTGGGATGGGAAAATTGCCTTCATTCCCAGGCAAAGACCCTGAAGAACAAAAGGCAGTTGCTGGTGAATCCATGGTGTGATTCAAGCATTTCCTGGGATGGGAGGAGTGGGAGCTGTGTGCCTGTTGCTGTAGCAAAAGTGAGTGGGCATCCACCAAAGGAGCAGCTCTGGCTGGTGGGGTGAGGAGTGCCACAGCCATGGGGGTGACCGGGACCCTCCAGCCTTGGCATTCCCCCCGGGGCAGCTGCAGGCCCTGGTGGGAGGAAACGCCGGAACGCTGAAGCTGCTGGGGGAGGACATCGCACCGGGAGCCCTCTGGGCATCTCCAGGGCTGTCCCTCTTCAGCTGCACTCCTGGGCTGTTCTGGGCTCTCTCTGCTCTGAGCATCCCCAGCCACTGCCCCACTCCCTGATTTCTTTGCCAAGATCACGCACCAGGTTTTCTGGGAAGGTTTATTGGACACTTCTATGGAGCAGTGACTGCCCGGGAAGATCCCGGTGCTGCTGGCACAGCGGAGCGGGGAGGGCTGTGAGTGCTTTGCCGTCGGCGATGGGGTGGGCTGGAGGGGGGTCCCGGGGGGCGACCTGGGGTGAGGACGTGGGCAGTGGGGTGCGGGCACCCAGCAGCGCCCCGGGCACTCGGAGTCGCGGTCCCGCTGCCCGGCGGGCCCGGTGCGGGGAGCGGCGGCACCGTCTGTGTGCGGAGCTGCGGCGGAGCCCAGCGGGGCGGCGTGCGGGGAGCGGGGAGATGTGCGGGGCGGGGTGCGGGGCCGAGCTCCCGCGGAGCGGCCGCCGCTCCCTCTCTCGGCCGCTCCGGCCCCCGCCGCCGCGCCCGCCGGGCTGTCCTGTCGCGCTTGTCCCGCCGGAGCCACCGGGACAGGGCTGTCCGGTCGCGCTTGTCCCGCCGTGGCACCGGGACAGGGCTGTCCTGTCGCGCTTGTCCCGCCGTGGCACCGGGACAGGGCTGTCCTGTCGCGTTTGTCCCGCCGTGGCCACCGGGACAGGGCTGTCCTGTCGCGCTTGTCCCGCCGGAGCCACCGGGACAGGGCTGTCCTGTCGCGCTTGTCCCGCCGTGGCCACCGGGACAGGGCTGTCCTGTCGCGCTTGTCCCGCCGTGGCCACCGGGACAGGGCTGTCCTGTCGCGCTTGTCCCGCCGGGGCCACCGGGACAGGGCTGTCCTGTCGCTCTTGTCCCGCCGGAGCCACCGGGACAGGGCTGTCCTGTCGCGCTTGTCCCGCCGTGGCCGTGCCGGAGCTCGGCCCTGCCCGGGCTCCCCAGGGCGGCCCCAGCCCCGGGGTGCCCGGAGCCACCGGGCTCGCCCCACAGGGACACCGGGCTCTCCCAGCTGGGTCACCGCGGGCTCCCCACGGCCCCGTTTTTCTGCCCAAAGCGGGTTCCAGGTTCTGCCCGCACCATCTCCAGGGCCCTCCTTGGAGAAGCGGGCACCTGAGGCTACAGGTGCAGGCTGAGGAGCGGGACATTGGCCGTGCCATGGTTCCCTCTCACCCATCAGATTTATACTTTTCCCTGGAGGGCCAAGAGCTGCGCTGGGTGTTTCCAAAGTCTCTGCCGAGCTTTGGAAGCCTGTGAGCGCAGAGCCCGGGCTGCAGAGCGGATCTCCTCTGAGTCCCTTAGCAGCAAAGTGCTCCAATGTGCTTTTCCAGCGCGCCCGGGAGCGCCCGCGGGGAGCAGAGATCCCTCGCAGCCGGCGATGCCAGCGCCCAGAGCTCTGGGGCTTGTTTGCATTGGAGTTGTCAGTTTCCATCGTGTGTCTTTACGTGCCCTCATCTATGATTTTACTAGGCTTTTTACTGTCTGCACTCAGAGTTTCCTCCCCCTGGGGCAGAGGTGGGGAGATGGGGGATCACTGCCCAGCCCTGAGCTCCCTGGGATGGCTCCGCGGTGCTGGGCTCGGTGTTTGGACTCACGGAGGCTGGATTTGCTGCTCTGCGGGGTCTGCTCTGGTGCTCTGGTCCTGCAGGTTTTAAAAGCAACGAGAAAAGCCGACAATGATGCAACACAGTTTAATGATGCCATTTATGGTGGCTTTTTTATTTAGTTAATGCGGATGAAGAGGCTCTGTGATCTTGCCTGTTCCTTAATATTGCACATTTCTACGTTTTATGCTTAATTATTTTGTATCCTGCAAACATATGTTAAACTGAGACCTTAAGGTCTTCAAGAAGATCTGGGAATTCTTTGGATAAGGTACTATTTGGATCAGGTATTTCAGAGGGAGTCATTTTCTCCTTTTTGTTTCGAGTCTTTCTGAGGAAGGCAGCATTGCCAGGGAATTTCTGCAGAGTGCTTCTGACTCCGTGATGCATCTCCAGTAATACTTTATTTATTCTAGCAAAGGGTGAAATCTTCCCACCTCATCAGCATGTTTAGGAGAGACTTGAGACTTGATTCTTGCTTCTTCAGCTTTCTGGTGAGTACTACTGTTTGGGTTTTTTTTTATTCTGGGTATTTGAGACAATATTAATGTTTCTCTGCATGTTACAACACATCCTCTCCACCAGGTCGGTCTGTCCAGGAGTCTCCTTGCCTTTGCAGCCCTTGCCAAGAACCAGACTTCCAAAGGTTAGTGTTTTTATCAGCACTCTCTATGTGTTTTACAAGCAATATCCAGCACAGAGAAACAAAAAGTGTCTGGTGGTCCAAACAAAAGTAAAGAAACTTTTTCTGTTGCCTTGTTTTGTGCCTGAAATGCTGTTTGCAGAGCTGGTATTGCCAGGCTGTTTGCTCAGCTGCTGCTCTGTGCCCCACTGCAAGTGCAAACCAAACAGATTATTTTGTGCCTGAAAATTGCATCTGCAAGCACAGAAGCTGGGATGAGCTTTTTAGGGATAAAGCAACTAAAGTTGTTTTTGCATAGCTGCTTTGAACAGGCTTTTCTGAGGGCCATCCCTAGGCACAGCAGAGCAGAGTGAGCTTTTCCTTTGTGCTGAGCTTAGCATGGGCTGTGTGTCCCACAGGAGTGTTCCCATCTCCAGCCCTGGGCCCGAGGGCAGTCACAGCCCCCCCAGTTCAGCTCCCATGAGGTCTGAGCTCTGTCACACTATGCCCAAGGGCTGCATGGGGACATGAGCTCCTGCCAGCAGCTCCCCCAAGGTGCACGAGGCAGTGCTTTTAACCGTGGGCTGGACAGGCTTTCTGTTTCCCCAGGCTATGTGTGTCTTTCTCCAGATCTGGCTCCTGTCACAATTGAGACCCCAAGACACACGTATGAATATGTGGCCACTGCTCTGGACTGGTGGCAAGCTGACAGGTACTGTGAGCAGCACTTTGCCCAGCTGCTCCTTGAACCCCAGGACAGTGAGCAGGGCTCCTTCAGCAAACTGCTGCAGGCCCACCACATCAGAGGCTCTGTCTGGCTAAAGGAAAGGGACAGTGTCCTGCACAAAACAAAGAGGAGACGTGAGTATAAGACATGCTTTCATACTGAAAAATATGATTGGAGAAGTTGTCCCTTGTGTTTTTATTGTCACTTTATTTGCCTATGCTTCTTCCTTTCTGCTGACTGAAATTCTTCCTTCTAGGTGGCCACACTGTGCCAGTCCTGGTATTCAGGGACAAAACAGACACAAAGTATGTGAAGGTGCTGTCTGACTTCCCGGCCCTGCCTGCTGTCACAGCCTGTGCCCACCTGCAGTGGGACACCAGGAGCCAGGAGATCGCCACCATCTTCTCCTACGCCGTGCCTGCTTTCATCAACGAGTTCCAGCTGCGTGGCTTTGTGGACGAGGAGGGCTTTGTTCGCTTTGCTCTCATTGTCCACGGGCACCATTCCCCTTACCTGCCCGTGTTCCGTGCTGATGGCCAGTGGCATCACTTCTGTGTCACCTGGCAGCGGGAGAACGGGACCTGGGCCATGTACGCCGATGGGAAGAGGAGGGCAGCAGCCAGTGGTTTGTGCTCTGGGGGGCCCGCTGCCCCCCAGGCCATCTCTGGCCAGGGCACCTTCATCGTTGGGCAGGATCAAGATTCCCTGGGGGGCACCTTCAGGGCAAAGGAGTCCTTCAGTGGGAACATCACTGACTTGCACATCTGGCAGAAAGTCCTCAGCCCCGAGCACATCGAGAGAGTTCGCTCCTGCTGGGTGGTGGAGCAGGACCTGGTCTTTGGGTGGAGCTCAAACGCCCTGGAAGTGGAGAGCACTGTGCAGGCAGTGGCCACACAGCTTCTGTGCCCAGGTAAGTCTCAGTGTCCTGGTGGCCCCTCCCCTGGCTCTTGAGGCACAAACCACAGAGTTTGTTGTGCCAGGGCTTGCAGGAAAGGCAGTAGCTGCTGGGGATGGCGTGTCCCTGGGAGACCCTTCTGTCCGTGTGTGTTTCCACAGGGCCTGTGGAGGAATGCAGAGTTCTGGAAGTTGGCAGCCCTGGATTCAGTTATGCATCTTGTTTGCAGCCTTTGCCTTTCATCTGTCACTACAGCAAGGGTACAGCATCTGTTGGTTATTCACGCATTGCTTCGAACACACACTCCTGGAGGTCCTGGCTGGGCTGCTGGCCAGGGATGGGGGGGCCCTGCTCTGCAGGGGTCACATTCAAAACCCTGGGGGGCTGGCACTTTGCTCCAGCTGCCTGCACTCTGGCAGGGGGTTTGGCTCTTCCCCAGCTGAGCTGGGCAGTGGTGGTGCACCCTGCATGGCTTCTGGGTGCAGGGCTGTGTGTGCCTCCCAACCCAGGCATCCCCAGGCTCGTTGGCCAGGGGAGCATGGGGAGAGGCAGAAAAGGAGTGTGAAACTGTCTCTCCAGATGGGATCTTGTGCTAAAAATAAAATACAGCTGTGAAACCTCCTTGTCCTGCCTGTCCTGCAGACTTAGCCACCATCTGAGGACCATTGCCCAGGCTTTGAACGTGGCATGTGTTAACCATGCTGTGGGACACCCCAGCAGTGGTTCTGGTTCTGGTTTGTCCCCAGATGCATACTGGCAACTGAAAAGAGCTCAGCTGGAGTCCAGCCACTCGCTCGCCAGCCGTGTGAACACCCTTGCAGTGAGGACTGTGGTGAGTCCTGCAGCCCCAGCAGTGGCAGCTGGCACCTGGGGCAGGCAGGAGCTGCTGGGCTGGCCGTGTTGGCACCTAGAGCTCTTTGAGGTCACTTTGCCAGCAGTTCTGCCTGGGACCTTTCCTGAGACCAACACAGCTGTAACTTCTGCTGTGATCAAGCAAGCAGCATTTCTTCAGATTGACTCATTGCACTGAGGACAAGAGATCCCTTCCCCTGGGATATTCCTGGTTGGCCAGACAGGCCCTGATGCCAGCAGAGGCCTGCAGGACACTGCCAAGGCACAGCTGAGGATCAGGGAGAGTCAGGGCTCTGCACTGAACTAAACCCTCTATTCCATGACAGATTCCTGACAGTGTCTTCACAAGTGGCGTGCAAGTCATGAACCTCTCTGTGGCTCTCAATGCTCTGGATGTCTTGGCAACTGTTCTGAGAGAAGGAGAAGTGCCTGTGCTTGAGCCATCTGACCTCCTTGCAGTCCTTCAATTACTAAAGCAAGTTTCAGATTTGGAAGTCCAGGAGGGAGATGAGCTGGAGATGTTGGAGCAGTTGGGCCAGTATTACATGGAAGTAACTGAGTTAATTCTGGAAGAGCAGAACACTGGGACATGGTCATTGATCAGCCAGGTAATGGTGTGTGCCTCACCTGCTCCTCCTTGGCCTGCTGCACCACACAGGCTGTCCTGCTGTCCTTGAGTCTCAACTTCTCTTTTTCTTTCTGCCAAGGACCAAACATTTAAGGAAGCTCTTGTGAGCTGTGGGAAGGGAGGGCTGACGGTGCACGTGCTGGCTGCCATCACTCTCCCTGTCTTTGCAGGTTATCAGGGGGCCCATGGCTGTGGTTGAGCTCTGTGACAGAATGGTGTCACTCTTGGTCCCACTGCTGACCACAGAGAGGACAAAGATCACGATCCAGCATGGGAATATTGGTGAGTGGCACCAATATTGGAGGGCATCTCACCGAGACCCAGATCAGTCACCCTGTCTGGTTCTCAGCCCAAATCCACTCCTGGGTCCTCTGCTCCTCTGGCTCACCTCTTGCCAGCCCTGCAGCCTGCTCCCCATTTCCTCTGTGCAGAGTGTCACAGTGTGAGGGCACCTCTCAGGCTGTGGATTGCAGGAGCATTGCAAGAACCCTTGGGGCACGGGGGAAGCTGAGCCCAGATGCTCTTGGTTTGCACAGAAAGGGACCTGTCTGCTGCTGCTGTGGGTCCTGGCTGGCCTTGGCTGGGATTACTGTGTCCCTGGGGTACTTTGCTGTAGCTGTAGCTCTGGAGGAAGGCTGAACCCTGCTTCAGCACCTGGTTTTACCTGTGCACAGGGGTGGAGGTGAGGGAGCTGGAGCTGAGCGAGCAGCAGCTGAGTGGTGAGGCATACATGGTCCAGACCCTCGAGAAAGGCACACACGACCTCATCGAAGTTCCCGTGGAAGAAATGCAAAGGCTGAAATCCAGAGGTTTGTTCCCACACCTGAGCTTCCCCTGGTACCTCTGCATGGCCTTCCTTAGTGCCACAAGCTCCTTACCTTGGCCACGTGAGGTCTGGAGAAGCGTGGGGAGGGGACACCCTCGGTGAAAGGGGGATGGGCCGTGGGGGAGAGGATCTGTTCTGCCCCTCTAGAGACACAGCTCGGAGCTGAGGGGGTCTGGACCCCCAGCATCACCCCCCAGGGGAGGGCAGCGTGTCCAGCGCTGCCCTGTGCTCTGTCCCTGTCCCTGTGCCGTGTCCCTGCAGGTCTGCACAGAGTCACAGTGAAGAACATGTGGTTTGGCTACGGCTCCCTGCAGCGCTGCCTGTCCAGCAGTGCTGCCTCCCGGGACACGGCTGCCCCTGACGGGGGACAGAAGTGAGTGAAACAGAGCCCCCCGCAGCCAGGGCTGCCCTCAGCGCCGCGGAAGAGCTCGTTTTCAAATCTGCATTGAGCCGATGCCTCGGTTTTGGGGTCACCTTCATCCCGATCCATCTCAGCCCTGGCCCTGGGGCTGCCCCGTGGGTGTCCCGTGTGCCTCTGGGTCCCGCGGGTTACAGGGCACAGAGCCCGCAGGGGCTGGGCAGGTGCCCTCCGGCCGGGCACCGGTGTCCCTGGCACGGTGGCTCCGGGGCCGGGCTGGCCGCGCTCCCGCAGCACCGAACACTAGGTGGGGATGGCCGCCCGCGCATCTCCCGCACGGCTCAGCCGCTCCTCCCGAACCCTCGGGATGCTCCGGTGCCCGCCTCAGCCACGGGCAGTGCTGGGGCTGTGCCCGGTACCCCAAGGTCCGCTCTGCCCCGTGCCCGGCCCGCCGCAGGACCCGGATCCCCGCAGCCGTCCCGTACCCCGGAGATCCCGTTCCCGAGCCCGTGCTGTGCCCCCTGCCCCTGTGAGCAGCCTCCTTCCCCGGCAGGTACCCGAGCACCACGGTGGGCACAGCGGTGATCTCTGCCACCCTGCTCAGCGAGCACCAGGAGATCAGCGCGTCCGTGCGCTACCGCCTGCAGCACCGCGCCCAGGTACCCCGGGCTGTGCCCAGCGGCACCGCCCGGCCCCACCCGGCTCTGCCCAGGCACGGCTCAGCCCCGGGGCTCTGGGGTGGGGCCGGCCCTGCCCTGACTCCTGTGTTTGTCCTGCCCTGACAGACCCTGTCCCAGCCAGGGCGGTGACCGGCAGCCCGTGCCCAGCAGGGAGTGCCTGTGTGACCTCTCCTCTCCCCTCTCTGCCTGCAGGACCTGCCCGATACTCTGCTGGGGCCCGTCTGTGCCTTCTGGAACTTCAGCCTCAGGTGCCTTGTTTCAGTTCAGGTCCCCAGATTCATGAGCTTTTTATTTCCACTGGAAAATCAAACATCTCAATATAAATGTAATGGTAAGAGTAGAGATCTGGGGGGGTTTGCCTCCTCTGCATGCTGACATCCCCTGTCTGCTGGAGCAGAATGCTTTCCTGGGAAGATTTCCTTTGGAGAAGTCACTGACAAGCAAGTGACCTTTAATGAGGTATATACAACTCAAATGGAAAGCCCCAGTTAATTATGGTCGTTGCCTGTGACAAAGAAGAGTTAGCCCAAGATACACACCCCAAAGACATGCAGGACTCCAAGCCTCATAAATCCTGGCACTGGGATGTGTTTGTGCTGAATGTCACTGTGGTGAGAACACTGAGGCTGTGATATATTATAAATTGGTAATTAAGTCATTTGAGTGAAAAAAAACTTTACTTAGAGTCCCAGACTTGCAGCAGGCATGAATCAGGTAGGGGAAGGTGGGAAGGGTGATGTTGGAAAGAGCTGGTTATTGTCCAAAGGATCCAGCAGCCCTGCTCTGATCCTGACCTTCCTGGGCTACTGGGAGCTCAGGGGGCAGGGGGACAGAGCTGCAGCCGTGGTCCCTGCCCAGGGAATTCAGATGGGAGCATTGCAGGATGGCTGGGACAAAGGGTGAACCAGAGGGAAGTCCCTGTGAAGACCTGTTTCTGATATCCTCATCTTCCTCCTTTAAACTCTGCTTTTTCTGGGACAGTGAAATTCCATCGTGCCCTGGTTTCTGTGGAAGTGAAAGGTAATTTCCCTGTGTTTTCTCTGGTTCTGCTGCACGTTAGCCCAGATGCTGGTGGGATGTGGTCCACAGCTGGCTGCTCTGTGGCCAAGTCTCTCCCAGACTCCACTGCCTGTTTTTGCAACCACACCACCAATTTTGCCATCCTGCTGCAGGTGTACGAGCTGGAGGTAGGTGAGGAGCCTGGCTCTGGGTGGGTGCTGGCACTGCCAGCTGGTGGGGTTAATCCAGGAGGGATTTGAGTCTTTTGCTGTTTCATGTCTGGAGCAGAGGACCACCACAGAGGAGTTCACCCTGCAGACTTTGACTTTTATTGGATGTGGAGTTTCCTTCTGTGCCTTGATGGTCACCTTCATTTTGTTCCTGGTAGTTGGGTAAGAAAAGCCTGGGCACTTGCAGCCTTCTCTGTATTTTCTACTTGGTATTTTCCCTCAGAGCCTTTCTCAGAGTGTCCTTTGTCAGCGTGGGGTGGGGCAGGGGCGTGGGAAGAGGTGGGAGCTGCCCTGTGCTCCGTGGCAGAGGGGAGTGCTTGTTGTTGGCTGGAGAGGGGCTCGGCCCTGCTTGTTTCTGTGGAGATGCTCACTGATCTGTGCACACTCCTGCGTGTCTGTGGCAAGGTTTCTATCAATTGCTAACGATATTTACTATAAAAGCTGCTCTGCTAGAATTAATTTTTATAAAATAAATGGAGCAAGGACTATTTCTTTGATATCAACCCTTCTGTGTCACTTGGCAAGCACAGAGATCTGCCTTGTGAGCGTGGCAGGGGCTCCCTCCACCTGCCCCCCACCTGTGCCCTGGAATGGTGGCCAAGGGCTGAGCAGCTGTACCCAAGAGTGTCCCCAGCACCAAGGGCTTGCACAGCAGGGCTGCCCTCTGCCCCTCTGACTCTCATCTTTGCAGGGAGTGGCAGAGAGACCACAAGTTGCCCAGGCAGGCCTGCACAGCCTGAGGGTACAGGGAGGACCCTTTTGTGTGGCTGCAGCTCAGGGGTCCCTCTCTCCCCCCCAGCGTCCCCAAGAGTGAAAGAACAACTGTGCACAAGAACCTGATCCTGGCCCTGGCTGCAGGAGAAGCTCTGCTCATGTTCAGTGAGTTGGCCAAGCCCAGCCAGGTGAGCTCAGCAGGAATGGCCCCTTCAGCCCACATGGCCAGGCTCCAGCATCTCTGTCAGAGCAACAGAACAGAAGCATTTATTAATTCCCTTAAATTAATTACCTTACCTTTTATTAATTACCTGGCATTGAGGGTAGATTTGTAGCTGGCACTGGGGGTAGAATTGTCCCTCTGTTTGGAGATGCACAAATATCCCTTGTCAGTGTGGTTTCTGTCCCCTCCAGGTGCTGTGTTTCATGGTCACTGCCTTCCTGCACCTCTTCTTCATGGCAGCCTTCTCATGGATGCTGGTGGAGGGGCTTCTCCTCTGGAGCAAAGTGGTGGCAGTCAACATGAGTGAAGGCAGGAGAATGAAGTTCTACTACGTGACAGGCTGGGGTATCTGCACACTCCTCTGCCTTGGCTCCTCAGGAAAATATTGCTTTTCTTTTCTAGTGAAAGTTTTGATAGGAGAGATGCACAATCGTTTGATTTAATTTAATATGAGAACTGGCTCTCTTGAACTATTTGTCAAATTGCTAGTCTCAGAATATAGGTTGAGCAGCATTTCTGTTATACTTCTAAATCCAGGAGTTCAGCAAAAAAAGATAGAGGAGGAGATTAATGGTAAGTTCTTGTTCTTGGAGAGCATCAGCGCTGTCTGATAGTAATTAAATATAAATGTGTTCCTCACTAAGCACCTTTTATTCTGAGGGAGCCCCTTAGGGACATGGAATGATTTGAATAAGCTGAGTTTTGTGTCAAAGAGGAGCCTCTTTAGGGATGTGCTGCTCAAGGAGCACACACCTCGTTGGACACTGGGCAACCACTTCAAGTGTTTTGGGTTGGTTTATGTCTTTGATTTTCTATTTTGTTAAAAAAGCAATCTGAGGAATAAATTGCTTTGGTCAGGACTCAGGACTTGGAGTGCTTTATACCTCAGAGAAAGATGCTGACAGCTTGTAAATCTGGCTGTGTTGAGCCAGGACAGATTTCAGCTGCAGAGGATTGATATTGCTCGTGGGGTTTTGGAGGCTCACGCTGAAGTCTGGCTGGTCAGGGGGGTTTTGAAGCCATTGTCTGGTGCACAGTGCCCTGCTTGGGGCATGTCTGCTTTTCCCAGGGTTTAACCTGTGGGTTTTTCTGCAGGGCTTCCAGTCCTTATCGTGGGGGTGACCCTTGCAGCTTCCTTTAACAAGTATGTGGCAGCCAACCACTGCTGGCTGAACGTGCAGACCAACGTCATCTGGGCCTTCGTGGGGCCTGTGCTCCTCATCCTGGCTGTGAGTGCCAAACCCTGCTGGGAGGGTGGGGGTCCCTGGGGTCTGCTCCCAGAAAAGCAATGCAGAGTCAGGGCTGCAGCTCATTCTGCCTGCTGCTTTTAGAGGAAACATGTTGTTTTACTTTATATAGGCTACTGCAACACAAGTAAATCTCTTTAATCACAAAAGCTTTTTGATAGGAAAAAGGGCTTTAAGAAAATTTTGCTGACCAGTGTTTGGTTGGCTGTTCAGTTGGGAGTGTGGTGTGTGACATTGCCTTAGCTAAGGGTCTGATCAGCATCCTGAAATATCATTGTACAAAACACAGCAGCAGAAAAGGTCCAATGTTTATGGGGTCCAGAATAGACCTTAAACAGGGAAGAGGTTCTGTAGGAGCAGTTTTGGGATAAGTTTCCTTGATTTTATGCCTGTGCAGAGAGCTCTGTGAAGTGTTTCGATTGCTTTCCTGGTAGTGCTATTTGTCCCCAAGTTCTGACCCTAGTTTCCAGCAGAGGGGTGTCACCCTGTGGAGCTGAGGCTGCAGGATGTCAGTGAGCCCAGCCCTGTGCCCTGGCAGGTGAACAGCTGGGTGCTGCTCCGGGTGGTGACGGTGACCGTGGCCAGCGCCCGCAGGAGATCCAAGATGCTGACCCCCAACAGCAGCCTGGAGAACCAGATTGGAGCTCAGCTCTGGTGAGCAGGGAGGGCCTGGCTCCCCCAGCTGTGGAAATCTGTGGGGTGGTGTGAGTTACGTGGAAGAAATGCTTCCCAGTGAAGCTGCTGAGGCACTGGCACAGGTTGGCCGGAGGAGCTCGGCCGAGTGAAAGACAGTGAGCTGTGAGAGTCAGAGCAGCAGGGGCAGAAGGGGTCCTCTCCCCAGGGCAGCTGGGTCTCACCCAAAGACAGACAGTCTCTAACCCCAGCTGAGAAGCCCAGCCAGCACCTTCAGCTTGGGGTGCTGGTCTCCATCTGCACTCACACTCCTAAATCTCACCCCTGTGGGACAGGAGACCCTTGGCAGTGCCTGCAGAAATCCAGGCCTGGGGCTTGGTGGGTTGAAAGGAAGGCTGGTGAGGGTTACACACACAGGGGGAGAGGCAGTGGGGACTTCTGTAATCAGTCAATACTGAGAGACCTCTAAAAAACTGCTGCCTGAGTCATTACTTTATCATGCTCTGTGAATTTTTATTGTTGTTAGCTGGCGCCGGATACCCCTGCTAGACACGCATTGTTCCCCTGTAGCATAAATAAATTTTCCCAAATTTACAGAAGCACAAAGATAGGGCATTGCTGGAGGGCAGGGTGACATCCATGTGCAAGGAAAACAAATAGAGAAACCCTCCTTGCAGCAGAAATTGGGGGGAAATAGCTGTTTTCTCATGGCTGATGACGTCAAAGAGCTCCCTTCTCGCTAACTTGCAGTGATAAATGAAGAGCAGGGCTGGCACACTGGGGTCTGGGAGGTGAAATATTTGGTTGTTCCTGTCTTAACTTATTTTGTTTGCAGAGGAATTTGTTCCACAGCTCCTGTCTTGCTAGTGTTTCATCCCTGAAGTGTGCCCGGGTAACCCTGAGCTCTTCCTCCCTCCAGGGCCACGGCCAAGCCCGTGCTGGTGCTGCTGCCCGTGCTGGGGCTCACCTGGCTCTGTGGGCTCCTGGTGCACCTCAGCATCGTCTGGGCCTATGTCTTCATTGTGCTCAACTCCCTCCAGGTGAGTCCTGCACCACGTGGGTGCCCGGGGCACGGCCAGGCTGGCGCCTGCAGGGCACTCTGCCTGTCCTTGTAGCCAGGGACTCTTTAGCTCTGAAGCCAGCCCAGCCTTCCCAAGCCACTGGGCCATTTTGTCTGAGGAAACTCATTTCATCCTTCCAAGATACAAAATATAACTCTGGAGACCCTGCATGGCCCTCAGCACCAGTCTCTGGCAGGGTCCTGCTGGTGCCACAGGTTCCCAGTTGGGATCTTGTTTCTTGGGCTGGTTTTTCTCACATCAGTGTGCTTCCAAAATGGCAATTACAAACTCATTAGAGTTTTTATTTGCCCGTATAATGGGTAATTAAAATGGTACCTGTGCAGCCAAATGGGGCAGACATCCCTCCTGCTGTTTGCACCTGGGAAATGAGCCTCTGCTGCAGGACAGGGCTGGCCCTGGGGCTGCTCCCAGGACCTGGGGAAATCTGGAACTCAGGGACACACGGTGACAAAACCGCCTGGAACACGTGCTTGCCACGACCCAAAGCATCAACAGAGGCCTGCAAACCTGGAGAGAAGGCAGCTGTAGATGGAGCTAGAGAAGCACTGCACAGCCCTGCACAGCCCTGCACAGCACGGCCCTGAGGGGAGGGGGGAGTTCTCAGCAGGCAGGTGGGAGCAGGGAGGGGTGAGCATGGGGCAGCCCAGCCCTGGGGCTGGGGCTGTGCCCCACCAGAGGTGCCCACGGGCACTCCCTGGACAGTCCCAGCCCTCGGCACTGCATATTCAGGGTCCCTTGCCCGGTGCTTGAGGACAAATCCTTCTCCACGGGATCCAAGCCAAGGGACAAACTGGGCACTGCCCTCCAAACCCCTGGGATCAGAGAGTTTTGCAGCCCATCTCCCATTTTGCTTCTGTTTCAATAGAAGTTGGCTCCTGCTGCACTCAGGTCTGCAGTGCTTCCCTCTGGCCCCCTTGGCTGTCTCCAGCCCAGCGCCAGCCCTGCTCTCCTGGGTGACTCCTGGCCCGTGGTGGCCCTGTCACCACCTGCACACGAGGGGTGCCTGCTCAGGGCTGCTCAGGGATGCCAGGGATGCTCAGGGATGCTCAGGGATGGGTGCCTGCTCAGGGATGCTCAGGGATGGGTGCCTGCTCAGGGATGCCAGGGATGCTCAGGGATGGGTGCCTGCTCAGGGATGCCAGGGATGCTCAGGGATGCCAGGGATGCTCAGGGATGGGTGCCTGCTCAGGGATGCTCAGGGATGGGTGCCTGCTCAGGGATGCTCAGGGATGCTCAGGGATGGGTGCCTGCTCAGGGATGTTCTGTTCTGGCTCTGCTCCAGGGCTGGGTGCTGCTCAGGCACATCCGTCAGGCCCCGGTGGGAGGCTCCAAGGCCAGACCAGGGCTGCCTCTCCACATCTCTGCTCTTAAGGATATCAGGAGGATGGCAGGAGGCCTGTCTTGATCATAATTAAGCAGCATCAGTTCTCTGTGTCTCCTGATGCCATGCTTGGGTTATTGAGAGGAGAGAACTGCAGGCTCTGAGCCGTGTGGACAGTCCTGGCTGTGCTGTACTCGTTTGCCTCTGTCCCAAGTTCAGGACAATCTGCAGATTGCCCTAGAGGAGAAAAAAATGCTGGTGAGAAGCTGCAGAGTTGAGAGAAAGCCATCCTGTTTCAGCCCCTTTGCTTACTTCCTATGGATCACTTGGAATTTCCTTTGAGGCCAGAGTGTTCCTTCACGTGTGGGTCCTGCGCAGTTGCTCTCTTGCTGGGGTTGTTTTCTGTTTGACTCTGTTTGTCTGCAGCAGCCCAAGCCTGTCTTCAGGGCTGCTCTGTGTGCTGGCACCAAACATGACAGCTCCTTCTGCAGCCAGGCAGTGCAGGAACCCGGGCAGAGCCTGAACAGCAGGAGGGAGCCCGTGGTGCTGTGGGGCAGGGGCAGGAGCAGGGTGGAAGGGGAGGGGGCAGGACGGGCTCCCCCAGAGCTGCATCCCTGCTCCCACCCACTGCTGCAGCTGGGCCTCCTCTCCCTCCTCGCCCTCCTCCCTCCCCGCTCCCCCTCCCCAGACTCATCCAGAATGATTCTTTCAAGGAAGACCTGCCTTGGAAGCCTGGCCAGAAATCTGGTCTGGGGGAGTGACCAGCATTGCTGGCTGAAGGACAGGTCAGGGCACGGTGCCAGGGGCTGCTGCCATTGCCAGGAGCTCGCAGATGAGAGCAGGGCTCGTTGGAGACAAGATGGATTGCATCTCTTGCTGCAGCTGATTTATCTAGCTGCGATAACAAAACACCCACAGATATAACATAAATCTGGTGGGCCAGATAGGGCTGCCTTAAGGCCAAACCCGTGGGTCTGGAGCTGTAATTAGCCCCAGGCTGTGGCCCCCAGGCAATGCCTGGCCTGGGCACGTCCCTCACACAGCTGTGCCCAGCGGTGCCCGGGCTGCTGCTGCTCTCTGGTCCTCTCCTGGCGTGTGAGAGCAGCAGGCTCTGTGAACAGCCTGGTCTCAAGGGTGGGAGGGTTTTCCTGCCTGGCTGTCCCTGCTGGGCTGTGCCCACCCTCCGTGCCAGTCTCACCCATGCCAGGGCTCCTCAGCCCCTTTGCTCCGTGCAAGGAGCACAAACCAGCCGTAATCTCTGACCCTTCCTCTGCTCTCTCCCTCCAGGGCCTGTACATATTCCTGGTCTATGCTGTCTACAACAGTGAGGTAAGAGATGGGTTCAGTCCCTGCTCACAGCAGCTCTGTGCTGGCATCAGGGGGAGCTGGGTGCTGGCAGCTGCAACAGGCAGCACAGCCCCACGGAGCTGCTGGACCCTGGCTGCTTTTTCTGCAGGACTTGCTGGAGCATCTCCAGCTGTGCTGGGGCTGCTGTGGCCCTCTCTCATGTCCTTGCTCTGCTGCAGGTGAGGAATGCCATCCAGAGGATGAAGGACAAGAAGAAAGCCCTCTCATTCACAGTAAGTTGGGAGGAATCCCTGCTGCCCCTTCCTCCATCAGAGGAGGGTCCCAGCTGGACTGTGGGTCTGCTTTGGGGAGATGATGATGGAAAGAAATCCTATTTTTTTATTTTTGTCTGCCTTCTTTGTGGTCTTGTTGGACACCACAGACCCAAAGACAGCCTACCCCTATGAGGCAGCAGCCTGCTCTGCCAGGGTGGGATGGGAGCCAAAGCAGTGATGATGAAATCCATCTTGCAAGTCAGATCTGGCTGTAGCAAAGACTCGTTGCAGTTTTCACTGTCCTGTATCTCTTGCCTGTCATTCCAGAACTGCTCTCATCCCATCAACTACTTATCCAGCCCAAGGAACACGACCTCCTGGGACACAGGGAGGCCGAGTCCTGCAGCTGAGCCTGCCCTGCCAAGCCCTGTGCAGAGAGGCCCTCCAGTGAAGAACATCACCAGCAAAGGTAAGAGCATTGCTGCTGCTGTGAGCCCAGGCTGGGTGGTCTCATCAGCATCTTAGGCAGCATTGCATTCTCCTGAGGCAAAAATCCACCTCAGTGTCTTAAAATTAATTTGCTGGAGGAGAGGCAAAGGTGACAGTAGAAAATAGGGATTTTGGCTTTGGGGAAAAAAGGTTTTGCATTCTCCAACCAGTTTGTGGGTGCAGTGATGCAGAAAACCCATTTGGTCCCTTTGCTTCAGTGGGGGACACAAAGCACCAGGTCCTTGGGAAAGCATGAATATTTCTGTTCTCTGGTCTATGAACTCATTGTGCTGCTTCACCCTTTAGGAAATTTTGGAGCCAAAATTCCCATGGGCATTTCATCTATTATGTCACCTGAGAGACAGGTATGTAACAGCTCCTGCTATCCACCTTCACCCAGAGCACAGCACTTCTGTGGGACACCACCTGAGCCTGGGCAGGGGCACAGCAGGGCAGGGCACCTGCCCAAGGCCAGGAGTGGTCCCAGAACAGCTGAATTCCAAGGCAAAGGCTCACCCTGGGCCCATGGGGAGCCAGGAGGGTGCTTAGAGCAGGGCCCTACAGGAACACGAGGTGCTGCTGAATCTGGGCCATAAAGCCCCAGGCTGAGGTTGGTATGGGTCGAGCAGGAGGCTTTCCCAAGGCCAGCAGGTTGAATCAGGCGGTGGGGCAGGTGCCATGGGCAAGCCTCACCTCTCCCAGGAGGGCTGTGCTGCCTGCACTGGGATGGAGAGCTCAGCAGGGCACGGCCTAAAGCAGGGAACAATTTAAATTTGACCACTCTGCTCCCACTTCCATCTCCTGCTTTTGAAATGATCATCAGTCCTCGTGTACTTGACATACAAGTGCTGTAATTCCCTCAGAATAAAATCCAGCACTACTTTCATGAGTCTCTCACTGAAGGATCTCTCTTTCCCTCTCTAATATTTATCCTTTGAAAACCTATGTCACATAGACAGCTCTTATTTATCCAATAGATAATACTTCTACAGCTGGCATATCGTTCTGAAGCCGCTCAGTAAAATCCATATTTCCATCTCTTGTGATCTATATTGTGGTTAATGCTGCAGCACCAGGCCCCCTGTGCTGTGCAGCACCAGGCCTCCCTGGCAGGGCATGCTTTTCTCAGGCAGCCAGGTGCTGGCTGTGTGAGCCAGGGTCAGGGCTGAGCTCCTGGCACCAGGCACAGGACGTGGGCCACGGGGATGAGCTCAAGGACCCGAGATCCCCGAGGCAGGGGCATCAGGGGGCAGCAGATCCCTGAATGCCAAGGCCGTGGCATTTCCCAGCAGGCAAAGACAGAAAGTGCTTCCCTCCTGGGAGGGTCTCTGAGAGCTTTGCTGTGCATAAACACTGCATTTTTACTGTGCTGGCTCCCTTCCTGGCCAAGGCGGGTGCAGCAGGGCTGAGGCTGCTCCCGGTGCCTGCAGCTCCTGGGGCAGAGCTGGCAGGGCCTGTGAGCCCTGGGCATGGCAGGGCTGGGCACAGGGCTGGGCACACAGGGTGCTGGGCATGGCCCAGGGCTGGGAACAGCAGGGCTGAGCATGGCAGGGCTGGGCATGGCAGGGCTGGGCACAGGGCTGGGCATAACAGGGCTGGGCATGGGAGAGTGCTGGGCATGGCAGGGCCGGGCACAGGGCTGGGCATAGCAGGGCTGGGCATGGCACAGGGCTGGGCACAGGGCTGGGCACAGCACAGGGCTGGGCACAGCACAGTGCTGGGCATGGCACAGGGCTGGGCATGGCACAGGGCTGGGCACAGCACAGTGCTGGGCATGGCACAGGGCTGGGCACGCCTGTGCCCTCTCGGTGTGCCCTGTGCCGTGCTGTGCAGGGGCTGCTGTCAGTGCCCCCAGTTATGTAAGCCAGGCTGTTTCCCTGCTCCCTGGCTGAGTCACGGCGAGCAGCACATTCAGAATGTCACTGGCAGCTGCACAATAGTTTGGATGAAGAGAAGATGCTACTTAAAGGCGTTTGAAAACACTTAAAATGACAAAACACTGAGCGAATGGAGATACAAACACAGACAAGATGTTCTTCGTGTTTCAGCTTTTTTAAATGTTGTTTGGTGATCTTTGTTGTTGTTGGACTGGGAGTAGGAATTTCACATCTCCCCGAGCATTAACACCCTCTGAGCACAGAGTGCAGACTGTGTGGGCTCTTCCCACCACAGCTCAGGGGTGCTCTCGTCCTTTCCTGGCTTTTCCTGTGGTGTCCAGCATGGCATCCAGCCTGTGGGTGCCCACGGGGCTGGACGGGTCCCCAGAGGGGGCATCAGGAGAGGGGCAGCTGTGTCCAGGGACCCTGTGCCAGGTGCCCGTCCCTGGGGCTGGCATGAAGGCTCTGGTTCCCAGCCTGTGCAGGGACAGTGGGTGGGTGGGCTCTGGGAAGCCCTGCCTGGCCCCAGGGAGTGTGTTGGGGGCAAAGCCAGCAGAGCCACACCCTCTGCTAACACACCTTCTCCCCTCTTCCAGGCCGTGGAGCTGACAGCCTTCAAATGCTCAGGTAACCTTTGCCTGCATCATGCTCTGCAGATTTTGGGGCTGCTGGTTCCTGTGTTGGGTGGTGGGGGCTGCCCAGAGGGCAGCTGCTTTCTGCTCAGGCTTCAGGGTAGTATTATTTCCAAACTGCCCTGGTGGGTGCTGCCCTGGCCAGGCTGTGGGAAATCCCTGTCCCCTGAACAGAGGAGGGACAGGTGGGGGCTGTGGAGCCCCAGCAGCCCTGCCAGTGGCACTGCCTCTCCTGGCAGCACGCATGGATCAGCCAAAGGTCCCATCCCAGGGCACCTGCCTGGTTTCTCCCCATGTCTCTGCCCCGTTCTTGCTGCCCATCCTTGTCTGCTCCAGCTCCTGGGGGGCACAGGCAGGGCCAGGTGGCAGAGGGGCCCTGCAGGTTCCTGGTGCTGAGTCTGTGCCTGCCCCCAGCCCCACTGCTCTGTGGCAGGGCCTGGGCTGCTCCCAGGGGGCAGCAGCTCTTTCTGCCCTGGGCTATTTTAAACCAGCAGCTGTGGCAGAAAGCACTGCTGGGTGCTGGGAGTGCCATGATCCCAAAGAAGGGAAGCTGGTGAGGGTGGGTATTCAGACAGGGCTGGATTTATGAGCTTAAAAGCAGCCATTTGGCTTCTTCTGTTTCAGGTTGTAGAAAGGCCAATGTCACCATGGAGGTGGGTAGAATTAAAACCAGAAATCCCTCCTAAGCCCCAGGCCTCTGCTGGATGGCAGCTCCCTGCTACCTCCTCAGCTTCCCAGCCTGGCTTTGGGCAAGTCCCCAGCTCCTCAGAATACAAATTCAGCATATTTCACCCTATTTTCTTTAAAAGCCACTGCTGGGTACTCCCAGTGCAGCTTCTGGATGGGGACCCTCAGGTGGACAGTGCAGTGAGGACACACCAGGGGTGCAGTGATCATATTTTTTCTGCATTGAGACATTTTCTTCTGTCGAGGCAAGCAGTGCATTAGCAGGTGTCTGATTTTGCTCCACATGAAGTGCCTAGGCAGGGCCTCCTCAGACTATTTTCGAGACGATGCCCCCCAGAAGCAGTGCAGCTTTCCTCCCCACACTGGACACGTGGGCAAGGCAGAAACGGTGGCATCCAGGAGCAGCTGTGCAGCTATTGCAATATTACCATGTTGCAGCAGCATTTCAGGCAGGAGTGGGTCTCAGAGGCAGCAAGACCTGCACCCACCCTCACCTTCTTCTGCGTGTCTTATAGCCCACGTGTGTTATTAAACTGCAGCTGTGCAAAGTGGGTTGTTCAGTTTGGGTTTGTTTCCTCAGGTGAGCCCTCAGTGTGCTTTTAGAAGCCCGGGTCTGCACAGAGGGTGATGGAACACCAGGCTGGGCTCAGTGCCATGGGGGTGGCAGGGGTGGAAGGAGTGCTGTGCACCCCTGAGCCCCCCAGGCTGCCCCCGTGGCTGGGCAATCCTCGAGGCCGGGGTGAACGAGGAGGTCTGGAAGCAGAAGAGCTCTCCTCTGGCTCTTGTGTTCGTGCAGTGCACAGTGCTGGCGCTGCCCCCGCTGCTCCAGGCTCTGCCAGAGAGCCCCCAGCCCTGGGAGCAGACAGTAAAAGGCTGCAATGCCCAGCTGCAGGCGTGCTGGGGAGCCAGGGCAGCTCAGCCTCACACCAGCCTGTGCCTTCACAGCCTGCTCACAGAGCAAAGCTCTGCAGAGCCCTTGGATGCCAGGGTGGGGACAGATCATTCCAGCACAGACACTGTCCCCTTTCCGTTTGCTCTCTCCCAAACAGTTTAAAGAGATGTGAAATGAAATGAAAGAGATGTGTTTAGCCCCAGATGCCTTTATTTGAAAGCTGCCAGGCAGCTGATGAGATTGGTGCTGCTGCCAGCAGGAGCTGTGGCAGAGACAGGAGAGGTGTTCTCTGCTCCACCTGTGTCTCCCAGGAAAGCTGTGCTGGATCTGGGGTGGGGTCCAGCACCTGTCTGCTGCAGGGCCTCAGCCACACTCCTGTGAGAACTCTGGGTGTTGCAGTGGCTCCAAGTGCAAGAGACAGTGGGTCCATGGGGAGGTGGGAGGTGGGATGGGTGAGGATAAGTGTGGATAAAATCCAGGTGAGTTCCAGGCCAGAACCAGAGAAACGGGGAGTTCTGCAGCGTGGCTGTGGCAAGAGCCAGGCAGGGCCTCCCCCCACAAGAGCTCAGTCCGTGGAGCAGCTCTGCAGTAATGAGCTCCAGCCCAGCTGCAGGGAGCTGCTCTGTGCAGCGAGCCCTGCCTGCCTTCATTACACACATTTTGTCAGCAGGGCATGGCTGGGGCGGTTCACATATTTGCACAAACAATAAGTCCCATCTTCCTTGTCATGACAAACAAGGGCTCCAAGAGGCCTCCACATCCTTCATCTCCTCAAGTGATGGCTGCTTTGTTTCCCCACGATAATTTCATTATTCTGTTTGAATACATTTATATGTTGCTAAGCCACACATAGCAACATGGATCTTGTCTGCACAGCCCAGCCTTCCACTGATCAATACTGAGTAATTCTGCAACTCTCACCATATTGTGTTCCATAAGCTTGCTTTGAAATAATAAGGAATCTGTGAGTCTTTGGGATTCAAAGCCAGAGAAGCACCTGAGTGTCATGGGAGAAGTGCAGAGCCCATCCATGCCAGCCCTGCTGGGCTGACGTGGTGGGATCAGCCCTGGTGCCACGGCCCTGCCTGGGGAGTCCCTCGTGTACCCTGTGCAGGAGGTGCAGCCCACAGGGCACTGGTGCTTCCTGCCATGGCAGAGCTGGTGTTTGCCTTCAGTGCCCTTTAAAGCTGATTGTTCCATGCTCCCAGCCCTGGGTGCTGTGCTCAGGCTGCCAGGGGAGAAGAGGTTTGCCTGCAGCCATGGCCCTGTGCATGGAGACCGCTTTGGCTCCCTGTCACAAGGACCATGGTTCAGAGACCCCCAAAGGGACAGGGGTTCTCTGGGCTGGCAGAGCTCTACCACTGGCTGTGCCAGCCCATGCCAGCTGCACCCACAGCCCTGTCCTATGGCAGGTTTGGGCTGTGGGGTCTCTCCAGTTCTCCCCTGGCCCTGGGAGGGACCCCTGCCCTCCCCTGCTGCCAGCAGAGCTGAGACCTTCTCTCTTTTGCTTTAGGTTTCTGAGAAGTTTCTGGGTGATGAGCCTGCAATGCAGAGGGTCCTCCAGCAGGAAGGATGGCAGGTTGGAGGAGCTGCCTTCCCTTGGAGAGCTTCCAGCCTGGGCAGAGCTGTCACCCTGCACTCCTTCCCAGCACCACGTGCCAAACCAAGGCGGGGGCACTGTGGGGTCTCATGAGGCTTTGTCTGCTGCTGACAAGTGCCCTGCTCCTCCCCCGGGTGGGTATCTGTGCTCTGGGGTCCCCACGGCTCCTGCAGCCCCTGGCAGGGCAGCCAGGGCTGGCCTGGGCAGTGCTGCCCCCACTGCCCCCGTCCCTGCTGGCAGCACTGGTGCTGCAGGGCTGTGGCTCTGGCTGCTGCTGCCTGGGGGAGCTGGAGCAGTGGGATGGGGACAAGCCCAGCTTTGCCCAGGGCAGCCGTGCCCAGGCAGTGCCCACGCTCCCGAGGTGGTGGGGATGGGAGCACCCTGAGCTGGGGCAGGGCTGGGACGGGCTGGGTACGAAGCACATGCACCAGGGAGGCCAGCAGCTGGCTTCAAGCCTTTTCTGAACCAGCTGACACCAACAGCATCTTCTGCTGCTTAGGACAAAAATCCTCTCCCTGCTCCTGCTTGGGCTCCTGCCCGGCTGGCCCCTCTCCAGCTGGGGGCTGCTTTCCTTCCCTCTTCTCCTATTACCTCTGTAGTGTTTAGAACACAGAAAATGTGGTGGGTTTTGCTGATTATGACAACAGTAAATGCTGATTTTAAAGACAACCTCCTCTCCTTGTTGCAGTGTGTCCAAGGGAAGGGGCTCATGTCCAGCTCTGTGTGGCTGAGCCCAGAGATGGGGGCTTGGCCACAGTGCAAGGACCAGGGCACTGCCCACTAATGGCCCACAAATGCTGCTGTTCCTGCACTCACTTGCAAAACACTGTGAGAGTCACTGTGGCAATTCCCAGCAGCACTTTGAACCAGTCTGGGGTCCCCAATGCCCAGAAGCAAAGGCAGCAGCAGCAGCCCCCTGCCACAGCCACGCTGTCCCGGTCCCACGAGGGCAGGTGACCCCCCAGGAGTGCACCCACAAACACCCAGCCCTCCCCATGCTGAGCACCAACCACGAGGGTTAGAAAGACAGCCAAAAAATACAAAGTTTCCCGTTTTAAATGAACTGCAAAGTTTATTACAGTGGTTTGCTCCTGACAAGGAAGTTGGTAACCTTCTGCCTGGGAAGGAAGGGGGGGGGAGTGGGGAAGGGCAGGGATGAGAGGGAGGAAAGGATGTAAGAGACAGAGAGAGACACTTAAGGACACTTTTCATTTTCTGAAAATAAAATGTCTTTTACCTCCCAAAACATTTTCTCCAGTTAAGTTCACAAAAAGAAGGTGAAACCAAACCACAGACTTCAGGAGGAAAATGCACAAACGTGTTAAAGCAGAGACAAACATGCTCTTTCTTCTGTGTCTAACAAGCTTCACAAACGGCTCCAGGCAGCCCCTGTGGCTCCTCAAGGCACCGGCTCTGCAGAGCTGCAGTGGCCCCGGGCACCAGGACAGCCCTGCCCTGGGAACAGCCCTGACCAGCCCCAGCCACGCTGCAGGACCCCCAGGGCTGGGGGTCTGTGGGGCAGAGCCAGCCCCAGTGGTGGGGCAGAGGAGAGAGAGCACAGCTGGGACCGAGAGAAAGCAACAGTGAGAGTCCAGCACAGCCCAGCTTGGGGGGGTTGAGACCCCCAGTGCTCCCAGTCCTGTCTGTGAGCCCCAATCCCGGCATGGGGGAGGAACAGAGAGCTCTTTGCCTGTGGCTTTGGCCCAGCATTTGCTGTCCCCTGGGGACATGGCAGAGCAAAGGAGGGGGCCAGGAGGCCCAGCATGAAGTGCAGGTCAATCCCTATCCCTCCTTACCCACTCACTCAGCAGATAAATGCATGAGGGCACTGCAGAGCTCCCCAAGTTTCCCCAAGATCCTGAGCACATGCTGGAGCTTGCGCCTCCCTCCAGCCTGGCTGCTCTGCCACCACAGCTGTGGGCAGGACTGAGCTGTGCTGCCCGTGGGCAGCTCTGGGCTCTGGGCACTGTGGCTGGCACAGAGCTGCTGCCTCCACCACCAGCAGGCACTAGGAAAACACACCTCAGCTGAGGGTTCAGCACTGCCCAGCCCTGCCTGCCCTGTCTTGGCCAGGGCAGCTTCAGGACAGAGCTGGCAGCAACTGGGACCCGGCATCTGCACCGTGGGGTCCTGGCACTCCTGCATGGGGCTGATATCTCAGCCCAGCCCCTGTATCCTGTGTGGATTTCCTGCAGAAATCCAGCACCTCTGTGTGTTCCCTGGTGCCTGGAGACACCTCAGCCGCCATAAAACCACAGCCTGGAGGGGTTTCACCTCCCCTCTCTCCTGCCCTGTGCACGAGGGGCCCTGAGACATGGGCAGGGTCGGGGAGGGATGGCGTCAGTCAAGAAACAGCTGGTGGGGGCAGCAGGAGGAGCAGAAACAGGAGAAAAACCGGGACAGGCTTTCCCCTTCCTTGGTGCTGCTGAGCCGGGTTGGCAAGCGACAGGTTTGGGCACCAGGTGTGCAGTGGAGCTGGAGGTCAGCACTGCCAACGGGGCAGTGCCAAGCCACGGCCCTGCAGCCTCAACTGTCCTTGCTGTGTTCGAGACCTTCTGGGGCGTTTGCAATAGCAGAGGTTAAATAGCATCGCTGAGGGAGGCAGGGTGGGAGGCGCCTGCCAGCCCCGGGCACCGGTCCTGCCCCTGCTGGAGGCACTGGGGTGCTGCCGGGTCCTGCCGTGGCCACTCAAGTCCGCTTGGCGTGCAGCATCTCGATGAGGAGGTTGTTGCAGGGCACCTCCCCGCTGAGGTGCTTGTGGTACAGGTACTCCTCGGCCTGCAGGCTCAGCGCCCGCACCTCGGCCAGCCAGAGCAGTAGCTGGCGGAACTTGTCCGTGGAGTGGGGGTAGTGGCACACCGTGTACTCCAGCAGCGCCGCGTTGGCCTTCTCCTGAGCGTCCTTGGCCAGCGTGTGGTTCTCCAGGTACTTCACGTCTGCAGGGGGGAGGATGGGCATGAAATGGTGCCAAACTCACGGGTCTGCCCCCTCTGTGACACGCTGTGCTGGGTGAGCCAGGAGGGAGCCACACTCCTGCCTGAAAACAGTGCAGGAGAGGTCCCACACCCCATCCCTACCCAGCCATGGGCTCTCCATCCCTACCCTACTGCCCAGGTCTTCCCTGAAGCTGAGGGCAGATTCCAAACCCCCTGGCAGTAGGACGGGTGTCTCCCTGCCCTCACTGCCCAGGAAGCTGCAAAGCCAGAAGGTGCTGCCAGCTGTGCCAACACATTGGGAGCTGCTGCCGTCAGCCCTCTTTAATTCCTGAAGGTCGAGGAAGCGGCTGAATTAATTCCCTGATAAACCTGGTCTTTCCCATGTGGCAACCAGGCTCACCAGCCTGGAAACCCTAATCCTCCACGCCTCTCCAGGGCCACAGCAGCTTCCCATAATCCTGCTGCCAGTTCTGGTGCCAGCAGGGCAGTGACAGCTCAGCAGGCAGCAGCACCGAGGTGCAGGCAGGGTCAGTCATCCCTGCACACAGATTTTGGTGGCTTTAGGAACCAGTGCTGGGCACTGCCCCATCCCCACCTGCAGCTGCACACAGCCATGGTCACACACACCTGCCCAGCAGAGACCTCAAGAACCCTGGCACAGTCCATCCAGGACAAGTGGATTTAGTGGATTCACTGTGCAGGACGAGGTACTTGGGAGCACTGCCTGGCTCACAGCCCCTCTGGCTGTGCTGCACACAGAGCCTGATGTGCCAAATTCCCACTCACCGGCTGCAAACGGGGAAATCTGGGCTCAGGGTCTGGCCAAGCAGCTGGGAGTTTGGGGTCCCTGTAAGGGACCGTGGCACCCAAGGCTGCTGCAGCCCAGGCCGGGGTCAGAGCCGTGAGCAGAGGTGTGGCCGGGGGGCCTGCGGGGCCGCAGGGGGGGAGGCACAGCAAGCGGGGGGCCGTGAGCCCCCGGGGAGCCCCAGCCCCCGGCCATGCCCACGGCCACGGGCACTGCGGGGGCAGGCACAAAGGGCACAGGTTGTGCCAAGATGCAGTGGATCAGATCACCCTTCCCTTTTCACTCTGACAGCACATTTGCTCCTATTGTCTCCTGCTACCCGGGTTGTTGTTATGAAATCTCTTTATCTGCATAAGGTTATTGTGCATGTCATTAAAAAAAAGAAGTTATATTGATAAATGTCAAATCTATCCCCTGAGTTGGCTCAACAATAGCTAGTTCTACTCGATGAACTCACCTGGTTCTCTGAAAGACCCTATTCACTGTTTAATTGAATATTTGAATAATCTTTTCATTCCTGCAAGGAATAAAGAATGTTGTCCAAATAACATTGACTCACTTCATTTAGAGACACTGCAGCAGTTGCAAAGACTGTCCTGTGACAAAGCCTCCCATCACACATACAGATATGCCTGGGATTATTTCTATGCCCTCAAGTGTTCTTCCTATTCACAGCTCCTTTTGTTTGGGAGAAGCTGCTGATAAATTGCAAACGCTTAAGGGAATGTGGGCTATAAAAGCCTCTCTTCCTCCCCTCCCCAAGAGTAGCTGCTTCATGAATGTAAGTCATGAAATCGAATGATAGGTCAATCCATTAAGGCTCTATTAAGCCCTTCTGTAGAACAAAGCTAACCTGTGCCGTCCTCATAAATATTGCTATTTTGAGAAGCCCTAATTTTAATTAAATCTCTTTACCTGCTCAGGAGAGAAATCTATTTAGAACTCAAATGGCAGCTCTTGTGAACAGGGCTTGGCTTTGACTGTGCTGTGGCAGAGTGGTAAATGTGGAAATTCTCTTGTTAAAGGCAATTACATCCTGCACATAATACACAATCCCGTCCTCTACAGCTGAGCCTACGAAGGGCAAATTACTCCAAGTGAGCTCTGCAATATGGAGAGAAAAAGTTGCATTTGGGGCAAAATGATGTATGGGAAAACACGGCTATTGCATTCCACGCCCTCCTTGAAAGCCGCTGCTCTGGGGAAGCCATCGGGGGGGACACTGCTCCTGCTCGCTGTGCTGTGCCCTGCCAGGGGGCACAGGGGGACCGGGGCAGCACGGGGGGACCCGGCCCTGCTGGCGCTGAGCCCGCGGGGCAGCAGCCGGGGAAGGTCCTGGCTCGGGGTACGAGCCCCCCCCGGCTCGTTCATTTCCCAGCCTGGGCACTGTTTGTGCCACACCTTATCACTGCTTGAGCAGCGAATTATCGTCTCTCGTTTCTCTGGGTTTCTAAACAGCTCCAGAGGAAAGGAAAGCCGAGGGAGGAGATGCTGCAGGTGCAGGACGGGACAGCGGCGCAGCTCCCACCGCCGGTCCCTGCACGAGACCCCGCGAGTGCAGAGGCGCAAGCACAGAGCCAAGGCACTGGAACAGGGACAGGGCGGGCACGGGGACAGGGATGGGGACAGGGATGGGGATGGAGACAGGTCTGCCACGGACGGCGCTGGGCTCACCATGCCCACCAAGCTCACCGTGCCAGCACCAGCACTCGGCTGACACGGGGATCCCAGGGGCAGGAGCGGGCTCTGCCGCCCCAGGCGCGTTTCGGGCTCTGCCGGCGGCGCGCCCGGCTCCGGAGTTATTTAGTCTGGGTGAGGTGGGAGGTGTGAGCGTGCCGGCGGTGCCCGACCGCAGGCTCCAGGCTGAGCCTAATCAGAGCGCGGAGCCGAGCCCAGCGGCTCTGCACGGGCTCTCTGACGCAAATCCCGGCTGATAGGGCCGGCCCGGCCCGGCCGCCTCTGTCAACACGCCTGTTTTCCGCAGCCGTATCAGCGCTTGTTTCCCTGCCCGCTGCGATGGGCGAGCGACCAAAACAGGCTCTGCTCGGCCAGCGGGGTGACAACGTCCCCTGCAGCTGGAGCAGAACCCGGCCCCGCGGCGGGAGATGTTTTGGGTCCCGGGACAAGAGAGGGGGACAGGCAGGTGCCGGCTCTCGCTCCCGGCTCCTCGTTAAGAGCCCCTTTGCGGCACAGCCGGACCCCGCGCCGTGCGGGCCCCCGCCCCAAGCTTCGCACGCAGCAGCACGGCCGGGACCCCGGAGCGCTGCCCCCCGCCCCAGTGCCCCCCAGCTGCACTCACCGAGGCTGAAGAGGATGAGGAACTTGAGGCAGACGAATTCGTGCCGGTCCACCTGGAGCGAGTGCAAGTGCAGGACGAGCTCCTGCGCCCGCAGCACCAGCGTGTTCAGGATGGAGCCGGCCTGGGCTGCGATGGCCGACATGTCCACCTGCGAGGAGGGGGTGGCATCAGCTTTGGCAGCCCCAGTCCCCCCACAACCTGCTGCAGGGCACCTCACCCGGGCCAGGAGCTGGGTCCAGCCCTGAGCACTGACTGAGAATTAGGAGAGTCAAAAAAAAGACTGATGGGTGAAATGGGAACACCATTTAAAACGGGGGCCCTCACAGGATGCTGGAATTGTAGGAACCACATCTCCAAAAGCCACCTCCAGGAAGGGAAGAGGCTCCTTCTCCCATCCTACTGCTGACAGTACAGGTGGGGTGTTGGTCTCTCCTTAAGAAACATTATTCTCCAGAACCAGGAGCTGGTGGCAGGATGGGACAGGATGGGACAGCATGGGGCCTTCTGCACAAGCTGACCCAGAGTGTAACACCACCTGCCTGCCCTATGCCGAGCTGGCCACACTGGGACAAAAGAAAGAAAGAAGTCACTCCATTTCCCCAGCAGCCCCTGCCTGTCCCCACTGCCCCTCCACAGCACCACCACAGTCCCAGAGGCCATTTCTCACCTCCTGGCCCGTGACCAGCAGCACACTGTGCTCCTTGCCATGCTGCAGCTGCCGGTAGATGTGGTCAAACACCAGCAGCTCACTCCAGCAGTTCTGCAGCAGCTTCATCTGGTCACCCACCTGAAAAAGAGCGGGAGCAGCACGGCTGACACCCACCGTGCTGCAGTGCACAGCACCCACCTTGTGCCTGGCAGGCATCCCATGGGAGGGGGCATCCCCTGGGAGGAGCATGGAGAGCTGGAGCTGCACCCCAGAAAGGGGGACCCTGGGCAGGTGGCTTTGCAGAGCTGGCTTCAAAGCAGCTCAACATGTTTCAGTGGCACTTGCTGGCTCTTATCAGCACGGGTCTTCCCCCAGCAGGCACAACCTCCTCAAATCGCACACAAATTTTAACAAAATGACTGCGGGAGGGACACGCGGTGGCTGCACAAAGGGCCTGTGTGTCCACACAGCCCCTCTGGATACTTTAAAACTAAAGAAGGCAGTGCCCATCCGAGTCCTGGCCAGGATGGCAGGCTGGGGGGGCAGCAGGGCCATGGGGGAGCCGCCGGGCGCGGGACATCGCTGTGCCCTGCAGCTGCCAGCCCAGCCCTACCCACGCACCAACACACGCACTTGTGACCACGTGCACTGGTGCACATGTGCCACTCTGTGTGCCCAGAGAAACACATGGGACTGTCCCTGAGAGGGGCTGGAGCCAGGACACCACCTGGAAGGGTCCCCAAAGGTCTCTCAGGGCACTGGGACTGCAGGCAGCAGCACTGACTGGTGGGATGAGCTGCCAGAGCCAGCAACTGCATTTGGAAGGACTAAAAGCCCCTGGAGCTGTGGCAGGATGCAGGGCACGCTGCCCTCCCCACTGTCCTGACAAAAAACACCACAGGTCACCAGCTTCATCCCCTCAGCACTGGTCTCCACTGAACCCCAACTCCTTCCCACAAAGAGCTGAGCTCCTGCCCTGCCTGGACTCCCCTCTGCTGAGGGCCACTGTAGGGAAAGGGTTGGGATCACAGTACTGCCTCCACCACCGCCCCGAGGAGCAAACCCAGTGCCAGCAGCCGAGCTCTGCAGGGCCATTGTGCTCCCCCGTTAATAGAGGGAAGACAGATGCAGCATCACAGGGCTGGATAATGCCCTCGTTCTGCTGAAGAGGCTGCAATAAACCCACTCTGGGAGATTGCAAAAGGAATAGAAGCCAGATGAGAAAGAGCTTTATGGTCTCAGAGCCGGCGCTCCCCGCGAGCCGCCGGGATTTGTCTCTCGAGTGTGGTGGGTGGCCAGAGCTGGGAGTGTGGCAGCACAGGGAACGAGGTGGGGTGGGAAGGCAGTGATGGTGGCTGGGCTGTGGCACCGCTCCTGCCCACCTGTGGGGCCGTGGGCACTGTGACAGGGCTGTGGCACTGCTCCTGCCCACCTGTGGGGCTGTCCCTCATTCCCCAGCCAGTGCAGCAGCTGCTGTTCATGGCCCAGCACTTCAGAGCATGAGGCTCCTGGTCAGCTGCTCAACAAAACCCTGGGGAAAAGCTCATTGTGCACTAAACCAAAAAAGAGACTTTCTGCAACCCCTGGTGCCCCCTGCTAGAAGGCGAGTGGCTGGCTGTAGCAGTGGCCAGCCCGAGCAGGGAGCTGGGGCCAGCCCAGCTGCTCAGTCCTGGCCGGTGCTGAGCGCCTCCGCTCTGGCTCAGTCAGGGCGTTGTTTTGGAAGTTCTTTCCTGTGCCTCATTCCTGAGTGGGATGAGCTCCAGAGGAGACATACAGAAGGTTTTGCCCTGAAAACCATTTTAAAAAGTTAGCTTTTCCATGGAAAGCACTTCAACAATTTTGAAATCTTATTTTCTTCCTTTAAAAATTACTAATCAGATTCTCTGAGGGTGTTTGGCTGAAGCCTGAAGACCCTCAGCAGCACACTTCACCCTTCATGGCTGCTGCAGGGCTGTTCCTTTACCAGCACGCTCCGACGTGCCGCGGTGCTGTCGCAGTGCACCAGAGCCACATGGCCATGGCGTGGGGGAATGTGCCTGGGCACATGATGGGGTGGGCTGGGGGCTCCATGGGCCAGTCAGAGCTGGCTGGGGTCCGTGGAGTTGTCCCCAGCACCAAGCAGGGTGTGCCCATGCCCAGGCTGGGTGGCAGCAGGCTGCCCCCATGGCCCCGCTCTGGCACTCAGGCTCTGCTGCAGGGGGCTCAGGCTGGGGGTCACCGGGGGCACCCCACCCTGGCCTGGCCTGAGGAGCAGGGGCTGCTAATGGAGGGCACTCAGGGGCAATCAATCCTCCCAGCGAGGCGGCAGCACACACGCTCCCGTTAAAAGTTAAGCAAAGGATTTTCCTCTTTTAATGTCAAGGCTTTTCCTCAGAGTGCTTTATCAAAGGCCTGATGCAAGCTGTCTTTGAGAGGCAATCCTTATCTTTTTTTGAAGCGAGCATTTAACCCATTCACAAAACACGTGGTGAAACCCTCCCCACCCTGGAAGAGCAATCCCTGATGGGCTGCAACCCACAGAAAATGCAGTTCTCTGTGGGAAAGGTGCTGGGATGATGCTGGAGGGGAGGCAGGGCATGCAGAGACAGGGATGGTGCTGCCCAGGAACAGGAATGCAGGACCTGCATGTGGGTGTAGTTTAAATCTTTTACAGCCTTCCCTGTGGGTTCACAGGTACAAGGTGAGGGAGCCCCTGCAAGTGTTGGGGCTCCCAGAATGTGCCCAGGCCATGCAGGGACGGTGCAGCCCCGCAGCGCTCACTGCTCCCTGCACAGCTGGTTCAGGGCAGACCCAGCCCAGGTACCATGGCTTTGGGAAGGAGAGTGACCCACCAGCAGCCCTTCTTTGGCAGGAAGCCCTGAGCTGGTGCCAGGACATCCATCCCCAGCCACAGGCCCAAGCAGCACTCGGCTGTCCCTGACCTGTCCCCACCACACAGATGCCCTCCAGGCCTCCTCCCAGATCTCAGGTGCAAGATTTGCCCCACAGCCCTCTGGCAGGTGCGTGGCACATGCCAGCACCCTGAGCAGCCCCAGCAATTCCTGAGTGCAAGCAGGACCCATCACCTTGGCTACTGAGAAGTGTGAATGGGGATTGGTGTCCACCAGCCACCCGCAATGGAAAACCCACACACGTCCAAGGTGCTAATGGTCAGTGCAGGTCCCCATTGCCCTGCCCAGATACCACCACAATGTGCATCTTAAAACAAATACCCACCCACACCAGTGGGGCTAGGCCAGGATCCCATCTCCCTGCTGGCTCCCAGGCTGCTGCAGCCCTGGCTGCACGGGCACCCCAGCTCTGCAGGCAGGGCAGTGTCACATTTCCCCCAGTGCATGGGATGCTGAACATTGCTGCAGCATCCACCACCAGAAGGAGATTTTAAATCTGCCAAAAACGCTCTGGCTGTTGGCCAGGAGATGGGGTCAAGATGACCCACATGTTAAAGGCAGAGGAGCAATTGACTGCAAATAGGCTTTGTCGTGGCTCTGAGATCTCTGAGCACAGCTGAGGGAGGGCAGCCCAGCAGACAGACCCAGTGACCTCAGGGACCCCTGGGTCTGTGGGAACAGTGCTGCCTTCAGCATGCCCCCCATCCTTGGAGCTTGCCTGTGAATGGAGGGTGGTTTTCCCCAGGCCCTTGGCACAAAAGGGCTGAGGAAGGGGCCGGCACCATCCCACTACCCTGTGGCTGCACTGTGCCCCTCCAGCGCCGCAGGGACCCACTGCACACCCAGCCCAGCCCAGCCCGGCCTTCGGGCTGAAACCGTGGCAATTTGTTTAACATTCCTGGCTGCTCATCCCAATCTAAAGGTCACTGCAACCCTGTGTTCACGATATTGATATGTAGGTATGGCAGTGACACCTATATAAACCAGGCTGTGCAAGACACGTGTGTATAAGCCTCACCAAAACCAGACACAATGTGAGTGTGCAAAAGCGCCTGCGTATGTGCACATCCCTCTGTCTCTCTCTCCATATACATATAAAAAAATTACATCTGAAAGGACAAAGTTGCCTGAGACTCACAACCCAACAAAATATATTTCACCCCCGGCCTATATTTTTCTTCCTGAAAAGATGCTGCAAATCTTCCCTCAGTCCTGACACATCTCATCTAGACTCAGTTAAAGTTCGTATTTATGGGCGTCAGCGCTGACCTCTTCCCCCTCCGCCCGCGCGGCCTCGCGCCGCGGCTGCCTGGCCGGCCCTCGATAAACAAGCGGGCCCCCAAATCCCCCTCTGCCCAGCAGCGTTATTAGTCTTGCCTCCGAAGGCCAGCGCAGTCCGTAATTCTCCTCCTGGTGACACGGGATGAGCGCCGCGACATCAGTCTCCCGGCGGATTGGCATGGGGACCCTCGTTTGTCAGTGGCAGACTGACAGAATTACTGGCCCTTAAATGAAACGATATATCTGGGAAGTTAAATCTGTTTTCAATCTGACTGCCCCGCGCCTGCGGGCGGACGTGGCGTGTGAGCCGATGTCAAGAGGCCATTAGCCCGTGGCCCCCCTCCTTCCCCGGGCTCAGCGGTGGAGCCAGGGGGGCTCTCCCTGATGTCACCCAGCCCAGCCACCATGCCGGGAGTGTGGAGACAGCAAAGCAGCCATTCTGGCCCTCAGCAGCTTGCTAAAGTGGGAATGGGAATGGGAACTAGATTGGCAAGCTCCAGGGGAAACTGCTCCCACTCTCTCTGGGCAGGCACTAAAGGCTTGTCGTAACCAAACGTCAGCCAGCAGCTCCCCGTGCCCCTGAAGATTTGCTCCTTCCTCTCCAGGCTCCCTGTGAGGCCCCAGGGAGAAGCCAGGTCTCTGCTAACAGCCCTGTGGAAGGAGCACGGCAGTGCTGGGCAAGCTCAGATAGAGCAATCCATGATGGGGTAATCTGCCCACAGCCCCCCCCTTCTCACCTGCCTGCACCTCCTCCCATGTAGTGCCAGCCTGGCATGATGCCCTGGAGTGGTGTCCCAGCACGGTGCCTTTCCAGCCTGGATCCCTGCTCTGGCCTCAGCCAACAGCCCTTCCCTGCTGGGGCTGGGGACTGTCACCTTCACACAGACCTTCCCAGGGGATGGAGAGGGCTGCTGCAGCCCTGCCCTGAGGAGCCCCGAGCCCCCAGCAGGGACTGCCCGTGCCATCGATCCCGGAGATTTTGATGTTCCTCCGTGCTGGCTTTAGGGCAGAGCCATAAACCCTGCACTAGCAGGAGTTCATTTACTGCCCCAGCGCTACTGGCTTTTATGTGCCAGGCAGGAGCAGGAATGGGGATTCAAGTTCTCAGACCTGCTCCTGCTTCCCTCTGGCTGCTCTCCCATGCCTGAGGAAAAGCCTCCGCCCTGGCCAGGGAGGATGAGCCATGTGGGGTGGGCAGGGGCAGCCTCAGGTGGGGGCACTGAGGATACCGGGCACCCCCGCTCTGTGCTGGGCTCGGAGCTGCCCGGGGCTCTGTGCACAGGAGGGAGCCACGGGTGGCCATGCCTCATTCTCCCTCTGCCACTGGAGCCAGGGTGGGCTGTGGGTCCTGCAGTCCCCAGCCCTGGGAAATGCTGGGAATGCACCCCACAATCACCATGTGGATGAGGCAAAAACTTGAGCCCCCAGGATGGCAGTGACGGCTGTGGGCACCCACTGAGCACCAAACCCCCTGTCCTGAGCATGGCAGAGCACGTGCTCTGCTCCCAGCAGGACACTGGTAGCTCTGCCCAGGTGAGGCCTGTGGCACTGCCATCCCCCCCAGAGTCCCACGGCAGAAGGAGCACCCGCCAACACCGATTCACACAGGAACAGCCTATTTTGGTGGCACAATCATGCTGACAATGGAGTTACAAGGCTACACAGCTATACAGCTGGGAACTGAATTTACACTGTTTACAATATCTCCTGCAAAACAACAACCACCCTGTTCCCAAAATCCAGGCTGGACACTGATATGATTGAAACAAGCCCAACCCACCCCCACAATGCCATTTCCTGACACTGTTCTGGATGATGGGGGCTATTTTGAGCCACGAGGCTTGGCCACATTCAGCCCAATAGCACCCCTGGCATAGGGAAGAGCCTGGTCCTGTCCTACACCACAGTCCCACTGGAAGAAGATGATTTTGGCCAGAGCCAGGCAGCACAATCTCCTGCTGGAAACACAAGAAACCACCTGAGTCCCATCACAGCTGCCCCAGGATGTTGCTCTCTGGGTTTTGGCCCTGTTGCAAAATTTTCTCTCCTACTTTTGCATCAGTTTGGGATCTTAGGTCAGCTAAGAACATGAATGGAAAATTTCTGAAAGCTTGGCAAGGTGTGTGGGATGGCAGAAGCTGCTGCAGCCCTGCTAACCCTCCCCTGGCCACAGTAAATGTTCAGGGGTATTTGCTAGAGGGGATGTCTTGGCAGGATGGAGGTCAGCTCCATGTCCCCCAGCCAGGCACACTCGTGGGCTGCTGGCAGCAGCCACAGCTCTGGAGCAAGCTCGGGCTGCCCCTGCTGCCTGCTGCTAATAGCACCCACCTGACCACATCGATTTTCCTCCTAAAGGCAGGGGAGAGAATTGTCTCAACTATAATTCCTCAACGTTACATTTTTCAATTATGTCTTGAGCTTGACACCACAGTCACTCTGCCGGCGATTGCCTCAACAGCTGCCCCCGCCGTGATGAATCTGAAATCATCAGCCCCACGCACAGTGGGAATCGCTCTGGCATCGCAGCTGGGCCCGGGCACTACCAGCCCTGCAGGGAGCTGGGAGCAGGACTGGCACGTGTCAGCAGATCTGCAGGGATGGCCCCAGGCCTGTGCCCACAGGTGTTTCCCTGTCCTCACAACATTTTACCCTCAATCCTGCCCACAGCCACATCCCATCCTCACATCACCGCAGCCGCAGTCCTGCCCGTCCCCCACCGTCCCCCCGGAGCAGCGCCCATCCCACTGACAGGTCCTACCTCCAGCTCCTTGAAGAAGATGCAGCTCCGTGCCCACTCCACGATGGAGAAGAGGGTCTGGTCGGCCATCTTGCACATGAGGCCGAAGGTGCTGAGCTTCTCGTGCCGGCCTTTGCCCTGCTCCTGCTGCAGGCAGGACAGTATCCGTGCCTTCACCTGGGCCTCGTCGGGCTCCAGCTGCAGCAGCTTCAGGATGACCTCGGGGATGTCGGGAGGGGAGCTGCTGGGGTAGGTCTCTGGGTACATGTAGGCAGGCACGGCCTCGTGGGCGTTTGTGTAGTGGTCGGGGTACTCGGACTTGATGGTGCGGTTGGGGAAGGAGGGGTAGTGGTAGCCGGGCAGCGGCGCGTGGCCGGGCACGGCCATGCCCAGGGACGGCGTCCCGTAGGGGCTGCGCTCGTAGTCCACGGGCGTCAGGGCGGCCGGGTTGGGCGGCAGGGTCTTGGACATGGCGTGGATGCTGTGGATGGTGGAGGACAGGCTGTAGTCGCTCTGCACTGGGGACATGATCTGAGGCACGGTCTCCAGCTTGAAGCCGTTGGCTCGGATCAGAGCTTTCTTCTGCTGCTTTAAGGCACGGTCCCGCTTGTACATGGGTCCAAACTTGTTCCTCCCTCCACGCATCCGGTCTGCACGGACAGCTGGAGACAGAGAGAGGGCCGAGGCTGCAGTGAACCCACATGGAGAGAGACCAGGGCTTCCACGGAGCACAGAGAAAATGCTGGGGGACACGACTTAGTGGCAAAAAGAGTTTGGGGAGCACTGGGGAAACCTTCCCAGAAAGTTTGTGTCACTCCCAGCCCAGCCAATGTCATCCTCAGAGCCTCTGGGGATTGCAGGAAAGGAAGAGAGGTTGGGCTTTCACTGCAAAACAAGCTGGGGGAAAAAGCAGCTTTCATTCCCAATGGGTTGAGGGGACAGCCCTTAAAGCCTGAGCAGAGGAGGGGATTTCACACTCTACTTTTAACGACCTGTGTCACCGGACCAGCCCTGGGATTTCTTTGTCTCTGCAGAGCCTAGGACCCCACAGTCCCCTCAAGACCCTGGTTCCCTCCATCCAGGCTGCACGTGCTACTTCTCAGCACATCTCTGCCCCTTTTTAGGGCAGCACGGCTGGCAGGTCCCCGTGGATGCACTTCACCCCACCGGCCTCAGGCAGGAGGCTGCCATCCCTGGGGGTCCCAGCCCTGGCGAGGGCTCTGCTGGAGCATCCCGCCGGCAGAGTGCCTCGGACGGCTGCAGCAAAGCAGGTGTTCCCACCAAACCACAAAACGCCAAGGATCTGCCAGCATGCAAGGGAGCAGGTGCTTCTCTGCAGAAGGAGCCTGTCCTGCTGCACTGCCCTGCCGTGCTCCGGGGGCTGCTGCCCGGGCATTCCCTCGGAAGAGCCCCAGATCGCTGGAAGGCAGGAGCGGGGGGCTGGACGGCAGCGGAGGAGTGCGCCGGCGAGAACAGCCCGCAGAGAGCATCAAAGGAAAAACCCCTCTGCTATCTTGTGTTCCTGCTGACAGCCAGCGGGTCTTGCTTTGCCTCTCAGCTGTTACCTCTGCCTTTCTTTCGCCTACTTATCCTGGGGCTGACAGCCAGCCCCCCCTGAGAGCTGGAGCACCTCCCCAACGCTCCCAAGGCAGGCTGGAAAGGCGGAGGGTGGCCGGGAGCAGCAGCATTTCCAGGACGAGCAGGAATGCGCTCCCAGGAGAGCCGCCCTGGCTTCCTCCCTCATTCTTTATTCATGAAAACAGCATCTCACTGGGAGCGGGCTGCCAGCGGCAGCCTCTGAAGAGAGGGGTGCTGTGTCCCCCCTCCCGAGAGCCGGCCCACGCCCCTCTGGGCAGCAGAGAGCTGTCCCGGGGCAGCTCCCGGCTCGGGTCTGAAGGAGGTGGTCACACTCGGACGTGCACACCCCAGCTGGGGTCCCACACAGGCAGACAGGCTGTCAGCCCGAGCTGGCACAGGCAGGTCTGGTAGCCCTGGTCACAAACCTCAGAGCACACCAAAAACCAAACCTCACACCCACTCAAAGTTATCCCACTGCTGCTCGAGGTCGGGCACAGTGACGCCCAGGGATCATATCCTAAAGCAAATCCCTGTGACCCTGGCAAGGGTGCACAGGCAGAGACCCTCCTAGGGCTGCCTGCACTCCCACACACAGCAAGAGGTGCTCACAGCCTGGTCTCACAAGCCCTCCAGAGGCAACTGCATACACCTCCTCCCCTCTCCCAGCAAGAGCACAAAGGGAGAAAAGGCCTTCTAATTCCCTCCTGCTCTGCTTTCCCTGCCATTTGTGCTACACTTGGGATTGGGAGCAACTTGCCATTTGCTGTGTCCCAGCTGACAGCCGAGAGGAAGATGATGAATCCTGACCTCCAGGCAAGGGGGCTCAAGTGGAGCCACCCGTGAAGTGCCTGCACCCCGAGCAACAACCCCAAAACCATCTGCAGATGACCCCTGAGCCACACACCCAGACGGTGGCAGGAGGGGTCTCCAGCACACTGCAGCCCCCCTTCCCTTTGCACTGCCTTGCCTGCTCTCATCCCAGTGCAGAGCCTTGGCTGGGGCAGGCTGCTGGCCAGGCTCTGCCTCCCCTTGGCCACCTTTCTTTGCCTGGGCAGAGATATGGAAGGTGCCATGGGTAGAGTCCCCAGGGCTGTGGGCAGCCTTCGGCCAGGGCTGTGCTCCTCCTGGGCAAGATCCACTGCCACCTCCCTTCAGCACTTTGAGGGGTGCCTGTGTCAACACTGTGTTCCCAAAATCAATCACCTCGGCCTTGCTCCTGTTGTGTGGACCTCTAGACTCACTTCCAAAGCATCACCTCAGATGCTTTCCCCAAAAATACTCGGAACTGAAAAAGGTGGTCTCTTTTTTACTACAAAAGAGATGGTTCCATGGAATATTGCCTTGGCTTGGTGATTGCCTCATCTGCTCAGCTCTGCTAAGGAGCCAGTAGCAAGAAAACACACACAAAAAGGCTGTTGGGACAGCTCTAGGACTAAAGCACCTCCACACGTACACGACAGAAACTGCTGGAAAGGGACAAATTGAGACCATGCCTTTTTCCCCCGGGCACCCCAAGCACTGTCCCTGCCAGTCTGCCGTAGGGTCTCCAGCCCCTGCCCAGCGCCCAAATCCCCTTGCGACATCGATCAACACAGCCAGAGCATGCACCGAGGGATTTAGGGCACCAGTAACCCCAGCCCTGGGAGGAGACTGGAACTGGGATCTGTTTTGGAAGCCAGCCGACGCCGGGAGTTTGCAGGGGCTGAATCTGCAGCTCGATGTTGTGTCTTACTCCTGCGCTTCTGCTCGCAGGCTCCCGCCCCGCTCCCGGAGCGAGCGGCCGCCCTGCCAGAACACGAAGGACTTTCCGATTAACCGCGCTGTGTCCCGAGCAGCGAGCCCGGCGGGCGAGGGCTCAGCCCCGCCGGGGCCAGGCAGGAGGACTCAGCCCACTCCCACCCGCTGCAAAACGCAAACGATTTCAAGGGAGATGTGGGGAGGGGGCGGCTGACTCGGGGGTGGGGGGCTCCTCTGCCTCCGCTTTTGCTCTGCCATCCCGTGCCGATGAGCTGTCCCCTCAAATACATTTCGTTGCCGGATGCTGAACATTGCAGACCCGCAGCACGGGCTGTCGGGGCCCGACTCTGATGTCGGGATCCTCTGCGCCGACATCAGAGAGAGGCGGCGGCTGTGGGGCTGGAATCGTCCCCCCGAGGGTCAGAAATCCGTTAAACTAAATGTCGCCGAGAGGAAAAATATAATTCGTGGTGGGTCTGCGGCAGTTTTATTGCGATCCCCATAATTTGTAACGTTTTTCCTTAAGTCTCGGCTTCTGGAATTATGTGCTTAAGGAAAACAGTAATTTATTTGCTATTTCCCAACCTTCCTGCCAGCAAAAAAAAAAAAAAAAATCCTGGAAAGTTGAAGCCGTAGCAGCAGGAACCCCGGGGAAACAAACAAAATGAAACAAGGAAAAGAAGGGGACGACGCGAAAAAACGATTTTTTTCATAACTTGGGACGGAAAAACGGAATCGAAGCGGCGGCGGGACTGACCGGCCCGGGGAGGTGGCGGCGACGGGGACAACGCGACCGGTCCCGGCAACGGCACAGTCCCCGCACAGCCCCGACCCAGTCCCCGGCCCCCGCGGCCCCCCGCCCCGCCGTGCCGTGCCGTGCCGTCCCTACCTTCCAGACGCATCCCCACGGTGAGGCACTTCTGGAAGCGGCAGTAGGGGCAGCGCTTGCGCTGGGTCTTGTCGATCTTGCAGCTCTGGCTCTCGGTGCAGGTGTAGTGCTTGTTGTTCTGCACCGTGCGCTTGAAGAAGCCCTGCGGCGGCGGGCGGCGGCGATGCGGTGGTCACCGACACCGGCATCCCGGCACCGGTACCCCGTCCCCGGCACCGCCTTCGGGAGAGGTTCCGGCCGCGCTCGGGGCTCCCGTCGCGGCCGCGCTCCCCTCCCGCCACCGGGCGCGAATCCGCGGCTAACGAAAACGGGCGAGAGAAGCCCCTCGGCCGGTCCCGCTGCCCCGGCCCCTGCAGAGCCCCCTCCCCGCTCCCTACACAGCCCCGGACCCCTCGTCCCCGTGCAGCGCTCCCCTCACAGCCCCGGCCCCACAAGGCGCCTGTCACGCAGAGCCCCGGCCCCGCTCCCCCGGCCCCGCACGGCCCCAGCTGCGTTTCCCCAGCCCCGCACAGCCCCGGCTCCGCAGCCCCGACCTCGCGCGCCCCGGCCGGTCCTACCTTGCAGCTCTCGCAGGTGAGCAGCCCGTAGTGGTACCCGGAGACCTTGTCCCCGCAGACCGGACACAGCTCGTCCAGGTCCTCATCATAGGAATAGTCCATCCCCTCCAGCGGCCCTGCTGCGGGACGAGCCGCGGTCAGCGGGACGGGATGGGACGGGGAAGGGGACGGACGGCGACCCCAGCCCCGGCGCTGGGTGCGGACCGGGAGTGGGCGCGGTGGAGACCGAGCGGCAGGTGCGGGAGCCGGAGCTCTTTATAGCGCCTGGAAGAGCATCTCCATGTTGGTGCGGGCTCACGGCCAGCCCCCCGGGGCTGGGGAACCTCCTCTGGGAGAGCGGGCGGCTCGCGGCGGCAGAGACGGGGCGGGGGCGGAGGGACCCGGCGGCCCGGGGAGCGGGGACACCGCGCCCGGGCTGGGGAGCGGCTCGGCCAGGCCTCGGCAGCATCAGGGATCCCCCCAGGGACTCCCCCAGGGACAGGCAAGGGGCACCGCTCTGCGGAAAGGGGCGCGAGACCCTCCTTGCTCACTCACACCGTCTGCGGGGAGCAAAAAGTCCCCCAACCTCTCTGGAGGGTCCGGCCTGAGAGTGGCAGGACCTCCTGAGAACCAGGAGTCTCAGGGCTGGAGCAAAATTCACCATGTCTGGGCAAGAGCCTGCTCTGCTTGGTGCACAGACCTGGACCACCAGCTTTGTGAGAAAAAAATCATTCCTCACCAGCTGTCCCTGCTAGCCCAGGGAGAGCTGTGTGGGGAACACTGGGGTGTGCAGCAGCTCCTGAAATCTCCTCTGGGGCCACCACTGAGGAGATGAGTTTGGACCTAGCACTGGCCACCCCATCAGGAGCACCCAATGGTGTCCTGGTCTGCCTGTCAGACAGCAGGTATTGAATCCGTGCTTCACAATTAGGGTTTCTTGATGAAAGTTCCAGACCAGCATAGGAGCACACGGGCTCCCGGCATGTCCTGTTTATCAGGATGCCCCCGGGCCACACACCTTGCCTGGGACTTGGCTATGGGGAGCTCCAGGCTCCAGCTCTGAGCTGGGCACTGGAGCTGAGCCCGTCCTGCAGGGCTGACCCACCGAGTCAGGGACCCTTTGTGGCTGGTGCAGAGTCTGTCCCAGCATGGTGGGAGCCTGCTGCCAGCACAGAAGCACTGGGACCCGAGGCTCTGGGGGCCTGGAGCCCGGCACAGCTGAGGACTGAGCTGCTGGCAGTGCCCCGCAAAGGAAGGGCATGGCTGATGGCCCCACACGGCTGATCCTGCCAGGCTGACCCTGCATGGTTTGTCTTGAAGGACTCATCCCACAGATCTCAACCCACCCATCTCACCCCACACACCAGCTCCCCACGGGTGCAGCGGGGAGGAAGCGGTGCTGGCAGGGAGAGTGGCGAGCAGGAAATGGGCTCAGTGGAGCATCACTCCAGAGCCACCAGGAATGGAGCCCAGGCTAAGAATAGCAGCAGAGCGCTCTGCAGCACGGGTCAGCCGCTGCTCGGCGGGGAAGGAGCGCTCCCACCGCCGGCACAGCCCCTCGGCTAGGGCCCCCACAGTCACCACGGGCTCCAGGGGGGAGCTGCCAGGCCACGGAGCAGGACCTGCCATCCTGGAAAAGGAGCCCAGGAGGGGCTCTGAGCTGAGAGAACTGAGCAAACATTGCAAGAAACAAAAGCAACTCAGGGCTGAAGGCTGTGATCCCTGCCAGTGTGGGCTGGGGACAGGACACGGGCTCAGCCAAGCCCAGGAGTCAAGGGGTCCTGGATGCCTCCCATGCCTGCTCCAGGGTGTGGAGGCTGCCTGTGCTCCAATGGGCAACACCCAACCCTTGGGTGACCAGGGACCCCCAGGCACCGCCAGCTGGGCTCTCAGAGCCCCTCAGCAGCCCAATCTGTCACTTCCCAGCAGCAGCATGGCCGCGGGGACAAGGCTGTGTGAGGCCTCGCTCTGCTGCCCACGATCTGCAGAGCCGCCATCCCCACGCCCGCCGAGGGGACGGGACGGGAAGCGGAGGCCCACACACGACTCCCGCTTCCTCATCAAGCCCTGCCGCATCCCCAGCTCCGGCCTTGGCTGCCACCATGGTGGGGAATGGCGGCCGTGGCTGGGAGATGGCCGGGACGGGGACCGGGATCCCCCCACGGACACGTACTCACCGCGAGGCGGCTGCACGGCTGCTGCGCGTGGGGCCGGCGGGTGGGAGAGCCTCTCTCGGCCACCGGCCAGGAGCTGCGACCCGAGGAGCCTCCGTGGGCTGTGGGTACCGTGCCCTGTCCACGGCAGGGTGGGGGATTTATGGGGACCTGCGTCTCTTGGGAAGGTGTTGGGGCTCTGGCTGCGCACACGCCGCCCCGGGCAGGACACCGGCCAATCTCCTCCCCATGGGGGCCAGGCTCAGCCAGGATGGACCCACTTCGGTGCCTTATTGGCTTCTGGAGCCACGTGACCATGCTGAAAAACATCATAATTAAGCTACAAAACGCTGCCCATAAACTAGCATTAGAAAGTGACAGCGAAGATAAGTGGAACCCCTGCAGCAGATAAGGTGCCCTGGGAGGGAGACCCTGCAGGGAGGTGGGGGGCACCAGAGTGCCCCAGCACCCACGGCCACCCTGATTTATGGCCCAGGGCAGGAGGGAGGCGGCCGAGGGCACGGGGCAGGACACCTCTGGGAGGAACGCGAGCTCACCTCACCCACCCAGCACCGGGATGCAGCCACGGCCTCCTTGGCCCTGAGAGGTCTCCTCTGCAGGGGAGGATGGGAGGAGGCTCCTCCACACTCAGGGCCCCACTCCCAGGTCCCTGGGGCTCACAGCGCCCGTGGCCAGCAGCTCTTCATTTGCCAGAACAGCACTCACCGAAAGCCAGTGCCTCTCCTGGGCCTAGGCAGCCACACCTTGGCTGTGTTTTTGCCGTGTGTGATTCCCCACATTTCACGGCCATGCTCCATTCTACCCACAGGCACTGTGCTGGCAGATCTCGGCTTCCAATTGCCCTGTGCAACACAGGAACTGCAGTGCCAAGGCAAGAGGCTGCATGAGAAACCCATCCTGCCAGAGAGGGGATTTGCTCTCACTGCCAGCCCCATGCTCCATCCATCCATCCATCACCACGGTGTCTCCCCACATGTTTGCACAGTGTCCTGCTCTCTACTTCATCCCACAGTGACCACAGCCTTGAGAAGGGGTGGCTGCCTCGAGCCCCACACCAGTCCAGCAAAGGCTGTGCCACAGCTCTGCTCTGGCCAAGTGGCTGCTGGCAACCAGGGTGGAACGGCAGGACCCACAGCCCTGGCTCAGGGAAAGCTTCGTCCTCTCTCTGTATCAGCACAGCCCCGACACGGTGTGACAGTGAGGTGCCCCGCAGTATTCCCATGCAGAGTGAGGGAAGCAGCGAGCGCCGGGTGCTGAGGGGAGAGGAGTGGGAGTGCGGGCTGCACAGCCCTGCTTGTTTTTTCCTTGCTTTGCAGCTGAAGAGAGGAGAAAAACTAATGAAAACAGAGCTCTGGAAGAAGCGCCAGGCCTGGAGTGGCTTCCGCCCTGATCCCCAGCAATTATCAGCCACATGCCAGATGTTCCGATGCGATGCCAATGTCAGAGAAAATAAATCTGTGTCAGGTTCAAGGTCCCTGCCGGCCGGCACACAGCGGCTCGCGGCTCAGCGCTGCGCGAGGCGGGACAGAGCCGCGGGCCGGCCGCGGCCGCTTCCTCCTGCCAGGCATTGTTCCCCTGGGAAGCCCCGGCCTCACACCGGCCACTTGCTATTTTTGCAGCAAGGTGCTTTCGGGGGTAAATACGTCCCTGCCGGCCTTGGGCACTTTCCTCTGCGCGGGCCCTGGCCAAGGCTGTGGCCTGGCTCCTGCAGCGGGCGCGCGGCCACGGTCAGGGCCAGCGTGTGGGCCCGGCGCGGCCCGGCGGGGCCTGCCCGTGGCCTCAGGGTGGATTCCTGAGGGTGGATTTGGGAAGGCCACGCTGGAGTGGCTGCACAGGCACCAGGTAGGGCCGGCTCCCAGCAGCCTTAGGGGTTCTTGGGGACAGCAAGGAAGCACAGACAGGCGACATTTTGGAAGCCACAGCACCTGGGAGGGAAGGATGACGCGGGTCTGGCTTCCAGCAGCACGGGACGTGCTGGGGAGGGGATGTTCAGTGCTGGGGACAGGCCCCAAAGCTGCTGCCCTGAGCAGTGCTGTCCTGGCCATGGGAGCAGCACAGCTCTGTGCCCTCGATGGGCCCAAGCGCTGGCACATCTGTCACCAAAGCTCCCGCTGTTGGTTTGGAGTCTGCCTGGTCCCATCTCCTTCCCTCACGACGCGGCGCAGCCGGAGCCCGTGGATCCACACCACCCGCAGTGGGCCACAGCGTGCTTTGGCTCCTTGCTGGTGCTTAGCCTTGATGCTCAGCAAAGCATATCTCCTGCTCGGATTTTATCTCCATCCACTCAGCTTATCGGCGCGGGGCAGCCCTCCTGCCTGCGCCACGTTCCCGGAGCGTGCCTGCAGCAGGTGTGGCCAGCACTACTGTTTGCCAAACGCCGCTGCCTGCCCGCAGTCCCTGACTCCAGGGCCCGCGCTGATAATGCGCGTGCGGCGAGGACGTTGGCGATAGCGTTCCCCATGACATTACCTTGTCCCCCGCATTCTTCCGATGCCACACACGCCTGCGCTCGGGGCGCGGGCGGCCCGGCCGTGGCGGCGGGTGCAGATGCTGTGCAGGCAGCACTGGGAAGTGCTGGTGGTCTCCTCCCGGGGGGACTCATTGACATATCAGTCACATAGTTCTGCATAATTGGGACTTGGATGCAGCCTCTCTTTATGTTTCCTCTTGGAAGTTGCCAACAACATGAAGCACTCCTGGGTCAAAATGACAGCCTTTTGTTTACTATTCCTGCTTATGTGCCTCATTTTCTTCAAGGATAAGAGCTCTTTATAGGAATCTTTATTGTGATGAGGTTAGCAGAGAGAAGGATTTCTCTCCAGCTTTCTCTCTCTCTTTCACAGCTGATTAGCAGGGTCGGCCCATGAGGACAGTGATGTGGAGCACAGACCCAGCATTCGTCTCAGGGTCCCCCCCAGCCATGGGGCACCTTCTCCAGCACAGCGCCAGCCTGCTGGCCCCCAGCACCCAGCCCACGGCACTGCTCCCCTCCTACTCACGGCAGGCTGCAGGGAGGGGATCCCCCACCCAATAAAGGTACTGAAAATCCCAACCGACCCCAGAAGCTTGGACAGGAGCTTACCTGGAGCACACAGCTCCCCTCCACAGTCTTACCAGCCCACCCATGGTGACCTATCCTTTATCTGACCTCTGGAGTGGTGACCAACCCCATTGGAAGTGTCCACACCTGGCAAACTGAGATGTGAGAGACTTGTGATGGACCAGACAATGGAGACCCACTAGTCTGCTGCACTCAGAACTCTGGTTTTCAGATGTGAACTCCAAACAGACTGTGACTGGGGAAAGGGATGAGGAGGGATGTGGGACCAGTTGTTGACAAGATGGGGAGAGCTCATAATAGACATGGGCAGGGTGGACATCAATGGAGAACCTTCCCCAGCTCTGGAAGAGGCCCCCCAGGACCATCCCAGCAGATCTTTCACCCACTGCTGGACTGACTGCGCCGCTGCAGGGAGGTGACCCAGCTGACCCCACAGCCCTGTCCCAGCCAGTGCCCATGGGGTGACACACTCCTGGGAACAGCCACTCCTGTCAAGAGGAAAGCAGCTTACCCTTGAAAGTTACTTTGCGAAGGTCAAGAGTGGGACTGTGACAGAGCAGCCTGACAAACACATCTCCCTAAGTCCTTGGGCCCGATAATGTATGTCCCATGCAATGTTGACACTAGTGATCCACCAAAGATCAGGTTAACAAGTTTGACGTTAGTGACAGCGTGATTTGTTCCGCGCTGGCTCTGAATTCATAGAGCCGCTGGCCTTCGGTGATAAACTATTGCGCCGTGCACGCGGGGCTGCGGCAGTTGTCACCCGCCGGAGCACCGAGATGAAAAGGAAGCAGAGCTCTAATCAAAATACAGTGGTCAGTAGGGGTTGAGCTGAAAATTAAAAGGTGCTGGTAGTTTTCCCACTCCAGCCTGGCTTTCCAGGCAGCGCCTCGTGCGAGCGCGGGCTGAGGGGAGAGGCTGCCTCGTCACCTCTGCACGGCTCCAGCTTCCTTTGAAGGTGAGGACAAACCTGGCAGCCCACGTGCACAGAGCACCCTCTGCCACCGCCCAAGGAGCCCCACCACTGCTGATCTTCAGGGCCCCCTCACTGGGAATAAATCCCGTGTGGCCCAGTGCCCTTATCCCAGTTCCCAGCCCCAGCAGCAGCCCCAAGGCCTTCCCCACACCCAGAGCCCATTCCAGAAGCACAGCAGCAGGCAGGGCAGGGTCACCCTGAGAGAGAGCCACCACCCAACGAGGAAGGCACAAACGGCCTGGAGACACCAGCGGTGCAGAACATTTCACATTTATTAGTTCATACAGCTAAACACTCACTAAACATGCATTCAACACTTATTGGTCACATTTCCACAGGTAGTCAAGTCCCAGAGCGGAGCAGGGGAGGGCCGGGCCGAGGCGGAGCCGGCAGAAACATTCATTTGGTCGCATTGCGGGGAGGGGGCAGCTCCCGGTGCCCGTGCCCCGCGGTGACACCGGGCCAGGCATGCCCTCCTGCCCCACCCTGGCTCCGAGTGTGCCAATGCTCACCGTGTGTCATGTCGAGGCAACATCCTGCTTCCCTGATTTACACAAGGGATTGTGGGAAAAATGAACGGGAGAAACCATCCCTGGGAACGTCACCAAGGAGCCAACACCTGGGACTGACCCTCTTGGGAGCATCCCTCACACCAGCAAGGGGCCGACACGAGCAGCAAAGCTGACTGCTGCCTCCCCGAGCTGCCCAGGACGGACACACTGCCGGGTGACACAGGCAGCCTCTGACCAGGACTGAGCTGGAGCCAGGCCTGTGGCTGCATGGGCACCGACAAAACCCAGAGTGTCCCCAGGGAGGGACAGCGGAGCTCAGGCACAGGACACTCAGCAGTGACAGGAGCCAACCCCAGCCCGCAGGAAGGGAAACGCAACTCCAGCAATCACAGCCCCTGCTCCTCGCTGGCAACAGACACTGGCAGTGTTTAGTTTTTCACACAATCCCTTTGAGATGATAAACAGGATGTCACACGAGGTAGTTTAGTTATGGAAATTGAGTCAATAATGTTATCAACTATTACAAGACATTTTATAAATTGAAAGAAACAATGAATCACAAAAGGCTTTGTTAAGGTTGATCGTCATCTGGTCTCAATTTCTGTTTCTTTTTGCCCTTGGGGGCATTTCTTCCACTGATCCATGTTGCTTCTTTCACAGACTTGTCAGAGGGCAGCTCACAGGAGCTATTTTTAATTTTATTTTCTTTCCAGGGGAAAGACACTGCCTGGATTGGCCTCCCCAGCTTTTTGCAAGGCTGGATTTGCAGACTCTGGCTGAGGGTGCTGGGAGGGGGTTTCACACCTCAAACTTTCGCTGACTCTCAGTGCTGGCTCTGTCTGTGGCTGGATGTGGCTGTTTGGACACTCATAGCAGCTGTAACCCAATCAGAGTGACACAGCAGTGCCCTTCTCAAGTTGTCTGACTGTTCCTACAACCACAGTGAGAAAGTTGTACTGATGAAAATTAAGAATTCATAAGCAACAGAGTACAGAGCCCTGCAACTGGCTGCCAGGGACACAATGAAAAACTCCTGTTTCCCCCTTTCCATGAACAGTCAAACATTTAACATTTAGCTATGAGGGAATGCAGAAACAGAGCCCCACAGACAGAGCTGGTGCCCAGCTGCTGGGTGGTGCAAGGGCACAGCCTCGTACAGCCCCGTGCACCTTTGGGATGCTCTGCCCACAGCACCACCTCTGAGCCTTCAGCAGGCAAACTTCCCACAGCCAAACCCAAAGCTTTTCCCCAAAAATCCCCATATGGGGCTTTGTCAGCTCTTCAGGGTCCTCCAGACAAGTCAGGAAAGAAGCAACTGTTGCAACATCAAAACTAGGATTTCTCTGGGTCACATTTTAAATACTTATCCCTGAGCTTCTGTGCATTGAAACAACACACCGTGAACCCAGAGAAACACCACAGCTTGATACTGACAGCTATGCACTCCCCTTCATTTACACATCATCTACAACTTAAAAATTAGTTTCATACTTTAACTAGTTCCCCAAGTTTCCCCCTTTCTCCTGCCTTTCATGTGGCAGGGATGATTGCCGCTTATTATCCTGAGAAATAACAACATTTTCACAGACACTGAGCTTCATAGCTTCAAATCAAAACCAAGAAAGAAGAAAGAATGAATGGGAAATAGCACATTCACAGGAGAATCTTTTTTTTTTTTTCTTTTTTTCCTTTTAAAAAATGTAGTAAAGATAAAAGAAATTCAAGTGTTGTTTTTTTTTTTTTTTAAAGTTGGTTTGAAGGACAAGACTTACACTCCTTTACCTGAAGTGGCTGTGGGTCTGTGCAGAAGCCTGAGGAGCAAGGGCAGGTCCTGCTGGCACAGGGGAGGGACAGCAGCAGAGCCACTTGAGCCTTTGCATGGCTGGGGACAGGGCCACCAAGGTCCCCCCAGCAAGTGAGAGCAGCCACACTGAGGGTCAAGGCTCAGCCCCTGGCAGGAGCCTGAGCTGAAGGGGAAGAAAACTCACTCACTTTCCAGAAGGTTCTGTCGAGGCCCTGGGGTCTGGCATTCGCCTGGGATGGAGCCCTGAGAGCAGGACCCTTCCTGCTGCTCCTCAGCAGCCTCCCCTGAGCACTTCAAATTTATGTCCCAAATCTCTGCTTGGATTAAAAGTAACTCTTCAGCTTTCTATCTGCACAGACGCTTGGAAGGAGAAGAGGGGGTCAGCCAGCCAATCTATCTTTCAAATCGGGGATAAAAATTGACTTGTCATGGCAGAAAATTCTACCAAAGACTATTATTGTTGATAGATTTCTCTATGACAGAAGGTCAGATAAGCAAGAGCAGAGAGATACCAAAGATAATGAACTTCCCCCTAGTAGCATTAAGCACAAATAAAATATGAGTCCCTGTAAACTGAATGTTACATGAAGAATGGAACAAAAATTCCAACCTTTCCAGGGTGTCCTTCAAACCAAATTCACAAATACATCTACCTAACGTCTCTACGTCTCTAGCTACATTCCTACCTTCTCATAATACCTGAGTTTGCAATGCAACACATTCACATTACCCTGTTTAAAAAATACAAGTCATTCGAGGACTTGGTGCAGAAGATATCAGGAATGACTGTCCCGTGATTCCATCTGGTCTGTTTGCTGCTTCCTTACCTGTCAGTTCAGGAAGGATTTTCTACTCCCTATGGCAAATGTGTATTTGGGAACGGATACTGCTGCCAATCAACCTTTTGTAAAATTTGCTTTCTACAACAGAAAGTAGAACATTCATGTCTGTTTGTCATCATAACTGAATTTAGGTTTTTGGTTGTTGTTGGTACAGCATTAGTTTTGGGAGGCTATTCTAGAAAACCACAGATTACCCAATAGATTATTTTTGTTGCGTAGCTGGCAACAAGATGACTGTTTTTATGTACACTAATTAAAACACTTATTCATCAACAGATTATAATAATTCAGTAACTGTAGAATAAAATCACTCCTATGCAATTTTAACAATTCCTTGAGTGTATAGAACAGCAAGCCAGAAATAACCCGTAATAAAAAGATCATATCAAGCTATTTGGAAATTAAACTCAAAAGCTGAGAAATACATTCTAACTCACAAACAGATACACTAAAATTTTCCCCTGAACACATGAGGTATTGGCTGTATGCAGAAGGCTTTCCTGAGAATGCACACGTGTCTCATTGTACTGTCAGAAAGTAAATGAGATTTGTGGAACCACCTTTGGGTGCGAAGCTCCACCGAGCTGAGCCACTGCTGTGCCCAGCAGCTGGTACCCGTAACCTCCTGTTTAAATAATGAAAAATGAACAGCTATGGACTTTGAGGAGAGGAGAACGTTGAGCTGGGAGATGCCCAAGCAGGATGCCCGTGGAGAGGCAGGACCCTGGTGTGGTGTGACTGGGGCGTGCCAGAGCAGCAGGGCACAGCCCCCCTCGGGCTGCACCAGCAGCACCCGCTGGGCCAGGCAGGGAGGGAGGGAAGGAAGGAAGGACAACTTTGGGGAATGGGCTTTTCCTCCTGCTCACCATCACATTCATGCACAGCAGCTGCAGCCCTGCTGAGCTGTGCTTGCTCTGTGCCACGCAGCTGCCACCGGGAAAGACAAGAAGGTAGTGACTCGTCCCTCCTACCCTGAGGGAACAAAAGTTGTTTCCACAAGTATTGTTAAATCAGCATTCAAACACTTATCAAGGAGCCACTTTGCTACGTGAATGTCAGATTTATATCTAAGGATGCAGGGAAGGAAATCCAGACAAGGCTGTCTAGGAGAGCGACAGATTCTTTGAGTATTAATTCCTAATGAAGGAGATGAGATCAAGAGCATCTCATCCAAACCTCCCCACCATGAGCAGGAAATCATGAGGTCACTCATGAGAATGCCCAAGTTTAGCTAAACATCAGCACTTAGCAATCACTCAATCAGCTAATCAGCTGTCATTAAAGCAGTTCTCCATCTGGAGCTGTGGAGAGCCTGTGAGACGGAAAATCCAAGCCTGGCAACACCTAGAACATGACAGGTAACCAAGTACAGCAGTAATGTAGTTTTTCCTGGGATTTCACAAGGAACAGGGCAGTGTTGGCAGGATATAACTATGGAACACCTATTCCCTGAGTCCAGCAGAGAAAGCCATGCCAGAGGACACTGGAGTACCTCACCCCACCACACAGGCCCCATTAACACAGGATACATTAACTGCTCTCAAAATGGGGATTGCTGCAATGCAGAAGTCTCACGAGCCAGGTACCATGTTGGAGGAACACATTTAACAGGGGCAATCCTGCCTCTTCTCTAAGTAGGTTTTTCCTGCTTTTGTAAACCTAGAATGGATTTTAAGGAAGTGATGATAAAGTCCTTGCCATCCTCTAGCAAGAAAAGCACCTTTGTGTAATACCAGAAGCCTGTTATGAACTGCAGAAACACAAATTCAGAGGAACTGGCAGGTGCTGTGGCAACAGTAAGAGGGCAGCTGGCCAGGAGGGGCTGGGACAGACCCCACCTGCAGCTCCCCAGACAGGACAGGGCCAGGGAGCCCCTCAGAGCACAGCCACCCCACTGGAAACTTGCATCTGGAAACTGCCAGGGGAAAAGAAACCAACTGCCTAGACAGACTTCTCCTTCTCCACTCCTGCCTTTTTATAATTAAAGAAAAAGCTTGGCACTTCTCTAGCACCCACTTCTCCAAAGTCGTCCCTTTGGGATACTAACAGCTCTGTCAACATTTGCTCTCTGTGACAAATGCTTTGGATGCAAATCATGGAAAGAGCAGTGCGTGAACAGCATCTTCTCCTTGAGGTAGTCTTAGTCATCTCGGTCCCCAGCCCCAAATACAAAAGAACTAACCCTAACAAACACTGTAACATTAAACATCTTCACATTCTGTAAACTGCTGGAGAATGCATCTGCTGCATTCTTACAGAACCATGTGCATCGTGTTGAAGATCATACATTCAACTCTGTCGTGAAATAAATATATAGGAAAACGAGTTAAAAAACAAAAAACAAACAAAAAAGATTCTTGCTACAAGGGCAGGGAGGCCCAGTGCCCTGTCTCCTGCCTGGATGGCCTTTGCCCCTCTCCCGGGTGAGCCGGGCCCAGCCCCAGGCTCAGCGTATGGCACCGGCCGGGGCCAGCTGCGCTCACTCTTTGCTCACACTCGTCTTGCAGGAATGTAGAACGGCCTTAAAAAGGAGAGGCAGCTGCTCCAGAGGGACATTCACCATTTTTCCTGGTAAGAAAGAAACCAGAATTAGCAGCCACATCTGAATCAGATTTCAGAGACACCTAAGCCAGCAGCACTGGAGACGGTTTTACCTTGAACCTTTCACAGAAACAGTTAATCATCCTGCAGCTACATTAGACATTTGATATGCATTTGGACACAATATGATTTATTTACTGAATAGAAAGCAAAATAAATGGGCAAAGTCAGATGAAAATGATTTCTCCACAATGGAGAAGTATTTATAGAAAGTGAGAAAGGCTAAATCCCATCTCACCTCAAAGCCCCTTGTTGATCTACGTGAGTAAATTACAAGAGCTACTCTGAGATTATTATCTAATTCATTATGACAGAGTAGGATGAAGCATATGAAGCCTTGACACAGGGAGGCAAGCATCTCCCTTTGCCACAACATTCAGGAACAGTTTTAGTAACACTAGGCCTTGGAGATCTAATTAGCAATGCAACTGCAGCTGAGAATTCACCTGCGGATTTCCGAGGTCCAGATGAGGAACCCTGAGGGTTACACTGCTCTGGTTGAACTCTGCTGATCACTTTCTGCTCAGGGATCTCCCTAACTCTGACGAGATAACTACTCAAACCAGGATTACACCCTTTTGAGACAAAATACACCCCATCTGGGAGTGAAAGAAGAATAAGGGGAGACTGAACAATGTACTTAAAGGGTGTCAGGTTGAAGCAAGGCACCTCTTCTGCAAGTGGGACTAACCCTGTGCCCACCAGCATCACCAAGACACCTTGGCAAGAGCCCCTCAGACTGGATGAGCTCAGGGCAACGGGATGGGCTTAAAGATGGGCAGAAGCTCTGATAGGAAATGGTCCCACACAAACATCCTTGACCAAAGTCCACAAGAATTTCACTGCAGTAAGGTAAGTATCTTTCAGAAGCACTCAGAGTTACCTGCAATGTAGCGGATCTCTGGCAAACACATCATTAAATCCGGGAAGCGGTTTGGCTGGTGGGGGTATTTGTACTCTGTGAAGTCCTGGCAAACGTACCAGTACCGCTTGTTCAGCTGCTCCAGCTGGGAGGCGTTGGTCAGACCCCTGATATCTGCAAAGGAATACAATCAGAGCAATGAAAACACAACAAAAACATCTCGGAAGAGCAGCAGCCTCGCACTTACTGCCACTTTTCATGACAGACTGATTTCTGGCACTCTGATCTGGGCCCCTGCTTTGGAGACTGGCTTCCCCGTTAGACCAATCCTAAAATTCCCATCTCCCCTCCTGCTGTGCCTGCATCACGGATGTGTCTTTATATGTGTGTCTGGATCCAGGATTTCCCTCCACAAAAGGCTGGGAAGAGAACAGCTAATGTCCTACACTGCTCACCTGCAGCTCAGTGAATGCTCTTGGAGAGAACAGCCTCAGCAACCTGAAATCCCTGCCTGGCACAACAGAGTCAGATGTCAGGGTTTGGTCCTCCCAGCAGATCAGTGCAACACCTCCTCAGACAGGAACACACTGGTTTTAGGTGTATCATCTTGGCTGAGGACAGCGCTCAGCTCTATAACTAAAGATATCATCACATTCCTCCCTGTCTGCTTATGCATTATGTTACAGGAGCTTTATAAACTTGTGAAGTTCTCATATTTAAATTTAGCTTTGCCAGTGTCAGGCAACACACACACAAAGGAAGAGGGGACAGGCAGGAAGTCCCACTGGCAGTGTGAGCAGCGGCACTGGCGGGTCCTGGGGAGGATCCAGCACAGCAGCGAGGAAGCTGCGGAGCGGGCTCGGTGCTGGGAGACCATCTGACGGAAGAGGCATTGATCTACTGCCCAAAAGCTGACTTTTAAAAATAAGTCTCAGGTATTTCACATAAAAAATTGCAAACTTCAACTAAAAATAAAAGAAGACAGGAAGTTAATGAAAATACATTTTGGAAAACAATGGAGACAGCTCGAGAAGTGCATTATCCAGTGTCAGGAAACTGCCCAGGGAAGCAAACCGGAACCTCAGCCCGGCACAGATTGAAGTGTCAGCATTATCTCCCTCTGGAAATGAGCGGGGGAGGAGGGAGCCTGCAGCACATTTTTACAGACTGCAACTATCTTTCACAGTACAAAAGACTTGGGGGACATTTATTTCCAAAATTACAGCTGAACACTATTCACTGAGCATTTGTCTCTGCATGGATTTTGAAATGCCCAGGGTCTTGGAGAAGCCTGAACTGCCAGCTTTAATATGCTGCTTAATCAACAGGAGGATACAGCCCCTTCCTAGGATGAATTCATGGCCTGCATGTAAATACTTCATTTGTGATTACCTTTCACTGGGAAGAGTCAGATTTAGGTATAGAACCTAAAAAGCAGGAACCCAGCTAAGAAACCTAAGGATATATCCTGAATATAAACATTTTAATGAGTCTAAAAAACTCTAAAAAGAGAGGAACCAGTCTTAAAATTCACCCTTTGAGGCATGAAAATGAGCAAGAGTGGCTGGTAGCTGCTCTTTGCCTCACCTTGGTTTAGGAAGTTGATGGCTTTCATGCAGGCATACTCCTCGTTGCTGACCTTCAGCTGGTTGAATTTGCGGAAGAGGTAGATCAAGCGCTCCATCACCTCCATCCCCTCTTCACTGAACCTGCAGGACAGACACCACATCAGCACATGGACTGGACACTGAAGGCATGGAGCTCATTAAAGTAACTTCAGAGATTTTAACACCTTGCAAGAGAATTTTTTAAAAAAAGTGATCAAAACTGCCTGAAGTCTGCTGGCACCAAAAATAAGGGAGAAAATGTCTCAGTTACAAATGCAGAATCATAGAATCATGGAGTGATTTGGGTGGAAATGACCTCAAAGCTCATCCAGTCCCATTCCCTTGCCGAGGGCAGGGACACCTTCCACTAGACCATGTTACTCAGAGCCCCTGTCTGGCTCAGGGATGGGGAGTCCACAATCTACAGATATTTTTAGGAAAAAAAAACCTCTTGGTGATTCAGTTCCCCACCAGCCTGTTTTAACAGCAGAGAAGGTTTCACAGAGCCAGGAATCTGCAGCAAAGCCAGTGACAGAGATGGGCAGCACAGGGCACACAGGGATGCACAGGGAACACCCCAAAGCCTCCTGGAAAATTGCCTGATGGAGATTTTGTGGGTGCAGAATGAGGTCCTCCTGCTAAAGAGGGTGCCACGCTTCATCAGGAGAAATACCCCACATGTGCACCACAAAAAAGCCATGGGGAAGGACCAGGCTAGAGCAGAGTGGGAGGGTGTGGGTGTCTGCAGGCACCTCCAGACCATCCCATGCCTGCCCAGGGCCAGAACAGCCTCTTGGCAACACATCTCACAGCAACAGCCCCGGCTTCAAAGCAGGCACATATTGCAGAAGCGCTCAGAAGTGGGACAGAAGTGTTTCGGGAAGCTTCAGCGTGCTCTGGCATTGTGCAGCACAAAGAATAAGAGCACAGCCAGCAAGGCATCTCTGAATAGAACAGAAATAGAACCTTTTTCACTGAATAATACCTTATTTTGGCATGTGTGTTTGTTTACTTCAAAGTTATTTGTAAAATGCATGGTGGGGTTTGACCTCTGTGAAGTGAAAACAAGCTGTCTGAACTCCAGGTCAGTTCTTCAAGAAAGTAATATTGTAAGTGATGAAAGCCTTGTCGGCTAATCTAAAGTTGTACAAGTTTTCTTGCTCTCCAGTTGACATTAAAAATCTTGCAGGTGCAAGATTGCAAAGCTCAAGAAGTTAATGAGCACAAAGACCACTCAGTCATCTGTGGGGTTTAATTGTTTTTAGAGCATGCACATTTTTACCAGCCACTCATCACTTCATAAATCCAGGAGAGCTCTTCTCTCATTCCTGCAGTTGAACTGTCTTACTTTTCTGCACATACTTTCCTCCCCCTTTCAAACAAAGCTGTTCTGTTTTTCACAGCCCTATTTCTTCTCGAGGACTGACTCCTCCACACACTTTTCCTCACAGTTTACACCAGGCAAGTTTCTGGTTGGGAGTTGTCGGCATCAGCTGGGGAGGAGGGGGAAGGGAAGCGCTATCAGGAGTGCTGGGGGAGGTCAGGAGTCTATTCATTTCATATTCATCCTCAGAAAAACAGCACAATAAAAGAAAACATTTGATCTAGCAGGCAAACAGAACATTTAGCCAGTTGTTAGAAGCAATTAAAACAAAGGAGCTGGGGAGCTCATTCTATGCCTTTGTTTGTCACCTATGCTTTAGCACTGCTCTTGCCATTTTGTTAAGAGCAGAAATTAACCCTGAAGTGCCAGACCATCCCTGCTCAGTGACATTTCTCCAGCCAGGTGTGAGCTCTAATGAAGTTCCCTTTGCAGTCATTCCTGATCAATGCCAGGGGAGCCAGGGGCTCTTTGAGAACACCCACAAATGGGACACCTCTCCAAAACGGCCCCTCTCAAGTCCAAAGTGACCAGATATTCCACGAGTGCTCTGGGCAGTGAGACTGATACCCATGAGCTATCCCACTGCTGCTGGAGACAATCAAGCCATGGCTGAAGGACCATGAAGACCAGTGGGAGGGAGCAGCACAGCTCCAGTCCCCTCATCTGCACAGCCTCCCGCAAATGGCTTTTTGGGTGTGCATTCTCCCAGGTTACTAATGACAATTAATGACACTTGAAAAGCTAAATCACAAGAGGAGACTGCAGAAGCATTCCTCTCCCAAGAACACCTATTTTCATCCATGTGCACAGATCTTCTCTGAAGGACCTTCAAGGCGACCAGCTCTGAATTGCCGGTTTCTGCAGGGCGAGGATTCCTCCTTTGTCTCGTTGTCTTACCTCTCGCTTGTATTTATCACAAACTCTAAATGAAACAAACACTTCTCTTGTGAGGCTCTGACCAGGACAGCAGGAACAAAAGGACAGCTGAATGCAAGAACAAGTGTCATTGTGGTTTTCTATGAACCTCAGTGCTCCTCGCAGGAGCTGCACCAGATGCACGATGAATGGCTGTGCAGAGCAGCACCAGAGAGCAACCTGTCCCAGGAAATGAGACACCTGGGGCCAGCTCCCTGCTCCCCGGCGTGGGCTCAGCCAGCCAGCGCCTCTGCTTGTCACAACAGATGCACAAAGGAGCCCCAAGAACCATGAGACACTGCAATGGCCGAGGACCACAGCACTGTTTTAAATCTCTGCTCATCAGACATCCCCTGGCGACCCCGGCAGCCTTGTGAGCCCAGCAAGGGCAGAGAGCAAAGGGCAGGTGTTTAAAGGGAGGATGGGCAGCACTTTCTCTAAATCCTACTTGTTCTGCCAAAGTATGGTGAGACTGGGACTCTACTACCAAAAGAAGAATCTGTCTGGCACCAAGACTACAAAAGAAAATATCCAAACCAAAAAACAACACCCTGATCAACATGATGAATGAAAGGCAGGTTCCTCAGAGCATCAGATAGTCTGTACCATGGAAAAAACAAGAGCTAAGTTGCAACATCTTTAAATTTATCTAATCAAAACAATGAAATAGCAATTAATAATGAACACTTTGATAATACAGACAACCAGCTATGTGAACAACCTTTCCACTGGCCAGAAGGGTTTTTAAATAAGACTTTCTTCCCTGTGTGTCAGGGTTACCCAAAGTGCTGGTCAGTTTTACCCTCCTCATAAAAAGGTGGCTTGTAAGGCTCTGTTAGAGGACAACAGCATTGCCACGTGGAATTCAAACAGCCCCACACATCACCGTGCCCTTCCCTGCAGAAGGGAGCTGTGATCCAGCACTGACTAACCATGATGTACTTTCTAAGCCTGGAACAACTGTTCCCTAAAAAACAGAAGGGGACAACGGCCACAGGTACAGTGACCTGTCCCAGGAGGTGGTCAGGACATCTGTCTGTTGGGCTCCCATGGCTCCTCATCCCCAGACCTCGCTGTCTCACCCTGAGCTCCGCCCATCTCACCTGTGCAGCTCGTCGTCAGAGGGAGAGTACTTGGAGGTGACATCTGCAAGGTCACCAAAGATCTGCTTGCTGTAAACAGTCAGCGAGGAGAGCAGGATCAGCTCCTGCCACGTAGAGCTGAGCAGGCAGGTATAGTCCTTGATGGAGAGTTCGCAGAAGAACGGCAGCTTCTTGATCCAAGCAATCTGCCTGAAAAGCAATTCATCCGCCAGACGACACAGCAACGCAAACAGCTCTGCCTGAGTCACTTTGTACCTGCAGGCACAGTTAGTACAAAGGCAGAAAAACCATTAAAACCATTGAATGACATCATCTGACAGGGAACTTGGAAACAAGGCAAATGCCAAAGGAATTAGGTGTCACCTGGTGACAGGAGCCACGCTGGTCAGCACCCACCCAGCCCGGGCAGGGGCTGAGGGGAGTCCTCACAGCCCTTGGGGTCACCCATCTGCCCAGCACCCAGCCTGGCCAGAGCATGCAGCCCGGAGCCCCTGCCAGGCCCACGCAGCCCAGCCGCAGCCCCAGGTGAGGTTGGTGAGGTTTGCTGCTCGCCCCGGGGCTGTCCCTGTCACACGCACCCGTCCTCGATGAGCATGGGGGTGCTGAGGGGCTCCAGGTCCTCGGCACACAGCAGCTGGCTGATGAGGCCCTGCGACTGCGGCTCCAGGCTGCGCGGCTGCGGCGCCACCAGCGCCGAGTGCGCCGAGTAGCTGAAAAGGTGCGGCAGGTACTGGTAGTGCGTGGACACCGGCGTGCCCAGGTACTGATCCCTGAGTGCAGCGAAGCCGTTCAGCTCCACGGACCTACTGCAGAAGGAAAAGCTCTTCAGTACAGCCCCAAAACTCTGCCTGATTCAGTGCAGCGTCACCAGAAATGTGAACAGAAATAGGGAAAGCAAACAGAATGGAAATGCCTCTGAGTTCAGTGACTGCACACCCAGCTGGCTGGGCACTGGCTCCACGTGATGGAGATCTGGGAGCTGCTGCTGAGCTGCCATTCAGGGAGCAAAGCAGAAACCCAAAACCCACCTGTTCCCAGCCCTTCCACCCCGGCCTCCTCACAGGGCCAGAATTTAGGACTGTACATTAAGTACTCTCACAGCCAGTGAACACAAACAAGGCCAAGCTTAGGCTGCAACTGAAAGTAGATGGGACCAGGTCTGAGATTCTTGCAGTGTTCACAATCAAAGGCTGCATCAGGAGGTTTGCACTCACAGCAGCCAACTTTAACATAACACCACCAATTACTAACATAAATGGGTTCTTTTTCAGAATCTGAGCAGAATGCAGAGAAAGAGCTTGTGCAGAATGAGCAATGAAAGGCAATCAAGTTCTCAAGATCTGCAGAAAACACAAACAATACAAACTGAGGTACATTTTAAATATAATTTTAACTCAAGATTACCTTCCTTTGCTCACAAACTTCTCATTTCCCAGTTCAATTCTTTTCAACCTGGTTCCTGTTTGTCTTAGAACACAATCAGTGAAGTAAGAACCTGCTGCATGAGCAGTTTACACAAAGATGCACCCACATGTTTTCCCTACACTGACCCCAAGTATCACTCAGGGAAAGAAATCCAAGATTCCTGTAACACCAAATTCTTCCAGGGGTCATTCCCACCTTGAAGATGGAGTAGAAACAGGTGAAGGCTGGTTGCTCTCAGAAACTCCATTTCCAGGGGAACTATGGTCACTGTCTCCGTTGTTGCTCCATGACATGTTTGCCTCTCCCTCAAATTCTTGCCCAGACATAATTCTCTCAATCTCTTCCTCTGATATCTGTCAAATACAGGACACAATGGTTGGGAACAGAACAGCAGAGCCTCTGTTTGTGGGCACATCCGACAGGGCTGGCCCTCCCGCCCCCCTGCAGGTACCAAATCCTTCCTCTGCATTTACCAACACACAGGGAAAATTCTATTTACAGGTAATCGTGGTGACCTCCAGCAGCACCGTTCAAGTGAGGGTAGCACAGCAGACAGGAACTGACACATGAAAAGATGATGTCAGATGGACATGGCAACGAGCTGTAAATCAGCCACTGTCACACCCTGAAAAACCTGGCAGAAATTGAGGCCAGGGCATTGGGAACATCACTCAGGACTGGCAGAGGGAATGGCAAACAGGAGGTGGGGCAGGCTCTGCTTTGATAAAGCAATCAAGAGAGACAAGGTGACTCATATAAAATCATTCAGGAATGCATTTACAGGGAGACAGTGCTCCCTATTTTCCTCCAGATAGGAACCAGGTGGCACCTGAAGTAGCAATTGAGCATCTAATACTTCAGTTCTAGAGAGTAACATATACAAAGCTAAAATAGAGTAAAAATCTTTTAAATTGAGTTCACTGTAATATAAAGTTTCAAGAAAGTGCTGGGCATGCTACTGGAGGAATGTTCCACCACTAACGCAGAAAATGCAACAAAAATTTAGAGGCATCTTTTTTATTTTTAATTCTGTGTATGTCCCTTAATGTGAACAGCTGGAAAGAGGTTTGTGTGGTTGCAGGCAGGCTGTGTCTGACACCACCCAGCAGGGCAGAGCTTGCTTGGCTCCCCACGCTTTGGGCTGGGCTGAGGGCTCCTTCCCAGGCACTCAGACCCACAGAAATTGCTTTCAGTGTTATTTCTATTTTGCTAAAATAAACAGTAAACTTTTAAAAGACCTCTCTTCCAGGAGCAAGCTGGAAATGGCCATCATTCCTCAGGCTGTGGCACAAGCTGCTGTGCTGAATTCCCTCGCTCTTTACAAGGCATCTCTGGACAAGCTGGGCCATCAATCAGACAGACATTGACTGGTGCCCTGCTTGCACAGCTGAAGGCATTGCAGCAGGCAGATGGGATTTACTGGCAGTCAGGGAGGGACAGACGTCCTTGTGTGGCTCACAAAGGACAGGCTGCAGTGAGCCTGTCCGTGTGTCCAGGCAGCACACAGCTCTGTTTACCAGTCCACAGCTCCTGATGTGTTTCTGACAGAGCCAGAGCCCTGCCACACCAGCAGGAGGCACGGCCAGGGGTGATGCAGGCTCAACCAAGCCAGCCCCAGCTCTGGCTGAGCTGCTGCTGTGCTGTGAGCCCAGCCCAGCCCAGGAGACCAAAACCTGGAGGGAACCACGAGGGACAGCCACACGTGCTCACCTGGACAGGTCCAATGCTTTTGTTTCTGCCTCCTGGCATGCCATCCTCCCTGATTGCTGAAAGATACAACCAAACCTTAGTGAGGAACACTACTGCAGGGTATTAGGCAGATACTTATTTATGTTGAAAGAAGTTTTTATACCTTAAAAGATTCATTTTTTTCATTAAAGAAGTTTACAGAGACACCTCCAGTGCTTGAGCAGCACACAGCATGGTTCTCACCCCAAAAGGCACAGACACATCAATGGGGCTACAAGCATTACTCAAGGATTTTACCTTCTCCATGTGCTCCTCGAGTGACAGGCAATGAAGAAATAGCAATCCTTTATCACAACTGATTTCAGCATAATTTGAGAAGTGGGACAGGGTAAGGAACCCTTTCTGACCTCTGGAAATAACCCAGTGAATGCCCAGGACTGCTGGAAAATGAGATGTGAGGCCAGCACGCCCAACTGCACCACCCACAGCCCCGTGAAGCTCCAGAGAGACACTCCCAGTGCAGCCACCAGCGCAGACACAAAGCACTGCACTGCTGCCTGCTTGCCCTGCTGTCCCTTCAGAGGGTCACATCTCCCACAGCCACCACAGAAAACACAGGGGAGATGTCTGACCCTGCTGGCTGCTTGCAAAGCTGCTGGTTAAAACTCAAGTTACCACCCGAGCTGCACAGCTGCACTTCAGAGGGGCAGCATCATTTCTCAGCCGCATTTTTAAGGCTCTTTAATCAATTTCCAGGGAGGTGCAGTGTAATCCAGCTAAGGGGATAAACCTGCAGCAGTTCCTGTACCTTGCTCTTCCCTCTGTCTCTCCCTGCAGAGGCCAGTGGCAGCCCTGCTCCCGTGTCCCCCTCCCAGGCTGCTCCCTGTTTATCAGGGCCTGATCTCTTTCCCACCACGACCTGGCCAGACTTGGCAGGAGGCTCTGCCCAGCTGCACGGTGACCTTGCTGCTGCACAGCCTCACCCTGCTTGGCACAGGGGCTGCAGGAGGCCCTCCCAGAGCAGAAAGTGACACAAAATTTGAGCAAAAATTTCTGTCCCAGAAAAGCCCCGCTGCTGCTTGGTTTGAGATATCCTCAGCTGGAATCCTCCCCGTGTGCCTCGAGGCTGCTCCTGCAGCTCAGGGAGTGCCTCAGCAGGGCACAGGAGAGGGCCACAGGACCTGAGCTGTGCCTGCCCAAACCCCAACCACTGACCTGAGCAAGGCACAGCACTGGCTGTTTATTTCCTATGACAGCCCTTAAAAATAAATCAGCTTCTCACTTTAAAAAAAAAAAAAAAATTATGTAAAAAAGCTGTCATAGTTAGCTGTTACTCCCTTTAGGGTTTTTTAACTTACTGGAATTACAGGAATTCTGGGGGAATTTTTCACATTTCCAAGATATTTTACCACTAACTGTGATTCAGAAGCTTCCCAAATTGCCTTGGTATTTTGATTTCAAAGCATAATTTTAGCAGACAATAGCTTACACCTGCAACAAAATGCAGGAATGTTTTTGCTGGTGGTCCATCAAAAAGGCCTCAAGAATGGTTCCCAAATACAGATGGACTCTCTGGAATATCATCCTGGTCCTGGGTTGCATGACAGCCAGTCTCCTCAAAGCTGGCTTTCCTACCAATGCTATGCTCTGCACCTTATCTGAACTTAAAAATTATTGTATTTAGACCTAATATTGAAGGGACTTTCCAACCCAACAGTGCCATAACTTGGGCACAGGGCAGGAAGAGAAAGCTCCAGAACCCAGCACTGAGGACATTCAGGGCTGCCTGCAGCCCCCCGGGCCTTGGCAGAGACACCAGTGGGGAGCGAAATGTACACGGTTGTTGGGGGAAGGAAGAAAAAGGAAAGGAGAAAATTAAGATAAGAGGAAAGGAGGAAAAGGACGGGAAGGGGAAAGGAGGAAAAGGAAGGGAAGGAGGGGACAGGGAGGGCGGGCGTGCGGCCGGCAGGTGGCGCTGCGCCCCCGCAGGTGAGAGCCGCCCCCAGGTGAGGGACCCGCGCTGTCCCCAGACCCACAGCACACCCCGGACCCCCAGGTGAGGGGCTCTGAGCCACCCCCAGACCCACAGCACACCCCGGACCCCCAGGTGAGGGGCTCTGAGCCACCCCCAGACCCACAGCACACCCCGGACCCCCAGGTGAGGGGCTCTGAGCCACCCCCAGACCCACAGCACACCCCGGACCCCCAGGTGAGGGGCTCTGAGCCACCCCCAGACCCACAGCACACCCCGGACCCCCAGGTGAGGGGCTCTGAGCCACCCCCAGACCCACAGCACACCCCTGATACCCCCCAGACCCACAGCACACCCCGGACCCCCAGGTGAGGGGCTCTGAGCCTACCCCAGACCCCCAGCACACCCCGGACCCCCAGGTGAGGGGCTCTGAGCCACCCCCAGACCCACAGCACACCCCTGATACCCCCCAGACCCACAGCACACCCCGGACCCCCAGGTGAGGGGCTCTGAGCCACCCCCAGACCCACAGCACACCCCGGACCCCCAGGTGAGGGGCTCTGAGCCTACCCCAGACCCACAGCACACCCCGGACCCCCAGGTGAGGGGCTCTGAGCCACCCCCAGACCCACAGCACACCCCTGATACCCCCCAGACCCCCAGTACACCCCGGACCCCCAGGTGAGGGACCCGCGCTGCCCCCAGACCCACAGCACACCCCTGATCCCAACTCCCCCATCTCGGCCCCAGTGTGTTTTCCAAGGAAGATCCCGGTGGATTTGCAGTGAATTTATGAAGTTTCAGTGCCTCTGACAGGCGCTTTCCCATGAGCAATGGCCCAGAGGCCAGCAGCAGCCACATCTAAACCATGTGGGGACACTGGGGGGTGGCAAACGGGATGGTCACTGCACGGCCAGGGCAGCAGAGCCAGCTCCCACCTGTGCCATCAAACCAAGGAATCGCTGCTTTTAGCAGGTAACAGCCACTCCAGAGGTTAAACACACTCAAACCTGGAGCGAGGAGTAGAGATGTGGCACTGAAATCAACCACAGCCCCTTCTTTAATTACTAATTTCTGAGTTACTTCAGACTGGCCATCCTGAAAGTGATACCACGGCATTCCCTCACCTGTGCCCACGTGGGGACCAGGGGTGGCTGTCCCTCCCTCACCTGTGCCCACGTGGGCACCAGGGGTGGCTGTCCCTCCCTCACCTGTGCCCACGTGGGGACCAGGGGTGGCTGTCCCTCCCTCACCTGTGCACACGTGGGCACCAGGGGTGGCTGTCCCTCCCTCACCTGGGCACACATGGGGACCAGGGGCGGCTGTCCCTCCCTCACCTGTGCCCACATGGGGACCAGGGGTGGCTGTCCCTCATCTGTGCCCACGTGGGGATCAGGAGTGGCTGTCCCTCATCTGTGCCCACGTGGGGACCAGGGGTGGCTGTCCCTCCCTCACCTGTGCCCACGTGGGGACCAGGGGTGGCTGTCCCTCCCTCACCTGTGCCCACGTGGGGACCAGGGGTGGCTGTCCCTCCCTCACCTGTGCACACGTGGGGACCAGGGGTGGCTGTCCCTCACCTGTGCCCACGTAGGGACCAGGGGTGGCTGTCCCTCACCCAGACCACAGCTGTTCCAACCAGAGCAGGTGCTCAGGGAAAACCCTCACACCTCACCGTGGGCAGCAGCTGCTGGTCTAAGCACCCGTGACAGCAAACAGGTAAGATCTCTTGGACTCTAAAAGCCTGTTTAAGTGCTTTAATTTTTGCCTTGTTAGTAGATTGAAGCATGGAAATAGAGACCACTTTGCTCAGCATAAATACAAATATTCTCAAAATATTTAAACATGCTTTCAGTTAACACAGATTGTTCCTCTACATAGGAATGAAGTAGATCAGAACTTAGTATCTGTGCATAATTTTTAATCCATGCACGATTTTGCTGAAGTTTTGGGGGTTTTTTTGCAGGGAGTTTGGGAGGCAGAATTGCAGTACAAGATGGCAACCAAGGGAAGGGCGGACCCCACGGTGGCAGCGTCCCCTCTCTCTGCCTCCCCATGGCCATGGCAGTGTCCCTGTTCCCTGTGGCAGTCCCTGGCAGTCCCACGGTGGCAGTGCCCCCATGCCCCATGGCAGCCCCCATGGTGGCAGTGTCCCCACTCCCCATGGCAGCCCCCACGGTGGCAGTGCCCCGTGCCCCATGGCAGTCCCCACGGTGGCAGTGTCCCCGCTCCCTGTGGCCATGCAGTCCCACAGCGGCAGTGTCCCCCGCTCCCTGCGGCAGCCCCCATGGTGGCAGTGTCCCCGTTCCCCGTGGCAGCCCCCACAGTGGCAGGGTCCCCATGCCCCATGGCAGTCCCCACGGTGGCAGTGTCCCCGCTCCCCGTGGCAGCCCCCACGGTGGCAGTGCCCCGTGCCCCATGGCAGCCCCCACGGTGGCAGTGCCCCGTGCCCCATGGCAGCCCCCACGGTGGCAGTGCCCCGTGCCCCATGGCAGCGGGTCCCACAGTGGCAGTGTCCCCGTGCCCCATGGCAGCCCCCACGGTGGCAGTGCCCCATGCCCCATGGCAGCCCCCACGGTGGCAGTGTCCCCGCTCCCCATGGCAGTCCCCACAGTGGCAGTGTCCCCGCTCCCCGTGGCAGCCCCCACGGTGGCAGTGTCCCCATGCCCCATGGCAGTCCCACGGTGGCAGTGCCCCGCTCCCCGTGGCAGCCCCCACAGTGGCAGTGTCCCCACTCCCCGTGGCAGCCCCCACAGTGGCAGTGCCCCGTGCCCCATGGCAGTCCCCACGGTGGCAGTGTCCCCACTCCCCGTGGCAGCCCCCACAGTGGCAGTGCCCCGTGCCCCATGGCAGTCCCCACGGTGGCAGTGTCCCCACTCCCCGTGGCAGCCCCCACAGTGGCAGTGCCCCGTGCCCCATGGCAGTCCCCACGGTGGCAGTGTCCCCGCTCCCCGTGGCAGCCCCTGGCGTTACCTTTGCGGTTCATGCCCATCTGCAGGCACTTGAGCAGCCGGCAGTACTGGCAGCGGTTGCGCTGCTTGCGGGACATGACGCAGTTCTTGTCGCGGCTGCAGCGGTACACGCGCTTGTTGCAGATGCTCCTCTTGAAGAAGCCCTTGCAGCCCTCGCAGGAGATGATGCCATAGTGCAGCCCCGTGGCCCTGTCCCCGCAGATCAGGCAGGTTCGCTGATCCACCCGCTCATCTGCAAGGCAAAGGGAGCTTTGAGGAGAGCCTGGCCTGGGTTCTGGCGGGCGGCTCTGACTGAGGGGCGGCCACAGGATCCATCCCGCAGGGACAGCTCCATCCTTCCCTTCCCCACTGCCAGGCAGGGCCCTTGGGGCTCTCCCCTGCAGCCTGCATCGACCTTCCTGCTGCTCTTAGCAGAGAGGAACAGAAACTCCAGTGGGGAAAAAAGGCTTCTGAAACATCCCACCTCAACTGCCCAGAGCAGGGTGTGCAAATACAGAAACCTGGCAGAGAGCAGTGACTGTGAAATCCTGCCACATCTCAGACTCCAGGGGCACCTCTGGCCTTCAAAAGCCTCGCTGCCCTCATGAGCCACCGCCCAGAACCTGAGAGAACATCCCAGAACCTGAGAGAACATCGTTACAGAAACCATCATACAGCTGAGCCACAGTGACGAGATTTCACTGGTCCTTTTCCAAATCTTTGAAAAGCCTTTGGATGACTAAAAATGTAAATTTCAGGCCTCTCCACAACAGGAGCTGTCACATTAAATTCAGTAACACTGCCTGAGGGAGAGAGCAGAGATGATGCTCGGCTCGGTCCAGACAGGGATGTCAAACGGAAAGGAAGAAGAAAACGATGGTGAAGAGACCCAGGTATTGCCCCCAGAATCCCATCACCTCCTACTGCACAGGGAGGCCTGCACCTCACTTCAACCAAGTCAGCTATGCTTAAAATAATGCCAGCAAGTTGCACCAGCAGCTCTTCCTGTAGCAGATGTTCCACAGCTCAACAGGTTAACCCCTTGCATGCCAGGTCAAGATGCCCCAGCCCCCACCTCGTGTTTTAACCCACTAAAATCCCAACAGTTGCAAACAGATCTTCACTGCAAAGGTGGGATCCATTCAAATACATTCAGGGACACACAGATCTGCAGTATTCCAGTACCCTCCATGGGGCTGCTTTCCCAGCTGTCAAACATTACCCAGGTGACTAGATCACCCTGGCTGAGCCAGGCACCGGGAAGAGAAAGGAACCAAACTCTGCTGCTTCTCACTCCATCACAGCCTTCCTAGGGATGTTAAACCAGGCTGTCTCTGGTGCTCCTTGGCCTGAAGGCAGGACAGTGCCATTGCCCACAGGGACAGAAACACCCACGGCCCAGGAGGACCCAGGAGGTGGCAGGGGCTCTGTGGCTGCCTGCGGACAGAGCAGGGCACGGAGCAGGGCACAGCATCTCCCCGTGCCCACCACCCACACTGGGAGCCAACGGGGAGCTGGCACTGGGCACTCACAAACCCATGCCATGCCTGGGGTGCTGCCCACACCCACTGCTCCTGCCTGCACACAGACCTTCCCCAGCCTCTGGGCAGCACTGGCTTGTGGAGATGAGCTGGGTCAAACTCGCTCCAGCACAACACCAAGCTGATTTTCCTCATTTAGATCTGACCAGGGAGTTTTCTGAGACAAAGGTGATTATCCACAGGACGGATTTTTGGAGCAGCAGGAGGTAAGAGTCACAGGGAAGTCTTCTCCAGCCTCAATAAAGCCCAAGCAAGCTGACAAACCAGGGTGTAGCTTCTTACTGCTGCAGCACATGTGAATGCAAGAGAAATGAATGAGCCAAATGTTTTGGGACCAGAAATTAAACCAGTTTTCAGTTACACAAGCCAAGTAAAAATCTAAACCAGCTGCTCCTACTCACAAGCAGCTTTCTCTAGAGCTTAAACCCAGTAGAAACCAGAACCAATCTGTGTTAATCTCCAAAAGGTTTGCTATGCACAGCATGCACATTTGCACTGTTCTGCAAATTTCATTGTTCTAAAACATTAAAATAAAGGGATGAACAAAGGAAATACAAACTTTAAGCGAAGAAACATTCCTGATTTGCACCAAAACATTCTCAGTTTCACATGACAGACCACCTCAGGTATGTGCTGCACCCAAAGGAATGTGGGTACAACCAAGAGTGGGGCTATCTGAGCATCTCTGAAGGGAGACAGCTAAACATGACTTTGTAGCCACCAAGTGCATAATCTCCACCTTCAGCAATCTGATAAACGCGGGGAGGGGGCCGGGGATTAGCCAGGACAGAGGAGTCCTCTATCTGCAGGGCTTAGCTCAGGCTCAGCTTAACTCGCGGCCCTCCCCCTGCTCGCAGAGCAGTGCCATAAATCCCGGGCTCAGCAGCAGTGCCCGGGCTCGGGGGGCAGCGCCGGGAATGGCAGCGGCTCCCACACACGGCCAAAGGCAGGACACAGGCTGCTCCAGCCCCAGGGCTCCCTCCTCAGCCGGGCAGCCCCGGCTGACCATGTCAATGAGGGCTCATTTCCAGGCACAGCTTTTTTTGTTGTGGGAAGAATAGGGCCGTCACCCAGCCAGTGTGGGAAGCCCGGATGATTAAAGCGAGGAGGGATCGGAACCCTTCCCTCGCCATCTCCATCTCCCCAGCAGAAGGGGAGATGGTGTGAATGGTCCCTGGCCACAGGAACTGCACTCACCTCCGGCAAAAACTGCTCCTGGGTTTGCAGGTTAGACCCAGAAACAGCAGCGGCACACACCGGGAACAAAGACAGACCCCAGGGACCACAGAGGTGGCCGTGCTCCCCACAAACAAAATGGGAGATGAAAAATGATGGTCTACAGAAAGTCTTGGAGATTTAGATCTTTTAAAAAATCCTCAGGGACCACGGCCAGGCCCACACTGCTGCCCTGTACCCACGGGTTTGCTGCTCCTGACCTTTGCCAGTTTTCACCCCACGAAATGCAGCGCCTGGTGTGGGTGAAGGATGGGAGAGATGGGGCAGAACCACAGGCAACTTCACAGGAATGGTAAAGCGCCAGCAAATCTAAAGCAGTTTTGCACTGAGGGTGCTCTGAACTCCCTTAACCTTGAAATTTCACTAGAATATCAAAACACATAAGAAGAACAGCAATTTTTAAGTGAATAAGCCCTCCCTCCTCCCTGTCCCTGTCACTTCTCATCTCACTGATTGCTCTGGTTTCAAATGCTACACAAGACAACAGAGATTAGGACACAAAGCAATTGGTAAGAAATTTTTCCAAATACCTGTTTTATTTCAGAGAGAGAGCTGAGGAAGCTTCCCTCTACCCCCTCCCCAATTTTCCTGACGGGTCTTACATTTAACAAACTCATACACGGGATATTCCGGCTTTGTTCTCCCAACCCATTGTAGCAGGGGCCACTAAATCAAACAGTTGCTGCTACGACAAAAGCACTCACAAAAATCTCAACCTCATCTTGAACCCTGAAGATTTTTATGGCTACTCCCTCGCTAGCCCCTCCCCGAAGCCACATTAAAGGATGTATTGTTTTCAGAGGTCATGGTAGGTTTCATACCACATACAATGTAAATTCTCCAAGAATATGATGATGTTACACAAGAACCACAGAAAACTGAGTAAAAAAGAGGAAAAAAGCTCTCCTTATGTGTGTTTTATAAGACAATACATTAAATTTTAAAAGCGATACGTTAAATTTTTCAAGAAACTGCCCTCAGCAAAATGAGCAGTCTTGATATTTTTTTTAACAAAATTCCTGTGAATTTCCAAAAGGAAATATCTTACAATCCTGCTGAAACACATAGCAAAGACCCAAACAGAAAGCACTACAGCACGTGGATGAGATTCTAAACTACACAGCAAATGAATTAAAGCATGGGGACACACACCCAGCACAGCCCTGTCACTGCTCCCACCTGTGCCAGCCCTGTGCTGGGAGTGGGGAGCGGCACTGCCGCATTCCCAGAGGGGACCAGGAGCTGGCTGCAGGTCCCCAGCTGCCAGGGGCTCACACCCAGCTCTGGAGACCCGACTGAAAACTCTACAGCAACTACAGCTCGCTGTGAGATTTACCTTGGAAACCTGGCAGCGTGCTGGTGCAGCCGGCCTGGGGGATTCTCCACAGTGGGGCTTTACGATGGAAGAGAAACAAAGACCTAATTTCCAAAAGTAAGGCCAAAAGTGAAAGCACAACCCCTCACCCAAACCCCAGAGCAGACAGTGCTGGGATTTGGCCTGGCTAGAAAGCAAGAGGGAGAACAAGAAAAGCTGCCACAGGCAAAACTTCCCATTTATATAACAGAACATGAATTTACAGCTAAGAAAATCTTTTACAGCTGAAAAAAAAAAATTACAGGCAACACTCAGCACTGCAATTCATTAATACATTTAACCTCTTTTCAGCTGTGTGCCAGTTATTTGTTTCTTGATTAACTGACCCTCTCGAAGCCCCCTGCAGCACCCTTTAGCTGGGTTTAAATCTCAAGCTGCTAAATACCAGCTGTTTGGGGAGGGGGAGATCTCACACATGTGTTACTTAAATCCCAACCGCATCTCACTCTCCTCTCGCCTCTGGTGATGCCTCGAACAGAAACAAACGTGTTGGGGTTTCTTTTCCCCTTTACTTTTCCTAACGATGTTTTTCGTTGTCAATTTTTAGTTTCAAGAAAACCATCCTGTGAAATTCAAGCCCCCGAACTGGAGGAACTCCCCCCTCAGTGCGGAGCGCTGCATTGTCCAAACAAGCCCACCCCCAAACCAGGCGCCTTTGCTTCAGGGGCCTTTTTTTTTTTTTTTTTTTTTAACTTATAATCGATGAACACAGGGATTAAATTTTCTGCGCGTTGGCCCCTGCTCGGGACGGCAGAGCCGGGCGCACAAAGGGCCGGGGCGTCCCTCTCGTGCTCCCCACCGACCCCGCAGATGGGGGTCCCACCCCACGCTGGAGGCGGCGAAGGCACCGCGTCCTGCCTGGCCAGCCCGGCTCAAAGAGCAGATTGTGCTGCCCCGGATCAGGCCGGTCGCGGGGAGAGCTGAATAGAATTAACCCTCTGTGAACTAAAACAAAAACATTTGTCTGCCCAGCTGGGAGAAAGGTTAATTTAAATGGACAACCCTCCTGTAAAAAAGAAAAAAAAAAAAATAGAGGGGAAAGAAAGAGGAAGCCTGCAACCTTATTCCTTGTACTGTAAAAAGATGTTCTACTCACAGTCTCATTTTAAAAAGCAGCAAGTGACTACTGGAAAGAAAAGAGGAGAAATGCTGCACTAGGGGAATGGCCAGTGCATCTCTGGTCTCCCTTTCCAGTAATGAAATCCCGAACTCACAGTCTTATTCCGCCCAAGCAGAGTTCAATCAAAGGAAAACCCCCATTAAAACACCCAGAAATCATCAGCTGCTCCTTTTCGGCTCGGTATAAATCAAGAGCGTGCAGCTGATGAAACCCATCACCCTTCCCGGGACACATCTCCATTTGCATATCAAAAACTCATCTGTGAAATGCAACTTCTCCCGGGCAGGGGAGCCCCGACCCCAGCCCCGCGCCCCACGGACCGCACGTCCCGGCGGGCGGGGGCTGCCGAGGGACACGGGGCGCTGCGGGACCCCCGCCCCGCTCCATTGTGCGGGACGGGGAGAGGACGGATCCTTCACCCCAGCCAGTTGTTGCACAAAGAGTTTGGAACAAAAGCCCTCACACCAAAATGTGCCCGATGGCCGGGACCGCAGCTGGGGACGCGCACGAGGGTCTCGGTCGCGCTGCCCATGCTCACAGGCCGACCCCGGGCTCAGTCGCTCTCTCAAGTGATCAACTTTCGCTGATCCAATTTTAGCAAAATAAAGCTCCGTTCGCGGCCCCTGCCCTGGCTCCGGCGCGGCCGCACGCTCTGAATTAACCACTGCGTTACACCGGTTGGGTTATTTAATTGGTACATTACAAAGCGCTCGGATGAAGCCCTGACTTACCTGCCCTAAAACCTATTCTCTTGGCCCTGCTGAAGCTGTCTAGATGTGCAACCACTGAGAAGGATGCTGAATTAAGAAAATCTGAAACTAACCCCACCCCCAGCAGTCCGGGCTGCGGGAGCAGGGCCTGGGCACAACAGGAACAGCGACTTCTCCAACGTGTGTTACCAAACACGCCATGCTCTCTCCTGAAATATTTCGTCCTTACTCTGAAGGTGAACTTTACCGCTGTCTTCAGTCACAGAGGGGAAAAAAGGCTGCAAATACCGGGGGCCAGCGCCGGTCCCGGGAGGGCGGACGGGCGCTACCGAGCGCCTCCGTGACCCCGATACTATCCATAATTAACGATACTAAAAAAAGCTCCTCCAGATGGTCGGAGGGATTAGGAAGTTTAAAATATAAACAAATTAAGCCACAAAACAAACTAATGCCCCCTTTTTTTTTTTTTTAATTGCATAATCCTGCTCGCAGCCCAGGGCTACGCTGCCCGGCCCCGCGCGCCGGGAGCCGTGAAAAGGCAGAAAAAGGGGAAAACCCTCACGGCTCCTTGTCCCCGCGGTCCCGGGCGGTCCGAGCCCCGCGGTCCGAGCCCCGCACGCCGCACCCCGCGGGCGCCGGGACGGGGCGGCCCCGGCCAGGTAGCGGCGGGGGGCGGCGGCCCCGGGCCCGCGCAGCCTCCGGCGGCACCGCCCGGACAAAGGCCCGGCCCCGCTCACCTTCCATGCAGGTCGAGTCCCGCTTCATCCCCGGCCGGCTCCTAGGGCCGCCTCATGGCGGCGGCGGGCGGGCAGCCCGGCTCGGCCATCGCCGCCGCCGCGGGCGGCCCTATGCTAACGACGTGATGTCAGCGCCGCCCCCGCCGCACCGGCCCGCGGGGGGGCCGCGCCCCCGCCCGCCCGGCAGAGCGACTGAGCGACCGGCCGAGACCGACCGACAGACCGACCGACAGACCGAGCGACCGACAGACCGACCGACAGACCGACCGACAGACAGACCGACTGACAGACAGACCGACAGACCGACAGACAGACCGACCGACAGACAGACCGACTGACAGAGCGATCGGCCGAGACCGACCGACAGACCGACCGAGCGACCGAGGGACTGACAGACCGACCGACAGACAGACCGACAGACAGACCGACCGACAGACAGAGCGACTGACAGACTGAGCGACTGACAGACCGACCAACAGACGGCCCGAGCGACCGGCTGACAGACCGATCTTCCGACCGACAGACTGACAGACAGACCGCTGCCACCGCCGTGAGGCATGGCCTGGGCAGTTGCCAGGAGGTATCAGATACTGGCCATGACCACCAAGCACTGGCCATTGGCCACCCGCTGTTGGCCACCAGCCATCCCTACTGGCCACCACTTGGCACAGCCCTTCCAGCAGCTCGGCAGGGAAGCTGGGAGCTGTTCACTGCGTGTGAAACAGATACCACTGACACACACATCAACAAAACCCAGGGACCCCCAGCATGAAGATAAAAGTTGCTCTGAGCAGCTGTAGCTGCTCCATCCCTGGACCTGTTCAAGGTGAGGTCTGCACAAGTCTGCACAAGTGAGACACTGGAGTTTAAATGGAGCACAATAAATCCATCACTGATTTAGCTGCCCATCTCCAAACAGGTACCACTGGCAACACTGGTCATGGTGAGCTCTTCATCAGACACAGCCCCATGTGTCTGCACCAGAAAATATTCTCATGAAGCTCTTCTGCCCCTTCATTCTCCCTCTGGGGTGAACTCAGCCTGGGTTACAGAGCAGCTCATGTGTCCTTAGTGCCCAATAAACTGTCCTGGTGCTCAGATGTGTTTGACCAGCCCAAACCAATGCTCACCACACCACAGTGTTTAAGAGAAGGCCCAAGAGCATTTCTGCTGATGCCCAATCCAACCTGTCATCCAGATGTCTGGATGTCTCAAAACTGTCTCTGCTAAAAAAGCCAGTTTGCTTCTGTTCCTCATCCTGAGGACTGCAGCACCCAACTGCGCTCTGAGAAATGCCTGGCTTAGAATAAACAAGGCTCAGAGGCAACAAAAGAGGTCATATTTCACTCCATCCCAAGCCTGAAATTTTATTGCTTTCTGGTGACATCCAGCAATGCAAGTAACCTCGTGAGCATGCAGGGCAGAGCTCAGTGGTGTCCTCCTGGCAGCCTGGCCCCCCTGCTCCAGCTGACCCTGCTTGGGCAAGGGATCTGGCCACCAACCCCAGCCCCAACTCCAACTCTTCCATGATTCTCTCTACTCATAATCCTGTTTTTAACCCAGCATTTCTGCACAGCAGGTGCATTTGCAGGAGCAAACTCTCCAAGCTTTGCTGATGCTGTACATTTGTGCAATTCTGTGTCAGTGAGACCCTCATGGGACTGATGTCCCCTTGTCCCGAGCCACCAAACCCAGGCTGGCTGAGGAGCTGGCACCACCCTGGCAGCGCATGGCCAAGGTAAGGCAGCCCTGGCTGCACTATTGACACAGCTGTTTGCAATTGTGCTGCTCCCAGAGCTCCACATTCTTCATCCCCTGCGAGCCCTGAGCCAGCTCCCGGCACCCCTCGGAGGAGTGTGACCAGAATGCAGAGTGCTTATTTTGTAAAGCTGCAGCGTGGTGTGGACACAGCAGGCTGAAATGAAGAAACTTAATCTCCAGATAACACAAAGTTGCACCCACAACTGCTGTTCAGACCCAAAACACAGACACACCAAAAAAGCCCCAAAACAAACCCACTCCCACAACCCCCCAATTCTGAAGCTGCAATTATAGACCAAACCTGGCTGGGAAAAATTATAATTGTCCAAACAACTCAAATCTTCCAAATTATTCAAAACTCACACTAAATGCACATGGCAGTTTATCAAGCAAAATCCTTACGGGCAGAAAATAATTGCAAAGATCCAAAACTATTCTGTAAAATCACAGTCCAGCTGGGAATGGGCAAAGAGACAGGAAAAATGAGTTCTGTTGTCTGACCCAAACAGCCATGCAGTAAGTCTGGGCAAAAGGAAAATAAAGTAGCTGGTTCTTATTTTAGCCTGTATCAGCCAATTCCCACCCCAGACAGAAAAGCCTGATCTTACTGTAACCAACATCTAAGAATTTACAACGACACCAGTTCACAACAGTAAAAGCCAAAAGTGTTGCCAAAAAGTGGGCAAGTGGCACTGTTGCCTGCAAGGGGTTTATTGTCCTGATGTTAAAGCCATAAGGGACAGGCACAGGAAGCAAGAGGAGGTCCTGCCCCTCTCCCCCTGCTCCCTGGTGACGTGCCATGAGATCACCATTCCAAAGAGAAGGAATTCTCAAAAGATGTGACTTTTTTCAGAAATATGGCATATGAGCCATCAGAATGGATTGACCAGTGCCAGGCCAGGCCAGCACAGCTCTCCCAGGACACTCTTTGCCAGTAGCATCACTTGCCACAGCCAATCCCAAAAACTTCGATGAAAACCCCGAATCTGGGCAGAGCAGGGTTGGCAGAGCTGTGTGGCCCCAGGACAGGGGCAGCCCTTCCTTGAGCTCTTGCTCTCCCACCCACGGCCACAGTTTCATAATTCCCCGTGCAGCAGAGGGGCTCTGCCCATTTTCATGACAATCGGGGCTCTGTTGTGTCCCCGCAGTTTGAGCCATCAGCCCCTTTGTGGCAGGAACAAAGTCCGGGCTGTGACAACAAAACCCAGCACATCTCGGCGCTGAAGGCGACAAACCCAGGGCTGCCCCCACACCACTGAGCCGGCCACGGACCAAACGACAACACCGAAGGGGATTTGATTTCAAGCAACGAACAGATCCTAAGGAAATACCCGATCCCGGCTCAGTTCTCACGTTATCCACAATGGTGCTGCCGGCAGCACCTCCGCAGTGCCTGAGCCTGCACGGGTCGGCAGGAACCTGGGGAACGAGACCCAGCACCCACAGCCAGAACCAGCCTGGTTTGCAAATGTGGCTGAAAAATTGATAAAAATTCAGATTAGCACATCTCAACAGCCTCGGTACTGTGGACATTACTGCTTTCAGGCACTGCAGTGAGGGAGCTGGTTGGAGGTAAACACAGCGTGTGCTTTCCCCAAAAGATCTATTCCACTCATTATGTATGCAGCTATTTCAGAGAAAAAAATTAAAAATTAATATTAAATTGCTTAGAGGAGCTATGGAAGAAACTGCAAGGAATGATAATAAACATCCACCTGATGTCTGAGCTGGTCTTGATAATGGTTTAACAACAGATCAGGTAATTCCTCTCCTCCCGGGTGTTAAACACACCAGGAGTGTGGTGTTAATAATTCTAGTGAAGGTGGTGACTTAGTGCACATAAAACTATTTTCTCCTTCTTACTTGTTTGATAAGTTGTTGTGTAAATTGAATGCTTCTATCAATTTCTGGTTTTATCTGAATTTGCCATCCCAGACAACTGAGTGGTTACAAGAAGCGTTTCATTGCACCTCGCTTGGTGGGTGACACACAGCAGAGAGCAGCTCTGTGTAACAGAGGGAAAGGCAGGGGGGAGGTTAAGGGCTCCTCAGAGAGGTCGCCTTCAGAGGAAAAAGGGAAAACAAATGGGATTGTAGGCACGGGAAGTATATGGTTTTACTGCCTTACTGGGAAAGTACAAGAAAGGGGAATTGCAAAGGGAGAAGCTTTACATTTCTATGAGGAGGCAATCGAGCTCCATTCCCTTCCTATGGGATGGCTCCATCCATTCTAAGAGTGCATCTCCTGTAGCTCCCAGTAACCAAATCAGGTCACACAGCCTCAGAGCACACTGGAAAGCACGGGGAGGTCTTTGGGCTGGGTCCTGGCACCAGGAGAGCCTCACAGAGCCCCAAGCACTGCATGGCAGGAGCAGCAGCGGGCCCGAGGCAAGGTGTGAGCCTTGCACCTCCTCCTGTGGGCAGCTGTTTCTGCCAGGGGTCGATATTGAGAGCCCACAGTGATGCAGCAGTGGGGCTTTGTCCTGGTGGGTCCCACCTACAGAACCAGTGCACCCAGCAGCCAGCGTGGACACAATGAGCCCAAGCTCTTCCTCCAAACCCAGGCAGAAGATGATGTTCAGCAGGGTGCAGGGACAGAGCAGAGGCCTTTAGGCCAGGAGGCAGAGAGTATCCCCCAGATTTGAAGAGGTGGGAAAATTCTGTGTATTAAAATGATCAGCTGAAAAAGATGAGTTTATGCCAGACTTACACAAACTGCAACCACACAAACACACCGGCCTGCTGCAGTTGCTGGTGTTTTTAATAACAGCAACAACAGAACAAGTTTGTTATTATAACTGTAGTTACTATAGTCCTGAACAGTATTTACAAATTCCAGCTTGCTGGTGAGCAGCAACTTTTTGTATGCCCAGGGAAAAACAAACAAACAAACAGTGAGGACATTTCCTCAAATTTCAGGTCAGATGGCAAAACAAAGAAGAAAAACCTTCAGAATTACAACTGCAGCCAACATGTTGTTGGAACTGCAGCAGCTTGGGAGTTTCTTTGGCGTTGGGGAAAGTCCTGCTTGGGAACATCCCGGCTGCTCCATGCCCCTTACGCAGCGGTGAGACTCGGCAGAGGGACGGGGAGGTGGCACACGGTGACAGCACAGAGAGACCCGCGGGACGCCGAGTAGCCGGGCTGGGCAGGCACGGAGCAGCGCTTGGACCGTGTCGGGAAACACCGGCGGGCCCGCGCCCACGGCTTTACAGCCGGTGTGACCGCGCTGCGCTCCAGGGCTCCGGTGGCTCGGGGACACGGGCCCGGCCCCGTGCGGGGTCCCTGCGCTCCGTGCGGCCGCCGCTGGACGGGAGAGGGCAGCACCCGACCGGGGACACGGCGGGCGGCACGGCGGGACGGGACACCGGGAACGGGACACCGGGAACGGGGCTGGACACACCGGGAACGGCACACCGGGAACGGGGCTGGACACACCGGGAACGGGACTGGGCACACCGGGAACGGGACACCGCGAACGGGAACAGCACACCGGGAACGGGACACCGGGAACGGGGCTGGACACACCGGGAACGGCACACCGGGAACGGGGCTGGACACACCGGGAACGGCACACCGGGAACGGGGCTGGACACACCGGGAACGGCACACCGGGAACGGGGCTGGACACACCGGGAACGGGACTGGGCACACCGGGAACGGGACACCGCGAACGGGGACAGCACACCGGGAACGGGGCTGGACACACCGGGAACGGGACTGGGCACACCGGGAACGGGACACCGCGAACGGGGACAGCACACCGGGAACGGGGCTGGACACACCGGGAACGGGACTGGGCACACCGGGAACGGGACACCGCGAACGGGGACAGCACACCGGGAACGGGGCTGGACACACCGGGAACGGGACACCGGGAACGGGACAGCACACCGGGAACAGGACCGGGCACACCGGGAACGGGGACAGCACAGCGGAGCGGGGCCGGGCACACACAGGGGGCCGGGCACAGACCCGGAGCGGGGCCGGGCCCCTCCCGGGACACCCCCGGAGTCTCACCCGGCTCTGCCCAGGCCGGCCCGAGCACGGCACCGATGCGGGCCCGGCACCGATGCGGGCCCGGTACCGATGCGGGCCCGGCACCGATGCGGGCCCGGCACAGATGCGGGCCCGGTACCGATGCGGGCCCGGTACCGATGCGGGCTCGGTTTCAGCCGCAGTTTTTGTTCCCTCGCTCGGGCCCCGGCGCTGCCCGAGCAGCCCGCTGCACCCTCCCCTCCCGGGGCCGCACTGGAAGGCCCCGCTCACCGGCTGAGCTTCGGGTCCAGTCTTCCTGCAATTAGCTGTGCTGTCAGTAGGAGCAGCTATTTAGAATGTCCCTTTCCGCTGCCAATCATCTTTAAGTATTCAATTTAACTTGTTGAAGTTTGCAATCCTATTTTCCTCTTTTACACGAAAAGGAAAAGCTGACCTGAAAAGTCCTTCCAAAATTAACAAAAACAGGAACAAAATTATGGAGGAACTATCTGAGGAATCCTCAGACTTCCTCTTTGTACCCATGTAACCAGCCAAGAATACATCCGTGCAGAAAACAACATATTCCACTAAAAAAACTCACATCACCTGAACTCCCAGCTTCTGTAAGAACCTCCTGCCAACACCTCAGCTTGGAGACTGAGTGATTCACCATCTACAACCACCTAAACAACATTTACTTATTAAGATGAATTCAAGCTTGAATCAAATTGTGAAATGTCAAAATCTATGGAAAATATATTTATTAGAAAGGCAAGGGCAATTGAGGACAACAGCACAGGAGAAATCCCTATATTCAAAAAATCCTTGTGGCTCCTCTAGAAAAATGCTTTCATCATTTTAAGTTTCTGCTGTTGTAAATGTGAGGAAAATGCCCCCATGAGCTACACAGGCTGTCCTGCCTGCAAGGTCAAATCTTTGTGTGTCCACCAGGCTGTGTGATTTCAACTCAACACTGCACAGCAGAATGGAGCTGGGGAAGTTCTTTGTGTCCTGTTCAGTGCTTTGGAGCAGCCTGGAAATCTGGGGCATTTCTGCACTGCTCCCCCCTCCTACTAATGTTGGTTCCAATTTGAGCGGGGCAAGAGCTGAATTCTGAAAAAAACATATGTTACTTCCCTGTCTTCCTCCTGCTAAACCTGATCCTCATGCTTTCCTTCTGATAAACTGGATAATTTATGCATCACCTGCACCAGCAGCTCCCAGGCCCAGATACCACCCACCCCAGTTAGCACGAGGTTCCAAATTAAGATGTACGTGACTGCAAAGAGCCAATTTTATTAGACAAACACTGAGGGAAAAAAAATCTTCCATCCTCCTCTCATTTGTGAAGCCACACAGGGCAAAAGTATTCCCATGCCTATTCCTGACAGGGAGCAAGGCTGCCCCAGCACAGGGGCTGCTGCTTTGGGTGTAAAGACTGAATTGAACATGCAGTATTTAAGACAATTAGGTTTTCAAAGAAACTACACTAAACATTTCTTTCATGTGTAATCAAATTATGTTAAAGCAAACCTCATAATTTAAACCATTCCATTGGTCAGCTCCTATTTGTTTTCCCTGCACCCTCATTTTTGCTCCAGATCTGTCACATTACATTAACACCTTTCCTACTCACTGCCTACAGAAATAACAGCCTTCGACATGCCTGCACAATCCATTTGTCCTGCTCTAATTACTTTTTGACATAGCCTCTTCTGCTGTTATCTTGCCTTTTCTGACCTCTGCCTGTATTAAAGCCATTTAAAACAATCTTTACTCTCGGTATCTATTGTGGTGTGCCTTACATGATAGTGCTGGAGTATCAGGCAGCGACATTTTGTAAATCAGATATTTAAATCTGCGGTAATACGATCATGTACTTGAGGAGGAAAGCCACGGCATAGTGGTAACAGCTACAACTGGCTGCTCACAACACGAGCCCCCAGGATTGCAGCACATTTTCAGGATGAAATTTCTATAGTCATAAAACTGTTCTACATAAGGAAGCTGCTCAAAGATAAACGGGGTTTTCTATGTACTGAGGAACTTGATTTCACAAACGGGGAGGAAAGCAGGAGAAACTGAGAAAAGTGGTCATCCTGCACAAGAGAACCCAAACAACCTCCAGTCAAATTGAACAGACAGGAAGAGGATCAGGCAGGGTGCACCAACAGTGCAACCCATGACAAATCACGCTCTTCTTCAAACCCAGAGAAGAAACCATGAGTCTCTAATCCCAATATCCCTCTGTTTTCATCAAGCCCATTCAAAAACTGTGCCCTCATTTTCTTTTGTGGTGATTCACAGAAGATGAGCCTCTAATTACCAGCTACTTCCCCAGCTGAAGCAGAGGAGGATCTGCTCTGTGCCAAGTGTCTGCTTTGGAGTCAAGAACTTTTCCACGTGGTGGAACTAATTTTTTGGATATCAAGTTGATCCCGTTGTATGTATGTCTCACTATACAGTCCAACTACATCTTCACATGCTATTTTCTCAATGATCCAGCCTCGTGCTCACTTAATTGGTATCTAATCAATATTTTACTCACATTTCAAGAGATTCCTCAAACCTACATTTGCTCTGGTTCATTTACAGGGTAATTATCCAGCTCACACCAAGTCTGGCCTTCTAGATCCAACCAGTGCAGACACAGGCACAGCTCTGCTGGGAAAGCACAGCTCTACACTTTGTCTTACAGATGACAGCACTATAAAACCGACGGGGGACAAAACCAGAGCCAATTAAAATACATTAAATGCAATGCAACAATTCTATGATTTGTCATAGAGATTTTATTCCTTTGAATCCTTCTGACTGTGTCCTCAGGACATTAAATCCCACAAATGCTGTGGAAAGCTCTTCCCACAACACTTCCCTATGCTCAGTTTTATTTTCCCCTTTCCTGTCAGCAGCCCTGACCACAAACCTTGGCCTCATTAAGGCATCTAAACAGAGAAGGGACCCGTGGCTGCACAGAAGGGACCAGAGCAGTCTGCTGGGACAGCAGGAGTGTGAGACGATGCTGTGCTGGAGCACAGTGATGGAAAGGTTTTTCAGTGATGGTTTTCCACAGGACATCCAACAGCAGGAGCAGATCATGCCCACAGGAGCTGCTGAAACAGGGAGGATTTAGGGCACCAACAGCTACAGACAGCAAGGAACCAAGGCCATAGGGATTCCCAAATTTCATGTCTTGTGTGTGAAGAGGCACCAAGCTCCTGTGTCCAGGGCACAGAGCAGCATCTCCTCTGGAGCAGCTGCCAGCACAAGTCGGGGCCCTAATTCCTTGGGCAGGAACCTCGTGCTCGGAGCAGCCCCGTGCTAGGACGGTGATTAGTCCTTCACAGACGCCTCTGAATTGCCTGCTGGAGGAATCCACCTCTCCCCTGACTGCCTGGGGACGCGGCCCCGAATTAGGGGGGTTGATTTCCCCTCATTAAGCCTGTCCTGAGCTGCTCTCTGCGGGAACCAGCCTGGCCACAGCTCCCACTGCAGCTCCAGAGACAGGCTGGAGCTCCAGACCCCGGCACGGCTGCTCTTCCTGGCTTTGGGAGGGGAAATGGCAGCTTGGCCAAACCAAACTGATTCTCCAGCTTGCTCTCGGGGCCCAGGAGCAGTGCAGCAGAGCCCCACTCACAGCATGTCTGTGTGTGCAGGACAGACAGACAGACAGACAGCTGCCCTGCTCTCTGCAGCCCCGCTGGCGGCCATAAATCCTCCCCAGTGCAGCACAGCGGGTTTAGCCTGAGGGATCCTCTGCAACAGAGAGGTGCTGCAAGAAATGTGAGAGGGTTTGAGAGGAAACATGTAAGATTCAGATTTGAAATTAAAATGATCTGCCCGACAACAGCGCCTGGATTTCTGCATTAAATTTTTGACATTCCAATGGCATGATACGTTTGAGCTGCTCACCCAAGATAATCCCACGCGTTTTTTTAGGAGTTAAAAATTAAAATCTGCATTAGGGTTTTTATCATACATCTTGGAAACAAGGCAAATAGAAAACTCCCAGTGCTCACCACCAGGCATCTTATCAGCAAAACTGCAGGGCTCTTTGTGCTGTGCTGTGATGACTTTGCAGCGCACGTACTCCTGAAAACAGCCCCTGCTACTCACAGGAGACACCCTGGATGCTCAGCCCCACAGATCTCACGGTGAGAGACACATCTCATCCTGTGTCAGAACAGCCCAAATCACGCTGAGAGAGCTCCTACACCAGATTTAGCAAATTGCACTTGCACTACGTCTGCAGGAGCAAACGTAAGATGTTAGACAAGGGCCACACTGGGGTTAGACACACTCAGTATTTGGTTAAATCAGGAATTAGACTTAGGAGTTCCAGAGATATGAATGTCACTTAACCAAACAGAACATAAACACCCACAGGGCAGCGACCCTCTTCTTTAAAGGAAAAGACATCCAGCTTTTCCTGTGTGAGTCTTCCCAAAGACTAATTACATTATTGCTTGTTATTTGCCACAAAACATAAACATTTTCCTTATGCCCTGAGAGAGCAGTGCCAGAGGAACCCGTACACCATCACCTCAATACACGCTACCGAGCAGGATATAAAGCACTCTGATCTAGTCTCATCCACCCACTCAATTGCTCCAAAGTTTGCTTGCACATATTCTCTGCAAGTCCAGGGAGAAGCTGCTTTCTGCACTGGCAGTACAGCGAGCAGGGTGACAGTCTAACATGGTGTCCTGCTGAGATCCAAGAATAGCAATGCCTTAAAAGGCAGCGATGTTGAGATCACAAGGAAAAGAGAATTAGGGCACAGCTGTGGAGTTCTGTAGGCTAAAACATAGACTCAATATGTCAGAGAAAATTAAATCACAGAGCTACATGTAATTTCTAGTCTCATTTGGAACTTTGCTGTAGCTGTGCAGAATTGGTGCTCGGGTCATACATGTGAGTCTCTGTGCTTCTGCACACAGAAATAAAGCATGAAATTAATTTAAAAAGAAAAAACAAAGGAGTAGAATGCCGCAGTAACACAAACAGCTATGTTTGGAAGCTATGCTATGTACATGCTACTGCAGCTCACACACAGTTCTGTGGGCAGCTCTGGAGGCCAGACAGCTAAGCCCCAGACCAGCCTGTGACACAGCCTCACCTGCAGCACAAAACAAAGGCAAAATGATCAGGCAAATCTGAAAAATGCCAGTTTTCCTACAGTTGCCAGATAAGTGAAAGGGACCCTTCCTCAAAATTGAAGGTATGAAAAGTGATAACAAACTTTAGCATAGGCTTTTCCCCTTGAAGATGTTACATTTCTCAGAACAGTATATAGATATAAATTTGCCAATATTTATTTATCCTTGAAGTCCAGCACCAGCTTCTCCTCTGAAAGCATTCAATATCCAACAGAATACAGTCTATTATCCTCTGACAATATCTACTATCTCAATCTGTGTCCAGCTAATGAATTTTTGGGATATCAGGGTCTGTGCCCCGAGCCAGGAGCTTGGTGCCCTCCCCAGTGCCTTCCCCCAGCTCCAGAGCTTCTCTGCTCCGGAAGGCACCGTGGCAGAGACCAGCACAGAGGGGTTTGATGGCAGGACTGTGGATTCCATGGAGTCCCTGGATGAAAAGCTGACCTTTAGGCAGAGCAGGAGGGGCTCTCCTGGCCCAACCTGGACCCTTGGAGCAGCCGAGCAGTGCCTCGCCCCACAAGAGAGCAGGCTTTACCTGACCAGCAAAATTACCTCTTTAAAAGGCTCTGAAGGCCAGGGACAGATAAGAGAGAAGACAGGAGATAAAGCAGCTGGCAACAAGGGAGCAAGACTGATTGGGATGAGGTGTAGATAGCCAGGCTTTCCTAAATCCCTGGTACTTGAGCAGTACTGTGCTACACAACAGCAAGAAAACAGAGGTTGGAAGCTGCATGTAATTACAACTGTGTTTAGCTAAGTGTATTTCCTGTGGAGCTCACAGAGCAGGGCTGCACTCAAAGCTGGTGTGTTGGTATCAGCCCTCCTTTGTCCCTAAAGAGGTAAATTATACCTCTGATTTGTGTATAAAGTTCAATAGCTGCTAATGGCTGTGCTTGAGCTGCAGACAGAGCTGTGGGCTGACATCTCCAGGAGTCAATTCCTATGAAGGGTTAGTATATTAAGAGATTTTACAAAGGGGGAGAGTTCAGCAGGCAGGAGACAGGGAGAAGTGAGAACAAGCCAGGGAGGGATGTGCAGGGGCAGCCTGGTGGGGTCCGGCTGGGGGAGCGGGCTCGGTGGGCCGGGACCCGTGCGCCCCTTGGTCTGGCTGGTGAGTGCCAGCCCTGCCCACAGCAATGCGGCCAGACGATCGCTAAGGTCCGTTCCAACCCGAGCTGTTCCATGATTCTATGACCCAGCTCCTGCTGGAGTTCCAGAGCTGTGCTCGGGAGAAGGAGGAATGCACCGTGATAGAATCACAAGGGCAGGAGACACAGCAGCGCGGAGGAGCAGCAGGGGTGTGTGAAAGCAGCCCGCAGTGATGGAGGAGAGCTCTTCTGGGAACTGCCGGCACCGAGAAGGGTTAACGGGGCAGCTCCCGGGCACAGCGCTGCACGCCGGGGCACACGGGCACACCACCATGCAATGAACAGGGGAATGCCCAGTGCAGATGAATCGCCTTTCCTGAGCAGACCTAGGTACTACCCGCTCTAAGCACAGCCCGGTGCATACCTACGCGATGTTCTTCACAAGCCCCGCGCGTGGTGCGGGGAACGATCCCCAAGTGAGGATGCAGAAGGAGGTCACAACTCTGCGGGAATGTCTCCGGGAGCGGAGGGAGCCCCGCACCGCACCGCACGCGATCCCCGCCCGCTGCCAGCGCCGCTCGCCCTGACCCAGTTTCCCGCAGCATTTCTGCATGGCGACAGAGGTCCGGGCGGGACAAGCGGCGCTCCCAGCCCACGGGATTCTCCGCGTCCCAGCGCTCGCACTGGATGTGCCCAGCCTTTACACGCAGGCGTTGCACATAAGTGTCAGTAAACACAGGAAAAGAAGGAATTAGAACAACGACAAAAACCCTGTTCTCGTTCACAGAATACCCCTCGGAAGTAGATACAGGGCTGTGAGAGTGGCTACGTGAACATCCATCCCACGGATCCTCCTTGGGAGAAGCCTGGCAGTGCCATTCTGGCCAAAGCTCTTTTAAAAGGACTTTGCTCGTTTCTGGCTCATCTGAGCATTCCTGTTGCCCTGAACCATTCCTGCCCTTTCACTTCCACCAAAAGGAATCCTATTTATTGAGCCACCCAGAAGATTACAATTCCTTCATTACCCCCAGCCAAAGCTCTGATGCTGTGAGGAAATGCATTTTCCCACCCCAAGCCCCACACCCCTCACGTACTGCCCTATTTCCTACTCCCTCAGTCCCTATGGAATTACAGTGTATTGACTGCAGATATGCTGGCAGTTCTGATGTCATCTCCAGGCTTTTTCTTTTTAATTTTTTTTTCCTAGGTGAAGCATCTTTATTTCCTCTGTTCTGAAATTTTGCGCTGAAACTATAACAAGCCAAAAATCTCTTCAATGGGAAATTTCACAAACGGAGGATTATGACTTCAGCTCCAGAATAAGCAGCAGGAGCAGATGGAACTCTTCAGAAACAATGATTCCATTTTCATGCAAATTTCCTTAGTAGTTAAAAAAAGACGACGAAGAAAAAAAACCACCAAGATATCAGAATGGTCTCTAAATGGAAGATTTTTGAATGATGCTAAAAGCAAAGGGCTGGTAGCTCTCCAGAGTCCCAAGCATTTTAGCGGCAGCCGGGGTGAAAAAAAACCGTGACAAACTAAACCCAGACTCCATCCCCACTCAGAGTCAGGATAAGGGAAAGGGAAAATGGAGTGCATGTGTATTTTAGTTTTTATGATTTTCAACATCCTCGGCTTTGTGCTAATGCACACTTCAGAGCTAATTCTTATGCTCTTTAGGAGCACAGGCTTCATTCATGAAGCAGCATGACAAAAATTCTTTATCCACTTGATGACTACAGAAGGTGACAGGCACCGAGAAGCAGCCAGCCACGGGGACCCTGCCAGAGTGCTAACCTGCAGCGCTGCTCCTCGGAGGACAGCGCTCCCCTGATTGCAGGAACACAGGCATGCATATTTCATAGCCCAAGTGTGGAAACTGAGCCAATTCTTTTGTTATTAATACTGGCAGCATACCCTAAAAAACAAATACTGCACAGAGTTAGCAGACCCTGTTTCTGGCTCTACTACTGACTTCTTACTCAGTTTTGGTCTTGTGCCTTAATTTCCCCCTCGTGTTTACTCCCCAGGAGAGAGAATTGGAGCTGCTCCCTCACTCTCAGAGTGCTGAGGACAACTGGCTTTGCCCAGCAGAGCGTGCCTGTGCCACACTGTGGTGCCAGCCACTGTCCTGAGGTGCATACAGCTCTCAGGAGCAAAGGCAATACTTCAGCAGGCCCAGGGAGTTCCACTCTCACAGGCCACTCTGTTCCTCTGAGGTTTCAAAGCCAGGAGGATGAGCAGGAATGCAGCACGCTGTCTGTCAGGGGGAATGTGCAGCCAGGCCCCTCCTGGGCAGAGCTGCAGCCACAGCTCCTTCGGACCAGCCCCTCCAAACCCAGGCGTCCCTCCTGCCACAGCTGCTCCCTGATGCTGCTCCTGATGTTTTGCAGTGAGGCTTCATAAATGCCTATCAATTCTATCAAACAATTTCTATCTCACTCAGTTTCACATTGATTTTTTAAATTAATTTTATCCTTCCTTTTTCATGCAAAAGGGATACAAATTTGGCCACAAATAAGGCTGCCAAGAGTAGAGGCCTCTGAGCCATGTGTTCAATACCAAGAATACTTCTGTTTAATCCCATTCTACCTACACTTATCCCTTTCATCATGTCACTGGCCAAATCTTTTCACTTTGAATTTGCTCTCAAGCTGAATCTCTTTCCTTCCTCATCAAGTTAGATGGATTTAAGCAATGACAGCTACAAAAAGGACAGGGCACATACAAAATAACTCCAAAAATGGGCTCAACAAGGTTTATTTTCAATCTCTTCCCTTGCTTACTTCTTAGCAGAGGATGTAAAGAAACAATTTCCTCACTTAATCCCTCCTTGACCCAAATTAACTTTTCCCAAACTATTTTCTTAAATAATTTCTTTATAGTCTTGCCTGAACTAACTTGACAATAGGCACATCTCAGTCTCCCAAGGAAAGGAAGAGAACAGCAATTGGGAGGGATAAGAAGATAATTTAGTTGGTCTGAGCAGCACAGTCTCATTGAGAACGTGCTTTAAATTGTTTTATTCTGTCCTGCCACATTGGGGTGGTGGGGAAGAGGGGAGGTTCAGATTAACACTCTGGATTTCTCTTTATTTCTCAATAAAGATGACACAGGAGGGACAAAAGACATGTGTCCTTTAAGTCCCCACTTCTTCAGCTGCTGGTCTTTGTGGTATGAAGAGAAATGAGACCCATCTGCCCCAGGTACTGCTTGTCTGGATCAGCACATTGGATCTGACCAGACTCATGGGAAGTCTTCCTTTGTCCCTCCACTAATTTTTCACAGCCTTTCTTCAGGATTGGAACTGCCAGAAAGACTCGAGGATAACCGGGGGAAGCACAAGGGAGCACTGGCATTGCCTCTCCTTTAGATGCCTCAACGGATCTCCATCGCTTTTTCATTTCGACTTGGGTAAATTCTGAGCAGCAAAATGTCACACAAAGTTGACGACAGCACTGCAAAATGGCTGAAAGGCTGCAAAGTGGGTCAACCCCCACCTCCTGCCCCCAGCCCCATCAGCACTGACAGGGTCCTGCAGGGCCCAGCTCCGGCTCGGAGGAACGGCCACGGCACAGCGGCCGCAGCACCCTTGCCTGGGGAACCTGCTCTCCACGGCTGCTCCAGCAGCTCACTTCCCAATGGGAAATGATGTTTGCCACGGATTTAGTGAAACACGGTTCTAATTTAGCAATCGCCATGTTCATCCTACTGAGCAGGACTGAGTGTTTTGAGAATGAGAGCAAAATAATTAGGACGAGCCTCAAAATATTCAAGCGACTCAAACACCTGAAGATCACCTCTGATGTGGGGACAGAAGGAGGCACCTGGAGATTGACATGTGGTTGTGTTTATACACTGTGCCAAAACCCTGCTCTCTTTTCCAGACCCTAACATTTCATATTTGAGGACTTCTACAGCATTTCTGCTAATCTTAAAATGGGTTCCACAGCTGTCCAGATACCTTGTAAAGCCCATATTATCCTCAAAAACAATCTTATGGATTAATTTTTATTTTTCATAAATACGATCAAAGATACTATGTGCTTTTCAGTCAGAACCCCACTCTTACCTCAGCAAGCACCAAAATACATATTTTAACAATGCATCAACTATGCTTCAGGAGTGTAACTAAATGACTCAAGAAATGAAAGGCAATCCTCAAAAGAGGAGGCAGACAGGAAGCTGTCTGGGAGCTGGAGAAGGTACTACAAGGGTGATTGTGGGCAGAATGGACAGCAGATAGGAGTTATCTCCTTCACACTCATGCCAGGGAGGAGGGAACCTCTTCATCCACATCAATGCAGCTGCATGACAGTGATACGAGCCTGGGTCACCATTAAAGCAGCATGTCAAGCTTTTTTTTTTTTTTCTTTTTCTTTCCAAATTGCTTCTTTTTGGATGAATTCCATGTAACTGTCATTTGTTTCCTCATTCCATTTTCATTTTCCATTTATGCATTCATCCAGCCCTTGAGGGGGAATTCTACAGAAATCCGTGTCAAGAATGCCCACAAGGGCCCTCTGACCCACCCCTCCCAGTCCTCTGTGTCCTTGCTAATGACATCATGGCACAGCTGAAAAACTCAACAAACTTGACCAGCAAAGGGCAGGAATTACCACCGTGGCTCCTTCCCTTCATCCCTCACCTGCTGCTGCCCTCGTGCCCTGTCCCAGGGTGCTGGGGCTGCCAGACCACCAAAGCACAGGAACCCAGAACTAGCAGTGGTTCCTGCAGTGGTTACTGAAAGCATTTTAACAGCAGCAAAACACAGAGCAGGAACAGACGTGCAGTGTGAGAGAATGAGAATCTGTCCTGTGGGACAGGACCGTGGGTCAGAAGGGAGCTCAGGAGTCACCCACTCCAAACTCCCTCCAAGGAGGGTGTCCAGGGCTTTGGTCTCCCCTCTCAAAATGTACTCAGAGAAGAGGAAAAGGTCAGTGACTGAAAAAAAAAAAAAACAGAGAAAAAAAGGCTAAGAAACCTGGAAGAGAATGAGAAGAGAAAATAAAACAGAGACATTGATTTCTCCCCACTGCTCAGCCCTGGGTTCCCTCTGAGAACACTTGACAGAAACAAAGTTAGTGCATCTTACTGCAACTCCAGAGACATCCCAGTGTCTTGTTTCACTGTCCTAGCACAGGGAAGGGATGCAGACCAGTTGTGGGAGCAGCTCTGAGTTTTGTCACTGTCAAACCACTGGAACTGGCAAGGTAGCGCAGTTCATTCATCATCAGGTGGTCTCATTGAGAACGTGCTTTAAAGTGTTTTATTCTGTCCTGCCACAGAAACGGCAACGGCTGCTCTCACTGTGCTGAAGAATGGAAAGGAAACAAACACAAGTGGAAAATCTCCTCGATGCTACGTGTGGTTCAGGGCAACGCAGCCGAAGGGATTCGGAGGGGCTGTCCTGCCGCCCGAGGGCACAATCCCGAGCTCTTCCAGGAGCCCACCGCGTTCCTCAAAGGCGCTGGAGCCGCTCTCCGACACCTTTTAGGTGCCTGGAAGTGCGAACGCGAAGCGGCCCCGCGCTATTGCCCGCGCCGGTGGCGGGCCCGCGCCGTGACCCAGTTTCCCAGTGGCCCGGAGCGCCCGGGGATAACCCGGGCGGGGGCTGGCGGACCAGGCCCGGCCACCGCCCGCCGGGGCCGGGTGACAGCCCCGCGGCGCGGCCGGCTGCGGGCGCGGCCGGGGCTGGGCCCCGCGGTGCGGCCGGGGGGGCGGTGGGGCGGCGGGGCCGCGGGGCAGGTGCGGGCCGGGCCCGCCCGGCACCCAAACAACCGCGGCCCTGCGCCCGCCGCCGGGGCGGGACGGACCCTCCGGGGCGCGGGCGCGGCCCAATCGCCGGCCGGCCCCGCGCCGCCGCAGCCAATGGGCGCGGCGGCGGCGCGCACGTGACGGCGCGCGCGGCCGCCCGTCAGCGGGCGCTATATATCGGGGCGGGGGCGCGGGCGGCGGCGGCCGCGGGGGCTCGGCGGGTCCGGCCGCCGCTCGCGCCCCGCCCGCGCCGCGCTGGGGCCGTCGGTCAGCGGCGGGAGCCGCCGGGCCGTCCGCACCGCCGCCAACTTTGGGGAGAGCGAGCCCAGCGCGGAGCCGAACCCGGGAGCGCCCCGCCAGGTAAGGCGTTAATCCGAGTCCCGGCGGGCCGGGGGGAGCCGCCGGGGGGGCGGGGGTCGCGCTGCGCCCCGACCTGCCGCCAGTTGGGTTTTTTTTTATTATTTATATTTTATTTTTCCAGTCTCATTTCTGCACGTGCTCCTTTGTTCTCCAACAGAAGCGCTTTTTTTTTTTTTTCATATATGTGTGTATATATATATATCCGTTAATGTAACGCAGCTGGAGCAGCCGCTCCCCGCCGGTACCGGGGGAGGGGGAACAGGCAGCAGCTCCCCCTTACCCCCCCCCCCCTTCCCTGCTTTATTCCCTCCTCCCCCGAAGAAGAAGGAGAAACTCGAGCGATTCCGCGGCGCTGGAAGTTGCTCGCGGGTCCGGGTCGGTAACCAGACACGCGTGTCGCCCGAGGGCTGGCGGGGAGGAACTGAGCCAGACGGGGACACAAAGGAGGGGGGCAGCCCCAGACACGCCGTCCCCGCCCCGCGGCGGCAGCGCCCGGCACCGCCGAGACCCGGGCGGGGACGGCGAGCAGGGAGAGGATGCCCCCGGTCCCCCCTTTTGTCTGGCTCCGGTGGCACCTGCGGGGGCGAGCGCTCGGCCGCCCCGCCCGCGGACCGTATCGCGACCGGCGACGGATTAGCGACAGTTGTGGTCGGGGAGGGCTGAGACAGCCCCGGTCTCGGCGGTTTGGTACTGTGGCCGTGCAGGGCTTGGTTCTATAAGCCTCATGTTAATTAACAAAATCATTAAAAATACAAGAACTGCAATAAAATGAGCCCCGACGTGCAGTATTCCACCAATTCTTGCTCTATCACACGCGGAATTTTTAACGTAACTTGCTCTGAAAGAAATTTAACATATTTGCTCCCAGGCTGTCGACAGTGATTAGCTGTGCCGATTGCAGTCAACTCAATACAATATCTAAAAGAAATTTAATGTATTTGCTCCCCCAAACCATCTGCACTGATTTACTGTGACGATTGTAATGGGCTGTATATACGATATCTAAAAGAAATTTAACTTATTTTCCACCAAAATCCTCTGCAGTGGTGCTTGGGCTTCTGTGCATGATAAAAGATGTTCAGCGTACAGAAAAAAAATCTGGTATTTTCTAAGAAAATAATTTTCATAAACTTTTCCTATCGTTTCCTCAGCCAAAACAACCCATTATGAAAGCTCTAAGTCGAATTCTTCCACAAGTTTAGCAAGTTGAGAAGGGGACGATTTGCCCTCCTTGTTTTGCCCAGGAATGCGAGATAGCGTGTTTTAAAAGTTAATAAGTATTAAAAGCCACGAGGAGCATCAAAAGTGTATTTCCAAGCAGCGTGCCGGCCGCGGCGCGAGCAGAGCAGCCGCGCAGCGCCTGCAGCTCCACGCAGAGCAGAGGTTATTCACATGGCTGTTCCAGAAACTCCATTCATATCTCTGACTACCTGGATTTGAATAGAAACCAGACAGCAATTCTTTGGTCCCAGCCACTATTCGCCCCGCTGGACAATAGAGATTTGTTAGCACACAGGCACAAGCCCTGGGACACAAAGCTGGAGGCAGCAGAGATAGGGGCTTCACTGCACAGGAAATTACAGCTTTTGATGCACTGTTGGCAGGTCTGTCGGTTCAGAACAGCAACATGCCTGTGCCATGTTTAAGAGCTCCTGACTGCCATTTTTAACCACCTAGAATGTCATAAAAGCTTTATTGTCGCAGTACATAAAATCATGAAGTCCATATGGTTACTTTTCAGCTGCCCTAGTCTGGAAGGCAGAAGCATGATTTGGCTGGAGATTTTAATTTGGGGGGGGGCATGGGGGAAGAATTAGAATTTGAGAACAAAAAAACCTCAAAGTGTTTAAAAAAGCTGAGATTTGTTACCGAGGCAGCTGATGTCCAGCCTGAGATGGGGTGGTGTTCTAACGGACTTGGTTTAGTGGTGGCTGTAAGGGGACGTGGCCGGGCAGCTTATTTCATCTTAAAAGGTCCAGTAAATTTACTCCATGCAGCTCTAGTACCAGCTGTGGAGAAGAACATTGTTCAGTTGTGTCAACTTGGCAAACACGAAAATAAATAAGAAAAACCAAACCGCTCAGTGTCTGGTACCTCCCATTTTCCCTACTTTCCCCCCAGTCTGGAGTTAAAATGAGAACTGCTTGGAGACTGGGCTTTAATCTGCTGATTGGAGCCAATGAGCAGAAATTATCGAGATTAGAAAACCAACCAGCAGGTTTTATTAGCTGAGAAGCCAGCCCCTCGCTGTGCGCGGCGCCGCGCGCGGGGCTCGGGGCACTCCTCGCCCCAAGAGCGGCAGCCTTGGGGCTGCTCCTCCTCTCTTTCTGTGTTTTTCCAAAAATCCTACCTCCCCTACCACCTCAGAGCCAGATGAAATTCCCAGTCCAGCGGGTTTTTGGACTGTTAGGATTCTGCCAGGCACGCCGTGTGAGGGTGTCTCTAGGTGTGAGCCTCGCTGCAGCTCGAGTGGGATGACTTGGCTCTTCTTCACCCAGGAAAAACAATGCAAGTGAGAGTTGTGTACTGCAGCTGGGACGTGTGTGTGTTTGGCATGAGCTGCAGCCCTACAAAGCGTCTTAAAGTACAGAAACAGAGGTTGGGCTCTTTGCTGCCCTTAAGCATGTTTTTATCAACACAGTCCTGGTGTGGAGCTCAGGAAAAGGGGAAGAGTTTTAAAGTAGGGAAGGTCCATGTTCAGGGAGACACCTGAGAGAGCAGTGCTAAGGCTCTGCACCAGCCCACGAGGCACATGGTGGACCTGCTTCCACTGGTCCTCTGAGCAAAGAAGGGCAAAAAAAGGCTGGATGACTAAAAGAACACAACTCTAAAAAATGTGCTTCTTGTACGACTGACAAGCACTCGTACATGTGAGGGGCCAGCTCATGGAATTTTCAGCTGTTATTTCAGAACATTAAAAATATAAATGTGAATGAATGTAAATACTTTTCACAGGAGTCAGTTTTGTCTGAGTAATTATATAACTTCCTTGAATTCTCTTCCTTATGGAGTACAATGCCTTGGGTGTATTACTTCTCAGTAGAACTTAACTTGATTGTAATCTAGCCCAATTCTTATCACTTATTTTGATTTTTTTTTTCTTGCTGGTACTGACAAGCCCAGAAGGACCTACCTAAAATAGGCCTTTGAACAAAAACATTTTTATTTTTAATAAATGTTAAGGATATTGATGGTTCTATCTACAACACACTTTTAGACAAAATTCCATAGTATTCTTAATGTGCAGCAACCTTTTCTGTTACCTGTATGACTGCTGGTACTTAATATTCATCCAGATGCTAGTGTTAAAACCTACTCCTTGAAAGTGCTGTCTAAAAAAAAAAAGTGCTGAAAAGTTAAATTCAGTCCTTGCAATTGGGTTGTAAGATTTTGAGTACCTGTTAAGCACATAGTTCTGAATGGAAACCAGACCATTATAGGTAGGCAAAAAGCACTTCTGCTGAATTGAAACAGCCACAAGGGGAATGTCTGGGCATTGCCTGCCCCCAGCAGCATCCGCAGACTCAGCCTGGACACGGCAATAATCCCATCAGGCACATAAGAAAAGGATGCTGATGGCTCCTCTCATGTGCTCAGGGTTTATTTAAACTGCACATAGAAATAACAGATCATTCCAAAGTCAGTTTGCACAACTCCAGCTACAGCTATTCTGAGGGAAAGCTTATAAAGCCTGAAGCACTGTCACAACCACTAACAGCCTTGGAAGTTGCAGCAGATGCAGAAGACCAGCGCGTGCATAATCCAACCATTAATAGATGGTATTGCATTACAGGGTTGGTTGCCAATAAAAATGCGTCAGGTATGCTGAGATCTCACAGTGCACTTGGCAATTTAACAAAAAATGTGGAATCCTAAGAATTTCATTTTATCTTAATAATAGTCAGCAGATGCTGTAATCGTTTCAGACCCACAGTGTTGATTAATAGTGCTCAACAGTTTCAAATGTTAAGAACTCAAAAGATAACAATTGGGTGTTTTGATATAAGGATAACACGGAAGCATGTGTTTCCCTAAGAAGCAGCACGGACTTACAGACGGATGACATCACCTTTTCAAACAGACTTCAGTCATTCCTGCCCTCCCTGTTCTGCCTGAGAGTAGCTCAAACCATCTGCAGCTGCCCTGTACCATAACACAAAGAAATGAACCCACTGCCAGCAATGACCTGGGTAAAACTGCACATTTCTGAGTGCTCAGTGCTGCATCTCAAACCCAGGAACCCTCCTGCATTAGCAGTTAGTTGTGTGGGAATGAATATTGCAGGAAGCCAGGGAATGGGAATTCTGCTGCCCAGTAGCACATCCCTTTGCACCGTAGCAGCTTTGGGATCCTGCACAGTTTGGGTTTGCTCAGCCCTGCAGTTCCCCTGTGCTCCCCTCAGAAAGGCCAGGCTCTGTGGGATGGGTGGGCACGGGCAGCACTGGGGACAGGGGCTGTGTGCCCTGGGCTGGCTCCAGCCCAGGCAGGGGACAGGGGCTGTGTGCCCTGGGCTGGCTCCAGCCCAGGCAGGGGACAGGGGCTGTGTGCCCTGGGCTGGCTCCAGCCCAGGCAGGGGACAGGGGCTGTGTGCCCTGGGCTGGCTCCAGCCCGGGCAGGGTGAGCCCAGCCATGGCACAGGCACTGCTTGTCCAGTGCAGGCACATTGGAACACAGTGAGTCCAGCAAGGCATCAATCCCCAAAATTCTGTCAATACATTTACTGATTCTTAATTTGGTAACCAAATCAGTTTATAGTTCTCTTAGAAAGTACCTTGTCTTATGAGTATTCAAGGCTTTCTACTTGGCTTTTTCCAAGCTTTGAGCACACATTACTTGAGCATTAGAGCACACATCCATCCCTCTGTTCCCATGTACAAGTCCACAGTGCCTCTGTAAATAGTGCTACATCTTGAGTCTGGTGTCATGAATAAAAAGGATTCATCTGGTCTGGGAGCAGAAGTGGTCAGGGTTTCACCATGCACTGCAATCCCCAGTCTCCCATATTTACTTACATTTCCAGCTGCACGCACGCCAGTGCCCTGGAGTGGCAGCAGCTCCATTTACATAACCAGGGCTGGGTACCCCGGGGGCTCGTGCTGGAGCTGAGCCTCTCAGTGCAGGCCAGGAGAGAGCTGCTCCTCTCTGAGAAGGCTGCTCCTCCCTGGGGAGGCTGGGGAAGCCCACCAGGGCAGCCAGGGTACAGAGGGTGCTTATGTGATGGACAGAAAACCCTCCCCTGCAACTGGCTCTGATGAGTGGCTCTTCCTACTCAGATTTATCTCTTTAGGTAGAGCCTCAAATTCAGACTGTTAAGATGATCAGCACTTTTGCAGACAAGGTTCACATTAAAATGGTCCTAGTTACAAAATAGAATACACTCAAGTTTGCCATATATTATTTTCTGCTAAAGATTTAAATATCATGTGGCTTTAGCTTTCTTTCTGTTCACTGAATATCAAGGTCAATTAGGAATGATGTCTGGCTAGTACTCTCAGAGCAGATTAGACAGTTGCATCAAAAACTAGGACCATGTATAGGTCATCTGTTACTGTGACCTAGATTTCTGAGAATCTGTTCAATTTGTTTTATTGAAAATGTGATCCTTTCTCAGTTCTGTTTCTCATAGCAAACCTTTCTGTAATAGCAGAAAATAGCTTTATTAAATACTTAGAGACATTGCTTACTACTTCTGCTAAGACACAAAGAAAATCAAATCCATGCAGCAGACCTGTGCCTGTCATCCATTTAATTTTAAAATAACTTAAGGTTCTGAAAGGCTTATGCCTTATAATCTAAAGCATTTGGTCCACATGCCAAATACTAAGCAGTCTGAAATACATAATAGCTTAGCTCCAGCTTTGTTTGCCCTATTTAATTCATTTTTTTGCCTTCAGTAACCAGTGTGTAGATGCAATATTTCTGCAGTCTACTTTGGAAAAGAAGGAAGTACTGAAATATGTGAGTGAGGCTGTTTTGTGTGTACCTGTGTGGCTTTGTGATGCCCTGGGAGGAGAGTTGGTGTGGATTGCCCACATGCAGACATCCCTCCCAACCCCGCCTGTTACTGGGGATAAGGATGGCGCTGTCTGAGTCCTGACACTTCACAGTACATCCACCTGTGCTTGCTGGGTCGCCATTCTGAAACCACATAAAAGCAGATTTCCATTTGGAACATTTTAGCCAAATTTCCTCTCCTCTCACAGCTCTTAATTGTTCCGGTAGAAAGCAATTACTAGAACAGAGCCCATGCAAACCCCGTGCTGGTGGAGTAAGTACTGGGGAGAGGGAAGACAAGAAGGTCTATCTTAAAATGCTAGAAACCATTTTCTAAACACCAGTGAGCTCAGTGTAATAGAAAAACTATAAGAATTTTGAAGTGTTTGCAGAACTTGCAATCCAAAGACCACCAGCCAAATTTGAGCACTGCCATCTTCATCAGTCTCTGTGGCTTTATTGTGCTGGGGTACAAAGCACACCTGGAACACCTGTGCTCCCATCACACCCCAGGACAAAAGGGCAGTCATACAACCAAACATCAGGAGAAAGGGCACCAGAAAAGAAAATATGCCAATAGGTTGAGATTCACAAATGAAAATCTGCAGTACGTCCCTCCCTCCCTCACACATCGATCTTAGGAAATCTGTTCCCATTTTTTCAAAATTCCAAAGCCAGTTCTACCAACTCATCTGAATTTTATACTACTTTCATATTCAAACTTTTATGTGCATCTCACAGCACACTGGGACCAATTTATTTTATAGGCAAGATAAAACCCTGCAATATTTGGTGACGTTATCCAAAGATCATTCTTCTAAATGAACATAAGTACAATTTCTCCTTTTTGTTTCACATGATGGCTGCATTTAAATAGGCTAAATCTATAATTCAGAGAAGAATGGCAGAGTCCTGACCACCTGGGGGTCATATTCACATCCATCCAATATTTAAAAGCACACACAAGCAAAGAAATTAACTATATAAGAGGTGGGGGAGGAAGTCTTTTCTTCCAACGGAATATTTGCCTGGTAACCAGATAGAAGAGAGAGCCTCTTTTTTTACCCCCAAATCACAGTTAGTTCTACAAGTCTTTGAAGACACTTCTATTTTAAATGTTAACACCTGAAGGAGCAGTTCAAGATGTGCTGCTGTGGCTGAGCCACACACAGTGGGAGGAAAGTCTCACAGAAACACAGCTGAAGCTCTGAAGCCAACACTGCACGTTCAGACCACCAGTCAGTAAACAAAGCTGAATGAATTTGGTGTGAGAATGGGAAAAAAGAGCAAGGAAGCACAGTGGAAATCCATCTGTGGTGTGGATGGGACCGTGCTGAGGGTGTGATGTCTCCCTGTCAGCCCAGAGCACATCCATCCAGGCCTTGTGGTACTGCTGGAGCTGACTGGGAGTGACCACGGCCAGAGGATGGGAGCAGGACCTTGCAGAGGCTCCGTGAGATCAGGGCACTTGTCCTGTGGGGCACCCACTCAGCTCGAGGAGGACACTCCTCAGGCAAAGAACACACTTCCAGCTAAGCCAGATGTTGGCAAGGGATAAGAAGTCTCATAACCTTTGTGAGGAGGATGGGGAGGAAGCCACTTAAGGATTCATTTTCCTGCTCATTACAATGTCATCATAATGTCATTTTCTTTGCTTCAGTTCTATACAGTTACTAGAAGTAAAATCTTTATTGCAGTGAGTGTATTGTGAAATGGAGTCTTACAAGGTGGCAGCATAAAACTGACCCGGAGGTGCCAAAACTGAGCCAAAAAGTGAGATTATACAGGTATTTCTTCTGAGAAGAACTTCAGATCTTGAAGTCTATCAGATGAGAATTGCTGGATTATAAAGATGAAAACCAGGAACTAATTATCTTCAAAGGGACAGTTATCAACAAATCACGAGGAGACATTATGATTATGAAAAGCAAATCCTCCATTTGATCCCTCTCCATCCATACTGCTTCTCAAGTAGATAACCTAAGCTTTATCCATATGGAATTGCTAATATTCCAAACAGGGAATCAAATTTAGAAGTCCTAATTAGCATATTTTTTTAAACACTCTATTTTTTTAGAGTTGTGTATGATCAGTGTGTGAACAGAGACACGTGGCAGCAGTTTCATGGGGGTCACGTCCCTGCTCTGAAGTCACAGGAAGCCATCTCAACAAAACAGACCTCAGATTTTTCTCCCAAGTACTTTGAACCATATTTTCCCCATGTTTGCCCATTACAAGTGCAGGTTCTGGGCACATCTAAAGTGATTGCTGTGAAACACACCCAGGGGCAGGTGTGCTGGGTGAGCCCAATGCAGTGCCCACCAAAGCCAAGGAGACCTTCACTCCAAACCCAGGGTTCTCTGACATCACCCACCTCCATTATCCACCCAGAAACAATGACAAGGGAACCTCAGCTGGACTCGTGGGAGCTGCAGGAGAACCAGTGGTGCCTCCTGCCCTCCCTGCCCTGGCAAAGACCAGCAAGTCCAGCTCCTTCCAACCTCAGCACAACAAGGCTGCCACACAGGAACTAATTTCTGATTCTCTGCCACACAGGAACTAATTTTTGTGAAAACTGTCAGACTGATGATGCTGCCAGCAATTTCTAAGAAGCTAAAATGAGGAAAACAATCCCAGTAACAGAATCATCTGCAGTTAGGATCATCTCTCTCCTGCCCAAAACAGGCACAGGAACTATGCCTGAATTCACAGCTAATGGGAAATCTTTTGATCTTCACAGACACAAAGCTGCCAGCCAAGAAGAGCAGTCAGCACAGGGGGACCTTCTGAAGAAGCACTTATCCTGAATTCACCACCACCACCACAAGTGTGGCACATCCTGGGTCTGGAGCAGCGCAGTCCTCAGTGATGAAGACCTGTGAGCATGTTTAATACAGCGGAAAAGACAAGGTTATTTATATCTCACAAAGCTGCTTACCCAGCCTTAGATGTGCCCAGCCATAGTGCAGCTGCAGGAATCCATCAGGAGGACACCTGAGATTCCTCTCCATTAAAAGTGATGGATCTAACACAGCCAATCATCCTCATGGCAACAAATGTTATCTTAAAAGACAGGGGATAAAAGTTCACAGGGAAGCTGTGCAAATTCATGAAAAGAAAGATGCATTCCTGGTGACTGAACACACAGAAGTCTGTCTCCAGGAGTCTGTGTGTTGAAAAACGTCTGGAAGACAGGAGATGATTAGCAGGAAATATGCAAGCTTCTCCTCCTTGTAGCGTTCTCCAAACATCCATTAGCCACTGGTTTGATTTTATTTTAAGAGTCAGAACTGCTTTATTGATTGCAGCCAACAGCTGCAATTCAGTAGTGGTCCCAGACATCCAAAGTAGTTTTTTCACAACAAAGACAATTTCTGAAGTTCTGTGAAATAAGATGATGACATCATTACTGAGACATCCTGGGCTGAGGTCACTTTGTTCCAGTCCAGGTACAAACAGTTCATAAATGGAGCTCCCTCCAGACCCATCCCTGCCACCACCCTTGGGGTGCTGGGAAGCTCCTGCAGTGCTGAAGAAGCTCCTGATGCCCTCCCTAGCCTGCCTGGGTGGGACTGGGCTCAGTCCTTGGGGATATGGGTGTGGGGACAGGCAGGGCTGCAGACATCACGTGCTGATCCTTCACCTTGCACAGCACAACTCTGGAGACAGCACAGTGAACGGGGCTCTAGTTCTGTCACTCCTGGCTAAGTAGGTCAGCCAGGAAGCCCCTGCCCATGGTTGTGCCTTCCATCCCCCCCAGCAAGCAAACTGGACAACTCTTTCCTTTAGGAGGTCACAGGAGATGGAGAGTTTGATTCTGAGAGCTTGTGTGTTTGTTCTAGAAACATAAAACAAGTTTCACTTCAGAAATACATCTATTTCACTGTTTTGATAGCTCAGGAAGAGTTTGGTGAAGCACCTAAAAAACCACAGGGCATCACATTACTCAAGCTGGGATGGCAGACTGCAAGAACTTTCAGAGTACCTCATTCACAAATGCCTTATTTTAAAATATTTTGGGAAAAAAATAATAACCAAAATAATTTTACTTTACCACTTGCTGAGTCTTAGCCTAGCATTTTTCAAGCCTGAGTGTCTAATTTTCTTGCAAAATCACATCCCAACAGGTCAAAAAAGCTTTCCACTTTTTCATATGCTCTTGAAACACAAGCTGGTGCCTTGAGTTTCTGAAGACTCAAACCATTTTTCCCTGCTAACACCCACTGCTAAGGTTCTGTTTCCCTGCTGTGAAGCCAGACCCATTCCCAAAGCCAGGGCAGGGTTGCTGTGCTCTAACTGGCTCAGTTGTGCAGGTAAAGATGTCAGGAGACAGGACAGAACTCCTGAACCTTCACTAGTTGACCTCAGAGAACTTTATTTTCCTGGTGACAGTCTTTAATTGCTCTCCAGTGAAAACTGAGAAACCTGCTCAGCTCAGTGATGTCTTCAGGGCAGCCTGTGCCAGAACTGGCTACAGCATCCATCCTTTCAGCAGTTTCAGGAGAACTAAGTGCAGATGCACCAGCCTGTGCAGCTGTTCAATATTTCATTGTTTGCACAGTAGTAGGAGTCAGATTGTGCACACACATGCAGTCAATTATCTCTGTGGCAAGAACTGCTTCATGGGCCCAGCCCTGTATCCTCACACACAGTCTGTATGCCTTGTTCCCAAACATGGAACTTTGCATTCAGCTGCACCAAAGCATTCACTTGCACTTGATTTTGCTAGAGATCCAAATCTGTGTCACTCTTCTGCCTAAAAACCCCAAACCTGCTAATCTGGGACAGACTGTGTTTCCCCCAGGCCTAAAGCCATGCTCTAGGACGTGGCCAAGTCATTCTAAGGCTGCGCCAACTGGATCAAGTTCCCACTTGGAATTGCATTTAGACCTCCCCATTTGTCATTTGTTAATCCTTTTAACATTTGCCACAGCAAATTTGTATCATACCAGTTTAAATTGTCATTCACTATTAAGTCAACACCTTACAGAAGTCCAGGGTATGCTGCATCCACAAGCAGGCTTGTCAGCTTAGAATGAGATTAAAAGAACTTGATCAGTGCTCCCTAAATTGCTGGAAACTGGTACTAACAGCATTTCTCCCAGGTCCCAGAAGAGCTCTGCATCTCTTTTCCCTAGGATCATCATCACAGCACTGTGTTCTAAAAGGGCAAATGGAACAGACTAATGACTTTGTCCCCCAGACTTGTCAAGTAGTAGTCCCAAGGAATTTTTGGACAGTTAAAAATAACCTCCAGTGCTCACTGTAGAAGACTGCTGAATCTGAAGTGTTTGGCCATGGCATTGCTAGTTAAACACTCACCCCAATTTCAGTGAAACAGCAAAAAGTAAAATTACTGGCAGCAATTCCTTGCTCTTGTCTCCCCAAGGGGTATTTGCATGCTTACCCTGCTGAAGTAATTTACCTCAACAAAGAAAACACATTTTTATAATTCAATTAAAGCTTGTTCCAGGACAAGGCAAATGTGCTTGCACATGGCACTTCTGTGGATGCTCCAGGCAGGCAGGAAGACTCTGTCATGTGCTGAGGACAATCCTGGCCCCAGTTTCCTTCACTGGGGTCACACACCTCCCTCATGAGAGTCACAGCTACAGCACAGGGGTGGGGGGAAAAGGGAAGCTGTTTTACTACCAGATGCATATGTGAAATTTATTTAGTGATACTTTAGGGCAGTGCTGTTGGGATTCCTGCCCTGCTACATAAAAGCCTTATTGTGAGGAGCCAGTAGAGTGATTGGATTAGGGTGTAAGAATTGTTCAGGCACCATAAATACAAAGAGCACAAGAATCATGCACCAAATACACTCAATCCTGAACAGCTTCCTCTTCCAGACAGGTTAACCACTGTGTTTCAGAGTTTGTATGCAGATTTTGAGGAAACCATTTTCTTTATACAGCAACCCATTCTCCAGTGTGATCTAATGAGCCCCCGTGTGCTCCCAGTGCTCAGTGCTTCCATTCCTAGAAAAGGGAATGGAAGTACTGAACTTGTTCAGCAGTCACTGCCTCCTGCCTGCTGGCCTTACAGGGATCCCAGCTTAAAGGTGTTCACTCAGAGAACAGAGCTGGGACCCCTGTCAGCATCTGGGGAGGGTCCACTTCATGCTTTTTCACAACAAAAATTAATAATTAAGGAATTACAATAGAGGTGGCAGCTGTCAGGTCTAGTTTCAGTGCCTCCTAAGTGAAAGAAGTCTGAGGGAAAGGAAGGTATTGTTGAAGGTTCAGTGCAGACCATCACTTTTGGAGTGTGCCTTGCACATATTGCCCATTACAGTTTCCAGAGAGCTATTTTATCATTTCAGAGTTTGTCCAAAAAATCTGATGGAGAGCTTTGAACTTTGCAAAGGGGAAGGAGTGTGCAGCCAGGATATAGAAATAACGTGTGCAGTTTAACTTACAGAAGAAATTCAGGCTCTGAAATTGTGAAACAAGAAGATGAAAGTTCCTACCTCGAAGGTCACTGGAAGGATAAAGGAGGAAGAAGTAGTGAATTGAGAAAAAAGCCTCTCTCACAATGTCATTTAAATATAAACACACTGTTTTGGTTTGTTAAAACCAAAATTTCATGCTTGACTTGAACTGAGTTTCCTTGATTTATGTTGTACCTACCACATGTAGCCACCCTTCACACTGGGACACTCCTGAGGCTTAACACCCCAGGCTGAGCACTGCTTGTGATTAATTCAAACTGTCTTTGTTCTTTCCACCAGCTCCTACTCCAAATGATGGCAAGAAAAAGGTGAGACTAATTTTTGGAGAATTCTTTTGATTTTCAGTATCAGCTGATGTTTAATGATTCCATTAAAATCAATCAGTTTAAGTGCAGGCTACAATCTGTATTCCTGAGCAAGATTGCTTCAAGTACTTTATTAGACAATACACTCACTGTTAAATTATATGTATCAGCTCAGGATATTCTGAGAGAAACTGTTAAAACCCTACAACAAGAGAAAATACTCCGAATTTAAAGCAAGTTTCCAGCATTTAAGCAGTAAATTATCCCCACTGACTCTGTAGGCTCCACTGCACTCATAGCAAAGTTATTTCAGATACAGCAGCAGATGTACTTTTTAACAAACAAACTGCAAATAAGTCATCCCTCTGGAACCATGCAAGCCAAGTGGAAAAGGTGAAGATAATTAGATGCAATATAGAGATTTAAAGAGACTAAACCCCTTTTTCCTCTTTTTAGGGGAAAGAAGAGCGGGTATGGGAGCTGTGGAAATACAGACATTGTTACTCCACTAAGTAGATCCCCTTCTCTCACTTCTGTTGTTCTAGCACTATGGGGGAACCCTCACCCCCAGTTTTTTTTCCAAGTGAGCTTTATAAAGAAATCTGAATCATTATAACCATCCTTAGTGCTCCTGTTGAGAACATGCATCTCCACAAGAGGAAAGGCTTTTCCACAACTGCAACTCCAATATATTCAAAGCTGGTTTAAGAAATACTAAGTGAACTCAGCATCCCCAACCAGAGTGTTACACTTCTGCAATTCATTAGTCCTCGAGGTTCCATTCCGTAATTAAAATGCTTTGCAGTTTAAGGCTTTACAATAAAGAATGTGCAGTCCTCAGCAGTGTTTCCACTGCCAGTCTATGGAAAACATATGCATGGAAAATCTGTACAGTGCATGTGTACAGCCATCTTTGGATAGCTTCAGTGAACATTCAACGCTGTCGGTGAGTTTGAGAACTAGAAAAAACCATCGACCGTTGACTGTACCTTGAGGTTTATCACAAACCCCTGTTCAATGGAGAGCCTGAACCTTCAGAGATTTCACATGTGGTTGCCATTAGCAGGTCATGATTTACAGATTATATTAAGAGCTACGGAGGTTGAGTTTTTCCAGTTCTGCTTTCTCTAAAAGTGAATTGGTGTATAAGAAATGCTTGTTTTCTCTTAAAAAAAAAAAAAAAGAATTAAAGCTTTATACTAGCACAGAATTTCTGCAGAGCAGAGTATAAGAGATCAATGGAAGGTTTTGTATGGGCAGCACAAAAGCAGGAACGTATCCACACCATATGGGACACTTGGAAACAAATCTGAGCGTGGTATATATTCAAAATAGCAGAATATAGGCCAGGTCAGGAGGAAAACCTTTCCATTTGGGCTGGCAACTTGAGCTTTGCTGGAAAAAGTTTTGGAATGTCAGTTCATTTGCTCCCAGGAACCTGCAGTTGATTTCAGCAGCTGCTCACCGGGCGAGGAGCGGCTCCCTCCCGGGCAGGTCCAGCTGCTCCCACGGCTCAGGCTGTCACCCTGCAGCCAGGCAAGCAAGGAAACAGCCTTCCTTTCCAAGGGACACAAGCCAGGGGCTTGGGCACCTCAGTGGTACCCATGTGGAGCCCTCTCCAGCGCAGCTGGCTGACCAGGACTGCAGGCTCTGGCAGCAGGTGCCTTCACAAGGGTGCGGGCACTTGTTCAGCCTGTACAGGGACTGCAGAATCCGTGAAATAAGGGAAGACCCAAAGCACATGCCAGGGAATTTTGTCTTGGGCTGCTCTGGAGCAACAGCACCATCGCCTTGCTGTGGCATCTTCAGCATTAATGGCTGCAATCAACATTCATTGCTGTCGGTGGGTTTTCACTGCTATCAACTCACTGATCAATGAATGCAAACTGCGGACCAGCCAGCCAAGGACCACCACTCTGATGGGCAGCTGGCCTGGCCAGCAGGAAAAGGGACACCTTTGCCAAAGAAGTGCCCTGTCCAAGTTCTGCCTCCCAAAACTCTGTAAGACTGAGCCATTGTCCCACCAGAGGAGTTCAGGACATCATCCAGCTCCTTCATGAGCAAATCTGAGTGCTAATTAAGAAATGCACTGGGATTTTTAAAGGAGCACAACAGTTGAGGAACTAGTTCAGCTTTAATAAAAGTGACACCCAGTTGGTAAATCTATCAGTAAAGCATAAACCTACAGCTTTACCAGGTTATAGGAAATTAAACTTCCTCCTGAGGCAGCCAAGCTATGGAACAGCACTGGTCCCACAGAGTGACCAGTGAGAGATGAAAAGGGACTGAACTGTGGGGCTTTGGATTGACAGGGGTGAGAATGGGAGGAAGCAAAGCAGAAAATAGTCATTTAAGGTACTGCTGCAGAGAACATTCTTCAGGGCTGTGGTGGGCAGGGCCAGCTTCAGTTCTACTGGAAAGGTGAGGAGCTGGAGCTGAGTGCCTGGGGCAGGCAGGGACCTTCCTGCTCTGTGGCTGTGCAGGGAGCAGCAGACACATCTCTGCATGGCAGGCAAACTGACACTGCCCTGAGACAGAGGAGCAGCCTCTCGAGCTGCCCTCCAAGTATTTCTACATGACTGGCATGACATCCCTGTTCCAGAAATGCCCTGTCTCTGGACAGTGTGGGCAGGAAAGGGAGGAGGCCCCCCACAGCACTCAGAGCAGGGATGGTGCATCTCCCTCTGCTCAGCAGTGGTGTCAGTCACTTCCCTGGGCAGTAAAGGCTCCAAGCACTTCTACACCCTGTTTGCTCCTCCAGTTGCTCACAGGATTATCCTGAAGGAGCCTGTTCAGACATGCTGTGCTGCTGTCCCACAGGAACCGTGTCCCTCTGTACAGCTCAAGTCAGAACAACTCACCAAGGACCAAACTCAACTTTGGTGAATATTCAAAATATATCTGCTTGCTCTGTTCAAAGACTTAAACTTGTTCAATTTTACACAGGAACAGCTACCCCAAGTTCAACAGCTACACACTAAACAGACTGAACTTTGCAAAAGTGGAATTTTAGGAAAAATGTGCCCTCTCCGTGGGTCTGATAGCAAAGAGCCCTATTCAGTCCCCCACAGTGAGCACCGACAGCCCGGGTAAGTGTGCTGGTTGGTACAGGGAATTTACCACAGCAGTGGAACAGTGACCAGCCCAAAAGCATGCCTGCCAGATTGTTTTAACATTATGAAAACAAGACAAATGACTCATTTTTGATGCAGTTTGACATTCTGCCTTTGAAATCTCAAAATTTTCAGCATGCTTGGCAGACTCATTCGGAAGTGAGAGTGCACAATTTGGATTTTTTCCAGAGACATCTTACATGATATACAAGAAAGCACTTTTATGTTATTTTAAACAGACATTTCAGCCAACTGTTTTTCCTCATGTATACCTGCATGAAAGTAGAAAATACAGAAGTCCTGACAGAGTTGTTCTTCTTTACTGCAAGGACATGTGAAAATAATCACTGCAATTACTCTGAATAAGATATTTAGACAAAATTACAGTAAAGGGGCCCTTAGCCCAGTTTGCCAATGCACGACAAGCCAAAGGCTTGAGCACACATTCCACACCTCTCAAATGCTCTGCATGTACAAATAGGATTAAAATTTGGGTTCCTACTTGGCTGTAAAAAATCCTCCAGAATTTTTTTTTTTGCTTTAATTTTGGTAAGGAAGACAGCAAGGGAAAAAACTAAGGAAAGACAGGCACGTTCAGAATGTTTTTAAATCCATGCTTGGGAAGCTTCAGATGTTTGTGTCAGCAACTGTTTGCTGCCTAGCAGAGGCACCACCCCACAGATCCGCCTGCCCCGGGGCACATCAGGGTGACACTGAGCACCAGCACACTCAGTGCTGCCACTGCAGCCAGGGGACAGCTGGGGCTGGGGACCGTGGGGACCTGCCCAGCCCCTCCAGGGCTCCCCCATCCCCACCAGAGGCCACAGGGCTGGCTCGTGGTGCTGACTGAGCAGTGGCCACCAGCGCTGAGCGGTGATCGAGAGACAGGAAGACATCAAAAGAACTCGAGGAGCTCGGTTTATTTAGTTTAGCAAAAGTTTATATAAATATCTTCATAGGGAACAGACAAGCATTTTTCAGTTTAGCAAAAGATAACAGACATGAAAGCTGTAGCTAGACAAATGCACACTGGCAGTAACATACAGTTATTTAAGGGGGAGAGAGGGTCAGTCAGCTCCCGTTGGACAGCCCTGCCCTTTTTCTGCAGATACATTCTGCTGGGACAGTACTATGGGAAACTCAGTTATGTTTTAATACCTGGCAATGCACAAGAGTAAATATGAGCTATATCAGGCCACAAAGGTTCAACAGAGCATCAGCCAATATATCATCATGAACTATACATGTTTCTAGATGACAAATTATTCTATATATGCATGTGAAATTACCTGTTTCCTTATAAAAGTGATAAACTGCACGAAAATCTAGCTAGATACCAACAAAGATGTGTTTTATTAATCACCAGGCAAGTAACTGCACACATGTTCACAACTCAGAGCCTACCATGCATGCACTCCACAGGGCTGCTCTTACTATAAAGGAAGGAAGCAGATTTTCACTCCCATCACACGGGAACCACAGTTCTCCAATAAAAGCAAGTGCAAGTCCACCAGCACAAAGGCACGTGGAAAGGACCATGTCCTGGCTCTGGGAGGCTTTTAGCAGTTGTGAACATCTGAGCATTCCTTTGAAATGAGCTGCCAGTTAAAAGTCTGCCACATTTGAAAAATCCACAGAGTTCCCAAACAATAAGATGAAAAGTTGCTCTCAGTGAGGGGTTCTGAGCCCTGTGAAGGACAGGGTTTCCCAGTCCCACCAGTCTGACAAGGGCCTGTTGCCATCTAGTGGATTCCCATCGACTGGTCCCTCCGCACAGCAAATGCCACTAGATGGAGTGTTAAGAAGGAATTCTGAATTCCTACTTTTTTAGGTGTCCAGCAGCTCAACTTTTCAAAGTCTCAAGAAGTTACAAGCCCAGAATTACCCTGAAATTGAGGAGCATTTCACCAACTGCTCTCAGTTTCACGAGAAATTTCAGGCTACAGATTTTCAAGTGTTAAAATGAAACACTACAGAAAAAGACTCCCATGTCAACATAATTTACATCACCTCAGGGGTTTCTATCACTCATGCAGGTATCTCCTTCACTGAGATATCTCTGGTGGCAACAGATCTTACCGAGCCTGGATTCTGCTGGTGTAAATAGTGATGTACAGACCTGGTCTGTGCTATTTCAGTGAGAAATACCTCATCAGCTCTCAGCTATGGGAATCCCCACTTCCATCAGCTGTAAAACTTCTCCAAGTCTCTACCACGGAGTATCAATTCACATCTCTGGATTACCTCAGAATGAGAAATTCTACCTTGGCACACATGGCAAGAAAAGGGGTACTTACTGCCCACGGAGTTCACAGGGAGGACAGGAGAGGAGGAACTCATCTGCTCCACATCTGTAGCTAATGGGAAAGTGAAAATGAGAAAGATGTGATGTGCATGTTACTGAGAAGGTTTTACTTTGAAAACTTTCATTTACACTGAAATTGAATACGCATGTCTTCAGTCACCCGAGGAAGCTGCTCTGAGGAGCAGGTAATTTTAACAGCATCAGCTTCCCCCTCTCAAGGTATTTCTGTCATACACATTATCTGTAGATCTACTTTTCTCAGCAGTCATATTAGTAATTTATAACTTGTTATGGTTTGAGTATATCAATTCAGAGCAACTTCCAGCACAAAGAAAGTCTAAATGACATCAGGTTCAAACTGCATGCAGAGCCTTACTGTGGAAAGAAAGGACATGATGATCTCCCATCTGTGGCCAGTGAACCTTCAAAAGATTCCTGATCAGAAGAGAGATCCTCTTCCAAAGGCTGGCAAGCTGCTGGAATTTGATCTGGAGCAGCATCAGAAACAAGTGTCTTTAAGCACAAGACACTCCAAAGTTTTATTTTCTAGCAGCTGAAAGAAGAAACAGAACTTCCTGCCTGCGTCTGCCAGTGAAAACCCTCAAAGTCAGAATGTGATCAAAAACAAATGCCAGATTGCCCTCTGTGTTTTGGAAAGGATCCACCTTTCCAGGACTCAAACCAGGAGAAAACCATCTTGTACTAACAGGGTCAGTATTAACCCAAGATTAGGTAAAGCCAAGATGCATTCTTTGGGCTTGCTCTCTCTCAGAAGACCACAGCCCCTCTCAGCACATCACCACCAAGACCCACAGCAAGCAGCTCAGTCTCCATCTCTGTGATTTTGATGCTGGTAGGTCCCACATAATTACATATTCTGTAACTCCTGTTTAGCTCTAAGACCCAATAAATGCACACTACAAGTTTGCATTCCTAACCACAGAACATAGCCCCAGAAGCACAACTCCAGCCCACGCCTGGCTTTGCTGCCAGCCCAAATCCTGCCTTTCACATTCTTGCAATTCCCATTTCTGGGGCAGCAGGCAGTTCCCTGAGGACCACTGTTTACACTGAAAGTGCAAAGTTCTGCTCTAATTAGGCAAACCACAAACAAAAGTAAACACTTCAGCAGACCATTTTTACAGAACGTGAGAGCAGACACTGCACCACACTGACTAAATCCTGCTGCCTGTGGTATCCTTTGATACCACCCCGAGCCTCCTCGGTGTAGCTACTCAAAGCAGCAGCTTTAGGTCATCCTGTTAAACACCAGCCATCGCTGAGAACAGCAACAAACACAATTACAGATTTATTCAGCAACGCCCTGGCTTGTTCCTGTCCTACTCCCCACTGGATTACCAAAGCATTTACTGCCTAGAACACCTACACATTAATTTATCATCTTGCTTGGCTCTTGCAGCACTGCTCAGAAAGCTGCATGTGACACGCTGGCTGCAGACCTCCCAGCAGGCTCTGCATTACACTGCACAGGTCTCTGATGTGCTCAGAGAAGAAAAATTATTTTGCATCTTCCTATTTTCCACCTTAATACTATAGTCTCCCTAACTTAAGAAGTAGCAAGCCATATACTGTACATGTTTTGTAAATTTAAAAATATATACATTCTTCATATGTAGTACAGCCATTTCAGGTTCCTGGAAAGAGTTTTGTCCTTTTGCCTATTGAAAGCTACATATGCTTTCACATACATCCAAGCTAAGCCAAGCAGTAAGTGCAGGCTGAAGTTACTCTGCCTCTCTGGAGAGAGGTGCAGAGTGAGCACTGAGCACAGGGGGCTCTCAGCAGGCTGAGGGAGCAGCCCAGCAGATGGTCCCTGCGAGGTTACCTGCTGCTCTGGCACAGGGGTCACTGCCCAGCCCTGGCCAGATGGCACAGGGCAGGCACTCAAGGAGCTGCTGTGAGGGCAAAGGCACTTAGGGCAGTAAGCTACACCTGCCAACAGCTGGAATAGCTCATCGAGTATCACTCAAAGAGCAACTCAGTAATGCATGTGCCTTCTGAAGAGAGGTTTCTGAGTGGGAAGTGTTTAGAGAGAGGCAGCACAAATTCTGCAAGTCCTGAAATTTTAGACTGTTCACTGTAATGCCACATTACAGGCTGCAAACAACAGCAGTGTAACTACTTCCCAGTCATACTTGGAAATTTCAGTTCATGCTTGAAATGATGTGTTTTACTGTTTGTAGTGTGTTCACCAGTGCAGACACCGTGCTCACCACCACCCAGCTGCTCAAGTTGGAGTCAGAATCCCCTCAGTGCCCTGTGCTGCTGGGAACCCAGCAATCCCACAGCCCGTGCAGGAACACGGCACAGCTGTGGCATCCAAGAGCAGCAACACTTCTGGTCTTGTGCTGCTCCTGGCAGATGGTATTTATAACATATTAATCTCAAAATCACACTCTGAAGTACGTAGAAGCACAACTGCTTATTCTACACCTGTCCTTGAATAGATGGATTTAAAAATTTCTTTGTGTGTAAAAACACAGCTGTTTATGAAACATGGCAGTGCTGGTTTGCTCTCTTACCCATAATCCCCCACCCTTCCCTCCAGCCCTTTTTATCTTCATAATTATATGTAATCCATTAAATTCCTAAAAAAAATTCATCCAGGGGAGAGGAGATATGGACTAAGAAGCAGACTAAGATTTTGGAAAGTGGATTGCTCTAAAAGAGGAAAAGGACAGAAGCCTGCTCAGCTCTGAAGAGCTGCTGCTGCCAATACAAGTATTTACCTCCTGACCTCTCTGCCCACTCAGTGAACAGTGCCAATTGTTTTCCTCTGTTATATACTGTTTACAAGCCCTGAGTGGTATGAAAGGAATTAATAATTCAGCTCATGAAGCTGATGACTTTTATTGGGGTACCCCTATTTGCTGAGCAGGAATCAGAGCAAAAAGCTCCCTTGAAACCACAGGGTTTCTTTTGAAGAGTTTTTCACTTTACAGCCTAATTTGCCACCATAACATAAATCAATTATTTCTCCTGTTTTAAGCAACAATGCTACCTATTCTCAACCCCTCACTTTCTATCTCCCCTTGTATCAAGCCAGGCCTTGTTCTTTGGCTTTTCCAATGGTCTGGTAAACACACTGGCAAGGCCAGCATGGAGAGCTTTGCAGGATCAGGAACATTTGGGAACACCAGCAAAAAGAGATGATGCTATTTTGAACTTCTCTTGACCTTTGCCTGCCCTTGTCCCTGTTCATGCTAATTGAAGGGGTATATGGGCTACTCCCAGAAATGAACTTAGCCTGAACCTGGACTCAGCACTGGACTCTGAGGATGAGTTGTGGTGCCCCCTCCCCAGCAGGGGGGAGCTCAGCAGGTGACACAGTGCAGGTAGCACAGGGTACCCTGAGCACTCAGGGATTCCCGAGGTGGGAAGCAGCAGAAGGTGCTGACTCAGGGAGTGCCACCATGTCCCCCTGCCCAGGATCAGCCTCACACATGGATCTGTGTGGCACAGCCCAGTGCTGTTTGTGGGGCTGCAGGCAGGAAGATGTGTGTGGGACAGGATGCTCCAGGGTGACTCTGCCATGTCCCACACAAGGCACCAGGTGCTCCTGTCAGCCTCGTGGCCATGAGCTGTCACAAGCCCAGCCTGACCTGGGTGTGGGGTTCTCCAGGACCCCAGGCCCTCTCTGCTGAGCTGCTCCCCAGCCTGCACCATGCCATGGGGTTATCCAGGTGCAGGACTTGATGGCTGTCTCTAACTTTGAAGTTTCAATCAACCTTTTCCTTCAGGTTACTGAGGTCCTTCTGAACAGCTGTGTCCTCCAGAGAATGAGCCAGGTGTCATCTGCAAACCTGAGGAGTTGGTCCATCCCACCATCCTGATGGTTGATGAAATGGCCCAATAGTGTTGGCCCCAACACTGACTCCCAAGGACAAACCCAGCATAATGGCCACCAGTTAGTGCTTGAACTCAACTGAACAAAACAACCCAGGTTTGCACCCAAAAAACCAGCCCAGGTTTGCACCCATGCCATGGGAGACTGCATCAGAAGCCTTGCCCAACGCTAAGGCTAAGGACAGAACTGCTCTCTCCTCATCCATGGACCCAGCCATCTCATCACAGAAGGAATGAGGTTGCTCAGGCATGATCTCTCCCCTTGGTAAACCCACAGTGAATGTTCCCAATTACCTTCTTGTCCTTCAAGTGCCTGGAAATGCCTTTTGGGAGAATTTGCTCCTACCCTTCCCACTGAGGGGCTGAGACAAGGCTGACCAGCCTGCAGTTCCCCAGAGCAGCTACTACTCAGCAGAGCTGAGCTAAAGGTGATTCATTATCCCTTATCAGCTCAATTTTACTATACAGAGACATTCCTCCCCTTTCCCCTACATTGGGTAGAGCTTGTCTCACCTCAGCGCTGAAAACACAAACTGTTTGCACAGAGGAGTGGGAAATAAGGTCATCTCCTGATAAATATTTTTACTTATTTTCATTTACATGGAAAACAACCCCAGTTCCTGCTTACCAACAAAACCGAAAGGAAACCTGCAGAGAGATGCATATTCCATGTACCTGCACTGTATTCTTCAATGAAGTCTCTACAAACACTGTTATTTTAAATGCCTGTTTACATTCCAGTAAAATTCTGTCAGCAGGCTATCTGATTTATTGATGCCATCAAAAGTCACAGGATTCCTGACGTGCCTCCTGAGGCACAACAATCAAAGCAGAAAGGAGATGCATCTTGCTGTGGTATCAGCATGACCACATACCTCATGGGTTTCCAGAAGCCTCTGTGATTTCTGGGACAGGGCACAGAGCTCTTCTGGAGAGCTGCTGCTTCCCTGAGAGGGTCAGCAGGCTCTGCTCCTGGAAAAGGGGGTGCTGTGGAGGGAGGACCCCCCGAGCCAGCTCGTGGTAACAGCAAGACTCAGAGCAGCTCTCAGCCAGCTCACTCCTCTAAAGGGGACTCACACACATCTGGCATCTTATTTCAGACTTTTAGGCTACCAAAGGGGAAAATACAGTCAAGCACCAATGCTTTTTAGAAAAATTATGATGATGAAGAAAAAAGCCTGTCCTAGAAGGTGATCATGTCTCTGTTTCACACCCAGTACCTCTCAGCACCCCAGCCCACAAGCACACTGCCTTTGTCCCTGGGCATGAGATTTTTGCATCTTGTCTACCTGGAGGACGTTTTGGTTTATTAGGGTTTTGCCTACCAGGCAGCCCAGCCTACTCCAATATTGAAAGATCAATTGCATAATCAGTCTGTAAATCTGGGGAAATTCTTTATTGACTTTTTGATCACTGATAAAGTGTTGGCCAACATAAGGAATACCACCTCAGCAAAATCCATCTAGAGTGCTCTGGAAATACCTCCATTAAAAAACGCAGAACTGACTGATATTATACAAGAGATGCCATTTTTTGAAGAGTTAACATCAACACAGATGAATACTGATCTCCTGATAAATAACAGCATGTTATGATACACAGAACATGGCAGAAATGGTGGTGCAAATTAGGCAGCATTCCCAGAGGCAAGTGCACTGGGTTAGAAGCACCCAGTAGCTGGACACCTGTCAGTGTGGGAACAGAGATGGCTGTGGCTCTCATCTTTGTGAGGCCACCTGGAGCTGGCTATGGCTGCAGTAACTGACCAGTCCTTGAGAGTTGAGGTTTCCCTTCCATCACTGATTCCAGCTCACGCACTGCAGCAATCAGAGCCCGGAGCATTCCCTCTCAGCCCAGCAGTACCAGCACCCCGGGTTTGCTGCAGTGAAAGGCTCACGTGGAGCATTTGGCCTCCCAGGGACAGGGATTACCAAAGGGCAGCCATCAGGGGAAATTGGATTCTTTCTCCCCACCTACCTCTGTGCCTACTGTCTCCCATGTTTGCAAACCGCATTAGCTCCTGCTGCTTGCAATTCCAGAAACACTTCCCTTTCTCTTTGGGGCTCATGCCAGCCACATCTGCCTATGGCTGCAATCTCATTTTGCAGGATGCCACATCTCTTAGTAGCTTTTAATTGTGGTAACACATCTAAGCATCTTAGAAAGCACATCAGAAACTGTCTGACAGACAGAAAAATGCTGTTCAGAATAGAAACATCCTTCCTGACACTCGGATATTTGTCTCCACTTGTACTAGAAAATTACCTTCAATGCAGAAAAATATTTACATTTTTAAAGAGAAGGCTCCTAATCTTTTCAATGAGAAATTAATTTTGGATTGAATTTAGTATACACTGCTGCTCTGAAGAACAATCTGACTCGTAATTGACTCTTAATCTAAGTTAAATAATACAGCAGTTCATGGTTTGCTGATTTCCATGAAAAGACTGTGCACAGTTTTGTCCTTTTTAAAATCTATCTTGGAAGACATGATTACAAGTTTTACAATTGTTACATGCATTGCTACAGGAAATCTATTTGTATTCTTCCTTTTGGTGCTCCACAGATGGTGGTGTTCTGCTTGGCCAGTGGTGGGTAGGGCTGGTCCCCCTGCACCCCACCCAGCCATGGACCATGGCCACGCCTGAAACATCTCACTGTCCCCAGGAAAAATCACCCCAGCGTGATCTGCTGTCTGCTGGGCTGAAGGAGATGAGAAAGGCTGTGGCACTGCCATTTATTTTGCCATGATTATGGCATTTCTTATGTAGCAACTATTGCAGAGGTTTTGTAGGGAAAAAAAAAAAGCTACAAACAGGTCTCTTGTCCCAATTTATAGCATCTTACTAGAATATTTTGTAGTATTTCTTATTTGAATTTCAAATTATTATTCGAATCTTACTGGAATTCAAATAATCCCTATCCTACAATAAAATATCCTACAGATGTTGACAACTACAGTTCACTTATTATTGGGCAATCTATAGATACTTCTTTTAGCATAACCCAAAGATAGAAGAGGTCAAACCCCCAGAGGTGCATTTCTTCCCCAGTACCAGTTTGCAATAGAAGCTGTTTCAAACTTTTGTTGTTTCATTAAAAAAAGAGCAAAAGCTTAAAATTCTGATCTTCTAGATAGAAACATGCTGCTGCTGGACCTGCCACTTCAGAACACGGAGGTTTGGGAACAGGAAACAAGCCCTTCACCTACCAGCCATGATTTTTTATTCATGGTAAATGAATAAAAAATCTGAGAAAACAACTCAGCATTAGTGAAAACAAAACCTTGAGTGCAGGCTGGAGCTGGAGATGCAGCACAGCCCGTGGTGTGCACAGACTGCCTTTTTCAAAAGCTGGGTGTAAGTTACCACTCGTGAGTAAGGACCAACACAGCCCCTTCCCTCTGTCCCCATGAAGGGACATTTCTGGCAGGGCTGGCAGTCCCTGTTTCCCACATTGTGTGATTGATCACTCTCTCCCCTTAGAAGAGTTGATTGGTTTCCTGGTGCCGGAAAATGATTGATGAATATTTCAGGCCATGGGCCTCTCTTCCTGCTGGGTGTCCTTTTCACATGTCTCCAATGGGCCTGGGGATTTTTTTCAAGACTAGGAAGTGTCATTTTTATGGATATCATCCTGTGATAGGGACAGTTCACTGAGCAGAGGCCTTATGTAAATCCAAGTGAAATACTAAAGGTCAGCTCAAGTGTTAAGGTGATGGACCCAGCTGGCAGAGCCAGGTAAGCAGGAGAACAGAACTGGGCAAAGAAAAGCTTCACAAAGCAGCAGCAAACAGGAGGCACCGAGCAGCCACACCCTGAGCTTGGCACAGCAGCAAACTGGTACCAACACTGGCACCTCTCCTCAGCTCCCTTCAGCTTTGTTTATTGTACAGCACCACGGGCACAATAAATGTGAGTAGCCCCTGCTTGAGACCCACAGAAAGGGCATTTCCTTAGCACTGTTGGTAAAACAGGCAGGGGATAGAGAGTCTCCTGGCAAAAGCACTCACAAGACATCTGAAACAACATACTTAGGAATAATTCCTTGTAAGTATTGCCAAACAACATAAAACTACAGCTGTGAGACTGAATGAAGAGACTTTTGGAGGACAAGCTGGTGTTTGGCAGAACGTTCAGAGACTCGGAGTTCTTTTACAAATTTTTACTACAACCACGACAGCCATCATTCAATCACTTGGATTCAGGACCTGAGGGCTCTGCAGCAATTCCCACAGGTAAACCCGGGGCTGCTGAGCAGCAGTTTATCAGAATAACCCCTGCATTGCCAGGAGCCCTGTGCTCATCCACAGCCCAGGGGTACAGCACCTGCAGGCTGGGGAGCAGGGCAGGGAGCCCACCACGATGAGCACCTGCAGACACTGCACCCACATTTCCTGCAGGGACAGCTGCAGAGCCTTTATCCAACCAGGGAATTCTGTGAGGGACATCACAGTCCAGATTATGTTCCCACAAAATCTCCTGAAGGTTTCCCTTCAAGTTTCAGCTGGGAGGTACTTCCAGACAAGGACATCACAGCAGTTTGCAGTCAGCCTGGCATTAGAGCTGTGATAGATTTTTACTGTTCTTTGGGGTTTTTTTTACAAAGGAAAAAAGGGCTTAAAAAATTAATCTTTCTCACTGAGCAGACATTTCCCTAAGTTTAAATTTCCCCACCTCTACGAGGCTACAGCTGGGATGATTAGGCAATGGAAGGTGGACATGTAACTTGTGCTCTCTGAAGGACGCAGGTCCACCCTGGGTAAATGAAACCTCCTTATCAAAGTGCTGGGGAGAACTCAGATACCCCAGGCATATACTGCTCCCAAGATAACTTATTGGCAATCATTTACCAATAAAGAACTTCACTGAAGCCAGCCTCTCCGTGGAGTATTTCCTCTTTCTAACAAAACCTGCACAGAACCATTTCTATCAACACATAAAATCTGGAAGTCTTCTAATTATGTAATTAGAACTGTAATAATTAAGACCAAAGCTAAAGCTCGAAGGGTCCCCTTGTCCCCCAACTTCCCCTTCTCAATTAACTCTGCACAGTGATAACCACTTTGGCTTAAAGGCTAAAAAAAGGACAGGATCAAAAGGCTGGTTTAATACAGCTGGAGGGAAAGAATGCATTTCAGCTCCCCAGCAGCCATCTGATGAAACCCTGGGCCAATTCCCTATGTAAATGACTTAATTAGAATTACCAGATTACACTGCTGAAGGCTTTATTTAAATAGGCAGTTTATCAACAGGATAAACTGTGCTCCCATTCTCACAGAATGCTGGTGTAAATGCATCTGTTCAAAGCTCTACCACGTAGAAGTTGAACAGTAATTCAATAAACCACTGGCACGTTTTCCCCACCAAAAAAAGAAATACCACAAAGGTCTTGCCAGAGGCAGGACAGAAAGCCAGCTATTGCTTCACAACAATCAAGAGTTAGTCTCCCAGATGGGAAAGTTCCCTCATTTTCTATAACTCAATATCTTTAAATTGTTTTATAGCAAAGCAGGGGAAAAAATCCTGTTGTTGCAGTGTCCCATCACACACTGCATCTGCTCAACATACAGCACTAGTCCTGCTCAGCACAAAAAGGCATGCATAAACCCATTTTCCTGATTAATGATCTACAGAAGCCATCAATACCAAATTCCAACTTTATACCAAGAGGTATTTTTCCATCTTTACCATCAAATCAAACAAAGGAATTAAGTTGTTCCTAAATTACAAGTCTTTCACTTCCCATCACAGAACTGAGAAAATAATGCATAAGATTCTGAACTATTATTATTTACAAAAGCAAGAGACATCCACATTAAACAAGCCAACACTGAGCTAAAATAACACTGTAGCTTCTTGTTTATTCAGAGACATTTGACTTCAGCAGCGTTGCCATTCGACAACTCCATTTGTTTTTCTTCCTAAATCTTCAAAGAAATGTTTATAGCAAGTAAACTAAGACCCAACTATATCAATGAAATAGTCTTTGTTAAGCAAAGGCTTATCTCATCAGATGCAAAGCAACCAAGCATAAAGAACCACTAAAAATGTCAGTGTGTGCCAGTAAAGTTTGGGAATGCTGTGGAAAAGGGAAGGGATGCAGGCAAAGGGACTTTTCTTTGAAAACCTTACATTCTTTGTGCTCTGACAACTTTCCTCTCTTCTCTGGTATGAAGTTTATCCAGATCAGTAATCTGCCCATCTGAAACTCTGATAGTTTTACAGGAACACAAAATTCAAGTTTTCTGTTAAGTTCCTGATAAATCTGTTTTCCAAGACCACACTACACAACAAAGTGTCCAAAGTTACCTTAATTCTAGCTAATCTGTTGTGTCCCTGTTTTAGCTAAGACATTAAATAATTAAAACTATGTAAAAGCCATCGTGTCTCACTCACAGAGGAAAAAGATGCCAACTGAAGTATAGTAAGACTGCTCTTAAATGGGACCCTGTTGAGAAATAATTGCTACTACTGCAGGAAAAATGAATGCCTTAATGAAATTGCTTTAAAAAAACCCTGGTTTTATGCGTTGCTATTGATTTGCTCAACGACAAAACGTTTCTTACATGGAAGAGGAAGTACTCAAATTGGCAAGGGAAAACCATCATCTTATATTCTAAGAACGTCAAGTGTCCCCTCAAATAATGAGGCTGCAATTGCCTGTAACTGCTGAAATAAAACTACACCCTGCATTTCAAAGTTATCCTGAGGCTTCTCTCACTGAAGGCGCCAATAAACTTGCAGCAGTTTACTCCGGGGTAACACAGAAGCCACGTGCACAGCTTAAGTTCATTAATGATTTTAACATTAACATTTTAACACCAAGAATACAATCTGAGTTTTATACCTCTGTCCTGGTACAATTTACACTGGTTTCGTTAAGATGCTGTTCCTCAAGGTATCAAAAGTATTATGAATCGTTCTTAAGAAAACGAAACATTCAGAGCCTTCATTTGCCATTATCATTTGCAGGTATTTTATAAAACCATGAATTAACAGCCCAATCTTTCCTGCTCCTCCCCCAGAGGCTTTAGAAAGACTGAAGGTCAAGCAATGTCTCAACACGGCAGCAGTATTTCACATTTTTGAAGGCAAAGTAGTAAAAGGTTGTTATATCACCCATTCAAAAGACTAACCACAGCCACAGGTACGTCTGTCACAAGAAACAGCTATGCAAGAAACTCTTAAAGCTAATCTGATTTATCAAAAGAGATTTCCCTCAAAATCCCACATGTGTGGGAAAAACAGCAAATGCGGACAAAGCATTAATATTGTTGTGTTCTTAGGGACGCTGAAGCAACAGACACTTCACAAATTAAACCAGAAAGTTCAAAACGTATTAAGGCTATATTCAAGCATTAAGAGTGTTATTAAAGTATCTAAGAGTATTAAGTGTCTTTCATCCAATTGGACATCTAATTAGGTGAGGAGGAATAAAGTGCTTCCAGGGACAACTCAACATTACACATCAGGGCGCTTGCAGAACTGCCCATTTCTGCGGTTCCCACACTGCCTATCTTTCGGTACCGCCCGTATCTCGAAAACCGAGGATGCTGCCTGATAAAAAGCCTCTTTTGTCTGAGCAAACCCTTTGTAGAGAACCCGAGTACCTTACGATGGTAAAATGCAATTGTAAACCATAAAAATTGGCAGGGACATTCAAGTGCAGATGCGGCATCTGCATACGGGAAGTGTAAAAGGGTCCCAAATGGTGCCCATAAACCCCGGGCAGGGACCGGCTCGCAGGGGCTGAGCCAAGACACCCGCAGGGCACCGGGAGCAGCCGCGGGGCACGGCCGGGACACGGCGGCCGGGACCGGGACCGGTGGGGCAGCCCCGGCGCGCTCGGACCGAGCCGGCAGCGGCCCCGCGCCGCCGCACGCACCCCGCGGGCCCCCGGAGCGCCGCGGCTGCCGGGGAAAAGGCGATTCCTGCGGGGCGAGCGGAACCCGCAGGACACGCCGGCCCGGCCGAGGGCACCCGCTGCGGGCGGCGACCCCCGCGTGCCCCCGAGCCCCGAGCGGGTCCCGGCCCCGGCCCGGGGCAGCGGGGCAGGGCGGGCACGGCCCTTTGTTGCGCCCCGCGGCCGGGGAAAGTTGCGGGCCCGCATCGGGCAGGCGGAGCCCCCGGTACCGCCGGCCCCGCGCCCCCGGCCCGCCCGGACCCCTCGCGCTGCACTCACCGCTGCGGGGCGGCCCCTTGCTGGCGGCGCGGGGCTCCGGCAGCTCCGCGGGCGGCTCCAGCTCCATGGCGGCGCCGGGGCCGCGCCGGGCCGGACCGGGCCGGGGCTCGGCGGTCTCAGCGGCCCCGGCGGCCGCGCTGCCCCATGGCCGCTCGGGCGCTGCTGACAGCCAGGGCCGCGCCGCGCTCGGCCGGGCCGGCCGCGCCCCGCCCCCCCGGGGCACCACGGGAGCCGTAGTCCGAGCGCCGCCCGCGGGGAGCCGCGGCCCGGCCCCGACGGCCGCGCCCCCGGCCCGCCCCGAGCCCCCGGCCCGCCCCGCCCCGCGGGCTCCCCCGGGCCGGTGCACCGGGAGCGGCGGGGCGCCAGGGGGCAGCCGGCGGCCGAGCCCCGAGCGCTGCCCGCGACATCGCGCACCAGGAGAGGGGAACCGGGCACCGGGCACGGGGCACCGAGACAAGGGCGAAACCGGGCACAGGGCACGGGGCATAGCCCGGGGAAACCGCACAGCCCCGGCGAGGGTCCGGGCGGGCTCGCCCGGGGACACCGCCTCCTCCTCGGGGGGAACCGGCCAGCCCGGGGAGGGACGGGCAGCCCCGCACGGGGCACCGGGCAGCCCCGGTGCGGCGGGAGCCCCGGTGCAGGCACGGCCAGCTCCACCCGAGGGGAACGCGCCGCCCCCGCGCCGCGGCCCCGCTGCTGGGGCCGGTGCCGCCGCCGGGACGGGGCGGGGCGGGACGGGACGGACGGGCGGACGGGACGGGCGGCTCCTCCCCGCCGCCGGGACGGGACGGGCCGGGCCGGGCGGAGCGGGCGCTCGGTGCGGGCGGTCACCGCCGCTCTCGCCATGCGGGCGCTGCTGCTCCCCGCGCTCCTGCTCCCGGCGCTGGCCGCGGTGCGCGGCGCCGCCACGGTAAGGACCGGCACCGACTGGGTTCGGGACCGGGATCGCGATCGCGGCCGGGAGCGATCACGGCGGTGGTCGGGAGCGGGCAGGGGCAGCCCCGTCGCTGCGGGACCGGCCCGATGTCCCCGGCGGTCGCTGCTCTCTGTGCCCGGACGCAGCGGCGGGGGCGCGGCCCGCACGGGCAGCGAGCGCGGGTCCCGGGAAGGGCCGGGGTTCGGCTGCCGGTGGTCCCAGCGCGGCGGAGTTCCGCGCAGGGAACGAGCCCGGCTGTGGGCGCGTTCGAGCGGTTGGAAGGTGCCCAAGCCCCGGCGCTGCGGTGATGGGCGCTGCAATGAGCGCCTCCGTGCCAGGGAGAGCAGCCCAGACAAGCCTTCCCCCGCGGGGATGGGGAGCGGGAGCGGGACCGGGAGCGGGGGGAGCCAGCCTCCCCCGTGCGTCCAGGAGCCCTCGGTTCCAGCTGGAAGACGTCTCCCATGGGGTCAGTGGCCGTAGCGGGGCCGGAGCAGGGACACCGGGACCCAGCCCAGAGGAATGATGGTGGGAGCAGCTACTGCTAGGATCACCAAATGTTAAAAAGACAGGATTTTCCAAGACATTTGGTGGGAAACGACGCTAACACAGCTGTTGTCGGGCAGCACTTAGCTTGGAATGGATATCCAAAGCCTGGAATGCCCTGTTGCTTGGCTTCCCGGCAGGGTGCCAGGGGTGATGCTGGCAGGACTCAGCGATCCACGAGGTGCCGTCTCCCTCCCCGCAGGTGCTGCCTGCTGTGCTCCGAGGTGTTTTCTCAATGAGATCCCATCGGTGGGCATGCGTGTGCCACACAAGCGCTTGGCATGGCCGTGTCCCCGTGACTGACACGGGACACCCGAGCAGAGCCAGCGCCCAGGGCCTGGCTGCTGTCAGCCACGGCCCAGCCCTGCCAGCACTGTTCTGCCTCAGCTGCAGGACGTGTTTGACACCTTGTGCCGAGCCTGGGAGGAGGAGGAAGAGGAGGGTGACATGGTTTCCCTCCCATGACGGGGACATGCCTCCCAGCAGCTGTGCCAGAGGCGTGTGGTGCGGCAGCTTATCAACACAGCGTGTTTTCCTCAGAGACGAGTCCTCTGGCAGCAGCCAAGGGACAGCTTAAAAGCTGGCCAAGGGTCATTGTCAAAGGTCCCGCTTTCTCCAAATAATGTCACAAACTCTGTGCTCACATGGATGCTCTTGCAAGAGGTCCCGGAAACCGGGAAAATTACCCAGCTCATAAAACTTGCAGTGAGGAAACCCTCAGCAAAGTGCAGGGACACTCTCCCACACCAGCCATGGGTGTGCAGCCCCCGGGGAGCTGGGACCCGCTCGGGAGGAGAGGCAGCAGCCACCTGCCAGCACCTTGGGCTGGGGTCTGCAGCGAGTGGGGGATCCAGGGGACGAATCACCAGAGCCCCTGCAGGGCTGCATCTGCTCCCCACGCAGGTTTCCTGGTGAGCTCACAGATTCCCACCTGGAGAAAGCAGAGCAGCACGGGCTGCCTTCTGCACCCGCGTCCCCAGCCACCTGTGTGCTGCTGGGGAGGGGCTCTGTGTGTGCCCTGGTGTGGGCTGTCCCCTGCCGAGCCGGGCGCAGCCGGGCAGGGGCTGACCGAGGGCACCAGCCGAGGGGCCGCGGTGGGCGACCCTCACAGTCTCCCTGCGTGGGAACCTGGTTTTAATACTTCCTTGCTTATGGGCTTTTCTGTATAAATAGAGCATGCAGTTCCTGTTTAGGGAAGCTGGCAGACGGCACAGCGAGGTTTAGTGTTACGGCCCCACGTGAAGGTGGGCGGCGGCCCGGGCACAGTTCAGACACCCGCAGCGCGTTTGCCCACGCGGGACGGACGTGGCCGGGGCCGGGCGGGTCTCTGGGAAGGGGCTGACCCTTCATGCCGTGGGAGAGGTTCTGTGCGCCGGACACCTCTTCGCTGTGCAGTGTCACAGGAGGGGATGCACAGCCCAGGGTCCCCTGCTCGCTCAGAACGAGCTTCCAGCGCGGGCGGCTGCAGCCCTGCCCTGCAGAAGGCGCTGGGAGCAGGCGGGGTCGCAGTTGTGCCGGGGGTCGGGCTGTGCTGCAGCAGTGCCACCTTCACCGGGGCTGCTGCTCTGGGGGCTGCCCGGAACGGGGGAGCCCAGTTCGGAACTGAAGGGGGCCTCCAGTGGGGAGGATCTCTCACGGGATTCCCGCAGGGATGTGTGCTCGCCGGGCAGCGCACGGATGGACGCTGCTCCCCCGGAGCTGGGTGTGTGCAGAGGGGCCGCAGCTGTGGCGGGGCTGGGAACCGTCCTGCCTGTTTGCACAAGAGCCGGTGGCCATGGGGGAGGTCAGGGGCCGCGGGGACGTGCGAGCCTGGCGAGGTGGTGTTTGGGGAGGGGGTCCCTGCCCCGCTCCCTGCTGAGAGCTTGATTAGATTCTGCTCAATTTACAGCCCTTTGGCTTCCTGGTGTTTCCCTTCAGCCAGCAGGACCTGGTTTCCCTTTGAACGAAAGAGGGTTTTTTGAAATGCAAAATGTGTGAAGTTTTGCAGCCCTTCAGAAAGGGGAGGAAGCCCCTGGCCCGTGTGGGCTGTGGGGAGCTGGGGTCCGTGCCCAGCTCAGGGAGCCGCAGTGCCCGATGCCACCAGCCCTGCGGCGCAGGAAGGAGGATCCATCCCTGTGCGGCCCTGGGTGCTGCCTTGGGGCAGGACATGGAGCCCGTGGGCCTCTGCCCTTTCCCACGCTGCTCTGTGGTCCGGGGAGGACCGGGAGCCAGAGCTCAACTTGTTTCCCAGCTCTGCCACCGTTCCGTTTCCCAGGATGAGTCAGAGTCCCTGTGGGCAGAGCCCTCTCCCTCCGGGGTCACCGCACTGCCTCTCCCTGCTATCCCACCCTCCGGGGTGCTTGGAGCAGGCACATCCCCACCCGTGGGACACCCACAGCGGCCTGGCCATGCTCCTGCCAGCCCAGGGGTCCCGCGCAGGTGCACAGCCAGTGGCAAGGGGCGGGAGGGACTCAGCTCCCCTGTTCCTGAGCCCAGCGGGAGAAATGAGCTGAAGCAGCCGAAAAGCACCCTGGGCTCTGCAGCGTGAATCAGGGCCATGTGTGGAAACAAGGGAGTCCTTGAGCCTGTGCCTCAGGCCATCGCGGCAGACTGAGGGGCCGAGCTCACCCCGAGGTGGCTGCATGTCACCACAAACAACAGACCCTGTGTGGGCTCGGAGCCGGGCCGTGGGGGCACAGAGGCGCTGCTGGGTGTTCTTGCCACCATCCCTGCTCAATGAGGTCTTGCTGCAGGCTGGGAAGCAGCCACAGAAATGAGACTGAAGTGCCTGGGCCACCAAACACTGCAGGGATGAGCAGCTCCCTTGGCTTGGTTACTGTCAGCCCGGCTGCAGAGCAGTGGGACAGGGTGCTCTGGACTAGGCAATGCCTCACTCCTTTGGGCACATCCACGAGCCCCAGGAACAGTGGGAGATCTCTGGGCAGGCAGCAGGGAGGGAGTTGGCTGTGATGGTCGGCTGGGGTTGGCGAGGCCCTGCGGGACACCCGGATGGGCACCGGGCTCATCACGTGTCCCGCAGGCTCTGGGTGATGTGGACCAGGTCCGGATGACGTCCGAGGGCTCCGACTGCCGCTGCAAGTGCATCCTGCGGCCGCTGAGCAAGGACGCCTGCAGCCGCGTCAGGAGCGGCAGCGCGCGCGTGGAGGATTTCTACACCGTGGAGACGGTGAGCTCGGGGGCTGACTGCAGGTGCTCCTGCACCGCACCCCCCTCCTCGCTCAACCCCTGTGAGAACGAGTGGAAGATGGAGAAGCTGAAGAAACAGGCCCCTGAGCTCTTCAAGGTATCTGGGGTGTGGTGGGACTGGGGGCCAGACCCCTTCCCCACACTGTGCTGCCGTGCCCCTTCCCCGTGCCCCAGCCCTTACCCCAGGCCCCTTCCCTGCGTCCCCCCTGCAGCTGCAGGCCATGGTGGACCTGCTGGAGGGAACGCTGTACAGCATGGACCTGATGAAGGTGCACGCCTACATCAGCAAGGTGGTGGCACAGATGAACACACTGGAGGAGGTGAGTGAGCTCCAGCAGCCCCATCCCCGCAGTGCTCCCCACTGCACAGCTCAGGACCCTCTGTGAGAGCTCCCTGAATGGGGCTCCAGCCTCTCCTCTCCTCTCCTGCAGACCATCAAGACCAACCTGAGCAGGGAGAATGACTTCATGAAGGAGAGCGTCCAGCACCTCACCGACCAGATGAAACGCTACGAGAACTACTCTGACATCATGATCAGCATCAAGAAGGAGATCTCCAACCTGGGCTACCAGCTGCTGCAGAAGGACGCGGCTGCCATCCCCGAGAGCAAGGCACAGGTACCCCCGGGGCCCAGCCCCATGCAGGCACAGTGGGTGCTGCCAGGCAGGGCCAGGCTCCCCCAGGCTGTGGAGGATCCTTGGGGTAACCCCTGGGCTGGTGCCTGTGCCCACTGCCTGGCATGGTGGCAGGGAAGAGGAGGGCATGGGAGGGAGGGGGGTGTGACCAGGCTGTGCCCCCCAGGACACGACAGGTGGCCAGGAGAAGGAGGCAGGACGGTACCCCAGCACCCGCAAGGCACTGGGGGACAGGGCAGGCCCCCGAGCGCCCAAGGAGAAGCCGCTGAAGCCCGAAAAGCCCAAAAAGGAGAACACCAAGGCCAGGGCAGGGTCACAGCCCACGGCCAAGCCCAAGCCCCTGGCGCAGCAGCAGACTGTGGTCCGAGGCATCACATACTACAAGGTCGGGCAGGCGGGAGCGGCGGAGGGTCCAGCCGGCAGCCGCGGTGAGTCTGGAGCAGGGCAGGGATGGGGGCTGGGAGGGCACCTCTCACCGGGGGGTCCAGGGCCTGCCCCTGCAAACGCACTGACCCCCGGCTCGTCCCCCCACAGAGAGCCCTGTGAGAGGGGCAGCTGTGTCAGAGCAGCAGGAGGACAGGGGCCCCCTGCCCCCCTCAGCCGAGGGCACCCCAGCCCAAGCTGTTGCACAGACGGAGACCAGCGTGCCCAGCAGCACGGCTGCGCCCAGCACCACCCCGGGCCCCCGCAGCACCGCCCGCAGCCCCCCCGGCCCCGCCCTCGGGCAGGGCACCGACAGCACCGGGGACCCCGAGACACCGAACAGAGGTGGGTGAGAGGGGGCAGCTGGCAGGGGGCACCCAGCCCTGTGTTCCCAGTGCCCTGGCCAAGCTAAGCCAGCAGGAATCTGCCACGGGGAAGGAGCAGGGAGGGCTCAGCTGCCTGGGCAGGGATAAGCCTTCCTCTTCCTCCCCCTGGCACGCAGTGAAGGAGGCAGAGTGCGAAGGCACCATCGAGTCCGTGGAGCCCCCCAGGGAGCACCACAGCTACGGGCGCAACGAGGGGGCCTGGATGAAGGACCCGGCAGCCAAGGATGACCGCATCTACGTCACCAACTACTACTATGGCAACAGCCTGGTGGAGTTCAGGAGCCTCGACAGCTTCAAGCAGGGTGAGGGGCAAGCAGCCGAGTGGGCACAGGGGCCCTGGCTCCTCCTAGGTGGGTGTCCAGTGCTGGGTGACACCAGCTGTGCTGGGCCCTGGGGCGGTGGGCAGCTGAGGGAAGCATTCAGAGGGCAGCAAGGGTGACACAAGGCCCCTGCTGGTGCCAGCATCCTCTGGCCATCGTGCATGGGACCCCTGTGCCATGGAGGGTCCCAACACCTCTCCCACCCACCCGCAGGCCGCTGGAGCAACCTCTATAAGCTGCCCTACAACTGGATTGGCACGGGGCACGTGGTGTACAGAGGGGCCTTCTACTACAACCGTGCCTTCACCAAGAACATCATCAAGTATGACCTGAAGGAGCGCTACGTGGCAGGCTGGGCGCAGCTCCACGACGTGGTGTACGAGGACACGACGCCCTGGAAGTGGAGGGGCCACTCGGACATCGACTTCGCTGTGGATGAGAGCGGGCTCTGGGTCATCTACCCCTCGGTGGACTATGACTACTCCCAGCAGGAGGTGATCGTCCTCAGCCGGCTGGACCCCGTGGACCTCTCGGTGCGCAAGGAAACCACCTGGAAGACGGGGCTGAAGCGCAACACCTACGGGAACTGCTTCATCATCTGTGGCATCCTCTATGCTGTGGACACCTACAGCCAGAAGGAAGGGCAGATCTCCTATGCCTTCGACACGCACACAGACACAGAGGCAGAGCTCCGACTGCCCTTCCTCAACCACTACTCCTTCACCACGCAGGTCGACTACAACCCCAAGGAGAAGGTGCTCTATGCCTGGGACAACGGCCATCAGATGACCTACGGGCTCAGCTTCGTGGTCTGAGTGCCCGGGCGGGTCCCACTGCACTCCTGCACCCACCCTGTGCCGTGCCTGGCTGGGGCACCCTGACGCAGCCTGGCCCTGGCACCCCAACTCCAGACAGGGCTGTGGCAAGAGCCCGGCTTCCACCCCAAAACCTTCCCCATCTGCTATGGCCATCACCTGCACCGTGCCCACTGTGCTGCAGGGCAGGGGGAGCCCGGAGGAGCAGCCCCCGGCGGGCAGACACCCCTGTGACAACGTGGCCCCTGGGGCCGTGGCAGCTCGGCCAGCATCGCCCTCCCGGGACACAGAGAGGAGCCCAGCCCCGCATCCCTCTGCCGCTGCTGGCACCGCCCGCCCGCCCTGCAGCAGCGCCCCGAGCGCCTCCCGCACCGCCCGCAGCCCGGCCACGCTCCCCGCACGCCCACCGGGACCGGGTGTGCCATCGCTGCCAGCCGTGCCAGGGCCGGGACAGCCCCGTGCCCCGCCTGCGCCCAGCCCCGTGGGGCGGGCGGGCCCCCTCACTGCCAGGCGCCCGAACAGGTGCCAGTCGCTATTTTAGGAAGTGTGGTTAAGATGCCTTTGCTTTGGCTGATCATGAGTTTGTTATTTAAATGCATTCACTGGAGCCGTGCAGGAGCCTGCCTAGGGTGTCCTGCCCGCACAGCAACCTGCACACCTGCCCTCTCACCTGCCCTCTCACCTGCCCTCTCACCTGCCCTCTCACCTGCCCGCACCCAGTGGTGGACAGGGCAGCCCTCGGGCCTCTCACTCCGTGTGAGGCAGAGTGAGGGGCTGAGAGCGCTTGGCTTGGTTTTGGTCATTTTAGACATGAGCAGTACTAAAACATAACCGATGTGAGAGCGGGCTGCGTGTGTTGTCATTTGTCCTGGAGCTGGGCAGGGAGGAGTGGGCAGGGTGGGTGCTCACCATCCCCATCCCTCACTGTCCCTGTCCCTCGCCATCCTTGTCTTCCATGGCCCCGTGTGCCACGGGTTGCTGTCGCAGCTGTAGCACACCTTGCAGGCACATCTGCCCAGAGCGGGCACCCCGCGCTCTCCCAGCAGCACCGGCACGGTGCCACGGCAGTGCAGGGGCAGGAGGGTCCCGGGACAGAGCCGGGACAGGAGCCCCTGCCGGGTCCTGGGGACAGCTTTGGCATTGTCCGGCCTGAGCTGCAGCCGGGAGCCTTAGGGAGCCGGGGCGGGTGCCGGGAGCAGCTGAGCGTGGGCACGGCGAGCAGCTGCCCCGACGCTGCTCCGAGCTTGGCAAGCGCGGAGCTGCCGGGGGGTCCCGGTGAGAGCAGCCCCCGCCGCACCGCCCTCCCGTTCCTGTCCGTGCGTGCGGCCCCTCGGCCCCGCCGGGCCCCGCACGCTCCGGCCGCTGGCCACGGGCGCCTCGTACTGCGGAGCTGGCACCGACCGTGTCCCTGCATGCGGAAAGGTTTCCCACTGCGAAGACCTGAAGCTGGTGCCAGGCGCGGGGAAGCCTGGCTCCCCCTCTGCTGGCCCCACGCTGCTCCCAGGTCCTTCTCTGGCTCACAGCACCACCTGCCCCTGCTCCTGCTCTGCCCCTGCCCCTGCCCCTGCTCCTGCCCCTGCCCCTGCTCCTGCTCCTGCCCCTGCCCCTGCCCCTGCTCCTGCCCCTGCCCCTGCCCCTGCTTCTGCCCCTGCTCCTGCCCCTGCTCCTGCTCCTGCCCCTGCCCCTGCCCCTGCCCCTGCCCCTGCCCCTGCTTCTGCCCCTGCTCCTGCCCCTGCTCCTGCCCCTGCCCCTGCCCCTGCCCCTGCTTCTGCCCCTGCTCCTGCCCCTGCTCCTGCTCCTGCCCCTGCTCCTGCCCCTACCCCTGCCCCTGCTCCTGCCCCTGCTCCTGCTCCTGCCCCTGCCCCTACCCCTGCCCCTGCCCCTGCTTCTGCCCCTGCTCCTGCCCCTGCCCCTGCCCCTGCCCCTGCCCCTGCTCCTGCCCCTGCCCCTGCCCCTGCCCCTGCCCCTGCCCCTGCCCCTGCTCCTGCTCCTGCCCCTGCCCCTGCCCCTGCCCCTGCTCCTGCCCCTGCTCCTGCTCCTGCCCCTGCCCCTGCCCCTGCCCCTGCCCCTGCCCCTGCTTCTGCCCCTGCTTCTGCCCCTGCCCCTGCCCCTGCCCCTGCCCCTGCCCCTGCTCCTGCCCCTGCTCCTGCCCCTGCCCCTGCTCTGCTCCTGCCCTGCTCTGCCCCGAGCCCCCGCGCTGGCCATGCACTGCCCCCTCTCTTGGCCGTGGGTCCTCGCCACCAAAAAGGAGCCGGCCGACTTTTCCCCCCGACTGGTCCCTGCCAGGCTTTTATCTAGCGATCCCCAGCAAATCCCTGTACAAACAATACGGATTTCTGACATTTTTTTGTAGTAAAGTAAACTCCCAGCACATCTCTAATTCCAGGGCTTTGTTGTTCTTCCGCAGGGGCTGCCGTGGCTCCGCGCTGTGCTGGGCTGGGCTGTGGACACCCCTCCGCTCCCCTCGCTCAGAAAACATGGGAAGGGAGGAATGAAACCCACATGGTCAGAGCCCTACGTCGGGCTGTGGTGGGGAGTTTCAGTCCCAGCAGCCCTTTGTGAGCTGATCTTTGTTCTGGCACGGGTCCCCGATGGCTGGTCCCGGTCTCTGGTCCCATGTTCTGCCCCTGGTCCCAGTTCAGTCGCAGAACAAGCCAGGCTGGGGAGGACAGGGGTCCCCAAGTGGGGACATGTGGGTGGGGGCAGGATGGGCTCCCACTGTGACAGGAGCTGCTGACTTCCAGACATTCCTCCTGTGCGTGGCCGGCACCACCTCGGCTCATAACGTGATTAAGAGATTAAAATCTCTCCGTTCAGCAGCAAGCAGCAAATGAAGCTTGAGACAGGGATGCTGGGGGGCTGTGGTCCTCGAAGCCCCCGTGACAGCGATGTGGCGCCTGGGGAAGGGCAGCTGAGGCCATCTGGGCAGGTGGCTCTGGTGCCCAAAATCTCCTCCTGTCCTCAGTGCAGCCGGGCAGTGAGCCCTGATCCCCCCTCTCCCTTCTCAGTTACTGGCCGGGCTGGTTTGTTTGTGGTGGTTTTGCCTCCTTCCTGGCCCTGCTGCCCAGGCTGGCCTCCTGCTCTCCCCACGGTGCTGAGCTGTCTCGGAGCTGAGCTGAGCCGGGGGTGCTCAGTCTTTGGGTGGGCAGGATGTGCAGTGGGCAGGTGGCAACCTGGCCAGAGCCTGCCCGTGGTTGCAATCTATTGGCACCAAAACTTCAGTCCTTGTTCCACCCCAGGAGCTGCCTCCGCCTGGATCCCCTGCAGCTCAGCTCTCTGGGCACTGCCAGGCTCCAGGACCAGGGGCTTGGCAGAGGGCTCTACTTAGGACATGGTGCCCAGGCACGCCAGTAGCCCCCAGGTGATCCCTGGGGAGCAGAAGGCTCAGTGCCAGTGCCACAGCCCTCATGCTGTGCCCTCACCCACTTGCTGCCCATGCTGGGACATGTTTGGTGGGAGAATGTTGGTGCCACCAGGGCCTCTGGTCAGTCTCCCGGAGCTGCAGGGAGGTGCGGGGACATGGTGTGACATGGGGACACAGGTGCCAAGGCTGACGACCCCGAGCAGCTGTGGGAAAGGGCTGGGCAGCGGGTGGTGGGCGGTGGCGGTGGCCGGAGGGAAGGGAGGGGAGCCACGGGCCTTGGCGGTGCCGCCGCTGACTCACTCACCAGTGGAAACAGAAATCTTTCCCAGGCTCACAGCACCAGCTCCACAGCACCCCGGCCTTGCCATGGCAGCCCCTCGGGCTGGCAGGGTGCACCTGCACACACCCCATCCCTGGCAGGGCACGGCATGGCACGGCACGGCAGGGAGCGGGGAGCTCTCGTGGCTGGGCTCTGCTCAGCCTGATGCAGGGGCTTTCTCCATCTCCCCAGGGATGCACAGCCAGGCTGGCTGGGAGCCAGGAGCCCCAGCAGGCAGCAGCCCCCAGCCCTGGGAGCCCCCAGGCTGGCGGGAGCTAAGCCCTGCGGCACTGCGCCTGTGTCCAGACACTGCTGGTATTCATGGAGCAGCAGGACCAGGGCAGCGTGGGGCAAGTCCTCCCCCGGCGTGGCCAACAAAACGGGCATTCAGGGCCGGGCGCGGGCGCTGCCCCGGGCAGACCCAGGCCATCTGCAAGGCCAGCGGGACACGGCATTTTCCTGCCAGGCCTCACAGCCTGGGGCTTGTGGTCACCAGCTGCACCAGACACGCTGCTCGCACGCAGCCACGCAGGGCCAGCTCTCCCAGCACGCCTGTGCCGGGCATGGCACGGCTGAGGGCACCGGGGTGTGCCCGGGTGGTCGCTCCCAAGCTCCCTGCCCACAAAGCGCTTGGCATGTCCCTCCATGTCCCACTGTGTGCAGAAACCAGGGCCAGCCCTGTGGCAGTGCTCAGGGCAGGAGCCAAGGACTGTCCTGAAGGAGGAAGGTGACAGGAGTGGTGACAGGAGCAATGCCAGGAGTGTTAGGAGACCTGGGGATTGTCCATAGCAGCAAATGCCAGCCAAGGGAGGTGGGTCCTGGGCTTTCCTCGGCAATATTTGGTTTACAGTTGGACTCAGTCTGAGGGTGTTTTCCATCCTAAAGGACTCTGTGATTATACAGCTCACATCTGCCTCTGCCTCTCTGCAGCCCCTCCTCCCCCAGGCCTGCCCCAGATGCAGAATCGGGTCCGGGAGTGGGTGCTGCCAACTCCCACTGACACCATCCGCTCCGGGCCGGTCCCGCTGTGCTGGGCAGAAACATCTGGTCCTGTTGGATGCGTTCCAGGGCACAGGGCCAGGGCTCCCTCTGCAGCAGCACCAGCCCTGGGCCGTGCCCTGCAGCCAGCCAGCAGCTGCTCCTCCGTCCTCATCCCCACCCGGGAAATTATTTATTTGTTGAAGAACGTTTTTTCCCAGGAAACCTCTCCAGTGCTGAGGGACTTCTTCAGTTACAAGGAGCAAATAAACAGTTTGAGCTTCCGAGGCTCTGCAAACCCCGGTGCTAACCCAGGGCTGGTGTTGGCAGCTGTGGGGTCAGCGCTGCGGCACGGTGAGGTCCCACACCGACCCCACAGCCAGGCAGCACAGGGGACAGGGGCCACACAGCCTGCAGGGACACAGGGGACACGCTGCGTGGTCCCCACAGAGGCAGTGTGACACTGGGGTGCTCTGGGGAGTGGGTGGCCCTTCACTGGGGGTTCCTGCCACCCTCTGGGGACCAGCAAGGCCAGAGAGTGTTCACTCAGCCCTGACAGCAGTGGCTTCTGCCAGGGAGCTGGGGCAGCTTGGGCACCCTCTGGGGCTGGCTGGTAAAGAGGGAACCAGCACAGACCACCGAGACCCCAGCCAGGACAGGCTCTGCCTTGCTCTCACAGCAGGAACAAGAGTGTTCTCCACCTGTGTCCTGAAGGAAGTTCTCACTTCACCTCTGTGTCCTCTCAATCACTCTGTTGTTCCTGGTCACTTAAAGGGCTGCTTGTCTGCAGGATGTCTCCTGTGACAGGACAGGGCAGTTCTGATGGAAGGGCCGGACTGGTTGGTTGTGTCACACAGCTATGGGTGGATGGAGTAATTCAGCCCCAGGATTCAGTGCAGTGCCAGAAACATGTTCACCTCCTCCTCAAATGGCTGCTGGGGGCTGTGCACAGACTGAAGCCTGAGCTGTTCTCCAGTACTGCCTCCCACTTCAGCATGGGGATGGCTCTTGGATAATCAGTGCCTGCTCAGTTGGGGTTTTTCCCCATTTTTGTGTTTCCCACTCTCTTGTTACTGATTGGCATGCCAGTGATCTGTACTGACTGGATCCTTGAGACAGCAGATCCTCTCTCAGCAGTGCTCCTGTGGCTGGGGTGGAAGGTGACACCTGGAGCACACCCTGACACTCACCAGTCTCTGCAGTGCAGAGTTTGGGCCGTCTTTTCTTTGCTGTGCTGTCAGGAACACTGGCAGAGGCACCAGGCTCCCCTCAGCTGTGCTGCTGGGGCAGCACAGGGCACACAGCTCTCCAAAGAGAAGCCCAAATGCAGCCAGGCAGGATCTGGCAGCAGCCACCTGCCCCAGCCTGCCCCGTTCCCAGCACAGGGACCAGCCCCTCTCCCGTCTCCATCTGGCATCAGGCTCCTGGGACAGGAGTGTGCAGTTCTGGGATCCTCACGGGGGGTGCTCCTGCTCCTGGGGGTCAAGCAGCTGATGCTCCCCTGGAGCAGCTCTGCCGGCCCCAGCAGGACACACGGACATGGAGACACAGCCCCTGTGACCCTGCCTGCCTGCCTGGGAGCAGAGCCCAGCCAAGCAGCCGTTCCCACACTGTGCCAGCCCCGCTCCTCTGGCTGCCAGACACGTCCCATGCACCCCATCCAAACAGAGACAAAGCCAGCAAAGCCCAGGTGACATCACAGCACAGCCACCCCTCGCCATGCCACCATGTAGGGAAAATTCCCTGCACTGCATGTGATTGGGCCTCTCTGGATAAAACTAGCTTGAGGCTTAAAAATCCTTAATTGAGGGAGCAGAATTAAGATATTTTTCCTAAACAGAATCTGGATCCAATCTAGGAACTCCCTAATGGAGAGGGAATTTTTTTATGTTCGAATGCATTGGCTGCACTAATACAAACCATGAGTGCCGCAGCCCTCACGCTCCAGCAGCACTGTGGAACTCTTCCTCACAATCAGGACCAAAAAAGGCTTTTGGAATTGCAGCTCCATCTCCGAGTCCCAAAGAACTCCATGGGGGACAAAGACAAACCATTTAACCCGTGCTGTGCTTTGCAGGTATGAAGAAGTGTGGAATTGTGAGGCTATGGATGCCCTGGGAGTTCAGAGGTGCCATCCTTGGAGTTCAGTTCTTTTTCATACCCGGAGCTCACGTGCCCTCAGCAGCACCTACACCCACACAGAGAACACCTGGTGTGACACTATCCCCCCCTGAGCTGCCCAGGGATCTGAACCAACTGCTGACAAGTTTCCATGATGTCCTGTGAAATCCCTCAGCTAATTAATTTCTATTACACTGGCACAAGATAAAATTTTAAGCTGTGCTAGTGATAAATATCGACTGACTACGAACATTTGTGAAAAGCTTCCATTCTACATCAATCTCAGGTTAAATACTTCTTACATGTTTGGATGAACCAGCCTCACAGATCTGTACCCATTCACTGCCTGTTCCTCAGAGGAAAATAAACTGCCAGGTCTGTATTTTCATTAGCAGTTTCAGTTCAAACACTTTCTGTGAATCCTCCCATTTCCCTCCATTAAGCTGATGACTCCTTTGTGAGCTCTTTACCCACCCCCCCCAAATAAACCACCAGTGACACTTCCAAAGCAAACTCCATTTAATGAGCCATCATGCCCAGCCTGCAGCTGGCCCAGGGCTATGCCTTGATGGCGAATTTCCGGGCTGGGTATAAACGTTCCTTTCGCTGCTGCTTCTTGGTCTTCAGGTTCTCCTCGTGCTTGTTGAGCCTGCGCCGCATGGCTCGCGTCTTCTTGGGCCGCAGGTCCAGCGGCTTGTACTTCTTGCCCTGTTTGCCAAGACACCCAGCAGCTGAGCTCAGACACTGCTCCGAGCTGAGCTCCTCCCCAGCCTCTTTTCCTCGGGACTACCACTACAGCCTGCAGTTCAGGAGACTCCTCTCCACTGGGAAACACGAGTGCATTGTAACTTTGGCAGCAGCTCTGACTCAGGCTCAAGTAAGGCCGAATCTTACAAGCCCCACTTATGCAGCACCTCTTGAAAAGATCTTTTTTCCCCACCCAATATGATCTAATTTTAAAAATTACATAACCAAAGAGAATTAAAGAATTTCCTGGTCACCTGTGAGATGATTAAATTGAAAATAAGAGTATCTGCATTTCTGCAAACCACGTCTCCCAGCTAGTCCACCCCACCCCACAGAAGGGATGCTGCCAGAGGACCCTTCTGCAAAAGCAGACTCACACCAAACTTGCAGAACTCTTGCATTAATATTTAAAAAGTGACCATGACCAAAGAACTTTAAACTGAACGTAAACTGTAGAAATCCTTCCCACATGCTTTGTAATTGTTAATGGCAAGAGTGTAAAGGCCACTTACGGAAAATGCCTGTCCTTACCTTGTAGAACTTCCTCAAGTTCTCCTTCTGGGTCTGGTTGATGACAGTCAACACTCTGGCGATGGATTTGCGCACCACACGGCTGCAGGTAGGAAACAGAGGGATCTGAGCACACCGTGCAGGAGCAGCTCCAGGGGCCGAACGCGGGGTGCAGAACCCGCGTGTGCTCCGGAGCCCTTACACTGCGCCCCACTGCAGCAAACACCGGCAGCGCCCGGCTCAGCTCCTCTGAGCACAAACACGCAGCGGCCCCCAGGCCCACTGAGATGTGCTGCTTCTCCACAGCACACAGCCACCACAGCCCGCGAGAGCGGCCCTCAGGCACGGCGCCCGCGGGACTCGGCGGCCCCTGCCCAGCTGCCCTCGCCCCCGGCCCCACTCACATCTTGGACAGCTTGGAGGCGGCCCCGCCGGTCACTTTGGCCACGCGCAGCTGCGACAGCTCCACCTTCAGATCCTCCAGCTGCTTCAGCAGCTCCTCCTTCTTCTTCCCGCGCAGGTCTCGGGCCTTGATCTTGGCCTGCGGGCGGCGGACAGGCCGTCAGTGCCCCCGCCCGACCCCCGGGCCCGCATCCCGCCCACCCTCAGCCCCCGCGGCGCGAACATGCGGGCCCAGGACTGCCGGGATTCCCGGGCCCGGTGGGACGGGGGGGACGCCCGGGTGGCGTTCCCGCGGGATGCCGGTGGATGCCCGGGTGGCGTTCCCGCGGGATGCCGGTGGATGCCCGGGTGGCGCTCCCGCGGTATGCCAGTGCCATTCCCGCGGGATGCCGGTGGATCCCGGTGGCGTTCCCGCGGGATGCCGGTGGATTCCCGACGCGCGGCCCGGCTCTCTCACCATGGCGGGCGGCGCGAAGCGGAAAGGCGGAAGCGGCGCAGGGACGGGGGCGGTGCCGCGGCCGGACCGTACCAACGCGCGCTGGGAGGGGGGAGGAGCCTGCGCGCCGCGCGCCCCCCGCGGGATGCAGGGTGGTCCCGGCCGGGGCGCTGACAGGCAGGGCGGGAGGCACGGCTGGCCCCGAGCTCTGGGGCTGCAGCCCCGCGGGAGCCGCTCGGTGCTGCGGCTGCCGCCCCCGCTCTCTGTCAGCCGCCGGAGCCCGGTCAGAGCGCAGCCGGTGTTCTCACGCTAGCCGAGGTGCGGCACTCTTACACCGGCAGTGATGGGGACGTGATGGCGGGCGGGGCGGGAGTGGCCGCCGCGCCACCGCGGAGCAAGAGCAGGGGCAAGGCCGTGCGCGCAGGCGTCCGCGCGGGACGGACGGACAGACGGAAAGACAGACGGGCCGGTCTCGCTCCCCGCGGCGCCACCGCCACCGTATCCAAGCAGCCGCCGTGCCTCACCGGCAGCGCGCGGGAGGGCGGAGCCTCTCGATTGACGGCCAGCACAGCCAATCAGAACGCCTTCTCGCCGTTAGCCTGGGCGCGAGGCCAATAGGAGCGCAAGGGGGCGGGGCCGGCCGGCGCGGACCGGCGCGAGGCGGCAGCCGCGCTCCCCGAACCTCGGCGGCGCTGCGGCCGCGCCCGGACCGGGACCGTGGTCGGGACCGGCGGGTGCGGACGGTGAGCGGGACCGCCCGGCAGCGCCTGCCCCGCTCCGGCCCGGCCTCCAGGTGCGGGGGGCGGAGCGGCGGCGCGGGCGGACGCGGGCGGGGCGGCGGCGGGGGCGGGCGGGAGCGGCGGTGGCTGCGGGCGCCTCGGGGCAGGCCCGGCGGCGGCGCGCCCCTCACCGCGGTCTCGCCCCCGCAGAGCTCCGGGCCCGGCGGAAGAGCCCCGCCGCGCGTGGGAGCCCAGGTAAGGCGGCAGGTGCGAGCGGGGGCCCCGCGGAGCATCCCCCGGCGGCGCGGCGGGTCCGTGCCCGGTGCCGCGGAGAGGGGCGGCGGGGGCGGCAGCTGCCGAGGCCCGGCGGCGGCACGGGGCCGTGCTCGCCGCTGTCTTTGCTGCTAACGGAGTGGCGGAACACGATGTGACACGTCTAACGCTTAGGCCTGGGCTGGCAGCCTAGCCGGAATAATCACCCGAGCGACCCCTCGTTATTAACTCCGCCGCCGCTCCCGCTCCCTTCCCGCCCGCCGCGGGCGAGGCTGTCGGTGCGGAGCGGCCGCTGACAGGTAGCGGCGTCCGGCATCGCCAGACGAGCCCGTCGGGATGGAACGTTGCAGGATTTTACGGGAGCAGTCTGTGCAGTGCTGGGTATCCAAGCTGCCGGTTTGCTGGAATCGTCGTGGGTTCGTTCTGATTTTAAACTTCCATCGCAGCAGTTCCCTTGTCGCCAATTTTTATTTGTTTTTGTACAGAGAGGTGTCTTGGACAATAGGTGACATGAGATGCCCTTGGGGACAGAAGCTGGATGGTTGTTATGTTATGTCATCCCCTCAAATTTCTTGCCTTATAAAAATGTCCACAACCTGTTAAAACATTCAAGATCAAGACTGCAGGTTTTCAGCTCTAGATCTAATCTCCCACCACAGAATAGGACCTGTTTTCATCAGTGTCTGAGTTGCACATCTCATTTAATAACCAGACTCCAAGCTTCTATGATTTAGCTCTGTCTGGGCCAAGAATTTCTGGTCCTCCAACCTGCAAAGTGGACCCTTTAATATAAAAAAAATTAATCTGGATTTTGCACGAGCTATCCAAATGCAACCTGTAATTCGTGGCATCTTGTCCAGCTAATGCAAAGCTGCGCTGTGGGACCATATGAAGACTAAAATGTGAGTGAGTCTCCCAGAATGTGTGTGCTTCCTTCTGCTCCCGCGGGCAGTGGGACTGCTGTGGTGGTAGCAGTCTTTGCAAATCGTAGAAAATCATCCTGGTATGGGTCTTGCTGTGGGATCTGCAGGTGCAGTTCCTGCCTGGGGTCTCTTCACCCCGCCTGACCCTGTGGTGTGGTGGTTGTGCTGTCCCTGGCATGGTGGAGGAAGCACTCTAGGAACCTGGTGCCCTGCTGGGGATTGTATGTGTAGAAAAAAGAAGCTTCATTTTCAAATCAGATTAATACAGTCTTATTCAAGATGCTTGGATAAATTGGACCACGATTTATGTTAAATGAAAGAAAGTGAGTCACTTCACCATGAGCAGAGAGCATTATTCTCCAGTCATCCTGGGCTGCCAGAGCAGTACAGACAGTCACGAATGTGATGGCCAGGTCCTTTACTGCAGGAAATAGAAAATCCATTCACAGAAACTATATGGAGAGAGGGAATATTTTGTTGTTCTACAGAGGAGAATGTGATCATTGTTCAGTCTTGAAATGTAGCTACAATACACTATCAAAATTCAGTCGTCAATCCATGTCCCTAACAAACAAGGGAATATTTTATCACAACGGTGTCCGGTTGGGCTTTGCTCTACGTGTGAGAATGATACCATGTTCTGTGCTCTTTTGAGAAAGTCGATCTACAAGTGATAAAGATGCTGAAAGTGCATTCCAGCAGGAGGAACATGAAGCTCATTGTTAATCATTTCTGTGTCCCTGTTTTATTTTCTGGAGGGAAGTAATAAAAATGGAGTGTAACGATTCAAAACATTGAGAAGCTTCTGACCCGAGTCAGTTCTGCACTGGGATCAGGTGCTGGTGTCCGTGGCCTTGCAGGGAGGGCACAGGTTTGGGAGGTGGGAGCCGGGGGCTGCAGCTCTCCCGCGGCTGCTGCTCCTGTCACATGATGCTCTGCACAGTCCCCTGCTCGCACTGCAGCTGCCTCGCTGCCGTGTGCCACTCACATCTCTCCTCTTCTTGCATCACTTTTATTCTGGTTTAGCTCTGTTGGCGTTAAATGGAGCTGTTGATGATCTGCTGCGGCACAGATGGATAATGGGAATTCATTGGATTAGCTGGACACGTTACTTTGTTGGCTTATCTTTTATTCTGCTTGGTGTGCTTTGGGTAAGGAAGGAAGATCTCTGGTGTGAAAGTCTGTTCTGAGGTGGTGTTACTGCCTAAAGAGCTGCAATGGAGCTGATATTAAACAAAAACCCCCAACACCCCCACTAGTCCCCTAAAGCACAGTACAGCTATTGGATTCTGACCATAAAAACCTGGGTTGATGTCTTTTTACACAGAACTCTACACAGTACTCATTTTTTCATAAAAATCATTGCTTCCATCGGAGCAATCTTGGGAGAAGGGCAACCAATACAGATTTTATAAAATAGTTTTGTTTGGTGTTCTTGAATAAGAGCGTTCTGCAGGCTTGGCTTTTATAGCTAAGGTGCACTGTTGAAGCACAAAAGCTCTGTTCAGGCTGTGTAATTTTTAAACAGGCTGGAAAGAGAGGTATGGTATGGAGCATGTGTTGCAGCAAGAGGAGACAGTTCAAAGGAGTGGACCAAGTTGTGTGTGGGAGCTGCGCTGAGGGTCAAATGGAGGTCTGGTTCTGTGAAGTATGTAAGGAAGTTGCCAACACAAATATTACCTTGCAGCTTACATGTGCTGAGAGAACGCAGCACAGCCCTGCAGCAGGGATGGAGCAGAGTAACCATCAATCTGGCTCCCTGAGGATGTCAGTCAGGAGAGGAAGTGTGTGCTGCCAGACAGCCTGGATGGATCTGCAGGTTTAGAGGACTTGTTGTTTGAAGTATTTTTAATTATTGCTATTAATATAATGGAACACAGACTAGGAGCTGAGTTTTTGAAATATAATTAAAGCAGGAGTCAGCAGAGGGATTTCTCTGCTGTGAGGCAGAGGCAGGGCTCAGGAGCAGTATTTGCCCAGGAAGGTGAATTCCCAGAGTGGTGATGCTCTCCATGCAATTCCCAAGCGTGCTGGCAGCTCCCACCAAAGCTGGTTTGGAGGGAAGAAGTGAACCGAAGGGATCAGAAAGCTTTCCCAAGCTTGTCCTGCATTCCCTTTTGTCAGAATTCAGTTCCAGTTGGAAGGCAGCCCCTGGCACCTTGGCTGAGGATGGGAACAGGCTGCAGAGTGTGACGATAGCTGCCCTCCAGATCGGGCGCTGGCCTCAGCTGCCATTTGGGCCAGCCAGTAAATCATTTGGCTGGCTGGAAGGAAGCCTCTCCATCCCACTGCTGTACACTGCAGCTCCATGCTAGCTGTTTCATTGCAAATTAATGAGTGTACATAAAAGAGTTAAAACATCAGTTATTGTCAGACGAAAGAAAAAAATCTTTCTTGTAACTGGGATGCTTTTCAGGAACTTGGCTGCTGGGAAGGCGAGAGGCATGTGCTTTTCCACCCTGCTTTAGGTGATGGCTTAGTTCAAGGGGGCCCAGATTTGGCTCAGTCAACAGTTGTGTTGGCGTCCTGCCATCAAATGTGCATAAAATGGAGCTGACTGCAATTCCCTCCTCACTCTAACATGGAGGGGCAGCCGGAGGGACCCGAGGCTGCCGTGCCGTGCCGTAGGTTGGCTTGGCTGGGAGGGTCACCCTGGGATGTGCAATCCCTGCAGCACGAGCTCTTGCATTGTGACTGGGTCGTTGCTTTCGAGTCCCTGGGTTGTATTTTGATGTCTTGTCCTAACTAATGCATTTCAGCCCTCGTTGTGCCTGTGCTCCCAAAATCTCCCTCCTTTCTCACAGTGGCTCATGTGCTTTTCCAGATGTAGGAGCTTCATCTCTCATTTGCAGACTCTTGCTATGGTTCTGTGGCTTGTGCTCATTGCCACAAAATCGAGATAAAACACAACTGGCATTTTAGCTGCTCCAAGAACATTGTGTGTAAATAAACCACTAAATAGTTCAGCCTGTGAAATGTAAATACACACAGCTCACTGCTACAGCTGATGGTGTTTTTCTGTCTCCCTTCTACCCTCCCACCCCTGCCAAGAGTGGGCCAGCCTGGTGGTTTTTTTTTCTCTTGCTCTTTCATACAAAGCAAATGACTGCTAAGTGCCATGTAGGTGGTATGCAGGCACCAGGACAGATTCATTATTTGAATTTGGATGAAAAGAAACGCTTATGTCCTCTTCCACATTGCTTCTGCACCATCTTCTGGAGATTCCTAGACTCTGATGACCCAGAAATTCTTCTTTGGTCTGACTTTGAGCTTGAGCCTGTTTTTAATAGCAAACCAGTGAAGTCAGTAGAAGAGCAGAGGCCCAACTGTGATGACATTTTTAGCCTGTGCCCTTTGTTCATCCTATACACAAAAGGTCGTGAACTGCAGTGAAAGAGGGATCACAGAGGGCGCGGAACAGACAAAGCTGGAACAAATTGTCAGTGGCAGAAGCATAAAGAAGAGAAGCGAAAGTTTTGTGTTCTGAAGGCGATTGAAGGCCACGTGCATGCCATGGTGAGATCATGTCTCCTGTGCTCAAAGGGAGTGGATTCCGAGGAGCCTGCTGGTGAGGTGTGGCTTCCATGATCTCAGTGGAGGAGGCAGGAAGGGACTACACGGTTTCCATGGCATGATGTTAATGAGCACCTCCGCATGTTTCGGAGAGGAAGGATGCCAAAACTGCCGTTCTGGATACGGACAGGTGTGCTTCTAAGCAATAAAAGGATTTTTGAATATGTCTGAAACAGACGTAAAGCCTGATTGTACCGACAAAGCACTTACTTGAAGTTAAAAGAATGGAATTGACACTGCATGTTGTATTTTCCGACTCATTTGACTCAGAATGGAGTTGAATTTGTGGTGCTGCCTATTTTCCTACAGGAAGTCATGACACTGTTCCTGACGAGATTTCACAGGTAATGCAGAGGTGGCAGCTCCCCTTAACTCTGAGCTCTTATTGTGAGGCTGCTTGCAGATCTTCTCATCCTCTGATGTGCTGAGGAAGGAATGATGCATTCATGTGAGGGTAATAAACTTTCAGTTTGCAGTAATAAAATTTGTGTAACTTGTATAACAGTTCTTGTGTAACTGAGTGCCTGCTCTCTGCCACTTCCACTGGCCACAGCAGTGTGCAGCTGGGGAATGTGCATGCCTGGGTTTATCTTGTTTTCTTATTTATCCCCTGCCCGCTCCTTTCCCTTTTTTAGGAATTCAGTAGCACGGTCAGGCTTCCTCTTTTTTCTTCTCCAAGCAGCTTTTCAATCCCTTGTCTGATGTAACTGTTGTTGTTGTAGGGGAAAAACCCTGAAGATTATCTAGTGAGTAGTTTTCACAAAATTCAAAAGAAGTTGAAGTAATGTGTTCAGTGCATCTATTAAAGGGAAGGACAGACAGAAGAAAGTTGTTGTGTTGTAGGAAGCATCTGGCCAGCCCCTCAGAACGTGTGGAGCCCCAGGGCAGTGGCAGCTTGCCCTGTGCTGGGGAGAGCTGGGTTTATTGGGATGCAAAGGGAAGGATCAATCCAGATCAATGTGGGACCAGGCTCCCTGTCCCTGTAGGAGCAACTGCTGGCCCTGACTGCTCGTGCACTGGGGTGTGGGTGTGTTACTACATGGGCTCACTGGGGTTTGTGTGGTTTTATTATTTATTTTAAGTGACTTCCCTCATTCCCTAATCTTTAGAGGTTGCAGTATTTTTGCAAGTTAGCTCTAAAAATGTGTACTTTAGTAGGAAAACCAGTTTCTTGGAGAATTCCCAATAGGAGGTAGTTGCTAGACATAGTTACATTCGCAGGTGATTTTGTCAGCCACGCTGTAACTTGTACATCAAGTCAGTAATTCATTTCTCTTTAGTGCCCTTTGAAGTAAACAAACATCCAGGCAGAGAGAACGTGATTTAACCAACATTATCAGTTAGATACAGCAGCTGCTTGTTTCTGTTTCTTAAGTTAAAGTTGCTTATCATTGTGGCATTCAGACAAAAGTGTCCCCTAAGCCCAGGCTGTGTCGTTTTCCTTGTGCATGTCCAAGAGCACTGAGCAGAGCTGGGACACAACGCTCGCTTGTTCTCTGAGCTGGCCCTGGGCATTGCTGTCCCCCGGGACTGAGCCTTGCCAGGAGCTCAGGTGTGGGCTCAGCCTGCTCCCAGATGCCTCCTGCAGCATCCAGCAAGCTGCTGGAATAGGAGCTGGATGTGTCTGGAAGAGCTGCAGCCACTGCAGTGCAGACGTGCCCTGAGGTGAACAGTGGTTGGGGTGAGGAATGTCTGTGATCGCTTCCAAATTTTACTAAAAACCTTGGAATCATAAAGAAATCTCCTCCCCCCCCGCCTACATTTTGTGAAGAAATGGTTTGATGTATAACTGCTCATTGCCATTCCCTCTGAATTTCTGACTCCAGCAGGCTGTGAGGTTTTCAGTGCCTGTCTGGGGGAATTGCTAATTATTTATTTCAGTGTTTCTTGGGCAGAACTGAGTGGTGTCTTGGGAACTTCAGGGCAGTGGCTCGTGATGGAGAGTTAGGTATTCTGGCAAGAGGAATGAATTTGGTTTCTAATGCATTTTGTGTTGTCTGAGGCTCTGTCAGGACTAGCACTCTGAGCAGATCACATGGAAACACACAGATGGTTTTCCCAAAACGTGCAGTATAGCGTTGAAAGAAAACATGAGACACGAGTGTGCCAGTCTGCAGAAGAAAAGGACAGGCAAGTAGGGAGCCAAGGTAGGCATCCTGCTTGGTGAAGGTAAGATTGGCTGGTTTTTGATAGAGCTTTGGGACATGATGGTTCCAGGCTTTGTGTATGGATGACCAGGAGGTTACTTTTATCTGTGTTGGTAATTTGCAGATAAGAAATAGATACCAGCTGGGCTCCTGGCTTTGTGTCACATCCCCTTTTGGCAGTGATGCTGTGGGAGATGTGTCAGGATGAAATGTGGAAAGAGAGCTGGTCTCTGACTCAAGGTTTGACAGCTTTAAAATCCTGATAGACTGGAATGTGTTTTCCACCATTGGCTTCTGTGGAGAGCTGATCTAGAAACATCTTCATTTGGGGAAAATCCTATATCAACAAGATAGATGAACAAAGTGTGTTTGCTTTGGTTTTTGGTTACTGCTTGTGCCTCTGAGCAGGGAGTGGGAAGCATTTGAAAGCCAGTGAAGGTTCCATAACTGAGAAGTGATGGCTTAAAAAAAGGCAGTTGAGTTGTCCAAGTGCTCTGTCAGGAGGTCAAGGTGCCACATCCAGGAAACTGCTCCTGATTCTGCCTGTGCTCACTGATAGATGAGCTGACAGACATCCTGTGCCCTCAGGTTACACCATGGCTGCACCTTCAGTGTGTGAGGTTTCCTTTGCTCCTGCACCTTGGGTGGGCAGTTGTGATCCTCCCCTTCCAGCAGGCAGCTGACAGTGATGCTGGCTGGGGAGCAGATCTGGGAGGATGTAATGCACTTATTGAACATATCCATGCTGGACTTGCATTGTCAGCTTGGTTTCCCTGACCCAGAGCATTCCCTCATGGCTCACCAAGCCTGCCTTGCCTGAATCCCAGGGCAGGGCCAGTGGGGAGTGCATACCATTAACTTCAGCACTCTTTTTCCCTTCCAGCTAAGCCTGGAAAACCTTAGCCAAAAGACAGCAAACCACAGGGAAGTGGAGACGTGTGTGATGTAAGTGACATCTGACTTTAAAAATACTGTCCAGCACTGTGAAACCTCTGTCCCTGTCCCATACCCCTCCTCTGCTGCCCTTCAGCTCCAGCTTTATCCTTTGGGGTGTCTGTGAAGCTCTGCTACCTTGGGTGCTGCAACGGGATGAATTTGTCAAATCCAGGAATGTATTGCATTAAGCAAACCTGGAATTGTGTGTTCTGAGAGCTTGTAGGGAAGAACCTGGCACACCAAGTGTGGGGCTTGGCGAGCACGGCCTTTCTGCCTTGTATGGCCTGAGGAGTTGGCAAAATCTTTGAGAGAATAATAAGTTCTGCTGGAAGCCACCATTTTCTGACTTATTCTAACAGTCTTTTAAACCAATGTTTCAATGTCTCTTTCTGCAGACTCTGGAGAGCATTTTTTAATGTTTTACTTAAGAAAAAAATTGTCATTCAAAACATCCCAACAGTTTCTTTTGCACGAAAGAAAGCAAAAAGCATCAAACAGAGAACAATAAATTAAGTAGGTGATATTCCTGATATAGTTGGCTGTCAAAACTGGGAGAACTGTCTGTCTGCAGATGAGCAAGGATCCATGTGATAACTTCTAGTATCAAAGGAAGGAGGGGTCCCCGTTGTGGATGTGCTCCTGGTTGCTTTTTATTTACATTGTTCATTTGGAGCTGAGCAGTCCCTTAGGAAAGGGCCATGTCAGGAGCTGTATTCCTCCCTTTACTGTGCCCACTTGCTGTTCTAATAATAATTCTCCCTCCTGTCTGTACTGCTGCTGCATTACAACACAGTCCTTAGTGCAGGAGCACCTCCTCCTCTCCCGAGCTGCTCCTGATAGTAGCTCTTCCTTTGTACAGCACCAAATACCACCCCCTCCAGAGCATGATAAGCCAAAACCAGTGCATGAAATAACTAACTTTATTTTCCTTCTCTGTCAGCTGGAAAAGCCAGCTTCACATATTTTTCTGGCCTTCCAATACCTTTCACATTGGCAGGCTATGGATTTTCTTGTGTATCTTTTATTGATTGCATAAATGGCCTCTTGACAGTGGGTCTCATGAACTCCTTGCATGTGAGAAGTACTTGGTTTTAAAAAACAACCCAAAGCCTAGCTGGTTTTATTTGCCTGTGCCAGGGCTGGCTCAGGTTATGTTGGCACTGGTTGGGGTTGTTGGGTAGTATAACTTAAGGGTGATGTCAAATAAAATTCACTGTCATGAAATTAAAAATCGATATCTAGATTGTCTGAAACATACTTTGCAACTTAAGCAAGCTCCTCAATTTTTGCACAAGTGTCTGAAGCTGCTCTGGAGTGCCTGGACTGCCACGGTGGAGCGCAGAACCTTCGGGCTCGCTGCAGGATTTAGGTCACCCTTGCTGTGGAGCACACAGGACCTGGGGTATTGTCCCTCTTCCTGAAATTCCTGAATCACCTCCTGGCTACTTCTGACATTTGTTTTTCAGGTCTCACTGTTCACTCCAATCTCATATGTTGGTGCTCTAAGTACTTGGTGTTGTTTGTTCTGTGCTGTGTAAATGTGAATGTTCAGAGGTTTCAGGCCCAGGCTGGTGCTCACAGTCTCCACATCCTTCTTGCCAGGCTCATGCCAAACCTTGTGACATCTGGGTGCCGTATTTTGGACTCTGGCACCTGTATTGCAGTTACCTGACTATATTAATATAGAGACACTTTTTACCTTTTTCTGGAGCTCTTCAGCAAGTGGTTTGTGCAATGCCCCCATGGCCTTGCTCTGGTGGGCTGTCATGTGGGTGTGTAAAAACAAGTCTGTGTGGGCTGCATCTTGTCTAAACTGGGGAATCATGAGACTGCTTGGTTGGCAGGATGGGCCTCTAACTTACCCCAGAAGCTGGGTGGAAACTGCCAGTTTCTCCTGCCTTTGTTAGGCATGGAGTGTTTGTTCAGGGAAGCATTTCTGAAGCCTCTTCAGTTATTGTGAAGGATTTTTTTGTGACAGTTGCTGGAAATGCTTCTGGGTGCTTCCTGATGGCTGGAAAGAGTGAGCTTTGCCATTTCCTGGCTTGCACTGGGACATGCAGGTAATTATTTGTGCAAATAGCATCCAAACAGAGGTACTGCACAAATGGAAACCTGTTGCTTACCAGAAACACACCAGAACTGGTAGAGAAGCTGGTGGAAGTAAAAGCCCTGCATGTGCCCAGTTAGAGGTGTGTTTATGCTGCACAAAAATCCTGAGCAGGGCAGAGCTGAAGACCTAGCAGCCATTTCCAGAGATGTTTTGTTGTTGTTTCTGCTGCAAAAGCTGTAGCTCATCTTTTTATGCTCAGAAGGATAATTTGATATCTGTGTATGTTTGGAGTAAGATTTTTAAAAGCCACTCTGCCTCTGTAAGCTTTCATATTCCCTTACTTACTCAATACTACAATTAGCTGCATTATATCTTAGTTTTTTGTTCAGGTGATTATTGTACAATATAACATTTTACTCATAAGAAGAATAAAAAGGGATCTGCAGGTACCTTTGTGAGCAATGCAGGCCATGGAATTAAACAGTCATGAGCATGCAGAGAGGAAGGATGGTAGGGTACTTTTTAGCATTCTGGCTAAATTTGCCCTTTTTTAGCAATAGGAGCCATTGAGCTACAGTTTTCAGCAGTAACAGAAGAAAATGAAATGTAAAGAGAACTGAGGCTAGTTTCTAAATACAGCTGCAGGATAAATACCTCTGCAGAAGGCAAATTTGGAGAGGATTTCTTTGTCCAAGTGTGAAACCCAAGTGCTGTTTGTGCTACAGTCCTTTCATTGTCAGTTTTGTGTTTGTGAAGACAGTCCTCAGAACTATTTTATTTTGTGACTGTTGTACCACTGTTACTTTTAATTTTGCTCTGTTAACTAGTGCATTGTTCAATAAGTAGTCTCATGCCTTGATTCTCAGCTGTTTTTTTAACTGAGTCTTGAGAAAGGTAACCTGTGGAGACCTGCATGCTCTGTGTTACATCCCCATGGAACTGAACGTGCATCTCAGTCTGGATGAGTTCATAGCAGCCCTTGATTTTTGGGTAATATGGCTGTTTTTATCTTCATAGGACTGAGCTTGCCCTAAAAGAAACCATGTCATCAGGGGGAGCTGAAGATGATATTCCTCAAGCAGAGAGAAAAACGGTGACAGACTTTTGCTACTTATTGGATAAATCTAAGCAGCTCTTCAATGGCTTAAGGTTAGTGGATTTTTGACAGTATTCCTTCAGAAAAGCCTGGGAACACACACTGCAGTATGTGCTGCTGAAGTCAGTGCACTGAACATTTCAAACCCAAATGCAGTAAGTTTTTTTAGGAGAGAATAATGCACCCCTGTATGGGTACTTTTGAACCATGCATGTGAGAATGTTTGTAGGAGCAGAGGTTCCAGTTAATAGTAAACTAGAATTTGGAAATCCCATTAAATTGACATGATTATTGCTGAAATGGTGTGTTTTGTGGGCCACAGTTAAGGATTAGGTGTGACTGTGTGCAGTTCACAGCATGCAAATGCAAACCACTACTGTCTCTGTGGAAAAAGAAAGGAATGAGGAGGATTTTTCTGGATGGGAGGAAAGTAGGAGAGGGAATATCTTTGGGGAAAAAATTTAGGAAGCAATAAACTGAAACATCAAAACCATACCCTGTATGTGTCTGCTGAAACAAGTGCTTAATCTGAACTGTGGAGAAAGGTAAAATCTACATTTATCCACTAAGCAGCTGCAACAACAGCTGGAAAATCCAACTGGTTTGTCTGCAGGGGAACACCCGTTTGGACAGTAATATGGATATCCTGTTTATGTCAATATATGCTGAGTTAAACAGCATGTATCCAAAGCTGCTTTATTTCTAAGCTTTGCTGTAGAGTCTCTTAAGTAACAGGGGTTTGAGCTCATATCTGGTTGGCAGTTCAGCCTCTTCCTGGTCTCTGAGTAATGCTGTATGTTTGGGCCCTTATAGCTTGCTGTTAGTCAAACACAGATGGTTAGCAAAGATGCTTTTAATTCCTCCTCCCCCCGCTATTGATAATCCTTTCATGTGCTTTAGAAGTTGATTACCAAATCCAAAACAAACATTTTGTGCTCCAAAATCTGAATGGCAAATGGGCAGTGGAGACAAGGGGTTCTTGGTGATTGTGTTTGACCCCCCCATGAAAGACAGTCTAAAGCAAAAGGGCTGAGATCTTGAGACCAGGATTTCCAGCACTGTATATGACATTACACTGGCTTTCTGATAGGTTTTGCTTGAAATTTTGGCCTGGAATGCACGCAGTTCATGTGTGGCTGTGTGCTGCTCCAGTTGAGATCAGAGAGGTGGCAGAGAACCTCCAGCCATTTTGTGCCTCCTTTGCCATGCAGGGATGTAGTGCTTCTGCAAGATTTTGAGATGAGAGATGGAGTTTCTCAGTGTATCCATGGTACTTTTCCAGAAAGAAACCTTCTTGTCCAGCTAAATGAAAAGAAAATGGAGAATATCTTTGGATGAAGTATGGTAAATAAAAATAGAGATGGGATTAAGCAGCCAGTGCTGCTGTGTGAAAACAGGAATATTGCAGAACAGGAACCTCTGTCCTTACTGTAACCTGGCACAGTTACTTCTTACACTTGACCACCATTTCACCTCTAAGACCTGTGATTCCCATGGGCATAATGACAGGATAAAGCAACATTATAATTCTCAGGTATCTGCTGTGTTAGTGCTTGTTCTCAGAGGAGTTCACCTGGAAATGTCTTGGCAAGCATCCCAATTCTTAGTCCACTTGCTTGGTAATAAATGCATTTGATTCGTGCCTGACACCTTCTGTTTTGAAGATGATGACAGCCTTTGCTGCTGTGTTTTTTGCTATTCTCTGGCCCCTACCATTTTTCATAGAAAAGAAGTGGTGGGGGAGGGAGAGGAGAGCAATGATTTCCTCCCCAAAACCTCCTCTGGGCACTTCAGCTACAGGGAGCTGAGCCTATAGCTGTGTTGGCAGCTGCTTAGCTGTTGCTGCTGCCAAAAATTGCAAGGGCTCAGCCTGCCACGTCTTTGTTTCAGTAGCATTTCCTTCCTCTCTTCCCAATGCAGATGCCAAATACAGCATTTGAGGAAAACATATGATGGTCTGCCAAGGTTGCTGCTCAAGTGTACTTTGTGCTGGTGCTCCCAGTGGTAGCATCTCCTGTGGCCGTGCCTGCTAGGGTGACCCTGGGGGCTGTCTTCCTGGTGTCTCTACCCTGGGCTATAAGTTAGAATAAACTGTTAATGAAGTGTGTTGCAATGGCTCTCTTCTCCCCTTTCCCCACTCCCACTTGCTTTTTTCTTGAAAAAGGCTGGGAAGAGGGAGGCTGTAAGGAAGCAGTTTGTCATGGTGTATTGTCACTGCTATTATTTTCTTTTAAATGTTAAAAAGTGCTTAAATGTGTTCAGTATCACAAAGAAGCCTGAAACTTCAAGGAATTAAAAGACTTTCAGTAACTGCATTTTAGGGAAGTGATTGTCCCTTTGTACTGGGCACTGGTGAGGCAACTTGTCCTGTTCTGGGCCCCTCATGGCAAGAGAGACTGAGGGGCTGGAGTGTTTCCAGGGATGGGAGCAAAGCTGGGGAAAGGTCTGGAACACCAGGAGCAGCCGAGGGAGCTGGGGGGCTCAGCCTGGAGAAAAGGAGGCTCAGGAGGTACCTTCTGGCTCTGTGCCACAGCACTTTTATCCCACTGCTGCTCAGGTTCTGGGAACAGGAGCCTGTAACTACTACAAGCCCATGAACATAAAAGGAAATTGTCTCTTTTTATCACCTGTCAAAACTGTGAATGTCTTTAAAGCTTTGAATGTTAAACTTACAGTTATTGTAGCCTTCCTCTTTGAAGCATGCTGCTGAGTCTCTGGGACTTTCTCAGCATCTTTAATGTCCCTGTGTGACAACTTCCATGTGGCGCTGGCCAAGCACACCTCAGCACCTTTAATTGGGTTTCAGCCAGTATTATCTGGCAGCATGGCTGAAATGAACTCCTGACAGAGAATTAATTATGAGCACGTAAGTAGTGCTGGTCTTTGTGGAGACAAAGAGTACAGCAAGAATTGGATAAAATTCTGGTCTGTCTGTGAAATTTATCCACCAGCCACACTAGTGCAGCAAGAGAGCCAGTCTTGTGTGCCCAGTGTGAAAATCCATCATTCTAGAACATCTCAGTTTGTGTCTTCTTGTCCCATTTGGAATGTTCTGAAAGCCAAGGAATTGGAAATGGTTTCCACTCGTTGTTGCAGGCTATTGTACTGTCCTAAATCAAATCTCCAGTCCCTCCTCTACGTCTGGATTCCTTTGGTTGCCCCTTTATCCCTCCTGTAGTGGTGTTCAGCCAGAGCAGTGCTGAGCCAGCAGCCTGGGCTGGGCACACCCCACAGGAAAACCTGCTGCCTTTGTCTCTCCTCACTGCTCTGGTGTCCTGCTGTAGATCTGGAAGTAGCAATAAGTCCTGCTATGACACAGGTCTTGAGCTCTCAAGTTGGGTGTATAATTGCTTCTGGGTCATGTATTCCCTGTCTCCTTGGGTGGGAGGAGCTGTGCTAAAAGCCCACTCTGCAATTAGCCGAGGCTTTGGGATTCTTTTGGGCTAATTCTCACCAAATAATGCACGTCCCCATGTTCTGTTAAAAAAACTGCACTAAATGTCCTCTTTTGCTTATGTACCCATCTTCTCATGGCAAAATTTCTTGGTACACAGGAGCAGCATGTGTGATGTTCAGCAGAGAGCAGTAGAGGGATGGCAGGAAGGGCAGCTCTTGTCTGCAAAAAGCTGTAGTGAAAGCACAGTAATGTATTGTCATAAATGAAGTTTTATTACAGCCATGTCAGAATACTATCAAAAGAACAAGTGCTACTGTCTGTTTCCATGGAGATCCTTCCCGTTCCCTGGGGAGCCGAGGAATCCATGGTGTTGTGCAGCTATGCCAGCTGCAATTAGGCAGGCAGGCTGCAGGAGGAATATCCGTGTGGACAGGCAGCAGTGGCTGCAGACAGCAGTGCCAAACACACGGGCACTGCCCTGGCAGAGGCTTCTGCAAACACCACTCACATCTAGAGCAGCACAGCGAGTCCAGCTGGGCTTTGTGTCTAGGGTGCGTTGGAATGCTTAGGCTTGTGCAGAGGAAGGTGTGGAATGGGGAGGTGAAGGGGAGTGTGTTAATTAGCTGACTGATGAGGGATAGATGCATGGGCATCATCAGCCCATACCTGCACCATAACCCTTCCTGCTTAATGCTTGGTTTGTGCACGTACTGGTGTTTGAGAGAAGGGTGCTTTCTTGGGCTGGGGTTCTTAAGTCAACTTGTTAATTCAAGCATTCTATAGGTTAGTGCCAGGGAACTTTGATTTGTATGGTTTTTTAAAAAATTATCAATTTCAATGTTGTTTTGTAATTATATATATTTTTATATATACTTTACCGTTGAATCTTATGGGTGTGCTAATTAAATTAAATTAAAGCTACCTCTTGCTGTGTCAGAGTCTGTGCTGTATCTTGGGTGTGTGTTTGGACAGTGCCTTAGCTTCTTTTGTTTAGCTAAAATGTTTACATCTATTACAACGAGAGAAGGTGGTGAATTGTTCCTTGCAGAAAATGCTTTAAATTTGCATGTGTTTGTATCAAGCTGTATTTCAATGAAGATGTTGGTACCCTGAAGCACATATTTATATTCCTGTTTACCCCTTGCTACACCAACATACGTTGCAAGATTTTGAGCAGCCCATTGCAAGTTTGAAGGGATTTTTTTTTGTTTTTGAATTTGGTTAAATCCTGCCCAGATTCCTTGGCATCTTCATGGAATAGCAGCACCAAGTACTGGAATGCTTTCCCAGGCTGGTAAGAGCTGTAGCTGGTGAGGGATTAATTTTACTTGTAGTAGCTGAGCTAGGTCCCTTCAAGCTGTGTGGGAAGTACAGTTGGCTGACGAGCAGAGGAATATTAATTTCCTTTCCTACCTCGGGTGCTGTTAAAGCAATTACAATGAGCAGAAACAGGCCAGAACGCTGCTCTGAAATGGTGTGTACTGCTCTGCTTCTCTGGCTCCTTCAGAGGACATGGCAAGGTTTCCTAAAGGTGCTGCTTGCTTGGTCTCTCCCCTCCAGGCTTGGATGTGGCATGTGCTGCTTTTCTGTCTGCTGAAGGTGGTACATGAACCAGCACAGTGATTTGAGAGAGCATTCCTTGTGGAAATCAATCTTGAATCAAATAAAAGAGGATTCTGTCTTGGAAAAGCTGCTCTACTTCCACTTGCAGAGCTGTACACCTCCTCTGAATGAGCTTTGGTGTAGATGTGTAGGGAGTACGTGCTCAGTGGGACTCAGGGATTTGGTCCCCTCTGTTGCATTTATTTCAAGATTCAGGTCTCTCCTGGGAGATGGGAGGAGTGAGGGTTGAGAGCATGAACCTTTAAAGCCAGAATCCTTAGGAATACATCATAGTTGTGGGATGGAAATATAGCACAGCGTGGAAATCCAGGGGAGGTAGGAGAGCAGAGCTGAGCTGGGGTGGCTGGCTCACCTTGTAGCACTGGAGACTGACAGGAAAAAACCAGAAGTTGTCAGGTTGTGTTGTGTCACTAGCTGTGAGTGAGAGGGTGACAAACGTGGTGATGGTGCAGCAGAACCCAGGGAGTGCTAACTGTGAGCATCCATATGCTGGCCTGACCTGCTGGTAGTGCAGCCCTGGTTTTGGTTGTGATGCCATAGGCTCTGTTTCTGAAACACAGCCATATCCATTTGAAAAAGATTCCTTCCTTTGTCAGTAACAATACATTTTATCAGTCTGTATTAGCTAATTTCCATCTGCTTGGTCTTGGGTAGGGTTTTTCTGTATTAGGATATTTTAACAGTGTGATTTGTCTTTCTGTGCATATAACCATATAGTTACTTCTCTTTTAGCAAAATTGAAAGATACTTTCAAACACCTGTTGCATGTTCCTACATGATAATTTCCTATTTGGAGAGATCCAGTAACAACAGGTTTTGAGAAACTCTGGCAGTCATGGTTCTTGTAGTTCTGGGTGCAGGCAAAATTCTAAAATATGTGAATGAATCCTGAACAAAGCAGTTCTGACTTTGACACAAACGTGCTCCTGTCATGTTGGGCTGACTGGATTCTGCTTCCTAATTCTGCTTTTGTCACTGTCTCTTGCAGGGATTTACCTCAGTATGGGCAGAAGCAGTGGCAATCCTATTTTGGGCGAACATTTGATGTTTACACCAAGCTCTGGAAGTTCCAACAGCAGCACCGGTAAGGCAGTGTTGTAGGCAGATGTGTTGTGTGGGTTTAAGTGCAGCTTTAATCTCTGGAATGCCCAGAGCCCCAGCTAAGATTGAGATTTCACTGTGTTGTTCAAGCATGAAGGGAGGGAACAGCAGCTTCCTGCAGCGCTCACAGTCTATTGAATTAAAATGTTGCAGAGTGTTCAGTGTGACTTTTTAACAAACCCTTTTGCTCTACCTGAGTGTGTGGTGCTTTAATTTCTTACTGAGGAGGTGATGGATTCTGCAGAGCAGAATCTGGAGTGGTGTGAAGTCTCTTGCTGCAGCGTGGGCTCTGATCCTTCACACCTTCCTCTGGCTGCATAGTCTGCGTGTTCTCCTGGGAAGTGGTGACCTTTTGTTGTGTGTATTTTGTGCAACACACTTCTGTCTGGTTCTGGCAAGTTTATGCCAGATAAACGGCCCTTCTCGTGGGGTGTGTGTGCTGCTGGCTCTGAGGGGCTGCTGCTGGCAACGCTGCACCAGTAATGAAAGCTGACTTTGGCCCTGCAATGGCTCTTTGTCTTGTCTGGTGGGATGTTCTGGGATATTTGGGAATCCTTTTAATCCTTCTTTTCTCTCTTGCGACATAGACAAGTATTGGACAATCGGTATGGGTTGAAGAGGTGGCAAATTGGGGAAATTGCTTCCAAGATTGGGCAGCTCTATTACCATTATTAGTAAGTAAGCACAGAAGAGGATTCAGTGGGCAATGCAGGGTTAGTGGCAGCTGCCTGCCAAATGTCTGGATGCTCAGTCAGGAGGAATCAGTGACTGGGCTGAGTCATGGTGCCTGTTTGTGAATGAGGGCCCTGGGGACTGCATGGGGTGCTGCAGGGAAGGGCTCCTGTGAGCCCGGTGCCACTGGTACTGCCCAAGGACTTCTCTCCTGCCTCCAAAGTGTCTTCCACGTGTGCTGCATTGGAGTGTTGTGGAACAATGTGATTTACAAGTTTGGGAGCTTAATGTTCCTTTTTGCTGTTCAGTGACCCCATCACCTTGCGTGTGGTGCAGGATGGGCAGCTTTGATTGTTCCCTGAAATGGGATCCACGCTCTGACACATCCCCCAGTGAGAGTCTGGCTCTCCTGGGATGGCACTTGAGGAGGGAGCTCTGCCAGGGAGGCACAGGCTGCCTGAGGGGCAGGAAGGGAGGGTTTGGTGTGGCTTTCCCTGTGAGGCCGTGAGCTGATGCCCCTGTTCCCCGCAGCCTGCGCACCTCTGAAACCAGCTATCTCAACGAGGCTTTCTCCTTCTACTCAGCCATCAGGCAGAGGTCCTACTACTCCCAAGTCAACAAAGAAGACAGGTATGTCTGAATGGAGGCCCTTGTTTTTTCAAGACTAGAAAGGTGTGTGGAAGCAGCAGGGAGCTATAAACTAGGAACGTAACTAGGATAAAATCCATGTTGTTGAAGGAAGTTTCTTTTAATCCTTCTGCCACTATTGAAAAATGCAGGATAAATAAGAGCTTTGCTATATGACTGGAAGAGCATTCTGTTACCTGGTCCTGGATAGAAGGCTATTAGCCCCAAAGTTTTGTCATTTTAAATACTGAGCAGTATCAGTGCTGGGAGCTGGAATGCTGTGGGTGGAAGATGGGTCAGCTGGGCTGAAGCAGAGGAATATGTGTTAATCTCATCAGGCCTTTCAGGGGAACAGCAGCTCATACTGCAGCACAGCAAGGTTTGAACAGCCAGCCATGATATCTGACTCCCATGCCCCGTCAAGTAAGGAGGCTGTTGCTTTCTTAAGTTATTTTTTATGTCCCTGTACTCAATTTTAACTAAACCTCCAAGCAGCCAGGTGGCTATTCATCACCACATGAGTTCAGTCAGAACTCTTAATCTGCAGCTGTTCAGCCCTGCTGTGGTCTTAAACTCCTCCTCTCCCTTACCCCTGCTACCTGCCTCTGTTCTATTTTAATCTCAAATTTGGCTGTGGTGTTTTTGTTGTTGTGTTTAGGCCTGAATTAGTGGTTAAGAAGCTGCGTTACTATGCAAGGTTCATAGTGGTTTGTCTCCTGCTCAACAAGATGGATGTTGTAAAGGACCTTGTAAAGGTATGCTAGAGTCAGGATAAAGGTGCTGAGGGGTGGGAGGTTGCTGATCCTTGCTTTTCTAGTCGATCTGCCATCCAACATAGGAATACCTTCTGTCATTCAGACATTTAATAATGACACTTCAGGAGCAAAAGATTTGGTTGCATTGTTTGAACAGCAAGTAAAAATATTCCAATAGCTGCAGCCCAGACAGGGAGGTGCCCTGGAAGTGCAGCAAAGGAACAGCAAGCTGCTCCCCACAGCATATGCTTCCCAGCCCCTCTGACAACCTCGCTTCAAGCAGTTCCTGGGCCTGACAGCTTTGTGTAGGTTGCATTGCTGTGTGTGTCACAGCTCCCTTGAACTGCAGGCTTCACTTAGCACAGCTAAACCAGCCACACCATCCCCTTTCTCAAGGTATTTAAAGTTACTTGCAAGCTGAAATTTGAGTCCCTGGTATCCGTAGCTTATGGTAATAACCAGTGACATAGCTGTGAGTGGGATAATTATACTTAACTCCAGATATTCTTTGCATTTGGACCTACGTGGAAGACAATTTGCATTGCCAGAACTCAGTGTAGCACTGGCATTCTGTCTGCTGAAAGGGCGCGTTTTGGCTGGCATGTTAGTCAGGAGTGTGCTGCATATGTTCTCAAGGAATTTATTTATTTATTATTCTTAAAGGCCAGCACAGCTAACCAAATATAAGGTTACTGACTGCCTGCTAAAGTCTGGTTTTAGGAGTGACTGTGTCTGTCTCTGAACTGTTTACATCAGGAGCTGTCAGATGAAATTGAAGACTACACGCATCGTTTCAATACTGAAGATCAGGTGGAGTGGAACCTGGTTCTTCAGGAAGTGGCAGCATTTATTGAGGTGAGAATAGCATCCCCTGTAGTTGTTTCAGAGTTTTCTGTCTTGTTGATGGAAGTGTTGCTGTATCACCACATTTGTGAGGGAAGCAGGTGTGCCAGTGCAGGGACAGGATGCCTGTCCCATGAATCACTGACACGTGGTCACAGGAATATTTAAACATTGCCAGAATGGGTGGCACCATTATCATTCACTCTCCTCCTTTGCTATTAATTTCTACAACGAGAAAACAAGCTAAAATGATTATGACTGTAGGCATATTTAGTTTATTCTGCATGAATTTGTAAGGTTGTTGATGACATTGACTCCTCAGGTACAGTGAAGCTGAAGCAGAGTCCATGTCATTGGAGGCAGTATGATTTTCTCACTGCTGTACCTTCATGTGCTTGTCCCATGTGTTTCTTGCAGTCCCTAAGAACTTTGCTTTTCTAGCTAGGAAGGCTTTACCCTCTAGCCTGCATACAAATATATAAATAAATGCATGACAAAGTAATTTAAAAAGTCTGCCTCATTTGTGAGATGTTTATTGTAAGTGCCGAGACCTGTGGACTTCTCTCTGACTGCAAATCTGTATGCTTTCCTGAATTCTTGATTTATTCTGGTTGCTTTTTTTAGGCAGACCCTGTCATGGTTTTAAATGATGACAACACCATTGTAATCACCTCTAACAGGCTTTCTGAGACGGGAGCTCCGTTGCTGGAGCAGGGGATGATAGTGGGACAGCTTGCTCTTGCAGATGCGCTCATTATTGGGAACTGCAACAACCAGGTAAAGGAAATCCTGGGCACCTGGGCTTGCTTCTTTGGAGTCCCCCCCATGACATCCCTCCTGATCGTACAACAGAGATTCCAGCAGAGGAGAACATTGAAATATTTTTGTTGTGGTGGTTGCAGTGGTAGCAAGAGGAAGAGGGTTCACAGAAATAAGACCTCAAAATGAAATGTTAGATATTAGATCTCTATTACTGACCTCTTATTGTTTATATTCAACATGTCAATTAAGTAGACACAATTGATTTTCATATACTGGATTATTTGTTACAACATTCAAGCACGGGGGACCTTTAAGATACATCCAGAAAAAGCTTGACTTGAGCTTTTATATGACTCACTCCAGCTTGTTGACACTTCAGTGGCAACAGTAAGAGGTTTTCAAAAGACATTCTAGGTTCTGTTTTTAGATTATAATGATAGTGAAGTTGTACAAATTTCTTGGCTTCTCTCTGAGCTCTTTTCAGGTAAGCAAGGGAGTTATATTTAAACTACACTTCATCTGTCTTTGTCAGATTTTGTCTGAATTCATAGTACACAGCCATTTCAGCACCTGATTAGTCCACATCCCAGAGAAGCCTGTAATTTGGAAGCAGGAGTCTGCAGTGCAGTGACTTGGCCTGGCAGATCAGTAACAAATAGACTTTGTCTTCTGTGAGCTCTTCTAGAAGTCCTTCACAGCTCTTCAGAGATTCAGAGATGACACTGACAGATCCCTGGGAGAGAATGGTCTCTCTGGTGTGCAGTGGAGTCTCTCAGCTGGATAATTCCAGAGAAATTCTGTTTAATGTGGATCTGGCAGAATAAACTGTGTGACTCTCTTGCAGGTCAAGTTCAGTGAGCTGACAATCGACATGTTCCGAATGCTGCAAGCTCTGGAGAGGGAACCCATGAACCTGGCATCACAAATGAACAAACCTGGAATGCAGGTCAGTTCCACTTCAGTAACAAACCTGGCAGCACATCTTAACTGGGTTTTGTGTTGATTGATTGCTTTTAAGTAGTCTACTCCTTCAGTATTGTCACTGTGCAGAACAGGTTAGTAAAGGTGGTGTAACTTCCACTAGAAATTAGTGAAGAGTAGCTCAAACCCATGGACTCATCAGATTACTGAGTCAGCTGGAAGTTAATGTCCCCTTCAGAGAAAATATCAAGTCTTCTATCTGGGGCCAAAAGAAAATATGAAGATTTTTCATTTATTTAGGTGAGATGAAGTGTGAATTTTGTCACACATTTATTGGATGATACTTGAGAGTAAGAAAGACTTAGTTCACAAGTTTCAGTGAGGGATAATACCAAGTTATGGTTTGAATACTGTGCATCTTGCTTTACTATGTAGTAGGAAATGCAGAATGGGCAGACCATTTGTGTGGGTAGTGTGTTGGAACATTCTAATAAATAGAAATTTAGAGGGTTATGAGACTGCTTTGATAACATCTGGTTGTTGGGGATTTTTTGAGTAATTTTGTTTCTTTCTTTTAACAGGAGTCAACAGAGAAACCAGCCAGGCGGGAAAACCCCCATAAATACCTACTTTATAAACCAACTTTTAGCCAGCTATATACATTTTTAGCAGCATCATTTAAGGTTTGTGAAATTGGTGACTTTATTTGAATTTATATGTCCAGGACTGTTTGGGAGACTGAATGAAATGTAGGTCTCCACTGATCTGGAGAATAGAAAAACCTTAAGAGGTTTTTTTCGTTTCATATCATGCCAAGCACAAACCACAATGGGGAAGTGCATCAGGAGATTGTTGCTCTCGAGCACTGTACAGCTACTGAATCTCCAGTCCTGTATCCCATTCCAACTGTAAACAAAGCTTCCCTTGTGCATTGTCTGGGAGTTGGGCTCTGCGTGGATCTTGGCAGCTTTTGGGTCCCATGTCTTGGAGAGCCTCAGATCTGCATGGATAGTAAAAGAGTCTGTGTGGAAGCAGGTGCTTTGTCAGTGCTGCTTGGAGCTCTGATACCAGCCTAGAGGTTTGTGTGGAGACAAGTTCAGATGTTTCATCAGGTGACATTTTGGTCTGTTGGAAGGGCTGTCTGTGCTGGGGCAGGGCCAGTCCATGCACCAAGAGCAGAGTGGAGGGGAGCCAGAAGCAGGAGTAGCCCACTTACAATGACAGTGTGTTTATGGAGGTGATGATTCAGTATTAAAATAGACTTGTACCTTTCTTCCCTCGGCCCTGTGGCCCTGTTTGCATTGCAGGAGCTGCCTGCCAACAGCGTGCTGCTGATTTACCTGTCTGCCACGGGCGTGTTCCCATCAGGTCGTTCGGATAGTGAAGGTACAATAAAGGAATGCTCCCTGTCATGAACAGGGCTTGAATTCTCCTTATGTTCCAGGACAAGTGACCAAGAAAGCTGTCACAAAGCTCCTTTAAAAAGACAAGTCAATTTGATTCTCCTGTCTGCTTAGTAAGATAGCCTTTATTTTCCACAAACAATAATTAAATCTTTGTGTTCTAATTAGTGTGCATTAGCCTGAGAACTTTTCAAAGGACACATCCAGTTTTTGATGCATCTGAAGTATTAAAAGCCTCCCAATTTTGAAGACCACGTGGCTCAGTTGATGCATCAGCACAAAGTTCATAAAATGGCTCCATGGCACTCTGTGATTCTTTCCAAGGCCCAGCACCAGGAGAATGTGTGGCCAGGACATGGGTGGTGGAAGGACTCAAGCAGCTGCAGGGACTGGTCTATTTGCACGCTCATTAACCTGACAATTCAAGCCCTTCTCATGATTTTTGACAATTCCCCTCACCTCACCCTCCTGTTCTTTTCAATCTAGCAGAATATTTGGATGCAGCTGCAATGTAAAAGCTGAAAACTGGTTGGCTGGAGTAAACACGGTCCAAAGATCTGTTTATATAATTCCAGAAAAAAAAAAATCAAAATAATTTTTTAACATCCTAAATATTATAACAAACCTCATCTGTTTGAGACTTGCATTCCTTTATAAGATGCATGCTTTGTCCACCCCAGTGCATGATTTATAGAGCTCTCAAAATGTTAAAAGAAAAAAAAAATCCCTGTCAGCTTTGGGCAGTGGCAGTGATTTTTTTAAAATGCTTTTAACATTTTCCTTCTTGCTGCAGCTTGGTGATAGGTCCTAACTGCAGTGTGTCCTCTGGAGCCTGTGGTGTGTGCCCCTCTCTGCATGTGTTGTTTCAGCCTAAGAGCTTGTGGCAGAGGCATCCAGGCTCAGTCACCTGAGGAGCTGCTCACCAGCGTGCTGCTTTCACCAAGGAGCCCATCACAGCTGCATTCCTTTAACAAGGTGGTGTGCTCTGCACACAGTCCTGCCTTATTAAAGGGGAGAGCAGCTGCAAGGTGCACTGCGCGTTGCCTGCAAGCTGTGTGTTTGGCAGACCATGTGAGGTGTTTGTAACAGTGCTAAATTAATGTTTGTCCTGTTCCTGATTTTGTATCCCCAAAGCTTCCCTTAAATGGAAAGGCGCCTTGTGTCCAAACCTGAAAAAATTGCATTTGGTGGCCAAATGTGGGTCAGCCAAGTCTGCAAATGTATCACAGAATGAGGAAACTCTAATACTTTATTTTACTAAAGTTAGTGACATTTCATACCCATACCAACAGCAGAAATATTTCCTGGTATCTGTGGGATTTGATATTTTTTATAGCCATTGCTTTTGTGTTTGCTCTCCATCAGACACTCAGGGGGTAGCTCAGTTTTGCAAATTTAGCAGAATATTCAGCTTACAGTAGGAACACGTGTCCAGGGCATGTGCATGTGAAAATTGTGAATTCTGACTTTGAAATCTTGAAATACCTTTGATACAGATTTGAAATCTGGTTAAAGCCATTGTGTCCCTTTGTCATTCTCTGAGTTCTCTCTTCTCCCCTTTGCAGTGCTAGAGCTGCAAATGACAGTAGTAGTTCTAGTCTTTTTGATTCATTTAACTGTATTTTTTTATCAAATTCTGAATCTGGAATATGCAACTCATACAGTAATTCTACAAAGGTATTGATTTTCCTGTATCAGACGTGTAATGGGTTTTAGTCTTTTATCTCTGTGGTGTAACAAGAGCCAATATTGGGATAATTTGCATTAATTTATGGGTTAATAGTGAATAATTAAATTAGAAGTTATGAAATTGCATTCCTTGCTCCTATTTGATAGATGCTGAAGTTTCTAAAAAGGCATAAAAAGGCATATGCAGTTAGTGAAGTCTCCACATTGCTCTCTCCCCTCCTTACAAGTGCAGCAGTTCAGAATCCCTTCGTGTTCTGGGGTTTGTTGTTGCTTCTCCCTGTCCCGTGGTCAGTAAATGTGCAGCAGGTGAGTTGCCCCTGCTGATTTGGGCTTCCTTTCCCCATGAAGGTCCGTACGATTTCGGGGGCGTGCTGACCAACAGCAACCGCGACATCATCAACGGGGATGCCCTGCACAAGCGCAACCAGTCCTACAAGGAGATGCACTGGTGAGTGTGCTGCAGCCTGCAGATTCACAGGAGCTGGTCTTCAGTAGGGAAAAATGCATCAACACCTCTGGAGTTCAGACTCCTCGGTGCAGGATGTCATGATGGGGATTGGCTTGAACACTCAGAAGTGAATGTGCAGCTTTAAGTGATCATTTAAACACTTCAGCCTTACTCATGTAAGTTAGTATAAGTTCTTGATTACTGACAAACTTCAGAGCAGTGGTGGATGACTTCTCAAGAAGTTAAACCTCTCTTGAACTAATGAGAAGTCCCACAGCCCATATTATAGACAAATATGGACAATGGTGCAGCTGCTCTCTGAGGATGAATCTGGGGACTGCAGCATGGGAAATCTGTCTGCTTTTTATCTGGCTGTGGGCAGCTCTGTGGCTGAGACACTTGTGCAGTGTCAGAGCTGTGCAGCAGTTGTGGTGCTCTGAAGGGGCCCTTTCTCTTTGCAGCCTTCACCCTGGAGATCTCTACCCTTTCACCAGAAAGCCCCTGTTCATCATCGTGGATTCTTCCAACAGCGTCGCCTACAAGGTAAGGCCCTTGGAGGCAGTTCCTCCTGTGGTAGGATACAGTGCCAACCCCTAGTTAGCTTACACTTTTTACAGGCTATTTTTTTAAACAGTTTGTATTCAGTCTTTCTTTTCTTTTGAGGTTGTGCATGCTAGTCAGGATCTGACCCTATGAATAGGAACAAGAAGGAGAAGCACATGAACAGCCGCTCATTGGAAAGTAATAAATCCTCCTGGAGGGAAAAAAGGTTCAAGATTTCCAAGGTCTCTGGTGGGAGGTTTACTTTTGTTTTATACCAAAGACAAATCTCGGTGTGTGTGCATGGGGGAGGGAGATAACTAATGTGCTTTTCTTTCTTCCAGTCATCCAACATTCAGTTGCTTTAAAGCAACAGAAAGGAGTCAAAGCATTGAGCCTGATCTTAAAAAACACGGGGTGTCTGTGTCTGAAAAGTGTCTGAACCAAGGAAGTAACAAGCCTCAAATTAGCATCCAGTGTTACTGTAGAGTGGTGTTTGCTTGGACACTGAGCCTCCTTCCTAGGGTGCTCTGGACTTACAGTAGAATTGCTCCATGCCAAATCACCTCTGGGAATCTGCAGTTCGGGTAATACAGATGCAGGCATTGCACTCGTGGTGGCCAGTTGAATCTGGAGAGCATTACACATGTATTTCATTCATGAATGGGGTAATAAGAATGTGCTATATCTGGGGAAAGTGCCACTTCTTCTGTGTTCCTTTTTATAGCTCCATTATGTGCAGTGAGGGAGGGAGCATCCACAGCTGCCTTTCGGAGGAGGAACAGGGACGTCTAGTGGCCAGAGGAACTTGTGCCTTGTTCAGTGTCCACAGGCTGTGCTGTTTGTTTTGAAAGCATGTGCTGGCCAAGGAGAGGTACTAAATCAGTGGTCAGTGTGAGTCAGGGTAGTTCTGTATTGAGCCAGGGAACTCCTGCCTGACAGCCAGATAATGGTCTGGCCTCTCTGTTGGCTCTTTGGTTTGTTTTAGTGTAATGTATCTCAGAGGGCCTTTAAAACACCACTTTATTTAAATTCACTGCACTGGTTTCAGAACAAATCTGCTTTTTTCTTGAATTCACTTCCCCATTTAAATGGAAGGAAACACAATTAGAGTGATTTACTTGTCTTTCTGAGAAAGTGAGCATTTGGAAGGGTTTTATTTCCCTATGCTTTTTCCTGACTTTCATTCCAGTATAACATCAGGAAGATTGGTTTTCTTTCAGGGAAAAAGGTATGGCTTGTGTTGGGTTTTTGGTTTGGTTTTGGTTTTTGAACCGCCCTCCTCTCTAACAGAATTGTTAGAAGATGTCAGATGGATCAGCTCTGTAAGAGAGCAGAGGATTCCATCTCTGGACAGACTGGGGTTCTGTGCAAAGCTTAGAGCAAAGAACCTGTTTGGGGCAATGGATTTCCACACGTAGATTTGTAGGTCTTGTGAGAATAAAGTCAAGTGTTTACAGTAGAATTTGCTTTTTGTATTGCATTTAAATTTGATAATTAAGTTTTCTTTGTTTTGTGGGCACACGGTAAGCAACTCTGTAACCTCCACTGAGTTTCTTTTCGTTGGTCTGCAGTGAGCTGGCAGGGGTGTAAAACCCACCAGTCTGTTCAGCACAGCTGGTGGAGAGCATCCAGCTCTGTCTGAGTGGAAGGAGCTCAGAAATGTGAGCTTGGGAAGTATTTCAGGACAGGATTATAGAAGTGGCTGCTAGGAGCACTGACCCAGATCAGAACAGTGTGGGCAGAACTGTGAGGAACCTACAAAGAAATATGTTCAGCATTTCAGAAGTGACATTCACCTTCCCCATCTCTTGCCACTGAGCATAGGCAGGCGTGCGAGGGGACTGGTTTAGGTCTCTTGTGTTGTTTTCCAGTGAAGGTTCATGGCAGAGCTCTCAAGGTCAGTGCTTCAGCCCTTGTACACTCCTGCCTGTGGCTGTGCTGGGGTCCTTGTCCCCAGGGAGCCCTGACAGACTGTCCTGTGACTGTCCCCTGTGGGCTGGGAGGTGTCTGGGGGCTCGAGTGCTGGCATGAACAAAGAGCAACCGTGTGAGGAATTGAAGTCAATACTGCCTTTTTTCCCCGTGGCTGCTCTGATCCTCCCTGATAGGACAGGAGCTTTCCTGACATTTAAATGTCACTGCCAGCAGTACCAGCAGGAACAGCAAATGCTCACACATCCTTTTCTGCAGCCCGTCCCTGCTCTCCTGCACGCATCCCCATCCTCTCCCTCTCTCTGCAGGACTTAAATGGTGATGACTGAAAGTAAGTCCTGCCAGGAAGTGACTTGCCAGTTTGTCAAATCAGCAGCACTTGAACAGCTTCCTCCCCTGTATATTTAGCTGAAAGTGGAAGATAACTGCAAATCGAGCATATCTGCTGAAAGCCGTGAATTTTTTTTTTAACACTTCCATTTAAATATAGCTGTCTGTGTGTTCTTGAAGGTTACCACTGCATGTGTGGATGAAATAATATTTTTAAATCAATATCTTCCTGTAGCTGTGGTTGTCTAGGATCATGGTGAAATGCAAAGTCTTAAAACCAAACCAAACCAAAACCTCCAGCCAGTGGGAATGCAAGGCCTTTGTCAGTGATATGGTAGAAATACTCAGCTTAGCAAAGCTTAAATGTGAAGGGACTTCTTTTGGAGATGATGGGCAGTTCTTTCTTGGAAGGAGATGTACATGACACACATTGTAAAAATCAGTAATACTTCTGTTGGAAACCTTGAACACTGAAGTAAAAAACCAGTCAAATTTGAAACAAAATGGAGTTTATCCTTTTTGGAGTTGTCCATGCACTGAAGGGTAGGGCATTCCATAGCCAGACCTCCTGTCAACATCTGGATTGCAGGGCAGGTTCTCCTGGCTTAACCTCTGCTGGGGCAGAGTCCAGAGTGCCCTCAGCCAGTGCCTGAGACCCACAGGTGACCCAGGGGTGCTCTTGGCTGTGGGACTGCAGGGCTGTGGTCACTGCTGGCCTGGAAAGTGACACATGGAGGAATTCATTAAACTGGTCAGTCTGCTCCTGCTACTGAGAACACTCATTGCTGGAGAAGGTGGAACCTTGCCAGTGTGTGTACAGTTCAAACCAGCAGTGTCTGGGCTGGCTCCTGGAGGTTGAAATGTTTCTTTCAGCAATTCCTGAGCTGACCTGTTGTCACTGTCTGCAAGGGAGTTATCTTTGTTTCTTCCTTAGAGACCAAACCTTAGTATCCAGCATTATCAGTCTTCCCTGGGCTCCTAATGAGCTAGAAGGGTTTCTAGCACTACTCAGCACTCTGTCAGAGATGGGAAATGTTGTATTTTGATTAGACTAGATTTCTGTCTCTAGTATTTAGCAGATTTAGATCAAATTAATTCTGTAAAACTAATATAACTGAAATATACTGCCTGGAAGGGAAAGTTCATTTGAATTATGCAGATGCCAAAAGGAATTTAAAAAATAACTTTTTGAGGATTCTTCACAAGCAAATGCTTGTGGTGTTGTATGTCTTACACTTGTAAACTGCAGTTTTAAGAATCTGACCTGCAGATGTGTGCGTGACACTTGTATGCTCTGGAGGCAGGGTTTGAGTCTGTGCTCTGAAAGGATGCAGGCACAATCACATTTTTTATAGCTTTGCAAGCCTTCTGTTTAAGAAAGCTCTTCTGGTGACAGCTAATGAGGTTGTGTGCATGATTTTTGGCTTTTTTTCCCAGGTTGTGACATACTTGCTTTAAAGGAAACTTACTTTAAAACTTTTCTCTGGGCCCTGCTGTTTCATCAGTCATAGCTCCTCCTGCTAGAAAGAAAAGGGCAAAGAAATGGTTTTGACTGGGCAGTTCAGTTGGTGTTGAGGGAAGATGTTAAACCCAATTGCTTTCACTTTTACTGCAGAACATGATTTTTTTATTTTCAAGTAATGTGTTAGTACTGAAAGCCATATTTCCATGAAATTAGGGTCTGCCATCAGTAGCAATCAAATGAGAGAATTGTAGTTAATTTAAAATGTAGTTGCTTATATTCCTTCTGTGCTGTGATCCCTGAGTAAGTGAATTGGTCAGGCTCATTGCCAATGCTGAGCTGTGTGAGGGGCATTAGTGTCTTCTGTCATTAATATGATTTGTACCCTTGACTTGCTGAATATTCAAGGCAAGCAAAGTGACCATCAATACTTCAAAATTCTTATCTGTTACAGAATTTCACAAACTTATTTGGACAGCCATTGGTGTGCTTGCTTTCTCCAACAGCATATCCAAAAGCATTACAAGGTATGTGCAGTATTGCATTTCCCAACAAGCTGCAGTTCCTGTATCTGCCCCAAACAGAACGTGGATTCCTCAGGAAGAGACAGCTTTCCACTACTGTGTAACCCCTAAATCAGGTTACCAGTCCCTGAAGTAGTGTGATAAAGTTTAGCTAGTGTATGTGGTAAATAATTTGTTCCAGTGCTGGTGACATTTCTGCAGATGGCTCCAAGAAGGGCTGGAGCCAAGGCTCTCCTGCAGGGAGACTGAGGCATGGCCAGCCCAGCGTGGGTGACGGCGGTAGTTACAGCTCTGGGCAGCATTATTGCTCCCAGAAAGGGAGCAGAGTGAGTTTTGGTCTCGTGGTGTTAAGGCATGTCTCCAGGAAGCCTTTACTGCCAGTCCTGGGTCAGGTCTGCACGAGGGAAGGTGTAGCTAGCACACAGGAGTAGCTCCTCTGTGACAGAATTTAGCGGGTGAGCGACTGCGTTGTGTGGCAGGGACAGCGTTTCTGTTTCATGTGCCAAATGTATCCCTTTGTCTATTGATTTATTTTTCCTTTTAGATCAGTCTCAGCGGGGTAGCCTCTTCACACTCTTTCTGAACAATCCCTTAATGGCATTCCTGTTTGTCTCTGGATTATCAAGCATGCGCCGAGGGCTGTGGGAGAAGTGTCAGGATTACCTCCGGAAAATCAACCGGGACATTGCCCAGCTGCTGACCCACTCCCGATCCATAGGTATGGCCTGGCCAGGCCCAGCTCAGCCCCCCGGGGGTCTGAGCCTTTCTAAACTGGCCTTTCTTTGCCTTCTGTACAGATCAGTCCTTCCTTCAGTTTTTCGGGGATGAATTCCTTCGCTTGCTTCTCACAAGATTTATCTTCTGTTCGGCCACGATGAGGATGCACAAAATCTTCCGGGTATGCAGGGATGTCTGTGCCTTTGGGGGAGCTCCCGGCCTGCAGAGCTGCCCTGGTCAGGTGGGAGGGCCAGGGTGACCTCAGAAGGGGACTGATGCTCACAGGCTGTTCCTGCAGCCTGCACTGAGGCTGTGCCTTTGTGTCTCTCCAAAGGCACGGAGCCTTTGGCTTGCAGGAGCCTCACCCTGCACGTAACACAGCAGGCACACTCCAGTTCAATTATGTCACTCTGGACAGCCTTGTCTGCTAGAAAAATTCCTCTTTAGAACTTAAGATTATTATTTCTACACAGCCAAAAAGGTATAGAGCAAGAATATAAAGGGAAGTGGGGAGGAGTGGGTCATTATTTCTGGAATGTGTTCATGTGAATGGGTTTTGAAAGGTCTTTGAAGTGTAAATGAACACACTAAATAGGAAGATGGTATTTTTGCCTCCCTGTTGGTTAAAGCTGTGCCAGCAGAGAAGTCTGCTCTGGATCTGCACCATTTTATGTGAGTGTTGGCATACAAACTGCCTGCTCCATTTTAAATACTGCAGGGAAAGTGGGACTGGAGCACTGAAAGGTGCAGTATTAAGTTGTGGAACTGCAGATGTCCAACAGCTCCCCAAGCCTAAGTCAGCTACCTGGGCTGCTCTGATACCAGGGAAAAGAAGTAGGTGTGTGTCAGTGGGGAGAGATTTGCCCCCAGTGTCTTAGATATTTGTTTTAGGATGAGATGAATCTCCCACTGGAGATGCTTACATGTCTCTAATTTCAAGAAATGAACTCCAGCCTGGTAGGTAAGTACAGGTGAATATTTTTTGCCTCTTTTAGTGGTTTCATTTTTTTTTTCCTGCAAAGCCTCAGTGAACATACCAATAACTATCTGAGATGAACAGGCATTTGTATTGCCACTGTGACCATCTATGAATCAATGGAAAGAGCAAAGTGAAAATTCTAGAATGTTTTCTGTCTCTGTGCCATACTGAATGGATTAGGGTGAAATTGGCCTTTTGCAGTCTTCTTCCTAGAGGGTGTGAAAGAAATGAGTGTCTGATTCTCTTTGTTTTCACTGTCATCTAGCAGGAGACTCGAAATTATCCCGAATCTTATCCTCAGCTGCCAAGAGATGAAACGGTGGAGAACCCTCACCTCCAAAAGCACATTTTGGAGCTGGCTTCCATTCTGGATGTTAGGAATGTTTTCCTGGAAAACACACTCGATGACTATTAAAAGAAACTGTCTTACTGCAAAGGGGATTCCCTGGCCACAGATTTTGAATGGTGCAGTTTTATAATGTGAAAATCATAAAAGGAAGTACTTGATTTTATTTTTAAATTTAGGACCATTATTTTAAAAAGTAATAATAAACAGCTGTTAGTTGAGCTGTTCCATTCTGTATGGGGTCAATTTTATAAGCAGAAGTTTTCATGTCTTTTAAATGTTAAACTAAAGAATCACTAGAGGTTTATTTCTGGTCTTGTGGCTGTCAACCACATTTCCAACAGCTGATCCTAAGCATAGAAGTATTATTGGTTACCTTTAGCCCACATTTGTGGAAATCCTTTATTTTTATACAATTTTAAGAAATTGGAAAGAAAAAAAATCAACAGAAAAAACCCAATATTTTATCCCCAAAGAGTTTGGATTTGAAATGGTAAAGATGGAACCACACAGTGCAAACCAACAATAGCAATAACACAGATTCCTTCATAACAAATATATTTTTTCAGTCTTAGGCAAGTGAGGAGACAAAACTGTGGGCAATTTAAGGGGCATTTGGAGCAGTGTTTTGAAGTGAATTTATAAAGATACTTAATGCTCCCTCTAAGTTTGATGCAGCAGTTTTCTGTATGAACTGTGTACTGCTGGCCAAGGACCTGGTTGGGCAGGGGGTCAGTAGTGAACAAACTGCAAACCCTGAAGGTCAGCCCCCACCTCTCACTGCCACGTGGGGCATCCTGCCACAGGAGGAGGGGGCATTTTTCAGTTTGAGGTACTGTTAGAAATTCCAGCATTTCCAGCAGGTGTGTGGATGGAGTGTGTGCTCCCCCAGCATGAGCAGTCCCTGGCAGAGCTCAGAGGATGGCCTGACAGTGCTGTGCCAGCCCCTCCTGTCCCTCGTGTGTCTGACCCCGCTGTGCCACAGCCCCAGGGAGGTGCTGCTGTTCCCCTTGCAGGTGAAGCTGAGTGGGAGCTGCCAGAGCCCCCTGGATGTTTTCCATGCCCCCCCAGGCTCAGTTCTGCCCTCAGGAGCAGCGAGGGGGCTGTAACGTGGCAGCACCATCACTCCCCAGCCCCAGAGCTCAGCTGGATGGGTGTCTGCAGAAGGACAGTGCCCTTGGGAAGGGGCTGGCTGGAGGAAGCCCTTGTGGCTGCTGGGAAGAGGGCTGGCTGCCTCATTTGGGACTGCTCTGCCTGCCCTGCAGAGCTAGAGGAGCTCTGGCAGCTCCTGGCAGTGCAGGGGGAGCAAGGAGGAGGGAATGGACATACTTTACCTATTAAATGGAAGAGCCAGTTGTCACTGTTCCATGGGCTGCTAGAAGTGAGAGGACAAGTCCAATCAGTGCTCTTTGTTTAACCCCAGCCATGCCTGTGTGCTTAGGTGGAAACAGTGCAGAACTTGGTGACTGTTGCAGTGTCCTGGCAATCCTGGGTGCAGAGCATCACCCAGGGTGTGATGTGGTCACCCAGAGCAGCCTGGTGGATCCATTCTGCTGAGGGAGCACAGTGTGGAACAGCAGGAACAGCTGGTGTTATAGCAGCTGGGGAGTTTGCATGAAGGTTCTTTGTAGCTGGGCTGAAGCTTGCACCATCCATTCTTTATTTCCCAAGTGTACAAAATCCTGTGAATGCTTGTGTTTGTCCTAAGCAGTCGTGAAGCTGGTACATTGAGACCCCCCCTTGGTGCTGCTCTTTGGAGCCTGGCAGGACTTGCTCTGCCAGGCTGTGGAGTCTGTTCTGACGGGTGTGTGTTGGTGTGTGCATGTGTGTGCTCGGCGTTTGTGTGTGTGTGTACAGTACACATGCATCTACTGCCTGGTGTAAATTGTAAATATGTATCTATGTACAGGTACTTGTATATGTATTAAAAAGAATGAACCACTATGATGTCTATATACAAAATTTATATATACACACATATGCCATGTTGGGTGGATTCCACAAGGTGCTGCAGATCATTTGTGGTTGTACTAAAGGTTATGGCTCTTTTGCCACTGTAATTTGCTGTTTCCAGGGACTTACCTTGGACCTTGAAGTAATTGATAACTGATTATTGCAGGTACAGGAGCCCTTAGTTAGCCAGGGCATGGGTATCCCTGTATGTATTGCAGTGATAAGATCCCTGTATTTACTGTGAAGCTGATCCTGGCCTTTCTGCCTGGTAGGAGGTCCCCAGTTGCTGAAATGTGGGATTGTATGTGGAGGCTAAAGATGCAGGAAGCCTTTAATGCAGCAGCAAGTGAGAGGCAGGTTATCTGTTTCCCTGCCTGCTGTTCCTCTACCAGCAGCATTCAGCTTGCATAGAAAAAAGGAATTGAGTTTTCCCCAGCTCACTGTCTTCCAACCAAATGCTTTTGCTTTGCTTTAGCTTTTGCTTTGATGAAGCTATTCCTTTTTTGGTTCCATCTCTGTGGAAAAGAGTATGTTGTTTCCAAGCATAGGAGTGATGATAATGATGATGACGATGATGATTCCACTCGTGTGAGCTGGTGAGCCTCTGGGACATTGCTTGTGAACTGACTGGGAAAGCCTTGGTGGTCCTCACCTTTATTTAGCCAGGCTCAAGTGGGGAGTCCTTGCTGTGACCTGAGAGGCTTCTACCATTTGCAGCCCTTCGAGGAAGTTCTGTTTGCTTTTTGCCAAGGTAGATCTCATCAGAGAAGAATGCACTTTTTAAAAGAAGTTGGAATGTAGGAGGAGAATATAGGCCTTAAAAATTAGTTCAGAAGCTGAACTTAACAGCAATGACTGTCCAAATGAAAAATTAATTTTTGAGGTTCCTAATTCTCCTCTTACCCGCTGATCTTTGTTAGAAGGTCCAGTGCTGGGACATTCAAAGATAAAGATTTCACTCCTGTTGTGCTGGGAGGAGTATGGAATTGTACTGTGGAAGCAGAGGGCTCATACCCTCTGTCTGCTCTAGCTGTAGCTAGGACGAGTGTCTCCTCTTGGATTTTGAGCCAGCCCCTTCTTTCCCACCCAAAGAACTGCATTCAATATGAAAATGTTGATATTTTTCCCTCCAAGTAAAAGCTTGTCTTGTTTGAACTAAGTCATTCTGAACTTGTGCTACTGTGTGCTCTGTGCTATGGTCGTAGGTACCTCTCGGTGTATGCTTGTGTGTACTGAAGAAAATCTGGTTTTGTATCTCGCAGTCCTCAGTGTGGAAGCCAAGCAAAGACTGAACCATTTTTAAGTGAGAAGAGTACAAATCCTTTTCTTCTCAGGCCTGATGCCTTCCCTCTTGTCTCGCTCTCCCTTTCTCCATGTATCTTTATTGCTTATATTAGCGGAGAAGACTTGCCAGCACCAGGCAATGCCAAATTAAAGGGGTAAATTCTGCATGTAAAACATTGAGAGGACAAGGTGAACTGGTCCAGCTGTGTCCTTACAGGACTGCTCCTGCCTGGCTCCCTGCTCCCTGCATGTGGTGTGCTCAGATGAATCCTGCTCCCACAGTAGGTTTGTGCTCCTGCTCAAATTGGCTTTGGAACATCTCGCCAAAGTAATGCTGTTGCCTTTTTTTCCCCTTTGACTTCTCAAAGTAACAGTGATAGGGCAATGCAGGGTTATGAGTCTTTAATGCTCTGTTTTTTCATTCCTCCTGGGATGTGATGTGTCATTTTGCTTAGTGCACCAGCTAAATGGAGCACTAACTTCCATGAGCTGCGCAAACAGGACTTGCTCCCTGGAGTGCTTTCTTGAGAAGTTGCAGGACCTTTCTTTGAGCAGTTCATCAAAATAATGTCTGTCAAGTCAGGACTGACTAAACCCCTCAAGACTGTTCCCCAGGGGGATGTGCAGAGATGTCTTTAAAGGATCATAGGAAATAGATGGGGGCAACAGGAAATCTGGCTTCAATTAATCATCTTCAGAAGTTACAATTTGAGTAGCTCTGGTCAGGCTTCTCCCCTCAGAATGGGATGGAAGTGCTCTGTTCCATAGCCCACCCTGGCATGAGTTAGGAAGCATCTCCCCTGCCTCACTGCCTCCCATGTCCTGTAACCATGCTGTGCTGCAAGTCTGCTCTTCCCAAAGCTAAAAATCTTGGAATCTGTCTGAACAATTGTTTTGTCTTGAGGTTTCTTTGTAAAAGCTTTACCTGTGTTTGATTCCTCAGTAACTGTCCGAGTGCAGCTCAGTGGTGCAGAGCAGCCGAGCCTCACTCAGTCGTGGTGGTGCTGGGAGCTGCTCTGGTGGCTGGGGCTGCTCCTGGGGCTGAGGGAGCTCTGCAGGCAGGAACACGTATATGAACAAGGGAAAAAAATTTAATAGAGCTGAAAACTGCTCTGTGCACCTTGTAAGGTCAGACTGGACAGAGCAGCCGGGCTAAGCTCTGCAGAGCAGATGATACACTCCTGAAGGGGCTCTCCTGTATTTGTAACGTTGGACTTTAGAGCAATACTGTTCTGTGACCAAATGTATTCAGGTGCTTTGAAGATCAATAGAGATCTGCTCACTAGAGCAGAGGACACACGTAACTCCTTCAGATTTAGGAGTGACAGCTACTTCTTGTTTTCCTGTCTAAACTATTGCCAAGACTGAGGAGAGTTAGTTCAGGATTTCTGAATCTGACAATTTTTGGGGTTAAGGACTGTCTCTGAATTCTGCCCAGAGGCACGCACAGATGTTTTGTTCCTGGTTTGATTCCCGCTGGGAGCAGACCCCAGCACAGCTGGCTGGCCTGCAGGAGCCCCAGAGCAGAACAGATCTTACCAGCCCGGTCCCAGCAGCCGCTCCTTCCAGAACAAACCCTGCTGGGAGGATCTGCCCCCTGACTTCACAGATGGCTTTTGGTACGTGTTGGTGATGGTTCTGCCATTGAACTGGTTTGTTGGGAGCAGGATTCTGCCTCATGCAGGCTGAAAAGCACAAGTGGCTTCTGCCCTGGGCCAGGCCCAGCGAGAAGAGGAGGGGAGCGCAGGTGGGAGCGTTCTGGGAATGCAGAGGGACCGTGCCTCGGGCAGCCCCGCTGCGGAGGTACAGGGAGCGTTTTGCCTCTCTGAGAATCAAATTATTTATTACCAAAAGTAATTTTATAGTGAATTGGTTTAAAGTTATTTTACAGCTGTGTGCCTGTATATCGTATTTTGGTAAAAACGGATATTTTCCTTAAAATATATAGAGATATATAAATAAACTTTTTTTGGAGCAAATGGACTTTTTTGCAAGGGATCTGTAATCGCCAAAGCAGTGTGATGCCAGAAGCGACTCTGCCGTTGTTCGGGGAGGGAAGGAGCGTGTTTGTGTTACTGCTGGACACTGCGGGGAGAAGCGAAGCCGCGATGGAGCCGGGCCCTACCGCCTGTCCCGCTCCGGCCGGGCACCACCGACCGGCGCCAGCCCCGCGTCCCGCTCGTCACCGCCTTTCCAGCCTTTCCAGAGACTTTGGAGCAGATTTCCGTTCGCTTTTGTCCCCGCCGCGCCGGGGCCGCTCCCGCCCGGTGTTCGCGGTTGTGCCGTGTCCGAGCCGTTCGCTGTCCCTGTCCCGGCCGCCGCCCCGGCCCCGCCGGCGGACTGTGCTGTCAATAAACTGTGATAAACGCTCGTACCGAGGCGCCTGCTCCGCTCCGGGCGGGGACTGCGGGAGGGAGGAGCGGGGCTGAGGGACGAGCCGGGCCGGGCAAGGAGCGGGAGGAGCGGCGATGAGGGACAAGCCGGGCGGGGAGAGAAACGGGAGGAGCGGGGCTGAGGGACGAGCCGGGCCGGGCAAGGAGCGGGGCCGGGGGCGGAGCGGGGCCGGGGGCGGAGCGCGGCCGGGGGCGGAGCGCGGTCGGGAGGCGGAGCGCGGCCGGGGGCGGAGCGCGGCCGGGGGCGGAGCGCGGTCGGGAGGCGGAGCGCGGCCGGGGGCGGAGCGGGGCCGGGGGCGGAGCGGGGCCGGGGGCGGAGCGGGGCCGGGGGCGGAGCGGGGCCGGGGGCGGAGCGGGGCCGGGGGCGGAGCGCGGCCGGGGGCGGAGCGGGGCCGGGGGCGGAGCGGGGCCGGGGGCGGAGCGGGGCCGGCGCCGCTTCCGCCCCGCGCGGCGCTTCCGGGTCGGCGGTGTCCGGGGAAGCGGCGGCGGCCGCGGGACCGGCGAGGCCCGGCTGGGCATGAGCGGTGAGGAGCGAGGGGACGGAGGACCTGGAGAGGAGGGGGCAGCCGGGCCGGGGCCGCGGGGGAGCGACGGTGATAGGCCCTCGGAGCAGAGCAGCTTCCGCGGGCCGGGCCGGGCCGGGCTGAGGGGACCCGCCCGCTCCCCGGGGCCCGGCCCCGCCGCCGTTTGGGGCCGTTGGTTTGGGACTTTAACGGATTCTGCTCCGGGAGACCCGATTTTTTAACGTGTTGTAACAGATGCGATGTTAAAAGGCTTTCTGTTACCTTTAAATGGTCCATGCCGGTGGAATTTTTTGGTGTGGAACCCATTTCTGTTTGATTTGTAGGTACTGCCAGGCCTTGAGGGCTTCAGTGGCGCTGGAAATGCAGTAAACCAGTGGATGAGGCTCAGAATTCAGTCTCAGCGTTTGGAAGCTTTAGACAAGAGTGTCAGCGTATTAAACGTTGGCGGTCGTGGCTTTCCAAAGGACCTGGATATTTCAGGGCTGTAGGGCAGTAAAATGTTTGCCAAATTGAAGAAGAAGATCGCCGAGGAGGCAGCGGTGGCTCCCAGGCCCGGAGGAAGCGCCCGCATGCCCAGGTCTGTCAGCAAGGAATCGATCACGTCTGTGGGAGCAGACTCCGGAGACGACTTTGTGAGTTACACCTTGCTTTGAAATCTCCTTTCTCTGGCAGTATTTTTATTATGGTTTTGCAGACAACCATTTTAAGTCTAGGGTGTGATTTGAAAACGTGCTGTGGTGTCTTTGTAAGTGTATCTCCTAATGCATAAATGTATCATTAGCTTGAGTGAAATTAAATATTGAAGAGAAAGCGTTTGTTAAGCATGGTAGTTGCCAGGAGGCTTTCATTCCCGTGTGAACAGTTTTCATTTTACCTCTGGGCTTCCTGGGACTCTTCCTACCTGAGACATTGTATATGTCTCTGCTGAAAACGCCTGCGGTGTTGCAGTCCAAGCCATTGTAGTTCCTCTCTTTCACTATAAAGCATTGTTTAAACAAGTGGTAAAGTTCCAGGAGCGCATGGGTTAAGTGAGACCCTGGAATGCTCTGGCACCTCTGCCCTGGATGGCTGGCTGTCACATTTCTGAAAGCCTGGATTAAGGCAGTGTCACCCCACTGCTGGAGCCAGCAGGACCCACTGCAGAGCCAGCAGCAAGTCTCTGTTTGGTGTCTGCAGAGTGAAGAAGTTGTTTACACAGCTGGGCTTTAAATAATTATTTCTGAAGCTCAGCTGAAATTTCAGTTGTGTTAAGCAGGAAGTTGGAGCTCCTAATGTTTAAATACATGTTAGAGTGGAAATGTATTAGTTTTGTGTTTTTCTGAGTTTTTTCTTTTTCTTTAGCACTTAGGAAATTCTCATGTCAAAATTCTGTTTGCTATCTTGCAAGTTTGTAGAACAGAAAACAAATAATGAATTGGCAAAACAAAATAATGCAATAATAAAATGGCAAAACAAGTAATGAATTTGAGTGGTCTTCAGAAAACCTCCATGAGTTACTTGTTTTATCAATATTCGTTTAACTGCTCTTGCTATTGGCTTTGATGGAGCAAAACTCACCAGAGCACTCATCAGTCAGTTATGCAGCAGATTTTGTGTGGACAGATTGCTGCATCAGGGCTTCGGTGAGTTTATCCCACCTGAAAAGTATCACTGCTTCTCTTTTAATTGCTTTGATTTTCAGGACTCGCTCTTTGACCTTTCCTGGTGCCTGTGCTGTGGAGCCTGATTTCCTCCCCCTCAGTGATTCCATTGCCCCATGTCCTCAGTGACAGCTGGGACAAACAGGTCCCAGCCCCAGCTCCTTCCCAAGCCCTGTGCTCTGGGGAGCAGGCAGCCTGGCACTGTTAAGCCCTTGCTGGTTTTCTTTTTCAGCATTTTTAACACATTCTGCTGTGCCAGTACAATTTTCCACTCAGTGGGAAAAACAAGTGCTGTTCCTAGGCAGGAGAGTGGTTATTATCCCAGACCTAATGTATGGCAGGATCACTCTTTCTGAATTTTGTGAGTTACAGAGTGTTGCTTTTCTCCCAAGGCTTCTGATGGAAGCAGCTCCAGAGAGGATCTTTCATCCCAGTTGTTAAGAAGAAATGAACAAATAAGAAAATTGGAGGTGAAGCTATCTGGTATGTGCTGTGATACATATAAAACTTGTTATTTTAGGAAATATTTTCCTTTGAATTTACATGGTTTAATTTATTAAAAATTCGTGGGGTTAGGGTCTTTTGAAAATTGATTTGTAGCAGCCCTGTTGATTGACAAGAAGGGAGCATTCAGCATCATTAATTTTTTATGAAGGCAACTGGGTATCTGCTGATTTCAACAATAAATTTAGGTGATTGCTTGGACCAGCTGGGATAGTTTTCTGTCCCATGTTTCAAACAGCATCTGTCCCCACTTGTATGGTTTGTTTAACATAGAGCCTGAGCTTTCTGACAGTAACACAGTGCCATCCTTAAAGAAGTGGGCTTGGAAATGAAGAAGAAACTAAGAATTCAACATAAAACAGTCCTGAGGACTTTTTCTTTCTAATTCCTTTTTCTGTAAGGCTGTGGTAAAGGCTGGCACTGCTCCCCATCCCTGTTGTAGGGAGGGGACCAGGGACTGGGCTGAACCGTGTTACACTGCTGCTTCCCAAAGCTCAGGGAAGGCCTTGGAAAATTAGGAAAGGTTACAGCCAGATAAGGATTGTTTTGATTTATTCTGGTGACTTATTGGGCTTCTGTTCAGTTCAAAAAATTACAGGCTTCAGAAATTATTTCACATCGAATTCAAAAGGCCCAAGTGCTCATCTGCTTGCACAAGGTAAACTTAAAAGTGCTGGCTGGGGCTTAACACAAGAGAGGGAGGCTCTGGGTGCCAGGAGTCTCACGCAGGCAAGCAGCCAGTGAGTAAATCCTCTTCTCCATCGTACAGGAACCTCTCCAGGGTGTGTGTCCACTCTGCTTTGGTTTATATTCCCTCCCGTGTCAGTTCTGCAGAGCGAGGGTGAGGGCAGTGCTGTGGGACTGCAGCAAAGAGCAGATAGATGCAATGGCCATGAATTAACCCTTCCCTGCAGCCTGCAGTGCCAGACACCTTTCCTGAGCAGAGTGAAATGTATCCCTGGTCTGGGATGAAGTAAAAGGGAGGGACAGTTGTTCATTCTCTGGTCCTGCTCTTGTCTGTGTGACTGACACCCTGGGACAGGCCCTTCTGTTTGTGCCAACCCTGTGGACAGTACAGAGCTATTTGCTTGTGTTCATTGTTGTGGTCACCCAAGTTTTCCTCAGCAGGAATGATTTTCTGATTAAGAAAATCATTGTCATTTGCCACTCATCCTTTTTTCTTTTCTTTTGTTTTTTCCTTTCTTTTTCTTTTTTATTTTTGTGTTACCCTAAAAATGTCCTTCCCCAATGTCTGTCCATTCCTGGTCTGTTCTTCTCCCTCCTCACACAAGATTATGCTGATCAGATCCGAAATCTGCAGAAGATAAAAGAGAAGCTTGAAAATGCATTAGAAAAGCATCAGGATTGTACGTATTTTTCTTTTTTCCTTTTTGTTCAGTTAAGTTGAAAATTGCTGTGGTTGGAAGGAAAGAGGTTTGGTGTACAGGTGTGCTAATGATTCCCTTTCAAACCGTGCACCTCTGTAGTGTGAACAATTAGAACACAAGTTGTTACCTTATTTACAGTATAAAAAGCAGCAGCAGCGTGTTGAATGAAGTTGTTATTATGCTCCTTCTGCCAAATTTGGGGCTAACATGCAGGAAAGCCTTTTGGAAACCTGCACTTTGTTCTAATCCAGCAAGGAGCAGTGTTCCTGTCTGCTGTTAGCTTTGGCTCTTTGCCAGCCTGCAATCAGTGTGAGGGAATGAGGAGCACAGCGCTAGTGCTACAGTTAAGATGGGGCTAATTACTTGCAGAAGAAGCTCTTTAAAGTTATAAATAACTTACAGGAAAGTGAGAAGTAATTTTAAAAGATGAGTTTTTAATATAGCTGGTGGTTCTCTGTTGATAGCCTCCATGAGGAAGTTTCAGGAGCAGAATGAAGCTCATCAGGCCAGTCGAGCCAAGATGGCTGAAGGAATGGCTTTGGCCTTGGAAAAAAAGGACAAGGTAAGAGAGCTTGAGCAGGACTATTGAGACTCTCATGACCCCGATGTTTTAAGCAGGTGTTACTATTAATTAAAATAATTGTTCAGCCCTGTGTGTGAGCGTGCCAGCGCTGGGGGAAGGAGGGAGTGCTGAGCTCGGCGCCAGGAGTGGTGCAGGACTTGTCACTGCTCAGACTGTTCCGACTGGTTTGAACAAGAGCCCACAAAAATTCCTAATGAAAGGTTAAGCTTGTGCTTGGATAAGATTCAATGGCAGTAGGCCTGTTGTCACATTTATTTTACTTGCCTAAAACTCATGTATTCGGGTAGCATGAATGATTCCTCAGCCTTAATTCAAGCACTGGCTGTTACTGTACTGCTGCTGATTATTTTTTAATCATTACCAAAGCTTAGTATCTGCTAACAGTACAAATTCTTCTTTTTCTTTAACCATAATTGCTGTCCTTGAAAGTCTGCAAATAGATTTTGATATCTTTTTTTCTCCTTTCTTTCTTCCTTGTTCAGGAGTGGATGGAAAAACTTGGTCAAGTTGAAAAGGTAATTAACCTTGGGTGTTTTTCTCAGGGGGTGTAGGGTAGCTCTGTGCATTTGCAAACACCATCCTGCACACTTCCAGCTCCATCAGAACTCAGCTCTGTTTAGCCCTTTTTATTATTTGGTCTTTGTTCAGAGGGAGGGGCCAATCATTTGCTTTTTGTTACCAGCCCAAATGCCTGGGGAGGTCTTTCTGGTTTTGGTTTTCAGCGGGGAGGTAAAGAACGATGGGTCCTTCTGTAAGGTGGAACATTGTCCATTTTTAAGAGTTTAGCTTAGATGGTCATTGGTGGCATTGTAATGAATTCAGATTTCTTTTTATGGTTTTTTGGAGTTTGGTAATTTTCATTGTGACATGAATCTGAAAGGATTTCTAGTTGTATATGGAGCACAATCAGGAGCTGTATGGCTGCAAGACAAGATTTCTCTCCCAGAGAGTTTGCCTGAACTCACATTATCCTGACATGAGCATACAGATATCATTTGATATCCTTTGGTTCTGTTCATTTATCAGGAAAAGAAATTGCTTCAAACACAGTTACAAGAAATGAGGGAGCAGAGTTTGAATCTTTTCCAAAAACGAGATGAAATTGATGAACTGGAGGGCTTTCAGCAGCAGGAAATTGCCAAAGTTAAACACATGGTAAGAATATTTTAAACTTTTTATTTCCGAAAATTTTTTCTAGGATATTAAGTTAGTGGTATCCCAGCATACATTTTTTCACCCTTTATGCTTGTACACAGATTTGGTGTCAAAATCCTAACAGTAGGTACTGAACACAATATTACATAGTCTATCATCTCACTTAATTCAGCCCACAAATTAGTGAAACAGGCAGGTTTCAGTGAAAAGGTTTATCAGTGTTACTGGTTGTCTGTAAAGCCAAAGATGATCTTCTAATGTTCAGCTTTTGAAAAAGGAAGAGTCTCTGAGCAGAGCAGAGCAGGAGCTGGAGGCGCGTGCCCGGGAGCTGAGCCAGGCTGGAGTGGAGCTGCAGGAGGCCAGGGCCGAGGCCTCGGGGCTGAGCAGGGACCTGCAGGACCTCCAGCAGCAGTTCCTCCAGCTGCAGGCTCACAGGTATGGAGCTGAGTGTTTCACAGGAGCAGTGGAAGTGTTTCCCCTGTATTTTTACTTCATGCTCACTTCTGTCTCTTTGGAAGAATTTATATTTGTAGTGAGTGAACTGAATTATTGCCTCTGCTATGGCCATGGGGATATAAATGCCAAGCCAATGATAGTAATACTTTTTTTGTAAATTATTTCCTTTTTTCATAGTTTGAATGCTTAACTGTCACTATTTTTTGAAAATGTGTAATCAAGCAGTGATTGATGATGGTGGCTGGTTTTAGGACAAGAAAACTTTGTTGATGTCCATTTTTATAAGTGGCAGAATTATCTGCTAAAGATTATTTTTCTGGAATGGTATGTCACTTGTTTTTATTCTCTTTCTGTGAAGAGATGAACTAATGACAGCTGAGACAAATGCAGAAAATAAGATCACTGCTCTGGAGTTAAGAGAACAGGAGCTACAAACTGTCATTCACCAGCTTTCTGTAGACTTGCAAAATGTAAGTTTGAGCCAAGTGAGATTTGATTCAAAGAGCTCCATGTCTGCAGAAGTTAGAATAGATATCAGTTATGTGGTGTTGAAAATTTAGGTTTCAAAGTAAGTAATTTCTCAAAATGTTTAGGCTCGAGTGGCTGGTTCTGGTTGTGAGAAGAGACTGGAAATGTTACAAGTGGAGCATGAATCTCTGAAAGTGGAGTATGAGCAGCAGAAGCAAAAGGTGAGGTGCTTTCAGATGCATGTGCTGCTTCTGGTGCAACAAGGGTGCACATTTGGGTAATGTACACCTTTGTGTAGTTGGAAGTTTGATGTCCAGAAAGTGTTCCAGGATCAAATTGTCTTTTTAAATAGGACTTTCCTTTCTATTGGCATTTCCAAAAGTCAGACCACAACAGATCAGCTGAAAGCTTCATTACAAAAAAGATGCTGTGATTTCTCATTCTCACAGATGACTTTTGAACTTGCTGAGAGAGATAGACTTACTGAACAGCTGCAGGAAAAGGTGTCTTCCCTGGAGAAAAAGCTAGAAAGAAATCTCTCAGGAGATGAACATGTGCAGGAGCTGCTCAAAGAGGTAATTACACAGTTAAAGGCTGCTTAGAGGTACAGTATTAGTTTGTTTTGGGTTTTTTAGGTCTTACATTGCTTCTCACCCATGGAAGGAAAGCTGCTGATGTCACACAGCCACATTTGTCCTGGCAGTGTGTTTTGGCACACTGTGCTGGGCAGAACATTTGGGTGGCTGCACTGAGCCTGTTTGTGTAGGTCCTGCACAGATGTCTGTGTTGGCCTTTCTGCATTGTCTGTTTGGTCATTGCATCTGACTGCTTAAAAGGAAGAGAGCAGCTTTCTGCCATCCCCACAGGAAGTGGAACAATTTGGGAGTTTTTCTAATTAATCCTCACAAGCACAGTGAATGCTTTTCCTTGTTCTTTGGCAAGGGAGGGGAACTGTTTGCACATAGGTGTGCAAACAGAATGTTGTATGCTGAAACCTCAGCCTCAGAAGTGCTAAACAACAGCTGGAAACAGAAACTTAACTGTGGTTAAACCCTTTTCTCTCATTGCTTCTTGATCTCTTTCTCAGGCACTGATGCTCCTGCTCAGAATCAGCAATGTTTCCCCAGATGGGTCTTGGGGATGTTTGCTTTTCCCTGGTCAGGGTGCCTACAGTCACATCACCCCTGTGTTGCTGTGACAAAAGGACTTGGCTTAGTAAACTCAAGGCAGTTTAAAGTTATCTAGAGATAGTAAAACATTCTGTCCCATTTTAGTTTGACCTTATAAATGAAATAAAAAGGAAAATCTTTATTACTCCCCCAACTTATGTCTTTGTCCATCCTTGCTCGTGTTCTTCACCTCAATGTTATCTTCAGAAAGCTGCTCTTGAGCAGAGGCTGGAGGAGAGCAGGCAGCAGGTACTGACAGACAGGACACAGCACAGCCAGGCTCTGAAGCAGCTGGAAACACAGGTGAGCAGTTTTAATTTCACCACAGATTCCCACTCTTTTCATCCTCTATGCCCTACTCCTCCTCCCCTCACTGCACTCCCTGCCAAAGGTGAGACTGCACATTTAATCACATTTAGTCTTGAAAGGAGAATAACTGATCAGTGTCTCTGGACATCTGCCCACTCCATGGGTGGAGGAGGGCCTGGAGGTGAAGACAGAGGTTTTGTGCAGATCCTCCCTGTAGTAAGAAACAAATAACTCAGGTGCAAGCACTGCTGGGGCAGTGCTGTGGGGAAGGATTTCTAAAACCTGTATGTTTCAAATAGGCAGCCTCTCTATCTCTGTGGCTTCTGGATTTAATGTTTACCTTCCCCTCCTGGGCCACTCTGTATTATGCAAACTTTTTTAATAACATAGATGCCAGTGGATAAGGAATTTAATGAATGGTGTAATTTTAGAATAAAGAACTGGAAGAGAAACTACGGATTGCAACAGAAACATTGAAAAAGAGCAGAGAAGCAGCTGCTGACCAGGATCTGAAGGTCCAGAAGCTGGTGAGTCTCCTGCATGTTTCACTGACCAGTAACAGATCAGTCTTCAGCATCCCCAGAGACAATCACTTCTCTGTTTTGTTATTCAAGTGTTTGTTTTCTTGCTGTTTGTCTCCTGAACTCTGGTCTGTGAGTACATGACACTGCTGCCAGAGGAACAGTGTTCCTCAGTTTGAGAGTGTCTCATGGAATGGTGTCTGATCTTGTCAGAATGATGTCAAAATACCATTCTATTAACGGGGTTTTCTTTATTCTCTTAAGCAAACTGATCTAGAGCATGAAAGAAAACAGCTGCAGCAACAGATTTTAAGTGAAAAACATCAGTATGATGAGAAAGTTACTGGGCTGGAGTCTCAGATTGCTGCTCTTGAAAAAGCTTGGGAATTGGATAAAACAACAACTCAGCACAGGATTGTAAGTACAGGAACTGTCTGGTGGGTTGTGAGAGTCTTTACAGCATGATTTCAACACAGCTTGTAGAGCTTGCTTGTTGTCTGAATGTTCTTATTCAGCACTCCTGGCATTATAATAGAAGATACCATACTTTGAGGCACTAAATATGAGCAAAACATTAGGTTATTGTTCAAACAAAGTATTAGAAAAATTGTGCTGTGTATTTAAACACTCTTTATTTTACAGAGCCAATTGGAAAAGGAAAATGAAAACCTCAAGGGAAGCAAAGAAGAGTATGAGAGTTCATTAAAACAACAAGAGTCTGAACTGAACAGGCTAAAGGTAAGGGCTGGATGGGAACTGGCATTGTCCTGGGACAGAGCTGAGGCTGGGGAGCAGTAAACAGCACAGTGGGTTACATTCAGTGCTTGGAGGCCTGTTCTGTTCAGGTTGCAGGTACTTGGAGCTGTAAATCATCTCTGGTACTCAGCAGAAATGTGTTTGAGAAGCATTACAAAGGGCTGACCCTTTCCTGAACCAGAGTGTTTGGGTCTGCCTAAATCAGGCAGAAATAATACATTCCCATATTGTCAGGGATGTGAAGAGCTTGGAAATCCTGTTAGCAGTGGTGAATACAGAATGGGTCAACATCAGATTCCACTCACAGTGTTCTAACCAAAAAGTTTAAACTAAATTAGTTGGGTGTTGACAGTTTATCCAATTTTGACTGTGATTTTAGATGGTTGAAATTTTTTTCATAGCTATTCCTGGATGCACAATTGGAATAAAGATCTGTTGTAGCAAGGAGCTACTTCTTTGTAATAAAGGCTTCAGGCTGAAAGTTCTTGTTAGCATTGGGTTTGTTTGGGTTCTTACATCAGTTCTGTGTTGCTTTTGCATATGCAGAAAGCAGCAGTCAGTAAAACAAACCTAACTCATTTGGAAATTGTAGTGTGTCAGAACACTTTAATTGTAGTCCTAGTAGATTTGGGGTTCAAGATGAGAGACTGACTTGATTTAGTTGTCTCACATAACCTTTCAATTAATTCTGCTTTGCAGAATGAGATGAGCAGCAGAGAAACTGTCAGTGTGGAAATTGCCAAAGCATTGGAAGAAACAAGGAAACAGAGAGAGGAATTACAAGAGCAGGTTGGTTAATGATGACTGTTTTAAAATCTATTTGAGACATCCCAGCCTTTCAAAGAGCAGACTAGATTTGGATGTATTTATCCTAACATTCAAGACCCTTGGTCAGAATCCTATGCACAGCATGTGAGACAGCAGTGGTTGCCTCAGTAAACCTGAGACTGTTTCAGAGCCCTGTCACCTGTGAGGTGTTACTGTCTCAGTGCACTGGCCACGGGGAGCCTCTGACATCTGGCAGCTTCTTTGAGAGAAACCTGTTTGTTCTGGCTAGTTCCTTCAGTGCCTGTGTCCCATCTGGGTTCCTCCAGAGCAGAGCAGTTGTGAAATTGTACATTTCCTCACAGGGAGGAGCTTGTATCCAGTACCAGCTGTCAGTTCTAGGTAGTCTTATTTTGCTCTTCCTGTATAAAAAATGGTGGATAATGTGAGCTTGTGCTTGCTTCAAGTAAGAACTGTCAGCTGAGGAGGTTTGACTGAGTTAGTCCCATCTTTTGGTTTCTTTATGCTTCTGGGACTGCTGTAGATCTGTGCTTGCTGGGCCAGGTCTGTGTGGAAGGGGTTTAAGGCCATCTCCTGTTTTGCTCAGAGGCTTTTGCAGCTGCCACATGCTGGCTGTGACAATCTGATGGTGGCACAGAAGCCAAGTGGGGTTTAGCTCTTCCAGTAATAACTTCAGTGCTTGTTCCTGAGGGCAGCATTGTGGAGGTGATGCCTGCTGGGCCTCTGAAGGATGTTGGATCTTTCAAAACCTTCTTCCTGTTTTATATCTTTAATGACTTCTGTTCATTGTTTTCCTGCTTTGAAGGTTTCACATCTGAATACCCTAGTAAAGGAGAAAGACCAGCTGATTGGTGAAAAATGTGATCTGCTGCTAAAACAGAAGGAAGAACTGAACCAACTCAGTCAAGGTTAGACCAAATGAGTCTACTGCATCCCAGACAACTTAAGTAGAGTCTCTAGTTCTGGCCTTGCCTGGTAGATTGTAATTTTTCTAGATTCCTCTTTCGTATTTAATCTTTTAGCATTTTCAAAATGCACTAACAATTGGACAGTCTCTCATCTGTCTTTCTGTCTCTCCCCTGGCTTTCTGTCTTCATGACAGACCAAATGGATTAGAATCTCCCATCTGATGTGCAACACTGATACTAAGCAGGTCTCTCCTTTCCCAGACCATGAAGCTGTCTTGCTGCAGGTGCATCAGCTACAGCTGGACATAGAAGCAAGGCAGAGCCAAGCAGTGGAGATAGAGGAAACAGCAAGAAAAGAAATTGATGAGCTGAAGCTGCAGGTACAGGAGTGCCTGTTGGCCAGAGAGCATGAGAAAAATGTGAGTGCAGTTGCAAATCCATTCTCAGACTTCCTGGAAAAAGAGGGAGGTGTGCAGGAGCCCCCCAGGTCTGTCCTGCCTGGACAACCAAAAAGAAGTCTGCCTTTCTCCCTGGGGAATGGTCTTGGGCTGCAAATGTCATTATATCTCTCCATGTTTATTTTTATAGGTTTTAGAACTGGAGGAATCAACGAGGGCCTTGAGCAATGAGCATTTGCCTTCTCCAGAAAACTCCGTGGTGGAACAGAACGGAGAGGTGGCAGCTGCAGATGTTGTTCAACTTCAGAAGGATAACAGAGAGCTGGAACAGCAAATTGCTGAGAAAAACAAGGTGAACAGAAACAGCTGGTAGTCTTTCCCTTTTTAATTAGGAAGCCAAGTAGCTGGTGCTGCCTGTGCTGCAGCCTTAAAAGCCTGTCCCATTTGAATCCAGTATGCTGTGAGTAAATGCTTTTCTCTGGATTGCACAAGTATCTACCAACCATGAATAAAAACTGCAGCAAGAGCTGCATGATCCTGATCTATTTTGGCAGAAGATGCATCCAGTGATACTATTTACAGCTTTCCTGCAGAGCCCTCTGAGTGAATTGGGTTCAGCTCCATGGCGCTGTCACAGGACAGCCCAAGTGTCCTGTCACATGCCTGCTGCTGTGTGCAGCTGGCAAGGCAAGGCAAGGCTTTCAGGTGCTTCTTCACAGCTGTCAGTGCTGGTTAATTATTATTTCATTCAGTACTCGTTTGTCTTGGGTTTTTCCAGATACCTGGGGGTCCTGACAATGAGTACTGTGTTAAACTCTCCTTTGCTGTGCTTACAGATGATAAAGCAACTTCAGCAAAGAATGACAGAACTGAAGAAAACTCTCCAGAAAGAGCTGGTAAGGGTTGTGTGTTTTCAGTCTCTTCAGATGGCACTTACTGGCAGGTTCTTGCACTGTTAGTCCAAAAGCTTGACTGCTAACTCCCATTGCATCCCTCTGCAATGGTTTATCTCTCCAAGAAAAAAATAATCTATTTAAAAGAAAATTAACAGAGGTTTTAAAAATGTTGGTTTTGCTCTGATGTTGAAAATTATTCTGAAGAAAGCCCACATTTGAAAGGCTCAAAGCATGTTAGTGATAGGAGAAAATTACCAGGGGACAGTTTCCACCATGGAGGCAGTTCTGTGCTGGTTTGGGTAACACACACAGATCACTGACATCAACCAGCTCCTGTCCTGGAGTGCAGGGAGAGCTGGAGACACTTCTCTGCTGTGGCCCCATGAAGGATGGGGAGCTGTTGATGCCCAGTGTGTACCCACCTGTGGGTACAACCCTCTTTAGATATCCTGAACCCAGACCCCTCCCAGTGTCAAGCTAACAGCATCTGCAATGTACTTCTCTTTTTCTTCTGTGGATTTTTTATTTTTCTGTAGAAAATAAGGCCTGACAGTGAGGTACCTGAGCTACGTGCAAATTCTGAAGTGCCTAATGCTTCTGTGACTGTCACCAACAACTCTGACTTGAACGACTCCAGGGAGATAAACTTCGAGTACCTTAAACATGTTGTACTAAAGTTCATGTCCTGCAGGGAATCTGAGGTAAAGGTGCCACTTACTTCTCTTACTTCTCTTTCTGCATCTGTCTTTCTCTAGAAATTGCCACCTGTCACCTCCTAAGGACACTTAATGCCAATTCCATAATTTTACAATTAAAAAGTGTTCAGTGGGGGCAATAAAACAAAATTGCTGACAGCAACATGTTTGGAACACAACTCTGTGGTTTCTTTCAGGCATTCCATCTCATTAAAGCTGTGTCTGTGTTACTGAATTTTTCACAAGAGGAAGAAAACATGCTCAAAGAAACTCTGGAGTACAAGGTAAGGGTTCTGTACCATACGTGGCCTCTAATGAGACAATGAAAATTCCTAGATGCTAGGAGATTAGGAAAAGTGTCTTTTTCCCAAATGTTAGCTACAGTAATAAATGTAACTTATTATTAAAATGTTAGCTGGGCTGCATGCATGCCAGGAATTGTCCCTTTCAGTGAGGGAAATAGCAGCTTTCTGGTGCTCAGAGGAGTTGGGAGCACAGCTTTGCCCAGTGGACTTGATCTGTAGGGAGAAGCTGGGAGCTCCTTCCCCAGGGTCAGTGTTTAACAGCAGGAGCCTAGTTCTGGGTTTGTCCTTTTCACATTGGGCTCAGACACCAAGATCTGTGTCTCCTTTCCATGGGCTGAGGTCTGCATGGCCCTGGCTGTGTGGTGGTTAGGGAATGTTCAACAGTGAGTGCTGCCTCAGCTCCAGGTCCTGCATCATCCCTGCCCACCCAGGGAGCTGGGATGTTCAGTCTGCAGATGAAGAGATTTCCTCACCCTCTGGTTCAGGGAACACTAATGCTGTATTGACTAAAGGCACTGTGTTTAAATGACTGTAGAGTTCTAATTTGAAATTATTTTAAAGGAATACATGTAAGTATGATCTTCAGTAATTTTCACCTGTGGGAAGTGAGTGATGTTCCTTCCAGATGTGATTGTGTGAAGCTGCCTCCCCTTCTTCAGTCTGGAGTCTGGAGCATTGTGATTATTTTATAAATAGCTCTTTCCATCAAAGGATGAGAACATGGCTGTGTCCCATGTTATTTCTTTCCACACCTTAGAAGTGTGACCCCTGTGTGACGTGTGCTGTGCTGTTGTGTCCTAGATGTCCTGGTTTGGGTCAAAGCCATCCCCCAAAGGCAGCATCCGCCCGTCCATCTCGAGCCCAAGGACTCTGTGGCCTTAAGGGAACCTGAAGGTGGCAGGCAGTATCCAGGCACTTCTTTCTGTGAAAAGAATGCTGAACACACTGCTCCAGGTGTGTCTTAATCACTGTCATTGCAGTATTTTGTACAAGAACTTCTGGCTCTGTTTACAAAACTAATGCTGTGCAAGGAGACCTTTTCACTACAGCTGGAACAGCTCTGGGCTGGAGTTGGGGACCCCTCGGTGTCTGTGATGGGAGCAGCTCCTTGTGCCCAGCACTCCTGGGTTCCTGGCACCACAGGGTTCTGAGCACTTCACTGGCAGCAGGGCTGCCAGTGCAGGCTCTTGGGATGGTGATTCCAGCTGCTGTTGCAGGTGCTGCAGTCCAGTGACTGGGCACAGGAAAGCTGCTTGTCTGGCTGTGGGAAGCCAGCAATGGAACATGTGTTGGCAGAACAGTGTTGAGAGTGGAATGGTTTGCAAAGCCTTTCACAGGACAGGAGCGGGAGCTTTAACCAAAAAAGAACTCTGCCTTGCCTTCTAATACTGACATTAACTAATGGTTGGCATTTTTTCATATCACTGTGTAATTTAAGGTGCATTTATCCTGGCCTGCAGCCATCAAGGCTGCATGTTGATGATTATTTAATTTGAGAGCACAACTTTAGAGTTGTCTGATTTTACTTTTCTTAAAGAAAAATAATATTTAAAATGGTCTTAATTATAGTACCTAATCCTCAGTCGCCTTTACAACTAATCCATTAGCCTGTTCCAGGGGTTGTTAGCAGTGGGAAAAGGGGTAGGAAACCATTTTAAATTTTTAAAGCTGAGTTCCAGGTATTGTAAATCCACACTGAAAAATACTTTTTATTTAAAAAAATAAAAATCTAGTTACAAAGGGTGAAGAATGCTGGTACTAAACATTTTGATTAATTTTTTCATTTTTTTCTTCCAAGTGTGCTAGCAACAAATCCTTATAACCAGGATCTGCCTCTTTGGTTGTGGTTTTCTGTACTTCAAATACTGATGCTTAAAAACTGCTATGAATATGTTAAGTCCTGACTATTACAGTAAAAGAAATGCTGCTCATCAGGGGTTTGAGGGCAAAATTCAACTCTTAGTGAACATGTTGTGGTTCCAGCAGCTTGTTTTCCTAATCAGGACAGGGGACCAAGGTGGCACTTCCTCCCTGGAAGCACAATTTTGCCCAGAGTTATTAACACTACTGCAAAATCTGGATTCACACGGGAAGCAGCACTAAGTCTGATTCCTGAAAACTGAGACCTATTTCCAAAAATCTACACATGTATGGAATTCAGTGAGCATGCTGCAGTTCTGGGAAATCTCTTACAAGTTGATGCTTCTGTTAAATACATTCAGGATAATTCAAGCTTTCTCCAGTGGAGCTCCAGCAGGAGGTGAATGTGCAGATGCAGAGGATCCAGAGCCTGCTGCTCTCCCAGACAGCCCCACCCCTGACACAGGTACTGCCAGGAGCTGTTACTGGGCACAGGTGCTGCTCCTCACTTAGAGCCAGGTTGGATTTGTCTGAAGTTAAGAAAACCAACAGAATTTTTTGGTATGCTAAAGCTTTAGTGTATTTTTTTGTCCAAACAGTCTTCAGGAACCAGATCCATGGCACTTCCAGACAGGACAGAGCATGGGAGGGTTCAGCCCTGCTCTGCTGTGAAAACAGACAATCAAAAAGTACATTTATTTCAATTGTTTCTCTTCTGAGATACAGCGGGGTGGAATAGCCCTGGGAGGATTTTATCCTCTGAAATCTTTTCCTTTGTAATGTCCCTTTGCCCTGCCCTGTTTCTGTGGGACCAGGGATCAGGACTCCCTCACTTCCCCTGCTCCCTGCTGAATGACTGTTGGGTTTATGCTGATCCTGGCTTCAAAGGTTACTGCTGAACACTAAGGAGAGCAGGACAGGCAGCCTGGAACAGAGTGACAAAGTAAAATCTTCTGTTACATATTCACTAACAACTTCGGTTTCAGATCCCAAAGCTCATAAAGGATCAACTTACCATAAACTACTTCTTAAGTGTTGAGTTTTCGTTAGGTATCAGAGCAAGACTGGTGTGTATACATGTATTAAAAAGCTAATGCACTTTCCCTTGTCTCAGAACAGTGGTTATACATAATCCTTTCTATCACCATTGGACTTCTTTCCTTCTATGCTGTAAATATGGATTGTATGATGAAACACTATGAAATTTGTGGTGCAATACATTTTGGATCAAACCCCTAATCTTGATTTCTTTGTTTTTATAGTTCTGGTTATCTCCCTTAGGATGCTATAGCTATTTAAAATTGACCTTTAAACCATGACCCACACCCCACCTTTGCCCAGAGTGAGGACAGGTGTGCCAGCTGTGCCACCAAGGCCTCCCACAGGGAGGTGTGCCACAATGAGTTGTGCCACTGTGCTTCCAAAATCACCTCCCACCAGACCAGCTGCTGCTGCACTTTGAGCAGCTGCTGGAAGAGAGGACTGGGTGGAGCTGGGGCTCCCCAGGCAGCTGCTCCTTGGTGCCAAAGGGCAGGGAGCCCTGCCAGACGGACGAGGGGACAGCCATGGATCCAGGAGTGTGTCCTGCCTGGGCAGAGGACACACTAATACTTACATCACAAGTCCTGAAGTATCTGCTTGACTTTCCAGCGTGGACAAGAATATAAAAATCCAACTCAGGGTCCTTACTACGTGTTCTATTCACTGCATCTTTTAAGTCTTGATTGGGACTGCTGAGCTTGGTCTCACTCCCTACATCCAGGACAGAGCTGGATTTGAGGACAAATTCTCTAAGTTGCTGGAGTTAGGAGCAGTCCTAAAAGGTGGACACTGGGTTGGACTGGGTTATTGCAGGCCTGCTTTGGAGTAAGTGTCAGACTTACAGTTTAGCTGAAAATAAATTTAACTCACGTGATCTAAGAACTTTATTGATGCAGCAGGCACTTCACTTTACATGAACCCAAGGCCAGAGTCCAAGAGTCCTTCACCCCCACGTTCCCAGCCACCGTTCAGAGAGCCCTTCTCCCACCCTCAGCTGCAGGACCTCAGCCTGGACACAGCTACCTTGGGACTAAGCAGGACACACGGGAGCTTGTATCACCACCCCTGGCTAAAGCAGCATCTGAAATACCTGCCCACTTCCAGGACAGGAGGCAGGAGTGTGCCTTCTCTCTGCCTGTTAGAGAAGGGAGCAGGAGAATGTCTTGGCTCCTAGATGTGATAGTCGGAATATGCAGGAATACCTTTACTCTTCCCCCACCTTTAAGGTTAAAAGCATTCCAAGAGGAGGTTACTGTAGGATTTCAGTAGATTGCAATCTCTAATAAAGATGGACCAGTGTAATTTCAGCTCATTCCTTCTTCTGAGTCCAAACCTGACCGTCACCTCTGTCCAAGTTAAGTCTTTACACAGTCTTTCTTGCTGTGAGAACTCTTATTATGGAGCCCAGGCCTCCTACTGCCAGTGCCTGTGGGAAAGGAGAGAGGTTACAGAGTCACCACACCCCACACAGAGCAAACACTGAAGAGTTCAGCCACAGAAGGGACTATGGCTCTTCTCCAAAGCTAGAAACTGTCCTTCTCCACAATCTAACCAGCTTCTGGATCTCGAGGGCTCCATTGTTGCAAGTCACTGACAGAGAATGTCTCACCTCCCTTATCCCTGAGGAGAGGAGGAGGGGCTCGCTTCAGTTTCATTTGTGTCCCTCAATGTGAACAGTGTTTCCTTCTGAAGTCTACAAGATGGAGGTGATTATAAAAACAATATTTAAGCTGACTGCTGGAAGTGGGGCATTTACTTTGCAGCCACAATCCAAGGGTATCAGAGCAGAGCGAGACTGGGGAGCATGGCTGGACAAAGGCACAGCACCCACCTGGAGCAGGACTGGCAGGTAAATGCTCCTGAGCTACCAGACCTGCCACAGGCCTTTCCAGAGGACAGACTGGTACTACCACTGAGCTGACTCTGCTCTGAGCAAGCCACACATCCTACCAGAACTGCCACAAAGCAGAACACCAGGCTCTAAACCCTGCCTACTCAGACCTGCCTTACTCCTTTCACAACAGACAGGACGAGATGCCTTTCATGTCCCTGCATGCTCTGAGTACCAGTCAGGGTGGTGGAGTGTCACCTCCCACGCTGGGAGCACCACCCACACTTACCTGAAAGCACCTCAGTGGAAACAACAGGAAAAAAAGAAAAAAAATAACAAGCAGAAACATGTTCTTTTGCTGTCCCAAGAAACTCCCTCCTCCTTGTCAAGCCTTGGCAAAGCTGGTAACAGCAGCAATAGCTGGAGTCATGGTACACCAGCTTTACGTACAGCAGGAAAAGCTCTGCACCTTGGGAAAAGGACACCAGCATTCGCAGCAGCTGCCCTGCACAGGGAGCTGCAGCATTCCCAGGGATCAGTTTTCCTAGGAGCACTGACAGCCAGGGCTTCAGCTGAAACCCCTGCAAGTGGGGCAAGAGTTCACCTGGATTCCTGCCCGGGGGCAGGGGCACCCAGCAGCTGCTTCAGGGATGTGCCTCTCCCCAGAATGTGCCTCAGCCATACAGACAGGGAAGGAGGCTTCACAGTCAGCTGCTGAACACATCCCACACTCCCTGTTTCACAGCTGACATTCCACAGAAACCCAGGAGGCCCCTGCTGGTCCCCAATGGAATCTCTGGAGACCTCAGAATCCTCTCCTGGGCCAACCAAACAGGTTTGCTAAAGCCTGTGACTCAGCTGATGCAAAGTGCCAGCCTGAGCCCCCTGGCTGGGCCCCAGAGGAAGCTGCAGCTGCCCTGTCCCTTCTGGGACATCTCCTGCTGGGTGCCAAGGGCAGCACGAGGCTTTCCCCCGCAGGGAGAACTCCCTGCCCTAAGTCTCCTCTCCCCATGGCAGAGGGTAAGGTTTGAAATATAGGCAAAGGCTTTGTGAATGCAGGCTCAAAGAGACCAAAGATGAAAGGAAACATTGAGCTCCTCAGGGATGAGGTCCTGCCACCACCAGCTTCTCTTCAGGAGCTCTCCTGAAACCACTGGCCAGGACCCTGCGAGTGTGGCTGAGCCAAGAGTGTCCCCAGCACGTACCTTTTCATGCCACTGAAGTAATATTGCACTGCTGTTTTCTGTTGGCTTTTCAAATCCTTTATAAATGTACTTCATTAACAAATCAACACCATTTCTGTCTAAGGAATTCACTGCTTGTTCTATTTCACTGCTTTTAAAAGACGTGAGGACTTTAAGCATCGTTCCCTGGGCCTGCTCCTGGGAAGAGAAGGCAGAGAGAGACACGTGAGAACGAGAACAGCTGGGAACGATCCCAAGACTCGTGTTTGGCAGGAGATGGCCGCGCTCCAGGCTGGGTTATTTCTGTAGGCGAGGTGAGCAGAGCCGGGGTTAGAGGAGGAAGGGCAAACACAGGGGGATCCCCGCGCCAGCCCAGGCTCCCCGACCGCAGCGGCGCCGCTCGGATCGGCGCGGTGCCGCTGTCCCCGGCAGCCGCGCAGCCCTGCCCGGCCTTACCTTCATCGCCTGGCTCCTGCTGCTGCCCGGGGAGCTGCGGATGGCGGTGTGGAAGGCCCGCAGCGCCTCGCCTGTGCGGCGGCGGTCAAGGACTCAAACCGGGACCCGCGTGCGCGGCTCACGGGCGGCTCCGGCCCGAGCGGCGATCGCGGCCGCTGCCCGGGACTCCCCGGCCCCCCCGGCCCAAAGGATATTGCCTGAGCAGCGCTTCCACCTCGGGGCTGGCATCGGGCTCGGCCGCCGCCGCCTCCTCGGGCTCCTCCACGAAGCGGTTCTCGTCGTACTGGTCGATGTCGAGGCGGCGGAAGCGGGACGAGAGCGTGCTCCGCGCCATCCCCGCCGCCCCGGCCCGCGCCAGCCGGAAACGGCGCCGGCCCCGGCGGAACCGGAACCCGCGCGGCCCCCGCGCCCCGCCCCGGCCCGCGCCGGGGGCGCGCACACACGGCCACTAAAAACACAACAGAGCCTGGAAAAAATCCGAACAATGACTTTAATGTACAAATCCCGTCGCTGCAGCAGGTTCGCGGGTTTAATCGGGATCCCGAGGAAAACGGAACAAACCGGGAATGGAGAACAGCCCTTCGACCGCTTTATTGGGATCCACGGAACACTCGGAAAAGGCTGGCTCGGTCCTGCGCCGTGAACGCAGCACGGGCAGCCCCGGCCCCGCCGCGCACCGGGCACTGACTTTGCTGCTGAAATTTCTTAAAACTTAACAAAAACAAAAAGCTGAACAAGAGACCGGCCCGAGCGGCTCCCGGAGCGTGGTGGTTAAAGGAATCGGTTCATCTAACCCAGGACTAGGCGAGGACTACATGCAGTAGTACAAATCTCAAGGACATATTACAAATACTCTGAAATTAATCTAGGGGCGGGGGAAAAAAACTTGCTACAGACACCATAATACACAATAAATTTAGATAATTTAAAAATAAAAAAGGCAAGAGGCAGCATTTCAGCAGCAAAGTGCTCAATAAAAAGTATATTGTAAAGGGGCAGGACAGGGAGAGGTGACAGCAGGCGGGCGGGGCCTCAGAGGAAGTACGGCGTGGTTGTCCGGGGAGGAATGACACGCTCTGAGTCTGGAACTGCGCGGAATAACTTTGGTTCTCGTGTATTTACATCTTTAAAGACCATGATGGACGCGATGTTCCCGCAGCGGTAGCAATAGTTGGGAGCTGACCATACCGTTACCAACTTCTCATCAAACATGAATTTGTATCCTTCATGGACGAGCTGGTGTGCTCTGCAGATCAGCTTCAGGTTGTTGATATGAACAAACTGCAAGGGAATGGGGAAGGTCAGCGAGGCCGCTGCCCGCAGCACGTGCTGCTCCTGGCCTGGCCCCGCACAGCAGGACAGAGAACACAACAGGGGCTGGGGAGCCCAGCCCTGAGACACCCTGGGACATACAGGTGCCAACACCCGAGTACTGGGAGCAGCTGACATCCAGGCAGCAGGGCTGTGCTGTCCCCAGGCTCAACCCTTCCTGAACGTGCCGTGCCAGGGCCACACGACAACGCAGGCTGAGCGTGGCCAGGTCAGAGCCTGGCAAGGCCACTGGGTAGAGCCCTGAGGAGTCTGCTCAGTGCAGACACAACAAAATTAACTCAATAATTGCTTTAAAAAGGGTATTTTCTCCTAGATCCTTAGGAAACCATTCCACACAGAGCCCAGGGACACTAGTGAGTCCCACCACGTCACACTTTTCAAAAGCAAAATGGGTATTAGTACATCTGGCAGTTACATTTGTGCTTTTAGGTTCAAGTGGCTCATTTTTTCCAGCTGGCACAAATCAAGCTTCCCCACCACCACGAGTTACTGGCAGAGATGTGACAGGGCAATTCAGTGTCCTGCAGTGCCCTCGCTCCACTCAAACCCCACACTGAGCTGAGCCCCTCAGCTCCCCACCCCACACCTGGGCTGTGTGGCCCTGAGCAGTGAGTTACCTCGTTGGTGACCTTGGCCCCGAAGAGCCAGCCTGCCCCGCGGGGGCTGATGGCCCACGTGTCCACGTCCTCAGGGTCTGACCACACCAGGTCGCAGAAGGCGCCTTTGTGAGGGATCTCCTGGTTGCGCTCGATGGTCCGGATCTGGTCCAGGGTCTTGATGTCTGGGGAGAGGCCTCCGTGCACACACAGGATCTGCTCGTCTATTAGCTGCAGGGGGATGACACGAGCACAGAGCCCTCAGCACCGCTGCCAGGGGAGCCTCGGCTCACAGCTCCCAGCTCCCATCTGGACAATCTGCTGGCGTGGTGTTTCACTTACAGCCGCTATGGTGAGCATGTCGAAGACTTTGGTGCAGTATCTCCAGGCGTTGGCGTTCCCGTATTTGGTTTGGCACTCGTCTGTTGGAGAGAAAGGTTTTATTCCTCATGGATCAGGGGAAACAGGCAGAGCAAACACAGACAGCAGAACCTGCACAGCCATGTGTGTAACGAGTCCTGCCAGGAGCCCTGTGCTTGGTCCTGCTGCTGGCCAGGAGCAGCACCAGCAGCAGGAGGGACCCAGCACCTCCTGCTCTGCCTGTGCCTGAACGTGGCACCACGACATAAGCAGAAACCCCACATGCCAGAGGAAAAGAGCAGCAAGATCTACCTTAAACACATTCCCTTTCAGAAACACAATGACCACGTTACAAGCACAGCCCTGGAGCCCGTGTCCCCCCCAGTCCCCGGGCACTGTGGCCTTGCCAGCGTGTTTCCTGAGGCAGAGGAGCTGCAGCCACAGGCAGCACTCACCGTAGAACCCGTACACCTGGGTGATCTGCCTGCTCTCGTGGTTGCCCCGCAGCAGCGTGATACGGTCAGGCCACTTGGCTTTTAATGCAAGGAGGTACGTGAACGTCTCCAGGCTGTAATACCCTCGGTCAACAAAGTCCCCCTGAAGGCAGAGACAGCCGCAGATGGAGAAAGTGCACAGTGACACATCCGCTCCCAACTCCTCACTGCCGCAAAGGAACCCAGCACTGGAGGGCACCGGGACCTGCCGGGACCCGCGGCGGCTCCGGGCACTCCGAGCGGCAGGTGTGGGCTGGGCACTCCCCTCTCCGCTGTCCTGACGTGACCCCGGGACACCCGGGCAGGGCAGGACGCTCTGCCTCACGCCGCGGGTCCCCGGCAATACAGCCGGCGGCCAGGAGCCAACAGCGGCCCCGGCGCCGGGCGGGGCCCGGGACTCGGGAGCCCCTCGGGATTTCAGCCCCGGCCCCTGTCAAACCCAGTGGGGCCGGGCCGCGCCCGACGCACCTACCATGAAGATGTAGTTGGTGTCGGGGACCTGCCCGCCGGTCCGGAACAGCTCGCACAGGTCATAGAACTGCGGGAGGAGAGAGGCGTGAGGGGGCACCGGGCATCGGCACCGACTCCGGCCCGGGGCTGCACCGGGAGTGGCCCGGCCAGGCCTTACCTGCCCGTGGATGTCCCCGCAGACGGTGACGGGCGTAGAGACGGGCTGGACGTTGGACTCCTCCAGCAGCAGGTCACAGACATAGTCACAGAGGCGCTGCGGGACGGAGCGGGGCAGGGTCGGGGTCAGCGCCGGCCCGCCCGGCACCGCCCGCTCCGGCCCGCCCGGCAGCGCCCACCCCGGCCCCGGCCGGTCCCGGCCCCGCCGCCGCGACCGCACCTTGAGGTCGTTCTCGGGCAGGTACTTGCAGAGCCGCGCGATCTCCACGTACTTGTCCAGGTCCAGCGGCGCCATCTTGGCACGGGCTTGGGCAGAAGCGGCCCCCCCCCCCCGCCACTTCCGGGCGGCGGAGCGCGCCGCCGGCGCGGGCGGAAGCGCAGGGCACTTCCGGCGGCACTTCCGGCCGGCCCGGCCCGGCAGCGGCCCCGCCGCCATGGCGCCGCGGGCGCTGCCGCTGCTGCAGCCGGGGCGGCGGCCGCGCCCGGGGCAGTGGTGAGCGCGGCGGGGGCACCGGCGGGCACGGCGCTGAGCGGTGCGGGGGTGATGGGGGGATAGCGATGAGCGGGGCGGGGGGGACCGGCGGGAGCCCGGGCCGGCCCAGCCCGCGCTGAGCGCCGCCCTCGCCCCGCAGGTACCGGCTGAGCCCGCGCGGGGAGCGGCCCCGCGGCCGCGTGGGACTCGGCTGCCTCCTCCTGCCCGGCCGCGTCCTGCTGCTGGGTGGTGCCGACCCCGCCGGGGCCTTCGCGGACGCGCATTTCGTGGAGCTGGGTGAGGGTCGGACCGGGGCGGGGCTGGGACCGGGACCGGGACCGGGTCCGATCGCCTGTACCCGTCCACAGCCCCGCTGCGCTGGGTCCCTGCCGGCTGGCGCGGACTGAGGCCGCGCTACGAGCACGCCACATTGCTGCCGGCCGGCGGCCCCCCGCGCCTCTGGGTGTTCGGCGGAGCCCACCCCGCCGGGAACCGCGGCTGCGTTCAGGTGCTGGACCCCGGTGAGTGCCCCAGGGCCGGGCCGCGGTTCGGGCTGCAGGACGGGCCTGGGCTCCATCCCCGTGTTGGTTGTTCGATTAATCAAATGTTTTAACTAGAAATAGGAACGTGGGAGAGCCCTGCCGTGAGGGGGGAGCAGCCGCAGCCTCGGACATTCCACACGTCCTCGGCGGCCATCGGGGCCCGGCTGTTCGTGTTCGGGGGTGGAGACAAGGGAGCGGAGCCGGTTAAAGACCAGCGGCTGCACGTGTTCGACACAGGTACCTCCAGCTGCGGGACGGAGCGCTGCCCTTGGGGTGTAGCCAGAGGGCTGGAATTGCTGAGCTCTGTTTGGATATGAGTCCCAGGGAGTGGGTGGCTGTTCCTCTCTTGACAAGCTCTTGTGTTCGTGTGCTCACTGGAAATTCAGACCCCGTGGCTTAGATGGGAAGCCTCGGCAGGGCTCTGGGAATGCTGGTCTGTAGAATTTTCAGGGTTTTCTTCCTAATGCCCGTGTGCTCCCATTTTTAGCCACTCTGGCCTGGTCCCAGCCAGAGACTCATGGTGATCCGCCTTCCCCTCGGCACGGACACGCCGTGGTTGCAGTTGGGACCAAACTCTTCATCCATGGAGGTTTAGCTGGAGATGTTTTTTACAATGACCTGTTCTGCATCGACACAAGTAAGTGGATGGAGGCACTGCAGGGCAGTACCTGTGAGCTGTGCTTTGATTTGGGGGACATTTTTTTCTCTAATACTAATTCTTAAGTGCCTAAAGTATTACCTTCTTTGTTTAAATCAACAAAATGTGTGGGGTTTGTGTAATGCATAACCCTGGACATGTTGTTTCCTGCACCAGATGACATGAGATGGGAGAAGATCCCAGCCACTGGGGACATCCCTGGAGGACGGGCATCCCACTCCTCGGCAGCATTCCAGGACCACTTGTACATTTTTGGTGGAATAGGTCCAGATGGGACACTGGATACTACATACAAGTATCACACAGGTAGGGAGGCTGCTCTCAGGGGTGCCAGGGAAGATGCCAGGTAGCTGGGGAACATATTACCTGCTCAACCCCTGGGCTTCCCCCTGGAGTCAGACCACTGCAGGACTGAATGCTCAAAACTTTGACTTCATGGTGTCACTGCCTGGTGTGTGATGCTTAAAGCTGTGACTGTATCTTTGCACTGCAGGAAGGCAGCACTGGACACTCCTGCAGTTTGAGTCTCCCCTGCCCAGCGGGAGGCTGGACCATGCCATGTGTGTCATTCCCTGGCAGGCTGGGGCACACGGGGACACAGGGGACCCCCCAGCTGGGACAGAGCCCCCTGTGTCAGCAGGTGCCAGAGCTGAGCCCCTCCAGCAAGGCCTGGGAGAGGGCTGTGCTGAAGACTCCTTTGTCCATCTGCTCTTTGTGTTTGGGGGCATGGACACACAGGGGCAGATACACAGGGACTGCCTGGTCACCCTCATCCAGTAGAGTCCCCACAGCAGCAGCCTCGTGCCCTGGGGCTAATTGTGCCCCTTTAACATGTCCTTACCCTGGGGCAACTGGCACGGTGCTGGCACCCCTGAGGGACAGGGGCTCTGCCTGAACATGGTCCTGCTGCAGCCCCAGCCCAGGGAACGTGGCAGGAGCCAAGGTGTTTAAAGGCACTGCTGGAGCTGGCACCAGACAAGGTCATTCTGGACTAATCCCATGGATTGGAAAAGGATCAGTTAAATAAAGAGACCAAATTTCAATTAGGCTTCTTTTTTTCTAAGAACCTTTATTAGGTGTAAACTACTTTTCACTGTTCAGAAAACTGGTCTGTTTCATATGACACTTTATTAAAAGCTCTGTTTTAATACTGCAGGAAAACATAATTAGGCAAAGCTCCTCCCTCACTGTTGGGCACAACCACACTACTGCAGGCAACGGGTTCTGGTGAATAACCTCCCTCTTCCAGCTCAATAAAAGCTGCCCCTTCCTTATCAGGATCTGTTGTAAAACTGCAGTGAGGTCCAAGTCCACCCTCTCCCTTCAGAAACTGAACCCCAGTTCACCCCAAGGCAGGAGGCCCAGCTCCTGCTTTCAAACCTCCCACTCTCCATGAGCCCATCAAAGGTGACCTTGAAGGGGTGAGCTGCACTCCATCCTTCTTCAGGGTTAACCCAAGTCCTGGCTGGAGCTGGGTAATGGAGATCACAGAACCAGAAGAGTCCAGTGTAAATATCAAATTTATTGTGGTCACTCCAGGTAGAAAAGCTCTACACCAAGTTCACATGACCAAGTTGTTAAATAGAATGTTCCACTGCCAATACTTCTAGACCCACATTTACACTCCCACCCCACTCCCCTCCCCAGACATCGAGCAACTGCTAACGAAAAGCAGGATACAGCCACGTCGGGCTAGCGGTTCCAGCTCCACTCATGAGTGAAGATTCAAAGTTACATTCCAAATTAAGAGTTCAATATTTTAAACAAGTGTTCCTGAGTCCAATATATACACACACCACATTCGGGGACACCGGTATCTACAACTCGTCCTTCTCTGCTGCCTCCTCCTCGCCGGGCGGGGGGCCGGCGCTGCCGTACAGCTTGCTCACGATGGGCTGAACCACCTCCTCCAGCTCCTTCTTTTGTGCTTTGAAATCTTCTATGTCCCCATCCTGATGGCTTTCCAGCCACTCGATCTTTTCCTCCACTGCTTTCTCTATTGTTTCCTTGTCCTCAGAGGACAGCTTCCCTCCCAGCTTCTCCTTGTCCCCAATCTGATTCTTGAGGGAATAGGCGTAGCTTTCCAGCTCATTCCGGGCATCGATGCGTTCCTTCAGCTTCTTGTCTTCCTCGGCAAACTTCTCAGCATCGTTGACCATCCTCTCGATCTCCTCTGGCGTCAGCCGGTTCTGGTCGTTGGTGATGGTGATCTTGTTCTTGTTGCCGGTGCCCTTGTCCTCAGCTGTGACACGGAGGATCCCGTTCACGTCTATTTCAAAGGTGACCTCGATCTGGGGCACACCACGAGGGGCAGGAGGGATTCCAGTCAGATCAAAGGTGCCCAGGAGATGGTTGTCCTTGGTCAGGGGACGCTCACCTGCAAGAAAATGAGACAGGGTTACTTTCTTTCCCAGCTGTGGCCTGTACTTTGTGAAACCATGAGTGACACAGATCCATGAACAAAGTACCTACAACCTTTGACAATCAGGAACAAGAATGAAAACCCTACAGCAGACAGACTCCAGCTGTCACATGGGCCACCACAGCTGACACTCACCTTCATAGACCTTGATGGTCACAGTTGGCTGGTTGTCAGAAGCTGTGGAGAAGATCTGAGACTTCTTTGTGGGAACAACGGTGTTCCTTGGGATCAGCTTGGTCATGACACCTCCAACAGTCTCAATGCCAAGAGTCAGAGGACAGACATCGAGCAACACCAAGTCACCTGGAACAGATCAAAAGCAGGACTGTGACACAACTTCAACACAAAACACAACACTGCAGACAGGATCCTGAGGCCTCAGGGGCACAGAATTCCACGGACTGGAAAAGATCCAAGTTTGTCTGCAGTTGCTTGTCAATGCCCAACATCCACTGCTGAGTCAACTCTCAGGTGGCAGTGGAGGTGCCATTACCTGTATCCTGGTCCCCAGAGAGCACCCCGGCCTGCACAGCCGCGCCGTAGGCCACAGCCTCGTCTGGGTTAATGCCCCGAGAAGGCTCCTTCCCATTGAAGAACTCTTTAACGAGCTGCTGGATTTTGGGGATGCGAGTCGATCCACCAACCAGGACAATCTCATCGATATCAGACTTCTTCAGGTCAGAATCTTCCAGAACTTTCTGAACAGGCTTCATGGTGGAACGGAACAGGTCCTGCAAATACAAAACCCCACAGACTGTGAGACTATTCCTAGCATGCCCCACTGTGCAGCCCCAGAGGTACAAAATGCAACCACTACAGAGCAGAGATGCCAAACTGTCTCAGGCCCAGCTCCCTGGCAGGCAACAGCTGCCTGCTTACAGAGTTATTTATACTCCAAAGTGCAATGTCCCAGCATGAGATGCTGCACATTCCCCAGTCCCAATCCAGAGCTGAGGCTGTGTAACTCTACCTTTCTAAACTTACCATGTTCAGCTCCTCAAACTTGGCTCGAGTGAGTGTCTCCGAAAAATCTTCTCCTTCAAAGAAGGACTCTATTTCAATCCTGGCCTGGTGCTGAGATGACAAAGCTCTCTTGGCCTTCTCCACCTCCCGCCTCAGCTTCTGCACAGCTCTGTTATCCTTCCTAACATCTTTGCCAGTTTTCTTCTTGTAGAGCTTGATGAAGTGCTCCATAACACGCTGGTCAAAGTCTTCTCCACCCAGATGAGTGTCTCCATTAGTAGCCACGACTTCAAAGACTCCGTTGTCAATTGTGAGGAGGGACACATCAAAAGTTCCACCGCCCAGGTCGAATACAAGGATGTTCTTCTCTCCCTCTCTCTTGTCCAGTCCATAAGCAATGGCAGCAGCTGTTCTGTACAGGGAACAGGCTGTCAGGGCTGGGGGTGCCAGCCCACAGCTCCCCTGGGGCAGGACAGGGTGGGCTACTCACGGCTCGTTGATGATCCGCATCACATTGAGCCCCGCGATGGTGCCCGCGTCCTTGGTGGCCTGGCGCTGGGCATCGTTGAAGTAGGCTGGCACCGTGACAACAGCGTGGGTCACCTGAGCGGGGAGGGACAGCTTTGTTACAGTCTGTAAGCAGTACCAGCCACTCTGAGCAGTGCTGGAACAATCAGCCCAGCTTTAGAGATGAAGAGCCAGCAGCAGCTTAGCCCATCGGACAGGGCTGCTGCAGGGGCCTGCAGCACTGACTGTGGTTTGGGATGGCAAGGTCAGTCCTGGCTCAGCCTACCCTTCTCCCATTTCCTAAAGCTGATAATCCAAGTCGTTACCAGTGTTTCCTGTGCACTTACTTTCTTCCCCAAGTAAGCCTCTGCTGTTTCCTTCATCTTCGTCAGGACCATTGCAGAAATTTCTTCAGGAGCAAATGTTTTTGTCTGTCCACCTCCAACATCAACCTGAATATGGGGCTTGGCTTTCTTCTCAACCACCTGAGAACAAAGGATACTGTCCATTCAACTATTCCAACTTGTTCCCATGGTTCTTTCTAAACATCAAGCCAAACCTCTATAACAGGCATAACCTGAGTGCAGCTAACACCACAAACTGTTGTTTACACACCAATCCTCCCATGGGGCCCTGTGAGCAGATGCCTCTTCTGACCAGAGCTGCAGGTCCTCCCCCCCCAGCCCCCCCCACCTCTGCACTCAGGGCCCACCTTGAAGGGCAGGTACTTGATGTCCTGCTGCACGGAGGGATCGTTCCAGGTACGGCCGATGAGCCGCTTGGCATCGAATACGGTGTTCTCCGGGTTGGACGTCAGCTGGTTCTTGGCAGCATCCCCGATCAGGCGCTCCCCCTCGGGGGTGAAGGCCACATAGGACGGTGTGATGCGGTTCCCCTGGTCATTGGCGATGATTTCCACGCGCCCGTTCTTGAAGACGCCCACGCTGGGGTTGGGGGGGAGCGGAACGGTCAGGCGGGGCCGCGGCCTGCACACATCCCCATTCCTCCCCCCCGCCTCCCCTTCTGCTCCTCCCCGCACCCTCTCGGGCCCGCAGGCCCTGCCCGCCCAGACGGGCCCAGGCACTGCCCACCACCGTGCCCGGCCGGCCCCCCGTGCCCGTCCCCACGCACCAGGAGTAGGTGGTACCCAGGTCGATGCCCACCACCGTGCCCACGTCCTCCTTCTTCTCCTCGTCGTCCGCCCAGACGGCGCCCAGCGCCAGCAGCGTCAGCAGCAGAAGCCTCATCCCGACCGCTCACCTGCGCCCACCTACCGAGAGGCCACCGGTTACACAACGGAGGCGCCACGTGCGTGGCCGCCCCCCTCACCCCTCCCCGCGCCGCAACCACCCAGCCCCCGCCGTGCGGAATCGGCCCCGGTCCCCACCCCATCTTTCTGTGCCCTCAACCGCCATCCCCCCCCCCCCCTTCACCGGCCCAGCCCCGTACGGCCCTTATCGCGCCCGGCCCTCACCGTGCAGAAACGCCGCGCCCCGATCGCCGCTGAGCCGCCAGGCCGCGCCGCCCGCCCTTTTATACCTTCCGTTACCCCTTCGTGGAGCCTTTCCATTGGCTGCCGCGCCCTCGCTGGAGCCTCTCCATTGGCCGGCTGCTACCAAGCTGGCCTCCCGCGATTGGCGAGCACCGCGCGACGGCTCCGCCGTGCCCGGCGCGCCCCCCTCGCGCCGTCCCATTGGTTCCACCCGCCGGCCGCGGCCACAGAGAAGCGTGAGCCAAGCGGAGCGTCCCCATTGGCTGGGCGGGACCACGGCCGCGGGGTGGGGGGGGGCACTTCTGGAAGTTTCCATGGTTACCGGTCGGGGGAGAATAACCCGCCGGTTGGGGGGGCGCCGCCGCTCCCGGGGGCACCGGGGGTACGGGCGGTACGGGGCCACTGCCGGGAGGGAGGCGCAGGGAGGTTAGAGCCGGGCCGGCATCATGGCCGGGCCGTGCGGGGTCTCCGGGCAGAGCCCCGTCCCTCCCCCGCCGGGATGAGGTGACACGCGTGTGCCCAGCGCCCCGAGGGGACACCGGGACCCGTCCCCGGGCGGCCGCTGCCCGCCCCGCCGCTGCCAGCAGGTCGCGAGGCCCCGCCATGTCGCGACACCAAGCCCCGCACGCACAAGCCGGGCCCGTGCGGAGCCGGGGCTGACGGCGGAGCAAAGCTCCGGGAGCGGCCCCGGCTCCGCCCGGCCCTCGCCCCGCTCCGCCTCGCCCCGGCCCTGCTGCCGGTGCCGGCCCCGGGACTACAAGTCCCAGGAGCGCCGTCGCCGCCTGCGCAGTGCCGCGCCCGCCCGGGCCGCAGCGGGAGCCGCCGGGGCGCTGGCCGGGTAGGGACACGCTCGAATCCCGCGACAGCGCTCGGCTTCCCCCCCCCGAGGAGGAGGAGGAGGAGGGAGCGGTGGGAGGAGGAGGAAGGCCCGGGGCCTGACAAAACCCTTTGGTTTTTCCAGGGAAGCGAGAGGGAAGGCGGGCAGCCGAGGAGAGACGGAGCCGCGGAGGGTATGTCGGGTGGGTTTATCGCGATAGGGCGCCCGGGAGGCGGGGGAGCGGCGCGGGGTGGCGGTAGAAGTTGTCGGTGCGGTTCGCCGGGGCTTCGTCCGTGCCCTTCTGGCCCGGGCCAGCCCTGCCCTGCCCGCCCGGCCGGTCCGGGCACCGCGGTCCCGGTGCGGGGCGTTCGGAGAATCGCAGCCCTCGGAGCGGGGCCCTCGCGGCTCCGGGAGCCGCTCGCTGCCGCCTCTCCTTCATGGCTTTTGTGTTGGGCAGGTTTAAAACTTGAAACTTGACCAGTGCGGTGACTTCCCTTTTTGGTTACTCACAGACCCCTAAGGCTGGAGAGCTCGATGCAGGCTGTATCAGGTTTTTTTCTTGCAAAGTCATGATACCGCGCTCCTGAGAGCTGTTGGGATGGAGCTCTCGGAGCGGGCATGTGACACTACACTTACTGATAGGTAAAGTGCTATTTTGGCCGACGATGCAGTTGACTTACGAGTAGAAGCTGCAATTTGAAGAGGATGGAGGGGAAATGGCACGGGCAGTATGTGAAATCCAAAATACTCTGTAAAAGCAGCAGGATGGTGGCTTCACGAAGCACTTTTCAACTGCTGCTGCTGAGGAGGGTTCCAAAATGTTTAAGATGCTCAACACACGGATTTTGATGTGATATTTGTCAGATAATGGAGAGCATACTCTCCTCAGTAGCAGCTGCCCTTCCTGGTGGATGTGAAGGGACCTGCTCTCAGGAGGACAGGTTGGTTTTGTCAGTTTGAGCAGCTTCAAGTTCTGCACTTGTTCTGGCTACAAGTTTATCAGTGTGACCCTCACCTAAAGGGAACTCCACTTTCTGGCATCACAAGCAACTGGAATAGATTTTAGCGTGGTTGGGTGCTTTTGTTGATTCTATGCAACATGGCAATGCCATAATAGATGGCATTGGCAATGCCATAATTTAGTAGCCAGCTGATCGTGTCCTTTACCAGTGAGTTCTGTTATGGGGCACGAGAAACAAGGTTCTCCTCACACGTGGATATGGACAGTATGTCCAGGGCGAGCTGAGAGCAGCCTCTGGGCAGAAACAAACGTGAGGGGTGAGTTTCTTATTCATGGCAATTACACAGTGGACCTGCATTTTGTGTGTCACACGCGTGTTGAGCTGGAGGGTGCTGTAATGTGGGGGTTCAGCAGTGAGCCCTGGGTGATGGTGAACCATCCTGCTGGAAAAGGGCTCTTCTGGCTCAGCTGGGGGAGGTGGGCAGTTAGCTTGTGTTGAGAAATAAGGCTTGCAAGAAGCTACTATAAATACTAATGAGGAAAGAGGTACTTCATCAGGGCTGAACTAGCTTAGAAGCCATTCAGGCTTGCTTAGGAGTTATTTTTCAGCAGGATGGAGGGATTTTGCCTTGCCCTGCCCTGCCTACATTAGATGTGCCCAGACTTGCTCTGGAAGTTGAGTCTTGCATAGCCAGACTCAGGAGAAGCAGGTAACCCTGAGCAGGAAACCCAGGAGGAGGAAGAAGGATCTGGTGTACCAGCAGAGTTCACCACTTTACTTAATCTCTTTTCTGCCAACTGAATCACAGAAATATGCAAGAGAGATGTGGCTCATTCCTGTATGCCCCAGCACAAACCCATGGACATTGTAAGGTGGAATTCAGCACCTGAAGATTCAATGTTGAGTTCTCCAGGACTTTTAAGAGAGGGAAGCAAGCTGTGTCCTGTGTTCATCAAAGGATAGACTGCCTTGGGTTCTGAACAAATGTGTGCTGCCAGCAGGGCAAGGCATCTGGGATGCTGTCAGGTCATGCAGTCTTTGTTGTTGATATGTGGAGCATCATGAAGGGAAATTGTCTGAGTTGTTGTGCTAAGCTGCTCTTACTGTGTCACAGTTACTTGTAGGTTTCTGAGTAGTCTTGAAGTAACTGACAGAAAAATGGAAATGTTTCCATATCAACATGAAATCCCAGGATTGAAAAGTAATCTGCACACAGCACAGTTTTACATATCTGTTGTTCCTTCAGCCACAGCAGGCTGTTGGATATCTAAATACCCTAATGTGACTCCTTTATATAGCTGTGTACAGATATCTGCTATTCCAGGTGTTGTGCATGGAATCATAAACCAGATTGCTGGGTAATTACAGGCACCTTTTAGTTTATGAGCAGCTGATAAGGCAATCTGACAGACGAAGAATCAGCAGAGGCTCTGCTCTGGAGCTGTTCCATGGTGTGTCACTGAGTGTGGCTGTGGCCAAGTGCTGCTGAAGCTTTGGCCCAAGTGCTCTGGAGTGCACCTTGTGGAGCCTGGTCAGAGGATGCAGTTGCTGTCTCTCTGTTCTGCTGTAAAGGGAAGAGGTTTTGGGGAGGAGCAGTGTGTGCCAGGTAGGTGTGTCACTGGTACAGTAGCTTGTTCTTTCAGGACAAGCTGTGTTGGTAATACCAGTGTCTGAAGAGAGGAGTGGTGCATCCTGCCCAACTGGGTGTTTTGGCTTTTCTTCCCTGAGCCTTGCTGAAGTGCACTGTGTGTTAAACTGCTGCTTTACATCCCTGCTGTTCCCAGGTGTCTGCCAGGGACCTCAGGTGGAGACAGAGTTGTTTGTGCCCTTGCTTGCTGTGCTTGTGTGGCTTCAGAATAATTCATTTAAAACCTGGTGGAAGGCAGTGATGAGGTGTTCCTCTCCACAGAGCTGGATCTCAGCAGTTGAGCCACTTTGATTTTTATGGAGCTCGCCAAGCTGGGGAAGCTGCTGATCCCGTTTTCTTGTACACAGGGTGAAAGCTGCTGTCATGCAGTTGTCCTGTGGATTGACAGAAAATCCTGTGGATTTTCACAGCTCTTGACAAAGCAGTGGCACACAGTAACCTGCTGTGGCTCAGTTCTGAATCAATTCTCCTCTGGCTTTCGTTATTTCTGCTCTTCTGCAGCAGAGGCAGATAAGACACACACGTGGGTAGTGGCCAGCTGATGGGATGTTATCAGGTAGTCACAGGACCAGTATATTTAGCAGCACAGATGCAGCTAAGGGTGCTCTTTGGAGCCTTGTTTTGGGCCTGGAGTTCAGAGAGGCAGTTAGTTTAAAAGGAAAACTCAGAATTCATGGCAGTTGGCAACTGCCCACAGCTTCTCAGGGCCTCAGTGTCTGCTCTTCGTGAGGAGGTGCCCAAGTTGTTCCTCTGTTGGGTGCTCACCTCACCTTCCAAGCAGGGGGGAGGTTTCTGCTGTCAGTCTTTTTCAGGTGACATCCCAAATGGTACAGTGCAGGAGTCTGAGCTCTTTTTGCTGGGCTGGTGGATTAATGCATGTGTCACAGGACTCTGCCCTGTGTGGGGCTGTGTGGGCTTCTGCTGACAGGGCTTTTGGAGCTTGCTCTGACCTGTGGGCAGAGGAGGAAGGAGCAGAGCATCTTCCTCAGAAGCTTCTTAGGGAGCTTTGCCCATCCCTGGTGCTGGAAACATCTTCTATAATAGAAAAAAAACCAGAAAGAGACACTAAGTGAAACTGAGAGAAATTGCTTGTAAGTGTAGGAAACATCTCAGGAGCTGTTTAATCAACTTGTCTGCTCTTAAATGGGTTTGTTACTAGTGACACAAAAATAGAGACTTGTTTTGAAAATTGTCAGAGGCAACAGACTGTTCCTAGGGGTACTCCATGTGGGTCTCCCCTTCCTTCCCAAACTTGCTTAGAAGCAGGAGATCCACTTGGACTTTCTGTCCAGGAAAGTGGAGACTGTGTGTTGACACCTGAAAGTGGAAAATGCCAGCTAAAACTGCTCAGTTTGATCATGTATGAGCAGCTCTGAGCACAGCCCTACAGTGGGAAGCTCTGAAAAGGCAGAAGGCAGCTCTGCAGGTCTTGTTTGTGTGTGCTTTTATGGCTTCTACTTCTTTTTGCAGGCTGATAGCACTAGCTCACAGCCTGAAAACTGGTTACTACTGTGTTTGCAGGCAGTAGCAGATTTACTGCTGGCTTGTTTTGTTTTTTTGTTTTTTTTTTTTTTTTTTGCAAGCTCTTAAATTCTGAGACTAAAAATAAATTTGTTGCAAGAAGTTATTATTTGTTTCACAAAGAACTTTGGCAGTACCAGCAATGTTTCTTCTTCTAATCATTTCTCTGAGACTGTCCTAGTTAGAAACATCTGAATTAGCACATCCTTCAAGTTCCTGTCGTAATCTCATTTTTGGATGCATGAGCTGTAGCCTCTGCTTAGGGTTACTGAATTTGGTTTGGGGTCTTTTTGAGTTTGGGGTTTTTTTTAAAGAGCTTTATACCCAGTTTTCTGTGTTTACTAGGAATGGCCTTTAAACCTTGGGGTGTAATAAAATTGCAATTTTTTTATGCATTGTGACAGCTTCTCTATTCTTGTCTGCCTGGCTTCTGGTTGTGAGGTTAAAACTGTAGATGAAAGGACTTAATTACAGAAGGAGCAGTGGTGGTTGTCAGTGCACCTGGTTGTCAGGCTGCAAAAGCCCAACAAATGGGAAACCTGTGCCTAATTAGGGAGCTAATCTGTGTTCTTCAGTGAGGATCACCTCCTGCTCTGCTCAGCAGTGAAACACAGATCTTTAAAACACTAGCAGGGGAGAGCACTGGGCCAGCACGTGGAATTCCAGCACGTTATTTGTAGTTTCTCAAGCATGGTCTAAATGGGTTTGTGAAGCAAGGCTTGTCCAGAGTCACTGCAGGCTGTGGGAAGTAGGTTTTTATTTTGACTGTAGTATTGAAGGGTTCCTCATTAGAGCCCTCTGACATCTCCATTACTGATACACACGACAGGAATATTGTGATCTGCTAGAGGAGAAACCTGCCTCAACCCTTGTCCTTCCCAGATTAGCTGGTGTGGCTGTTCTGGTGGGGAAGACATGAGGCAGTTAACCATCAAGTCCATGATCTGCATGATTGTACCTCTTCCTTTGTCACTGTTAATGCACTTGATGGGTTTTTTCCTCCCAAACAGTTGAGTTTTCCATGGATCTGCTCCTGGAAGTGTCTTGTTTGGTGCAGAGCTCTGTGGAGAAGTTTTGTAGTCGTGAAGTTAAAACTGATACTGCATTCATACAGGAGAGTAGTTTGTCTAGATTTTAGCCCCTGATGTGCTATGAAAGCCTATGGTTGTTTCAGTTTTTCTCTCTATAAAACAACATTTTTGGATCATGGCCCAAAGAAATATTCTACTGAATTGAAATATTTGAGGAATTTTTTCTGAATGAATTCTACTGTTGAGCAAAGTCTCTAAGCTTATTTCCAGCTACTGCTTTATCTGGGTATTGATTCTCCTTGGTTTATGGTTTGGTGGGTTTTTTCTTAATTAGTAATATTGTTAGTATTATTATTTTTTTAGCAGCAAAGAGCAGCATTGGGAGCTTGGTGCTTCTGGTGCATAGGTGAGAGGGGTAACAGGCCAGAGATTCCAACAACCAGGTCCTTGGGTTCTGTGGATGGGCTTTAGGGTGAAGGAGTCTGTTCCCCAGACAGTGAGTGGGAATGGGGGCTGGTCTTCATCTCCCTGAACTTGTGTCACCTGAGCTGTGGCCAGGGCCACGTGTCCCCAGGTAAGGCCAGGTGCACCTGAGGTGTGGTCAGGGCTGTGGCAGGGCTGTGCTCCTGTTCCTGCTCACCAGGGCGAGCTGAAAATACCTTCAGCTTCTCTGCCAGTGTCCCTCCCTGCTGCGTGCCAGACAATGGAGCTGGCACTTGGGAGCCTGCTCTGAGAGCGTGCCTCAGCAGGTGGGGACAGAGGAGGGCAGAGCCCGTGCCCTGCCGGGGAGAGCCCGTGCCCTGCCAGGGAGAGCCCGTGCCCTGCCGGGGAGAGCCCGTGCCCTGCGGGGAGAGCAGCGTGCCCTGCCAGGGAGAGCCCGTGCCCTGCCAGGGAGAGCCCGTGCCCTGCCGGGGAGAGCCCGTGCCCTGCCGGGGAGAGCAGCGTGCCCTGCCAGGGAGAGCCCGTGCCCTGCCGGGGAGAGCCCGTGCCCTGCCGGGGAGAGCCCGTGCCCTGCCGGGGGGAGCCCATGCCCTGCCGGGGAGAGCCCGTGCCCTGCGGGGAGAGCAGCGTGCCCTGCCGGGGACAGCCCGTGCCCTGCCGGGGAGAGCAGCGTGCCCTGCCAGGGAGAGCCCGTGCCCTGCCAGGGAGAGCCCGTGCCCTGCCAGGGAGAGCCCGTGCCCTGCCGGGGAGAGCCCGTGCCCTGCTGGGGAGAGCCCGTGCCCTGCTGGGGAGAGCCCGTGCCCTGCCGGGGAGAGCCCGTGCCCTGCCAGGGAGAGCCCGTGCCCTGCTGGGTAGAGCCCGTGCCCTGCCGGGGAGAGCAGCGTGCCCTGCCAGGGAGAGCCCGTGCCCTGCTGGGGAGAGCAGCGTGCCCTGCTGGGGAGAGCAGCGTGCCCTGCTGGGGAGAGCCCGTGCCCGGCCGGGGAGAGCCCGTGCCCTGCCAGGGAGAGCAGCGTGCCCTGCCGGGCAGAGCCCGTGCCCTGCCGGGGAGAGCCCGTGCCCTGCCGGGGAGAGCCCGTGCCCGCCGCCCACCGCGGGCTGGCGGGGCTCGGTGCCCTGCTGGGGCTGACCCGCTGTGCTCTGCGTGTGCCAGGGCTGTGGCACCATGGTGAAGCTGGACATCCACACGCTGGCCCACCACCTGAAGCAGGAGCGGCTGTACGTGAGCTCGGAGAAGGCGCTGATCCAGCGCCTCAACGCCGACGTGCTGAAGACGGCGGAGCGGCTCTACCGCACAGCCTGGATCTCCAAACAGCAGCGCATCAACCTCGACAGGCTCATCATCACCAGGTACTGCACGCCCCTGCTGCCAGCCCCTCCAGCCTGCAGGCCTCTGCTCTGCTGGGCACAGCAGCATGAGGCTGTAAGCCAGACCTCAGCTGGGGAATCCTACGCCAAATCTCCTCGTTGGCCATTGAAGGGATTGTTTTTAATACCTGTGTTTGTTTTGCTTCTGTTCATGAGAACAAGCTATCCAGAATTTGCAAGTAACTATCTAGAAAGACTTTTTTCCTCTGTGGCAGCCTGGTTAATAGATAGATCACGTTGTATCTCTTAGCAAGTTTGTTTACTTAAGAGTTACTTAAAGTGTTTCGATGTTTTTCTTTAAAGCGCTGAAGCTTCTCCTGCTGAATGTTGCCAGCACGCAAAAATCCTGGAGGACACACAGTTTGTGGATGGGTACAAGCAGTTGGGATTCCAGGAGACTGCTTACGGAGAATTCCTGAACAGACTGAGGGAGAACCCCAGGCTGATTGCATCCTGCCTGGTTGCTGGAGAGAAGCTCAACCAGGACAACACCCAGAGTGTCATTCACACAGTCTTCACCTCCATCTATGGCAACTGCATCATGCAGGAGGACGAGAGCTACCTGCTGCAGGTGCTGCGGTACCTGATTGAGTTTGAGCTGAAGGAAAGCGACAACCCCCGGCGGCTGCTGAGACGAGGCACCTGTGCCTTCAGCATCTTGTTCAAGCTCTTCTCTGAAGGACTCTTTTCTGCAAAACTTTTTCTTACTGCTACCTTGCATGAGCCGATCATGCAGCTTCTGGTTGAGGATGAAGACCACCTGGAGACCGATGCAAACAAGTTAATTGAGAGATTCTCCCCAGTACAGCAGGAAAAGTTATTTGGAGAGAAAGGCACAGAAAAGTTCAAGCAGAGAGTCCAAGAGATGGTTGACTCCAACGAGGCCAAGCTGGTGACCCTGGTCAACAAATTCATTGGCTATCTCAAACAAAACACGTACTGTTTTCCCCACAGCTTGAGGTGGATTGTGTCGCAGATGTACAAAACGCTGTCGTGTGTGGACAGGCTGGAGGTTGGCGAGGTCAGAGCCATGTGCACAGATCTCCTTCTGGCCTGCTTCATCTGCCCTGCCATCGTCAACCCGGAGCAGTATGGCATCATTTCTGATGCTCCTATCAATGAGGTGGCAAGATTTAATCTTATGCAGGTATGAATCACAGCAAGGCAGTCTTAAAAATATATAAATGGCTTTTTGCTTCCCTCTAGAACTGATGCTACTGCAGTACAAGTGAAGGTACTGTCTCTCCTACTTGTACAAGGAATGCTAACGAATATTTGTGTTAATTGTTGCTGGAAAGGCAGGCTGCAAAGTTTATCTGTTTGCTTAAAATACCGGCTTGAAAAAATTGACAGCATGTATTCCTGGATCCCTTAGAAGAGTTGCAAATATCCTTTATAAAAGCTGTTTTAAGGGATGGAAGCTAAGGCATGAAAATGACTAGAAGATGAATTCTGGAATGTGTGAAAAAGAATGTTATGCTGTTCTTGCAAATGTTAAATATTATACCAGGTATTGCAAAAAATAATGAAATACTTTGCTGAAAACCCCTTGTTGTCTGGCAGTAATGTCCAATGCTCTACTTGGAGCATTCCCCAGCCCTCATGAGCAGTTTTTGTCATTATGCAAACACTTGGACAATTTAATGATATTACATAGAGGAGTCATCTGAAGGTGTTGAGCAACACTTGTCTGACTGAGGATGTTCTTCCACGTGAGGAACAAAACCTGCTTTTTACTATTGTCTATAAAGTGGGCAGGGAGTGATGCTTGCAGTGCAGTCACGCTGGTGTTTGCTCAGTATTCCTCTAAGATCCAGCAGCAATCCTCTCCTGTGTCACTGCTCACGTGCTGTAGCAGAGCACTTGGCAGCTCTTTAAATTGAGGGCTGCTTTGCAGTTGGAGATGAATAAGGGATATGTGCTCTGAAATGAGGGTTAGTCCTCCTGCTATTTCTCCTCAGTAAAATATATGCAGCCTTTGAAAATCTCTAGGTTTAGATGACCTAGATTCAACTCTCAATTCTGACGTGTTGCAAAAACAAAACATGCTTTGTTCCTGGGAGGGGGAAGTATGGATGGTCACAGTCTACTGTGTGAGCACATTTTCTTGTTAAAGGCAATGACTGCCTTTTTTTCCTGAAGCTTCTTGCATTTTTTCTTCCCTGAAAGCAAGCACAGATCTCTGTCCAGTCAATCAGAAGTATTCCTTGGAGTATTAAATGAAAAATTATTTAGAATGGAGGAGGTTTTTTGCAAATTTTTTATAATCAGGTCCATCACGATATGAAAGGCTTATTCTGTGTACTTCTTTTTAATTTCAGGTTGGGAGACTTCTGCAGCAGCTGGCAATGACAGGCTCTGAGGAGGGAGATCCACGTATGAAGAGCAACCTTGCTAAATTTGACAAAGTAAGGATCCAAGACTTGGTGGATACGTCATCATCCTTCTGCAGCCTCCTTTCTCAGACTTTGCAAAGGACTTACTAAGTGTTTAATTTCCAAGTTACATGTGATGAAAAGCAGATTAAATCCTGAACGAAGCTGGGGAAAAAAATCTTGAATACTAGAATTAAGGATTTAGGATTCTTGCTTCTACTCTGACCTGATATTTCTTAAAAGAAAATATTTTAAAAAATTAAATTCAGTGGAATTTTCAACTGAGCATTTTAAGTGTTCAAGGCCAGGTTGGACAGGGCTTGGAATAACCTGGTCTAGTGGAAAGTGTCCCTGCCCATGATGGGGGTTGGCACTGGATGGTCTTTAAGGTTCTTCCAACCTAAACCTCTCTGTGATTCTGTGAAATACTGAATTCCTGTCTGTGGTTTTTCAACTGAACCTAGCAAAACACTTTGATCTGAAAACAGCCTCGGTATATCGTCTGTTTTAACTCCAAGGAATTTCTTAGTGCAAGTAACTTCTCTTTCTTTTTTGCATAGTTTTGCTTTTTTAATTCAGCTTTTCCTGTTAGTATGAATCCATGCGCAGCCATAGAGCAGTCACCTTCATCAGAGCAACAGTGAAGCTGATGACTTTTGATAGGTTGTCAAGTGTTTAAAAGCCTGTTGGCATCCTTGTATCTATCCAGGTTTTGGTAATTCTAGTTGTTACACAGCCACCACACAAAGTTACACATTTATTGTACAAGTAGCATTTTCACTCAGATTAGAAAGTGATGTCGTTGTTGCTTTGTTTCATTTTCAGTCTGTGCTCGGCAGATCCTTCAGGAAGGGCCTGTTTATTGCCATTATTTTTTTCCCTTAAATTGTAAGAGGACACTTAAGTAAGTAACACTTTGGAATGCAGGAAAGGAACGAAGGAAATGCTGAAAGTAACTGCACGCTTTCCTTGCTCGCTCTTCAGTGACCTTAAAATAGCTGCCATTTTATCCCAGGATTTCAGAAGTAGGAAGCAGAACTTAAATTATTCTGTAAGCTGCTTACCTCCTGTCATAAGTTTCGTTCCAAACTCTAGGGGTGGTGTGTCATTCACACTGTCTGCTGTCTCTCAGAGCTGTGTTGCTGCTTTCCTGGACGTGGTGATCGACGGGCGCGCGGTCGAGACTCCGCCGATGTCGGCTGTGAACCTGCTGGAGGGGCTGAGCCGCACCGTGGTGTACATGACCTACAGCCAGCTCACTGCCCTGGTAATGCCTCCTGCTCCTGGGAAGGGCCACGGCCAGCCTGCTCCCTCATGTCCCACCTTGGCAAAAGCAGGCTGGCTTGCGCTGCAGCTCTTCCCAAACCATTGTCTGTGTTCAGGTTGGCTTCATGCGGAACGTGATGTCAAGCGATCAGCTTAAGGAAGATCGGATGGCTTTGGAAAACTTGCTGGCAAATTTACCCCAGAACAAACCAGGGAAAAGCAGCAGCCTAGAAATGACTCCATATAACACCCCCCAGCTGTCTCCTGCAACTACTCCAGCCAACAAAAAAAACCGGCTGCCCATAGGTAAGGAGAGCGAGCGGAGCTCCCGCCTGGTGTCTGACACCTCAGGCATTTCTGTTGGGCTTGCTCTTCACCTGCACCTGCAGTTCCTACTTTTTCTGTGCAGATGGTGAAGGATTTTTCTTAAGCCCCGGTAACTTCCTTACTGTCTAATGCAAGTGTGGTGAATGACCTTCATCACTCCAGCCTGAAGTGGAGAAAATTTCTGGAGTGGTTGGGAGTCATAAAGGTGGTGACTGGCAGTGGCAGTAAGGGAAGGTTTGAAGGTGGGAAGCAGATCTAGGGGGAAAATTGCTTAGGAAAGTAGTAAGATGGAAGCAGAGGCATTTAATTAGTGGGATAGAATAAGTTTAACATTTTTGTTAGAGAACAAATGGACAAGAGGGTGAATAAGCAGGAGCAGGACTTTTAGAGTATGTGCTGAGAAGAGAAGGTTTCTCTTTTCTCCATTCCTTGCCTGCTCTAATTCCAACTGTCAGTATTCTGGAATGCAATTTTAGGTTGGTTGGGTTTTGTTTTTAGAATAGGATTTCTGGGTCTAGATTTTTCCATATTAATAATACTTTATTTTAAAATAGGAAGCGTGGTACTCTTCTTCAGTGTATATTTATGTGAATATGACCATGTGGGATATTTTTGTTTGAGAGATTTGGTGTTGGTGTGTAAATGGATGAAAATATGCAGAGGCCAGTAAGTGGCAAAAAACCCCCAAAAACCACCCTGAAAACAAACCTGTCCCATGTTGGTTTAACTCTGCTTTTGAATGGTTCTGGTCTTACACCTCTAAAGTAGTGGCACTTTATGACATTTATTTTATGGTGTAAAATAGCTTTTGCTCAAAGCTTTTGTTTCTTTTGTTTCATTTTAATGCTTTCGAACTCCAGGACAGCAGTTGGCAGCGATTACTGCCTGGGATACCTCTGCTACCAATCTGTCAGCTCACATTACTCTAGTAACCCCTTTTGGTGGGTAATGCCCTCTTTCCATTCCTCTGTGCAACTCGGACTCGTGTCACATCACCCAGCATGCCTTTGGGCCACCTGGCTATCAGCTCCCTTGGCACATTTCTGCAGTAGATGAACTCACTTTGTGTGCACGTGGGTTTTAAAAACCCCTCTGTCAGATAATCAAAATTTGGCTGCCACTTCTGCACACTTGCCTTGTTTTCCTTGGGTCAAATAAAGTAGCAATTGATGTCATGCTGCCATTCTTAGAAACCTTAATTTCATGTGGCTGTTTTTACTTCTGTGGAGCCAAATGTGGGAATCTGAGGCCAGTTGAAAAGGGGACATAAGAGTGGAAAAGTAATCACAGCAAACCACCTGATGTTGTATTGTGTGTCTGGGAACAAACTTAATTTTCTCGTATAACGTATAAAAGTTCTTTCTGTGATTGGAAAAGGCTGAATTGCTGTTGGCAAACAAGTCACAGTGTTCCTTGTTTTTCTGCTTCTCAACTTTTATGTTGAAAGTTTCCTTTTCCACAGGGCAGTACTCAAGTTTAAACATCAGTTCCATCTCTCAAAAGTTTAATAACACTTTGATTTTGAACATTTACTTAGTATGTATTGCTAACTAAAACACTACAATTCTGTATTTCCATTGTATTGTCTTTTTTTCCTCCTTGAACACAAGGAAAAGCTTTCTAATGTGGATATTTTGCAATATTTTCTCAGCCACTCGAAGCAGAAGTAGATCAAACATGCTAATGGACCAGCATGGAGATCATGAAGGATCCTCCCAGGAGACTATTCCTGAAGTGCAGCCAGAAGAAGTGCTGGTGATTTCTTTGGGGACAGGTCCACAGATTACTCCAGGAATGATGTCAGAAAATGAGGTATCCAGAAATGCTGACATCTCAGATGTTTTGAACCATGCAGCCTCTGTCTTCTCTAATAGCACAGCAGGGAGGGTGCAAAGCTAAGTTTGATAGTAAAGCTGGAATGGGAATTTAAATCCTTACTCTGTGTTACTGAGCTTGGGGGCTGTAGCTTTCCTGGCCTTTGGTAGGTGGGTTTGTTCCCTCCCTTAAGAAGCTTAAGAGCAAATCTGGGCTCTTGTTTCTGAGCATGAAGAAACTGCTGTGTCTCTGGGTCCAGGGACACAGGTGAATGGCAGAACTGGAGCACTGATCCTGATGCTTTTGGCAGCTCATGAAAGGCACAGGCCCAGGTTCTTGTGAGGGCAGAGCTGAGCTCACAGTGCCATCAGTGCCTGCAGACTGCTCCTGGGGCAGGGCTGGTGTTCCAGCCTTTTCCTTCTCCAGCTGTAGCACAGCTGCTGCCTCCAGTTTTGCTCCCTGCCTGGTGGTTGGGATTATCTCCTCTGGCAGCCTGGTGCAGATCCTTTCCACACTGCTCTGCTCTGGGGAGTGATGAGGGAGCTGTGGCTCCCTTGTTATCAGGACATTCCTAATGTCCATGGGGTGGTTCCTTTCTTTCTCCCCAAGCTCTGACTCGGGAGGATGCTGTCTTTTTTTCTAACAGAATGTAAGAAATTTTAATGTTCCATTAACAATACAAAAGCATGTCTCCAATGTTTTATTTGCTATTTAATGATCTGCAAAATAGATGATTTAAATGAAGCCTTGTTTCTTTCTGCCCTGCAGGTGTTAAACATGCAGCTTGCAGATGGCGGGCAGGGCGATGTCCCCATCGACGAGAACAAGCTCCATGGCAAACCTGACAAAACCTTGCGCTTCTCCCTCTGCAGTGATAATCTGGAAGGAATATCTGAAGGTGAAGGGCTGCTTAAGTCTTGAAGAAGTTTTGTTGCTCTGTTGGCTTTTCCCCCCTTAACTGTAAAAGGGAGGTGTGTTAAATGCAGCATCTTGGCTTTGCTGTTTTGAGGACTGTGCTATTTCACTCTGAGAGCCTGTCTTCTTTCTTAGTTGTTCAGGGAATAAAGCCTGGAGCTAAATTTTGACCTACAAAGGCATAACTGAATCTGAGACTTGGGAAGAAAAAGATTGACTGTGTTTAGAAAGAGAAAATAGAGGGGCTTTTGTTTTTTTTTTTTTTTTTTGTTTTAAGCTTAAGTGCAGTACTAGTTATTAAGAGCTGTAACTTAGCTCTAAACTTGAATGTCTCAGACTTATTTTTCATCATGTTCTAATTAGCTTTTACATATCTCAGAATAGTTTCTGCACAACTCCTTTACAGGAACCTCAGACATAACAGAGCACAGATGTCTGTGGGATGGAAGAAGTTTGGACACATCACTTTTGCATTATTTTGTATGACTTCCATAACTTCATTTTTGCTCTGTCTCCGCAAAATAAGAAAACAAATTCATGAACAAGTAAATAAGTTAAAGACAAAGACTTTATTGGCTTTTAAGTTCCAGCTAAGTTCAGTAGTGGTGAGATTCAATAATTTGTGTTGGAACTGCTACTTCATTTCTTGTAATTTTTCTAGTGAGTTTTGTGTCCTGAATTGTTCATGCTGGGTATTTAGGAGCTGTTATTCAAATGAGTTCTGAAGTAAATCTGTGTTCCCAGGCCCTTCCAATCGCTCCAACTCGGTGTCCTCCCTGGATCTGGAGGGGGAGTCGGTGTCGGAGCTGGGCGCGGGCCCCTCGGGCAGCAACGGCGTGGAGGCTCTGCAGCTGCTGGAGCACGAGCAAGGCAGGTGCCACTCTCTTCCCAGAGCCTGAGCTGCTGCACATGCTAAACCAGTCTTTGGGAAAGAGGTTGCAAATTTGTAGTCTTTGTAATCTGTTGTTAGGAAAAGGAAATTGCCTGGAATTTTGAGACTTAAGTCCTTTATAGGAAACTGTAAAGTTTTGCCTGATAGCAAGCTCTTCCCTTCAGGAATAGGGTGATCTGGATTGGAATAGTCTGGAAGTATCTGGGCAATTTTGTCTTTAATGTCCATTTGTCAAACACTGAACAGGTTGCCCGGAGGTTGTGGTGTCTCCAGCCTAGAGATGCTCAAAATATGACTGGACATGATCATGAGCAGCCTGGTGTCCTTGACCAGGGCAGGGACTTTGGGCTGGGATGATCCCTGGAGGCCTCAGCTTTTTCTGTGATCCTGTTCCTCTACAGGAATTGTATCAGGGTCTTTGTAGCACTACATTTCATTTATTTTTTCTGTCCATTTAGTTGATAGATTACCACGTGTACTTCCAGATTTTTCTTCTTATGTCTCAATTTTTTTTTCAGGCAGCATTTCCTAAGTAGTGTAATAGTGCTTTACAGGCTGTCCTTTAACCACTGCCTTACCTGACAGAATTAGGGGGCTGTTTGTTTGGGATTTTTTTCCTAATGTACTCTTACAGGCTTTCAATCTGAAATAATTGGAGAAGCCTTTCAGAAAATCAAGAACTGTTTATTTTTCCACAGCCACCACTCAGGATAACCTGGATGACAAGCTCCGTAAGTTTGAAATCCGTGACATGATGGGTTTGACTGATGACAGAGACATTTCAGAAACTGTGAGTGAAACCTGGAGCACAGATGTCTTGGGAAGTGACTTCGACCCCAACATCGACGAGGACCGGCTGCAGGAGATCGCAGGTAACGGGTGTGCTCTGGGTAGGTCCTGTGCTGCTCTGGAACCCGAGGCTGCAGAGCCCTCCTCCTCCTCCTCCTCCTCCTCCTCCCTTCCTTAACAGGGGCATTTCCATGAACTCAACTGGAGATTTGCTCTAGGAGGATTTTTGTGTGCATGACCTGGACTGTGCTTAGTTACTCGTTTCTTTTCAACGCTGTGTTTCCTGATTGCTTTGCCAAGGACACTTAAGAGGTGTTCTTCCTTTTCTCTCTAGAGCTGACTGCCCAGGCCCAGCTCTAGCCATACGCTCCGGCTTTACTTTTGCAGGTGCAGCTGCAGAGAACATGCTAGGCAGCTTGCTGTGTTTGCCAGGTTCAGGATCCGTGTTGCTTGATCCCTGCACAGGTTCAACCATATCAGAAACCACAAGTGAGGCGTGGAGTGTGGAAGTATTACCAAGTGATTCAGGTCAGAATCGGGCAGTTTTTGCGTATTTCTTTAGCATGATTCTAAGACTCTTCCAGAGGCATAGAATGCAAAACAGCAGCCTCTTCCTCTTCCTCTTTCTTCAAGAAATTACTGTCCTAGGCCTAAATTAGTTTTTGCAAATACTTCCAGGATAAAAAGGACAAAATGCTCCTAGGCAGAAAGAAGATGGAAAGCATTGGGAGAGACTTCTGTTACCTAAGAAATTGTTAAGGTCTGAAGGGGAAGAGAAGGGTTTTCAGAGCAAACTTGTTCTTGCTTTCCTTCCCTGTGGTAGGAGCTATCCAGGACCACGGTTTATTTGGTTAGTGAAGATGTGACTCTATCCTGTTGTCTAAGAAATACAACAATTAAAACAGTAGACACTCCTTAGTGTGCCTGTGCAGACAGAGCATTGCTGTTTGTGCAGAGTCCTGCCTTCTGTACCAAAGGATAGCAGAAAACTCTAGCTGAAGTGGTTATCTTTAAAGTTGATACACTGAATCACCCCCCACCCCTTCCTTCTGCTTGTGAATATTTAGGGAGCATGGCGTTGAGTAATGATACTTTCTCTCTCTACTGTCATTGTCTCCCTTTTGTAGAGGCTCCAGATTTAAAACAGGAGGAGAGGCTCCAAGAGCTGGAGAGCTGCTCTGGGCTGGGTAGCACGTCTGATGACACAGATGTGAGGGAGGTCAGCTCTCGGCCCAGCACGCCCGGCCTGAGCGTTGTGTCAGGTGTGTGAACTGTCTGACAGTGCTGCTCCATCACAGCATGGGCAGCGCTCACTTTGCTGCACGTGCTTTATTATACATCGCTTCACTCATAAAATAACTTCCTGCACTCGTTCTGGAATTTTCTGAGCTGTGATTCTTTGTTCACCTCACAGAAGAAATAAAAAAGGCAGCAGAGAGGTGGATGCCCTGTGCTGCAATAGCAGTGGTTAGCAGAGGAGTGTTGCTTTGGAAGAAACTCCAAACTTTCTTGCATTTAAAACAACTTGTTTTATTTAAATAAATCATAGCTCTAGTTTTTCTGCAAAGTATGTAAGAGTGGAGTGTTTTTCTAATGCCTCTTGTCAGAGTGTATTCATGGCTATGGTAACACTTTTGAGGCTGTGGAGCAAAAATAAACTGTTGTTTTATGAGTAAAGAAATTTGTAATGTCTGTAGGTGCTACTGTGAGTTGGAACTTGATTACTCACTGTCCACCAAACATTTTAACAGCCACAGGATTTTGCTTCCTTGCTCTTTGAAAGACTATTACAGATGCCTCTTATGTTATGTGTAAGGTATTAGTGCAACATCTGAAGATATTCCTAACAAGATTGAGGACCTCAGGTCTGAATGTAGCTCTGACTTCGGGGGCAAAGATTCTGTGACAAGTCCTGACATGGATGAAACAGCCCATGGTAAGTTACTTATCTGGAATCTCTGATAAAAACAAGTGGCATTTATGGAATCCTTAAGTTTTACAATTTCTCCCCAATTTCAAACTGCTAGTGACTAAGCTAAATATTTTCCTTATTTGCCAGTCCTGTATTTGTTTGACAAAGAGGCTCCTCCAGTGCTTTGCTGTACTAGATCTAAGATCCCTAATTCAGTTTGATTACATTGACTGTCCTCTTGCATTTTGGAACTGGGCTGCTCCTCAAGTATTCCCCATTTTTTGTGATGTAACTCCTTGATCATTTCAAGATACTTCAGAGAGCTTTCCTTATAGGAATATCTTTACAAATACTTTGCAGTATAAGTTTTGTGACTTTTGTTGCTGAAGTCTGTTTTTCCAGTGTCTCTCATGTTGGAGGCAGTTTTGGTGTGGCACTAACTTTGTTCTCTCTGTATTTCAGGAGCCAGTCAGTTGACATCTCCTCCTTCTCAGACAGATTCTTTGCTTGCGTTGTTTGACCCTCTGTCCTCAAATGAGGGTGAGTTATAAAGATTAGGCTTTGTTTTTAAAAATAGGCATTTTCAATGGTTCTATGTTAGTACCAGGTAATCAGGTAATTTGGAATAATATTGAAAGAAAAGTGTGTGGCTTCTTTTCTGCTTGTGTCCACAGGCGTGTCAGCTGTAGTAAGGCCTAAAGTGCACTATGCAAGACCCTCTCATCCACCTCCAGACCCACCCATCCTGGAGGGAGCCGTGGGAGGTAACGAGGCCCGGCTGCCAAGCTTTGGTTGCCACGCCTTGGTGCCGGCGGAGCTGGAAGCCTTCAAGCAGAGACACTCGTACCCCGAGAGGCTGGTGCGCAGCAGGAGCTCAGACATCGTGTCCTCGGGCAGGAGGCCCATGAGTGACCCTGGCTGGAACAGACGGGCTGGGAACGAGGACAGGGAGCTGCCCATGGCCTCCAGCAGCACCGGGCCGGCGGCGCTGGCGGCCGCCTCTCAATCCTCATCTTCATCTCCCAGCAAGGACTCCTCCAGGGGAGAGGTGAGGCTTCTATTTAGCATTTTATTTTTGTCTCTCATGCCCACTTTAACTACACATCTAATGCCAGAAAATTGGAATTAAATGTCTTTAGCTAAGGAATTACAGCACACTTCTGTTAGCCTTTAAACATTGGCCAGTAACGTTTTATGAGATAAAACTGCAAATGTCCAGAGTGGCTTAAATGGGTCTGGCTTTTCTTAAATTTACTGGATGAGGTTTACTGGTGGCACTTTAGAAACAGATTCATTGTAGTGTTAAATTTCTGCAGCAGCCTGAAAACTAATTTTCTTTAAAATAGAAAGAAGTGAAATTTAAGGTTCTTTGTGGCTATGGGTTTGCGTTTGTGGGATGTCTTCTTTAGGAGAGATATTTCTGACTTAATCTGCTCTTTGTGCTCTGCTGTAGTTCTGTTTTTACAGTCAGCGTAGCAAAAGCTGATGTGAAGGAGAAATTTTCTCTTTACACTTGATTTGGTAAATGCTCAAATGTAGACTCTGCTCTTCTGCAGATTGAGGAACGGAAAGACAGTGATGATGAGAAGTCTGACAGGAACAAGCCCTGGTGGAGGAAACGTTTTGTGTCTGCCATGCCCAAAGGTAGGATCATGTCTCTCTGGGTTTGGTACTTCAGTCAGAGTTCACACTGCCTTTATTATCTCTTTAGTCACCTTTATGGTCAAAGTATAAATAAATATGTAAATAAAAATGGGAAGCTACCTGACTCCCTTGGGTAGTAGCTCCCTAGAGTGTGCTGTACCTGGAAGGCAAAACTGTTCTGCCTGAGCTCATGTGTGTTAAAGGTGGAGCTGGCTGCAGGTGATGACAGTACACTTCTGCTCTACACCATGGATAAGCTTATGCTTTTATGGAAGTTGATTTGATGAAAATTTTCTGCATTAGCCCCTTCCTTGAAGTTTCTGCTATTTGGCCATTATCTCAGAGTAGTCTTTGATGAGGTACCTTGCATTTTCAGCTCCTATTCCATTTAGGAAGAAAGAAAAACAAGAAAAAGACAAGGATGACATGGTGCCTGACAGATACGCAACGCTTCAAGGTATGTGAATAACATCATCATAGCAATTTTCTCTGAGTATGCCTCCTGGAGCTCCAGAGTGCCCACCAGGTAGCTGTTGACAGACAGGTACATGCTGTTGCAGTCTGTGTTCTGAGCTGACATCTTGAATAAAAAAATGGATAAAGATTTCCTGACTTGAAGGCTGTTTTTAAGTTGTCACATGTCTGTCTGGGCGTGTAGTGGATTCTCAACTCAAGCCCTCACTTTTTCCCTGCCCTCATTATAGAGCTCCTGTCCTTGTCACAGCTGAGCTGTAAGGATAGCTGTACACACAGTCCTGTAATAGTTACTTAAGTGTTAAATTAATCATGGTTTGAACCTGGCTGTTTCGTTTTCTGTTTGCCTGATCCTTTCTTGAAGTCTTCAAATACCCAAGAACCATTTGTGTATGCAGTATAAATGTGCTGAGGATCTGCTCAGGATCTGACTTCATTTGTTGTCTTTGATTGTACTGTTTGTTTTCTGATTCGCTTCAGATTTATTAATACATTTGAATTTGGGCTGCACAGAACACAGGCACCTCTTTGATCTGGCTAAAAACAGAGTCCAACTGTGAAGGCTTAAGTTTCTGTATTTGCTTTCAGTTGGCCCAACAACTCCTGCTGTTTTTTATGATCCTTTCAGATGATCCCAGCCCAAGGCTCAGTGCACAGGCACAAGCTGCTGAGGACATTCTGGACAAGTACAGGAATGCAATCAAGAGAACGAGTCCCAGTGAAGGAGCCATCGTGAACTATGACAGTGCAGGTGAGAGCCTGGCTTTGTAATCACCACCAACATAGCTTCTGCTCCTTAAAGATAAAAACACTTCAGCATTCTAGACCAATGTTAGTGTTAGCAGCTGAACAATGTGAGCTCTGAACAAGGAATGTTTTGTCAAATAAGCTGGGGGACAGTCCCTCAGAGGCTGGGAATTAAATCAGTATTCCCAAGGACAGCTCTGTTGTATTGCCGTTGAGGGAGCTGGGTGTTGATAGCACATCTCCCACCAGCTTTTTGCTTTGTTTTAAATGGCATAAGAAGTGCCTTCCAAAACTTTTGAAGTTTCTTCTTAGGAGCTTCTAGGTTGTATGTTTTAATGTGTGTTTTTTCATGTATCCAGAACTAGCTGGTTTATTTGCTGTCTCCATTCAACCCTGACCTTAGAATATGAGCAGAAAATTAGTCTGGTTTCTTCTTGACTCCTCTCTTGAGGTGCAGTATGTTTTTGGTTTCCACAGAGGCAATTGGGGATGGTGAGAGCATGCACGACTCCCCGCGGGATGAGGCTTTGCAGAACATGTCTGCAGACGACCTCCCCGACTCTGCAAGTCAAGTAGCACAGCCACAAGGTTCTGCTTTCTCCTATAGGTAAGGACATTTCCAGGTTTCGTCTTACCCACAAAGTAGAATTAAAAGCTGAAGCTGTGTGACTGGTTCCCACAAGAATCTTCATGCAGATTCATTGTAAACTTTGATGTGCTTTTAGTTTTAAGTATCTCAGACTGTCATATTTCCACTGGTGGAGGGATGTTTGTAACCAGAGAGGACAGAGCAATTCAGTGTTTAAAAAAATCTCTTTGAAAATGGTGCTGTATCAAAAGAATTGATATTCTAAAGTCTTGACAATGCTGTATATTAAAATGATGTTTAATAACTTCTGGGCAGTATTAAATAAAAAAGAAAGTAAAGATTTCTTATTGAAGAAGCAGACCTCTCATCAACTGTGTTAAGAAAATATTTTTCCTCTTTAAGGGATGCAAAGAAGAAATTGAGATTGGCTCTTTGTTCAGCAGATTCTGTTGCCCTCCCAATGCTGACACATTCAACAAGGAATGGTCTCCCAGACCACACAGACCCTGAAGGTACAGGCTCTTTGCACTGTGTGTGTCTCTCCTTGTCCCTGTGTAATAGCACTTGTACTGTACCATTTATGGTCCCTTCTCTTTGCCATAAATATCGAGGGCAGAGGCTGCCCTTTGCCCCCAGAATGTTTTCATTCTTACTCCACAGACAAACTGCCATCTCAGCCTGCTCTAAGATTTTTTTGTAATGAAGTATCACAGACACAGGGCAGGTAGAGCCTGAAGCTATAGAATAGACTCTGAAAATACATGTGCTGTTGGGGAATTGTGCCACTTGAATGATTTACTGGGTCTTTATATTGACTTAGTATAAATGTGTTGTGTTGTATCCTTTCATTCACTCTGGGTTTATTTGCAGACAGGTGAACATGTCACCTTATGGGGTCCTCTTCACGTTTCAGAATGGTTCTTAATGCTAGATAAGATAGTGGTATGGAGGCTTATCCTCTTATAGCTGGAAAATTCAAAAAGGCTTCTTAAATTGTTCTAAAAGAACATTTATTCCCTAATGTACAGAAGTTTTGTTTTAAACCATTAATGTGTTTCCCATATTCAAAGATAATTTATTTTCATCGTGCCTACATTTCTTTTCCTTAATGTTTTTCCTTTGTTCTTTGTTAGATAATGAAATTGTGTGCTTCTTGAAAGTTCAGCTGGCTGAAGCCATCAACCTGCAGGACAAGAACCTGATGGCACAGCTGCAGGAGACGATGCGCTGCGTGAGCCGCTTCGACAACCGCACCTGCCGCAAGCTGCTGGCCTCCATCGCCGAGGACTACAGGTACCCTGTGCCCTGGGCTCCCAGATCCCTGCCTTCATTCACCAGGTACCCTGTGTCCTGGGCTCCCAGATCCCTGCCTTCATTCACCAGGTACCCTGTGCCCTGGGCTCCCAGATCCCTGCCTTCATTCACCAGGTACCCTGTGTCCTGGGCTCCCAGATCCCTGCCTTCATTCACCAGGTACCCTGTGCCCTGGGCTCCCAGATCCCTGCCTTCATTCACCAGGTACCCTGTGCCCTGGGCTCCCAGATCCCTGCCTTCATTCACCAGGTACCCTGTGCCCTGGGTCCCAGATCCCTGCCTTCATTCACCAGGTACCCTGTGTCCTGGGCTCCCAGATCCCTGCCTTCATTCACCAGCTGCCCTGTGCCCTGGGCTCCCAGATCCCTGCCTTTGTTCACCAGGTACCCTGTGTCCTGGGCTCCCAGCTCCCTGCCTTCATTCACCAGCTGCCCTGTGCCCTGGGCTCCCAGATCCCTGCCTTTGTTCACCAGGTACCCTGTGTCCTGGGCTCCCAGCTCCCTGCCTTCATTCACCAGGTACCCTGTGCCCTGGGCTCCCAGCTCCCTGCCTTCATTCACCAGCTGCCCTGTGCCCTGGGCTCCCAGATCCCTGCCTTTGTTCACCAGGTACCCTGTGCCCTGGGCTCCCAGCTCCCTGCCTTCATTCACCAGCTGCCCTGTGCCCTGGGCTCCCAGATCCCTGCCTTCGTTCACCAGGTACCCTGTGCCCTGGGCTCCCAGATCCCTGCCTTCATTCACCAGGTACCCTGTGCCCTGGGCTCCCAGATCCCTGCCTTCATTCACCAGGTACCCTGTGCCCTGGGCTCCCAGATCCCTGCCTTCATTCACCAGGTACCCTGTGCCCTGGGTCCCAGATCCCTGCCTTCATTCACCAGGTACCCTGTGCCCTGGGCTCCCAGGTCCCTGCCTTCATTCACCAGCTGATTGGGAAGCTCCCTTTTGGTTTAAAGTGTACTTTACCAAACCAGGTTATTGCATCTCTGCTTCCCCACAAAAGGATGCAGTTGTCTCACCCATGTGAGGCAAACTTCCAAATTCAGGCGTTGTTTTGTTTCAGAAGGAACAAGTGGAAGAGTTCTTTGCACTCTGACTCAGCAGGTTGTAAAGCTGCTAGCCTCTGTCTTTGTTGTGAACCTGACACAGAGCTCTGTGCTTTAGGAAAAGAGCTCCGTATATCGCGTACCTGACGCGCTGTCGCCAAGGCCTGCAGACCACACAGGCACACCTGGAGAGGCTCCTGCAGAGAGTCCTGAGAGATAAAGAAGTGGCCAACAGGTACTTCACTACAGTCTGTGTGAGGCTACTGCTGGAGAGCAAGGAGAAGAAAATAAGGGAGTTCATTCAAGGTGAGATTATTGCAGACAAAGTTTTTATATTCCTTTACTCTGTATTTAGATGCTGACTTGGGTTAAAGTTTTAAACTATGTCTTTTGATCTGAGGAGTAGATTCCTAAAATGATTCTAATTTCACATGGTGAATTAATGGCTAAACAGGCACATTACTGTGACTTTACAGTATGTTGTGGTAGCTAAGCTACAGTAATTGTCTGCATTTTTCATGGGCTGAGAGAATGAAGGTAATTTGACCTTACTTGACCAAAAAGTTATGCTAAATCACATCATCTGCCCCATGGAAGAAGCATGAGTACTATTAATTATTCTATATCTACTGATACATGATAAATTGAGTTGCAGCACTCAGTTCTTAGTCCAGAACCTATGACTGCACCTTAGAAGATATGGGAGATAGTAACAGTGTGAATGAAGTGAATGAAAGATTCAAAAATATCACAGCATAAGAGACAGTGACACCAGGAAACTCAAAACAGCCACTTAGACCAAACTGGTTCTATATTCTCTGTGCACAAATCTGACTAAATGAAGCACATAAGGAATTTGGAGTCAGTTCTTGCTCCTGGAGCATGTAGTGCTGCACATTAAATGTGCCTGAGAAACTTACCAGAAATAATATTTTTTTACTTAAGCGAATGTTCTTTCTCTTCCTCCTTTTTTATCAGATTTCCAGAAACTCACGGCAGCAGATGATAAAACGGCCCAAGTGGAGGATTTTCTGCAGTTCCTGTACGGGGCTATGGCTCAGGATGCCATCTGGCAGAACGCCAGTGAGGAGCAGCTCCAGGATGCACAATTAGCCATAGAGCGCAGTGTGATGAATCGCATTTTCAAACTCGCCTTCTACCCTAATCAGGATGGAGATATTTTGCGTGACCAGTAAGTTAATGGAATTCAAAGGACTTGTTTTCTCTTTTGCAGTTGGTGCAGTGGGAGCTGTGCAGCCCTCTTGCCACAGACTTGTCTGAGTCAGCCACACAAATTCATGTTTTTGTTAGAACATTTTGTAAAGGAACGAGGAAGGGCTTTAGCATCATGTGCAAATGTGTTTGCAACAAACTGCTAGAACAGAAAAAAAAAGTTGTAAGTGTGATGATTTGGGCTACAGACTGTCAGATCTGCAAGTGTGTGTGCTGAGAGAATGATCAAAACCTGGTCCAGGACTGAACCTGGTCCATTTTCTGGTTTCACTCAGTATTTTCCATGCATTTGGGGTTCCTGTGGTTTAGAACAGATGCTGTTGGGATCCTCTAGAGGACATGTGGTTGTTCTTGGCTGTACAGAACAATTCTCTGCATCTTCACTGACCTGGTGTCCATCATCTGTAGGGCCACATTCCTGAAGATCTTTCTTGTCCTGTCAAACACGAGGCAAGTTTCTTCAGCTGGCTGACTGCTGCTTACCTTTCACTCTTGTTTTTTGTGTTTCAGGGTCCTTCACGAGCACATACAGAGGTTATCCAAAGTAGTGACTGCAAACCACAAGGCACTTCAGATACCTGAGGTAACAACTCCTTTCCTTTGATTCTGTATTGTGTGTGTTGGGGTTTGGACCGGGATTGGGATGAGGAGAGGATTGTTCTGTTTTGCACTTAAAAGGGTTTCTTTGCTGCCCGTGACAGCTGAAATATCCTTCAGGAAAAATACACTGTACCCATGCTGTGGCTGTACCCAGCTGCAGCTTCTCTGGGCAGCCTGCGCCAGGGCCTCACCATCCTCACAGGGAAGAATTTCTTCCATATCTGTAACTTAAATCTCCCCTCTTTAAGTTTGAATTCCCCTTGCCTTAAATCTTCCCATTTCTCCAAAACCCGTGAGCCTCTGGTGGCTGAGCTGCTGTGCCCAGCAGTGCTTGCCCAAGGAGGGCTGCTTGGTTCCCCCAGGTGTATCTGCGGGAGGCGCCCTGGCCGTCGGCGCAGTCCGAGATCCGCACGATCAGCGCCTACAAAACGCCCCGGGACAAGGTGCAGTGTATCCTGAGGATGTGCTCCACCATCATGAACCTGCTCAGTCTGGCCAACGAGGACTCCGTCCCTGGGGCAGATGATTTCGTTCCTGTTCTGGTCTTTGTTCTCATAAAGGTGAGTTCTTTTGCAGAGATCACAGAGCCCAGTTAATCCCTGTAATAAACAAGCAAATTTAGGAGGAGAGATAATGCCTGTGAGCCCCGGGGAGCTGGCCAGGCTCAAACCCTGATCTGATTCAGCAGGGTTTGAATAGGATTGTCAGAAATGTGGTCAGAGTTACGGTTTTTGAATCCAAGCAAACTTTGCATTTGGAACCAAGAAAATTGAGGTGCAGATGCTGTGTGGGGAGTAGAGTTTGTTTGAGGTATGTCCACAACATCTTCGTCTGTGCCTGCTTCATGCTGTCCTCAGGACCAAGATATCCAGACCAGGACTGACTTGGGTTGTGTTGCTGGTCTTTTTTGACATGAGTGGAGAATGGTCTGATGGGAAGATGCTGATACAACAGGCTTTACATGTGTTGAGGTCCTGGTGACCTTCACAGATTGTGGCAGCGTTGCCCTTCTTTCTCTTGGCCTGCTAGTCATTTTTCCTTGTTGGAAAAATGTTCCTTTCATCAAACCTGCTGCCTTCTGAGCGTCTGAAGTGGGGCTGCTGAGGATAAACAGTCCCTACCCTGCAGGCAGGTTACACACTCTTCAGGATGAGGATCACTGCACAAAGGGGATTGTGTTTCTGTTCTGTATCTGGCGGTGTTAGTAGGTGTTGGGCTTTGCAAACAAGCTGTATCTCTCTCTCCTCCCACCCCAGGCAAACCCCCCTTGCCTGCTGTCCACTGTGCAGTACATCAGCAGTTTCTATGCCAACTGTTTGTCTGGAGAGGAGTCCTACTGGTGGATGCAGTTCACGGCAGCCGTGGAGTTCATCAAAACTATCGATGACCGCAAGTAGCTCGCACAGCACGGGCAGACTGAGCAGGAGAGGAGTTTCTAAGAATGTACAACAGCTGCAAAAGCTGAAGAAAAGACTTTCCTTGTAAAATACTGTACAGAATTGAGGCATTTTAAAACACACCTTTACTAATCTAATTAATTTAACAGATTTTCCTCTTCTCTTTGGGTTGCGTTTTCCTCCCCTCTAGATACTGGCACTGCAAAAGGGACCACAGTTTTCAGGTATTTTGGAATCTCAAAACATTCAGAATTCTTCATGCTTTCTCCACCACCCCTCTTCCTGAATTCTTATTCACGTGAATAATTCACTTCATTTAATTTCTAACGAAAAACTGAAACAGGAGGAAACAGGGCAGCCACATAGTAAACTTTCTAGATGAATACACCTTTTATTAAAGAAACACCAGCCACACTGAAAGTTTGTAGTAGCTGACATCAGTTATTGGTTGTATTTCACCTGAATTTAAAATCTGAGAGGACAGTGTAAATATTATATAACTATATTTAATGCATTGCAAGTATCTTTGGACTTACTATCCTTTGAATAAACAAGCAGAAGCCTCTCTGACCTCTAACAGGTTGTGACCTACCATGTTTTGGTGACAAAAGGACTTCCTCAAAAGGCTAAGATTTAAAAAGGGCAAACTGAATTATTTATTAAGATGTAATTACTGAAATTTCTAAAACTGGAATTTATAATAGGGCTTATTAGCTAGCTGAACACTTCTTGGCTAGGGCATTAGGGTGTTACAGAGGTTTGAATATATAGAGGAGAGGGACTGTAAGTTACAATAGAAAAGTCTAATATAAAAGGAGAAATAAAATACCTTACTGTAATATTTTTTCTGAGCTATTGTGTATACTGTACAAACCCCAAACAGAGATCCTTAACAGAACCTTGGGCTGTAATATATATTTTGATTAGTGACATTAAATACATATGCCAGGGGGTTCAGTGAATGTTTTTACTAAATGTTCTTCGTGTTGTCTGCTATGCAGCAGTGCAAGTTTTACTGTTCATAAAAAATATTTTAAAATAATATAACACTGTTCTTTATGAAACATATCATGGCATCAGTTCAGGGTGTTTTATAGATTTCTCACCCCGCCTTCCCCTTAAACTGACAGTTATCAATTTAAGGAGGTTTTTATGCACAACACCATGTGGTTTTTTCATGAGTGAAGTGGTCTGGGGCATGTTGGCTGTATATGAGCACTCGCTGCTCTTTTTCAGCTTCAATGCACTGAAAAAGGACAGTGAGCACTGAACTTTTTCATGTCAGTATTATTTCTTGCTCTTTCCAGAGTGTTCATTGCACTTCTGACAGAGGGATGTGGTAAGACTTGGTGTCTGTGATTGGTAAAGAAAACAGAATCTTTCTCACATTCTTTCAAAACACGATTGGTTCATTTTTGTGTGTGTGTGCATTTTGGTGATTAAAACCTGTAAGCAACAGTACTGGGGAAAATCATGTGGTCAATTGGAATTGGAGCAATTTATGTAAAGCATTGAGTGCTTGATTTGGCTGTGCTTGTCAAGGCATAATCAGGAAACTTACTTTTTAGGGCTCTCAGATATAACTCAGTTGAGCAGTTTTGCCAAGCTAGTCACAGGTGAGAAGGTGGGATGGTAACCTTTTCCTTTTCTCTATAGTCTTTCTCCTCTATTAGAGACTCAGTTGTGTGGAGGAGCAATACTCAGTCAAAACAGAATTCTTCTGATCTGCCTTACTCGGTGTCTCAGTCTGTGTAGCATTGCAATATTCTGGTTATTTAGCCTTGATGGGTTTTTGGTGCTGAACATGTAATTCAATATTGCAAGCACAGCCCTGCAGCAAAGCACAAACATGCCCTTGAAGATATGGCCAGATCATATCAAAAAGCAATATAAATTCATTTCTATTGAAGTGTCCTGTAATATGTAATTATTACTTGAATATCCACGATGTTAAGACTGATGTGTGAAAGTTCTGCAGTTTGGGTGTTGGTTGATGAGAGTATCTGTGGGATCCCTGAAGAAGGCACAAGGACACAGGAGGTGCTGATCACCCCCCGTGCTGCCCCTCTGTGCTGGCCTGGCTCACAGGGTTTGGTCAGCACCATCAGGGCTTTCAGGTTCACTCTCCTTTATGGAAGGGGCAAGAACCATTTCCTTCACAGCTTTTATCACTTGGTTTCTCTGCATAGAAAAATACTTAAAAGAACTGGAGTCTTTTTTTAAAAGTTACTTAGTTATTTTAAAACCAGTATGTGTTTCAGTGAGCCCCCGGTGAGCTGAGAGTTTTTGTAGCAAGATGGTCCTTTGCTTCTTTTTTCCAGCCTACTCTAAAGGTCCTTTATTAGTCTTGATAGGTGTAGTTAGAGAATTAGGCTTTCCAAAGAATTAAAAACCTTCCTGTAATGTCCTTTTACTGCTTTCCCCTGCGCCCCTGTAATGTTTTGTTTTAAAATGCTAAATTCCGTGTCTAGGAAGTGATGTTGTTAGGTTTGATGTGCAATAGCCAAGGTGGAAAGACACTGCATAAAGGACCAAAAGTAGCAGAACTGCTGCCAAAAGGTGCCAGCCACGAGCCTGTGTTGTAATCTCGGTGCTTTATTCTGTGAATTTCACTACTTGAGCCACTGGAGGAGGAGTGGAACATTTTGGGCAAAGTGGAGCAGGGCAGGGGCCTTGGTACCAGGTCACAGTGTGCACTTCAGGCTTGGCCGTTGTCTCAGCACTGATCTTGGCAGGTTCTGAGGAGCTGCCACGTTAAACAATGGCATGTCTGTGCCTGGGAATGCTGCAGAGGTGCTGGTTTCCTTTTTGGGCAGAGGAGGGAAAGGAAAGTGCTGGGGATTTCATCTCTAGGAGATTCCTTTGTGCTCCTAAGTGAGATTTCTCTTTAAACTTTTTTAAATCCTCTTTAAGGAGAATCAGAATGTGTCTGGCCTATCAAGGATTTGAGTTTAAAAGTTTTTGTTTTGAAGACCTTTTACTACCAAATGCTGAATGTAACTGCCATAAACTTCAGGAAAAAAAGCCACGAGCACGATGCTGTTTCCTGTGGGTGAGTCTGGTGAGCACAGTGTTGGTTTGTATTGCTTGAAAATGTTCTTGTTCTGTTAAGCCAAATTCTCACAGAACTGGAGAGCTCACTGCCGTGGGAATGGGCTTGGGGGAAGGGGGCAGGAGAGGGGGCAGAGCTGCTGGCAGCAGAGCTGTGTGTTGGCACGAGTGAGTCAGTGTGCCTGGAGAGCTGGAGCAGCAAAGGCAGTGGGGACGGAGGGGGAGGGATGCTCCTGCCTGGGTACAGCTGGGGACGTGGCTGAGCCTGTACTACTTGAGAATTAACCTCTGCTCAGTTAGTAGTGTGTGTTCTGTACCTTTTAATTGTGCTTTACCTCTATTGAAAAGCTTTGTACTGCCTCTCCTCTTTGGTAAAGCCTTTATAAATCTAAATTAACGAGCTTGCACAATCTTGTATACAGGAACCCCATCTTGTCTCTTAACGTGATTATTAATGTATTATTCTGTAAAACCTGATTAAAAGGAGAGCAGTTTAACCGCCTGGCTTTGACGTTTCTGCCTTGTTCCAGTGCCATCAGCAGTTTGTGCTGGGATGGCCGTGCAGGTGTGAGCACTTCCCACTAACTCTGTGTGGTTTGCGTTGGGCATTGCTGCTCTGCTCCATCCTCACCCCACCCAGGGGAGGGACACTGGCAAAAAAGAACCAAAATCCAGTAAAGGGGAGAGGAAGCTCCGCTGCACTGACTGCTTAACACAGAGCTCTTGAGTTATTCTTTTGAATCTGCAGCTTGGCTGTTCTGGTAGCTTGGGAGGAGAGAAATGGCTCTGCCTGCAGCAGGACTGTGCCTGTCCCTCTGCTGGCTGCTGTTCGATGCCTTGCTGAGAGTGGTCAAGTCCAAAAGTATTATGGTTGGCGTCTTTTTCTTAGGAAATGCTCATTTTTCCCGACGAGCCAGGAGGATTGGTTGAGCTGCCGAGCGCCCGCCCGGTGCCGGTGCCGGGCGGGGCGGGGCGGGCGGGGCCGGTGCTGCCGTGAGCTCGGTCCCCGCAGCGTTATTGACCTTGATTCTCTCTCATTTGCATCCAGCATTTTTCATCCTCTGGAATATGGTGTTTGGGGACCTTTCCATCATTAAGTGGATTTACAGCAATTTCCTTATGTGTTTTCTCCAAGGGATTCTGTTATGAGAGGCACATTAAATCTCCATTAATACCTCATTATCCGACTGATAAGATTACCATGATAATGAGGCAGAAATTCTAATTGTTTCACTTCTTATTGTGCCTTTCATTAAATCATATACCTGGAAGTTGCTGTCAGAGAGGGGATCTCCAGCCTGCAGAGCCTGGGAGGTGACCTGGTCCTGTGCATCCTGGTTCTGTCCCATGGTACTCGAGGGGTGCTGGGGTGTGCTGGCCTTTTCTCCTGGGCTCCTGTGCCTCCTGCCATGCCACCAGAAGGGCTTCCAGTGGCTCCGGGGCCCTTGGCAGCCTGCACTGGGGGCCCCGTGAGCTGCCTGCTCCTGAGGGTGGTTAAGCACAGGGGTGTGCAGCCTCTGTCGGAGCTGTTACAGCCCATCAGGTCAATGATCCATGAACTAAAAAGTCTCTAAGAAAGAGCAATTATTGTCTATCATGTGTCAAAGGCGCCCGTATTGACCCCGAGATGGAGCCATTAGGGCCTGTGGAGGCAGCGATCCGTGACCCGTCCGGACACAGTGAGGTGAGGGGCTGGGGGGGCAGCGCTGGGGACACTGCCAGCTGCCGTGTCCTGCCGCGGGCAGCCCCGAGCCAGGCTGGGCTGGGGAATGGCTCTGCAGGGCTCCCCGGGGGATGTCCCCAGCTCCTGCTCCCCTGGTGCCAGCACAGGGATTCCCTGTGAGCAGCAGGACAGCCATCCTCACCAGGACACACCGCAGAGCCCCGCTTGGCACTGGGGGCAGCCTGGGTCCAGCAGGCCCCCCTGCCCTCAGCCCGCTGCCCGCGAGGCCCCGGCCCCGCGGTGGATGGCTGCTCTTGGCGCTGCCCTTAGGCCCCGGCCCCGCGGTGGATGGCTGCTCTTGGCGCTGCCCGTGAGGCCCCGGCCCCGCGGTGGATGGCTGCTCTTGGCGCTGCCCTTAGGCCCCGGCCCCGCGGTGGATGGCTGCTCTTGGCGCTGCCCGTGAGGCCCCGGCCCCGCGGTGGATGGCTGCTCTTGGCGCTGCCCGTGAGGCCCCGGGCCCGCGGTGGATGGCTGCTCTTGGCGCTGCCCGTGAGGCCCCGGCCCCGCGGTGGATGGCTGCTCTTGGCGCTGCCCGTGAGGCCCCGGCCCCGCGGTGGATGGCTGCTCTTGGCGCTGCCCGTGAGGCCCCGGCCCCGCGGTGGATGGCTGCTCTTGGCGCTGCCCGTGAGGCCCCGGCCCCGCGGTGGATGGCTCCTCTTGGCGCTGCCCGGGCCCGCGGTGGATGGCTGCTCTTGGCGCTGCCCGTGAGGCTCCGGCCCCGCGGTGGATGGCTGCTCTTGGCGCTGCCCGGCCCCGCGGCGAGCCCGGCGCTGGCCCCGGAGCCGGCAGAGCCCCAGCCCCGGCTCCCGGCAGGAGAGCAGAGCCGAGCGTGTCCCTGCTCGGGGGGCTCGGGCTCCTCCCGCGCAGAGAAGGAGATGTCTCCATAGTAACTGGCGCGTTTGGAGGGCAGCAGGCGCAGGGACCGAGACAAAGCCTGCGCGGGAGCGGCCCCGGCACGGGCCCCGCTGTCCCCGCTGCTCCGTAGGGACACAGGGGTGGCACTGCCGCGGCAGCGTCCCCTGCCCGTGTGGCGGTGTCACCCGTGTGCCAGGGTGGCTTTTGGCACCAGCCTGCAGAGCCAGAGCCGGCTGCACCTGGGCCGGGCAGGTGCGGGAGGGCGGCGGGGCCGTGCGGGAGCGGGCGCTGCCCGCCCTGCCCAGCGCTGCCAGCCCCGCGCCCAGCCGGCTCAGCCCCCTCGCCAGCAGAGCCGTTGGGCTGGGGTTAATCAACATTCATTCATGTTTCCAAGTGTAAATTGAGCATTTGTTTAATTATGTGTAAGCAGCAATACATTCTGGCCATTATCTAAATCACTATTTTATTTCCTGGATGTGGTTTCATAATGCTGGGTTTGTGCTCCAGCCTCTGCATCATTAACAGAGAAGAGTTAATGAATATAAAAGCGTAAAGGCTAATTACACTTTAATTTACAATCATGGTCTCATTTTGGGACCACATGAAATCTGTTTTGAAAACAATTAAAACAAACCAAAAAAAAGCCCAGGGAAGGTCTGGAGAGCAGAAGGGTTTTGGCACAGAGCAGCGCCGGTGGCCACCAGGCCCGGGGAGCTGCGGGGCTGGGGGGCCGGGGCTGCCCAGGGCGGGTCCCTCGCTGTCCCCTCGGCCCCACGGGGTGATGACCGGGCTGGCAGTGGGATCCCCGGGGCCCGTGCTGCTGTGGGACCTTGTGAGGGATGTAAATTGGAGCCCAAGAAGAGCACAGTTCACTGGAAGGAGACAAAGATTTATTGGGCTGCAGATGTTGAAAGCAAAATTCAGTGATAGTGCTGACTCCAGCACTTTGCAGCATTTACCATTCCTGGGGACCCTGTTCTGTGCCTCCCTGCAGGTGCCTGGTCTTTGGAGGGACTGTGGCTGCAGGTGAAGTGGTGGCAGGAGCGGTGCCAGGCTCTGTCTCTGGGCAGCAGAGGTTTTGTCAGTTCGGGTGCTGGGTGTCAGGGCAGCTCCCTGCAGGAGCCCCTGGCTCTGCTGCCATCATCCCTGGCAGAGGCACGGGTGTCCCAGAGCACCAGGGCACTGTCACAGCTGAGGCTGTGTCCGGGCCCAGGGCAGGAACTGTATCCTCTGGCATGGGATGGCCTTTCTGGATCTGGCTGTGAGTGCCAGGTAAAATTCTGGAGCCAAGGTGTAGGCTGGGAGGAGAGCAGGGCCCTGGGGAGCAGAACTGGAGCCTGTGCTCCTGCTCTTTGCAGTGGGTGAATTGCAAACCTGACTGTATTTCCTCTATTCCTATTCCCTCAGCAATGGGATAAAAGCTGTGCTGGGACCAGGAGGGAGCAGTGGCCTCGGCACCAGAGGCTTGTTCCCTTCTCTGAGCTGGCTGTCTGTGGCCAGCAGAGGAAGTAAATCTCTCTGAGAAAACCACCTTGCTCACACAATTCCAATCCAACAGGGCGTTGTGGCATCACTCACTCCCTGTTTTATTCAGCTGATGCTCTTTTGCTGGGCCAGCTGAGCCCTGCAGCAGCACGAAGCCTTCACTGGTGCTCAGAGCTGGGGCTCATGGGCCCGGGCACGGCGAGGGCAGCGATGCCCATCCTGCCAGGGCCCAGCTGGGGCAGGGCTGTGGCTGTGCTGGGACGTGTCCCCCAGGTTGGTGCCCTGCAGGAGCACCGAACTCCCCGTGGTTTTGCTCACTGTGCCTATGGTAGAGGACAGGAGGTGTCCTTCTACTGCCAGGTGTCCCTGGAGGTGGCTCAGGGACGTCTGCTCAGTGGGACTTACAGGAGCCAGGGGCTCTGTGGGTTCCTCTCCCGCTGCGGATGTGCTGAGCTGGGACAGGGGAGGCTCCTTCAGCAGCGGCCACCGTGCCAGGCCCCGTGCCAGGCCCTGGCAGGAGGGTGGCCCTGGGGCTCTGCTGTCCCCATGCCCCATGGTGGGAGCCCATCCCTGCTCCACTGCAGGCAGCTGGGAGAGCCCTCCCTGTCCCTCGCCAGGGCTAACGTGGGAGCTGTGCCACCACAAGCTCAGGCAGGTTTGTCACTTGTCACCGCGGCGGGGCCGTGTCACTAATGAACACATCCAGGGGCTGAGTGCCTGCGGCCCCTCATTGGAACTGCTCGCACCTGGGAATTCTTGTGGGTTAGGCACAGTACCTGCACTAACAGGGATTTGACTCTCAAAAATCCGTGGCTACCGAGGGCAGCTGAGGAGGAGCAGCTGCAGTGCCCTGCTCACACTGGGAGCAGCCAAGGGCACCACACGGGCCAGATCTTCATCACCTCCTTCATCACCTCCTGAAATGCCATACCCAGCCTGTGCTGAGGGGGTGCCAGGGCTGCTGAGGGCTCCAGGTGCCTGGGGGTGTTTGCTCTGGTGTGCTGTGTCTCATGGGGGCTCAGGGCTCACTCAGGGCCCTTTGCAGTGGCACTGGTGGTGGCAGGGCTCAGCTCCCCTTGGCAGCAATGCAGGGATGCTGCTCATGCAGGGCATCATCAGCTCCCCACAGCTCCCCCTTGTCAGCGTTCCCACCTTCCCACTAATCCTTGTCATCCCAAATCCTATCAGCGCTGATTTGATATTTACCTCCAAATCGTGGATGAACATGTTGAACATCATCATCTGATGATGATTCCCCATTGACAACTGCTTTTTGAGACCTGTCAGTCAGCCAATTCTTAATCCTTCTAATGTGAGCTCTATTGATATTATATACGGCTAATTTTTTAATCAAAACGTCATGAGCTATTAAATCAAATGCCGAACAGAAGCAAAAGCATACTACAGCTCCTCAGTTACTTTTATTAAGTAAACTTTTAAATTCAAGGAATTAAACCAAATTTTTTGACAAGCCCGGCTTCCCATCCAGCCACGCTCCCGGCTCTGGTTACAGCCCCCCCTGCTACCGCCTGCAGCCGCTCCAGCTCCTCAGCCTTTCCCCGGGATGGCCACGACCGGAGGGGTGAGTGTGTCCTGCGAGGTCGGGCACGGGGCTGGGTAACTTCACGGTTAAGTCTTGGTGGGGAAATGGGAATTTTCTCCTGCGCTGGATGCAGCCTCTGACCTGAAAACGCCGGCCCGGCCTCCCCGGCTGCGGCGCGGGGCAGGCGAGCAAATGCGAAATGACAGCGCCAGCCGCCCCGCTCTGGTCCCCAGCTGGCCGGGCGGGCCGGGCGGGCGCTGCCCGGCCACGGAGGCGTTTCGGGGGAGGAGGAGGGCAGGGCAGGGCCAGGCTCGGGCAGGTACGTGCGGGCAGGCACACGCTGCCCGTGCCAGGTCGCTGGGATGGCACCGGAGCTCCTCAGCCCGCAGATCCCGCACGGTGGTCCCGGGTGGTCCCTGGGTGCACTTTGGGAGCCTGTGCCACCGAGGCTGAGCTGTGGGGACCCCCGCCCAGAGCCAGGTGAGCCAGGCTGCTGGCAAGCCCCCTGCCTGGAGAGCCACAGCTCCTGCCCTGGTCCGTCCAGCACCAGGATGCTCAGCTCTGTCCCCTCCAGCTCAAGCAACCCTTCGTAAATCTAAATTAATAAGGTTGCACAGCTACAGACACAGAACATGGGCTGTGTCTTGTCTTTGTCGATCAATGCTTTCTGTCATCCCACAAAGCTGATTAAAAAGCCGAGCAGTTCATCTCACCAGGTTCTGCATCCCAACATCACAAATTTGATATTGCAGTTAATGATTGTCAGCGCTGGCAGAGGACATGGAAGCTGGTCAGTATTTGTAGTTCATCATTAATATTGGAGCACTGGGTTTATATATAATATTGGAGCATTGCTGCAGAGGGCACCAAGGAGGAGTTTGGGATGGTTAGGAATTTATTATCCCTAAAATGTCAAGGAGCAAGAGAAAGGCAGTTTGTGTGTCCAGCACTGCCCGTGCCAGAGGGACAGGGAGTGACCAGTGTGACCTGTCACGGTCACCAGCTCCGCACCTGTGTCCCCAGTGCTGCTGGCAGGGCCAGCCGAGGGGGTCAGCTCCATGCCAGCCCTGCCCTGTGTCCGTAGGGAAGCTGCTCTGAGCAGATGTCTGTGCCCCAGCTCTGGACACAGGATGTTGGTCCCTCAGGCTAGGCGCTGACCTGGTTGTCTCTGCCAGCTGCTTGGAGAGCCGTGGGGGGATGAAGCTGCCTCCTGCCTGCAGCCCTGCCCGGGTCACACCCCTCCAGGCTGCGGGCAGGGCTGCGGGGCTGGTCCTTGCCAGCCCTGTGGCACAGGGCAGAAAATGCCACCAGTGCACCCCACAGTCACCGCTGGGCCAGCACGGGGGATTTCGGGACAGGAACAAGAGACTTGTCCCCAAAGGAATGTCCTGAGCTCTTTCTCTGGGACAAAACCCCACAACCTGACCAGATCCCCAGTGTCAAGACAGCCTCATGTCCTGGATCGGTGAAGGGCAAGAGAGGGTTGAGGGGTCACTGGCCCTTCAGGCAGGAGCAGGGACAGGGGTAGGGACAGGGGTAGGGACAGGGATAGGGACAGGGGTAGGGACAGGCCACGGCGGCTGTCGCGCAGCCTGCGCCGTCCCGGAGGCTGCGATCGGCGGCCTCAAGGTGGCACCGTAAGAGTGGGAACAGCGCGGCAGAACAAAGGCACAGCTCGGAGCCCCCGCTCAGAGCCCCCAGCACAGCACAGAGACCTCAGCCCTGCTCAGAGACCCCGCTCAGAGCCCCCAGCACAGCACAGAGCCCCCAGCCCTGCTCAGAGACCCCGCTCAGAGCCCCCAGCACAGCTCAGAGACCCCGCTCAGAGCCCCCAGCACAGCACAGAGCCCCCAGCCCTGCTCAGAGACCCCGCTCAGAGCCCCCAGCACAGCTCAGAGCCCCCAGCCCCTGGACAGGACAGGAGGGTCCCGGTGCCCCCGGCAGGAATGGCAGCACTGGTGAGGAAGATGGGGTCACGGCGGGGGCAGGATCAGGGGCCTTGGGGCACCCACAGCCCCCGGGCAGCACGGGCAGGACCTTCAGGACCCTCAGGAGCTCCAGCGTGGGGCCCTGCATGTCCCGGGGCCGGGCCAGTCACAGCTCGCAGGGGACCGGGCTGACGTATGGGTCAAACACCTCGTGTCTCCAGGGATTTTGGGGGGGATTGTCACGTTTCTGTGTGTTTCTCCAGGCACGGGAAGGCGGATGCCGTGTGTGGTGTGGGGCTGGTGCCCACTGCAGGCGATGGCATGGATCCACCCGGGCCTTTGGTGCCAGGTATGATGCTGGCATTCCCAGCTCTCTCTCCCTAGTGCAGGGACAGGGGTGCTGATCCTGGAACGCAGCCCAAAGCCCCTGGGGGTGTGCGGTGCCCTCCTGCCCGGCTCCCCCGGCTGCGGGAGGGGCCCTCCCGCTAATTGGAGTGTGCTGAGGCGGAGCCCGCTCAGCTCTGCCTGCCTTGACACCGAGACCTAAAGTTGCTGTAAAACCAAATGGATACTCACACCCACATCCACGAGGCTTTTAGTTCAGCAACAAGTGAATCCATCAAAGCCCAGCACCTAATTTAATAGCAATAATGAAAGGTGTGCGTCACTATTAATTTAAGCACTCCAACATTAGCCTTGCACTTAGAAACCAGCAAGGCAAAGCTATTTACAAATGAATGTACCAGGGCAATAAATTGAAAGGACTGGTCTGACCTGCGGTGGCGGCTTTCTTCATTTATACATAGATATATTTCTATAGATGCATTTATTCCCATCTCTTTAGCGAACTCTCCCTAATTAAGTTGAAGTGGCAGTGGAAGTGTGGCAGTAAGTGTGGAAAGAAGCTGCTGAAAACGTATTTAATTCATTATAAATAATCTTTGATACCGTGAGGTTGCATAAAGGTTTCAGTATCAGAGCAGGACACCAAGGAAGGCCAAGGAGATCATCTGCGCACACTGGGAGCGTCTGCATCCCGTGGCTTGCCGTCCTGGCGGCGGGGAAGGGGGAGCGCGGCCGGCGGAGGCTCCGGTGCCAGCGGGGGCTGCGGGCGGCGGCTCCGGGAGCGGGGTAAGGCCCGCGGGCACGGGGCCCCGGCTGTGCGCGCCCCGGAGGGCAATGCATGCGAGCGGGAAGGTGTATGTCACCCGCATTAAAGGAGTTTAATGCGCTCAGAGTCACATTTCCGTAGCCTTGCAGAATACATTATCTGCACGCTGCCTTTACAGGCTGTCACCTCGCAGGGAGGCTGCAGAGTTCCTGGAAACCATTATCAGCCTCTAATGATATTATCAAAACTGGAGCACTCGTGGCATGGTGGGGGCCGAGGGTTCATCCCTGCTCTGTGAGGGCCCGTGGCAGCAGCAGGACAGGACTGTGGCTCTGTGGATCCTCTGCCCAGGGGTGCAGAGGCCGCGGGGACCCAGCGTGGCCCAGGGAGCCCCTGTGAGGGCTGGGGTTGGCACCTGGCAGGCGCCCCTGCCCCTGCCCTGTAAGCTCTGTGCAGGAGCCCAGCCCCAGGGCACAGTGCCCACCACACCCTGCTCCAGGGTGCCCTTCCCTCGGCCGCTGACCCCGAGCGCTGCTCTGCCCTCTCCCTGGCTGCTGGCACCACAGAAAAACAGAGTCGTCTTTTTTGGAGTGTAATCTCCTGCCTGCGACAAGGAGCCACGCAAACTGATAAATTGCAGATTAAACGAGTGCCACACTCCACTCCAGCCCTGGCTGTTAATTCCCCTGTTGTGCAATTCCCGGCTCTCAGGGCCTGTCAATTCCAGCTAATCGCAGGAGGCACTAAAACACTCTGCCCTGACAGCCCCGGATCGAGGCACCCCTGACTCCCGGCTCAGGTGGATTGCACGCATCACTTATGCACAAATCAGCAATATGCCAGCAGGGAGGAATTATGTCCGATGACAGCCCAGACATGAGGTACATATTGCAGAGCCGGCGAGCCCCAGCCGCCGTGACAGATTGCGGCGCGGGGCTGCGCTGGTGCGGGAGCAGCTCCGGCTGCGCCGGCCCCGAGCGCACCCGGAGCCACCGGCCCCGCGCCCGGGCTGCCGCAGGGCGGGGCGGCTCCGCAGCCTGTCCCCTCCCTGCCCCTGTCCCCATCCCTGTCCCCGTCCCTGTCAGCGCCCGGGGTGCCCGAAGGGGCAAAGGGAAAGGAGGAGAAAAGGGGCCGGATTGGCACGGTGGGCACAGGGAGCGTCCCACCCAGGCTGAGGGGTGCCAAAACACCCTGCTGTGCCCGGCTGCGGTGGGGACCAGCCCGGCTCAGCCCGGCCCGGCTCTGCTGTAACATTTAACTTGCCGTAGTCTGTGATCCTGAAAAGCTGAAATTAATGACAGCCTTGCAGTTGCTCATTAATAATTGCTTCATTACTGTACGCAGTTGCAGCCTCCTGACAATAATGGGGTTTGCTGGTGTATTTCTAATTATCTGGCATTTCAGCTCCCTAATATAGTCCCGGTGCTCCCTGACGAGACCTCGCTCTCCAGCAGGAGCGCAGCCCAGCCCGCTCAGCCCGCCTGCTCCTTCATCGGCAGCTCCTGGGAAGAGGCAGAGCCGCCCTGGTGGGGCCCACGCAGGACCCGGGGGCACCGAGACCCTCCACACCTGGGCTGAACTCTTCTCATCCCCGTGGCACACCTGGTGCTCGTGCTGAGGTCGGTTTGGGAGCAGTGACATCGTGAGAGTACCTGGGAGCTCCAGTGCACTAAGCAGGTACGTGCCTGTGGCTGGCAGTGCTCAGTATGCCCACGCCACAGCTGTCCCCATGGCCATGCCACAGCTGTCCCCATGGCCACACCACATCCATCCCCATGGCCACACCACATCCATCCCCATGGCCGCACCACAGCTGTCCCCATGGCCACACCACAGCTGTCCCCATGGCCACGCCACACCTGTCCCCATGGCCACACCACAGCTGTCCCCATGGCCACGTCACATCTGTCCCCATGGCCACACCACAGCTGTCCCCATGGCCACACCACATCCGTCCCCATGCCCACACCACAGCTGTCCCCATGGCCACACCCCAGCTGTCCCCATGGCCACACCACAGCTGTCCCCGTGGCCCTGGCAGCCCCCGCAGCCCTGGCACTGCCCTGGGCTGTGCTCCAGCCTGGGCGAGCGGAGCAGGAGGAGGTGCCAGAGCCTCGGTGGGTGCTGGGGCTGGGCCAGGGCTGCCGGTGGTGGCTGTGGCTGTGGAATTCCAGCTCCTCGCAGAAATCCGCCCCACAGCGGTGGCAGTGGCAGTGACAGGGGAATTGTGGCCGTGTCCCCACGCTCCCAGCCTGGAAATGACCACTTGTGTCCCATTCCAGCCACCAGCTCCCAGCCCATTACGGCACACGCGGGCCCCGCACTCCCACCTGGGGAGGGGGCTCATTTGTAGTTAAAAATCTATTGTGACTTGTCAGAAAAATGAATAAATGAGCACATTATTTTTTCATTTTGGAGCTCAGCATCTGTTTGTCTAATCAAGAAAGAGAACTGGGAAAGTCAACCAGGGCTGACGCACACATTTTATTTAACTTTTCCTCTGTCAAAGGAGTTTAAATGTGTAATGAACAGGCCATGGTGATTTGAAATATAATCCCATTACTCTGATGAGATTACCCAGGCTGTGAGAGTTCACAAATCATGCTTAGGGTTTTTAGAGTGAACAAAACCCTGTTGAGATTTTTTTCTCTTTTTGCATTTAAGCAGAGGTGTGTGGGGAGAATAAAACATGACAGTGCTTAACCCTTCACGCAGTGGAGCAGCACATGGGGCTGTGCCCAGGGCCAGCCCTCCTTGTGCCCCAGTTCTTGGTGACCCTGATCTCTCCACGGTCACGGCAGCGATGTCAGGGAGCAGCACCTGGCCAGGGCACACTCCTGCTGGCCCAGCTGGCCGTGTGCCCGCTGTGCTCACACGTCCCTGTCCTCGTTGCTGTCCTTGTCCCAGGGCTGCTCGGGGTGGCTGTGCTGGGATGTGATTTAAGGGGCATTAATTTCAGCTGCAGCAGCAGCACCCAGCCCCACCCGCCACCACAGCAGCGCATTTCCATGGATTCATGGGCCCATTACAAACATGTCTCCATAAATAACTCCCCCCATTCATCTCAGGCTGCACCCACGGCTGTGCCAGGGGTTTGCTTGCTTGTCCCAGTGCCAGGTCTCAGATCCCCCTGAGGGGCAGCTGCAAAACCCCTGGGATGCACCAGACTCCTGCCAACCCAAAGGTGTCTCTGGCTGGAACTGGTGCTCTGGGAGCTCATGGCAAACCCCTGCAGAGCCCAGGGAGAGCACCCAGTGCTCTGGCCTTGGGTGCCAGCGTGTGCCAGGGTGCCCTGGGTGTCCCCTGCTCAAAGGTCTTTCTGTGGTGTTCTCTGTGCTCTGGTAAAGCCACGGAGGTGGAGGGGAATTGTCCCTGTGGCCAGGACCCCTCTGACAGCAGGAGTCAGAGAGGATTCAGGGGATCTCTGCTGCCTGCAGCAGCTGCCTGCGTGCAGCCGGCCGGAGTCAACGCTCTGCTCTGCCCCGTAGCAGGGATGGGGGAACAGCTTGCCTTGCTGACCCAGTTGAATGCCCATCTGACTCAATTACATCTACAGCTACTGGGGAAAGACCAGCCCGTGATGGCTCCGTGCTCAGCTGTGCACACTCTGCAGCCACAGCTCTGATTTAACTCCTTCAGGAGCGCTGGGCAGCAGAAATGCCCCTTCTGGGGCAGGCATGCTCAGCTCCTGGAATGCTGGACCTTGCCAGGGTTTAAGGAAGGTTTCCTGCAGGCCATGTATCAAACTGAATCTGGTCTTTGGAAGCAAATTTGGTTTTTAACTGTCAGTGGCTCCTTTGGAGCAAATAAACTCACTTTGGGCTCCAAAGGTCCCCGCTCCCCACCCAGCCCTTGGAGCAGCCTCTGTCTGTCCATCTCTGCCTGGGTCCCAGGATCCCACACCAGGAGCAGGAAGGGGACTGACAGGCAGCTGTGAACACAGCTGTCTGGGCAGGGACTGTGCCACAATGTCACAGACAGCAGAGATGTTAGTGGCTGAGTTTTTTAGGCTCTCCTGAGAGCAAACCTGCACATGTTGAATCCCTGCTGATAATAAATACACGTGAGGGGGTGGCAACAGCACTATGGCCATGGAAACAGGAGATTGCTGCAGATTATGGTACCAAATAGGCAATTTTTCAGTTCAGTTAAAAAGAATTGAAACTGGGTGGCCAAAGAACATTCACAGAGCAACTTTAATGTTAAATATTTCACAGAGTCGGTCAAAAGAGTCATTTACATCGAAGGGGCTTTTCCCATTGTATCTGTGCTGCATTTGCACATAGAAAATATTAAAAAAATTAATAGAATACTATAAAATAGTGTTTCTCTTGTTTTGCAGATATCATGGAAGACTGTACCGGGAGGCCTGGCCTCAGTGGTGCAGGGCCAAGCTTCTGAAACCCAGAACATAAACACAACAGGTGAGACCCAGGCCCTCCCTCTGCCCGGGGCTGCTCTGCACGCCGTGTTAAGGCTCAGGAAGTTTTCTCTGTACAAAAGCAAGGTGGAGGCTGGCAGAGGGTGGGCAGTGCCCCAGGGGGCTGCCCCCAGCCCCGTGGGGAACCAGGGCAGTTCTGTGATAGTGTGTGCAGAGCTCCAGTGACCTGGAGAGATGCAAGAAAGACACCTCTGGTGAATTCAACCAGAAATGCGGCTCCGGTGCCAGCATCCATTCCCGTGTTCCCTGATCTGTGAAGGATGAACAAGGCCAAGGTAGTTACAAACCCCAGTACAAAGTAGGTCTTAATTTTTATTGTTAAAGAATAATACTGAGAGCAGGTGAAGGCATTTCTGAGTCCCCAGGGGCAAGGTGCCCCAGTGGATGTGCCAGCCCCAGGGTGGCAGCAGCTGAGGGTCCCGGGCAGGAGGATTCTCCTCTCCACCTCCAAGACGTGGATTTCCAACCCCTGTGCTGCCTTCAGCAAGGAACTTCCAATAAAGCATTTGCAAAGCTGAAAAGCACAGTTAAATAAAAATATTTCTGAACAAAACAAACACAACAGACTCGACTGTCTCAGCGCTCCCTCGCTCCCCTGCCACGGCTGCTGTTCCTGGCTCACGGATGCCTCCTGCACTTCAGCAACAGAAGTGAAACCATCTGGGACTGCAGCCTCCCCCCAAAAGAACTGTGCATCATATGGACCTTGAAAAAGATTACATCTGTTTATTAATAGTAAAAATGGATACATTTGTCCTACATTTTGTTTTTAGAAATTTGATCATGTCACAAGCAATACCTGCGTGTACGTGGGTGGATTACAGATGTATATAATTTATTTTAACCAGGCTGTGAAATAATATGTAATCACATCTCTTCTTGTGATTGTACATAATACAGTAATTAAATGATGCCAGTCTACGTCATTCTCTTATTTCTAATCAAAGGAACCTGAAGCGTAACAGTCTTCTTTCCGGCTGATATGGCTCTTTATTTCTGTCACAGGGGAGACTTCCCACCGCCGAGGAGGGACAATCTTCCAGCCGTGAGAGACGGGATAGTTCGGGCTCCCGGCCGGCCGCCCCGCCCCGCAGCAGGAGCCGCGGTCCCGGCCGCCGCCCCGGAGCGGCTCCGAGCGCGGCACGCAGGCTCTGCCCCGGCCTCACTGCTGGCCCGACTTCTTCTCCTTCTGGAAGCTAAAGCTCGTTCTCCTGCTCAGTTTTCTTTGTTTCTGAGCAAAATAATCTGCTCTGGCCGTGCTTGCTCGCGACTCTAGAATATAGTTAACCTGCAAGACACGAGGTGGTGTTACTGTCACCGAGGCTGGGGACAGCCCGGGGTGGGCAGGGACCCCCAGCCCACCCCCTGAGCAGGGCTCTGGTCTAACTGGTCCCAGCAAGCACCGGCAGGGTGATGGCAGAGAGAGCCCAGAGTGCCAGGAGAGCCCTGGGCTGTCCTCCCGTGTCCCTGGTCCCATTCTGGGTCACCCAAACCTCTGGGGAAGGCAGGGAGCTGTGCAGACCCCCCAGTGCTGGGATAATCAGAGATGAGCAACAATAAAGGACCTTATCAGCCTCAGTAAGAAGAATTCTTCCATTATGATGTTTGCATACTCAGCTAATCTCAGAGTTTCCCTGTGTTTTGGCACATTTTACTTGATGAAAGCATTTTAAAATGATATTTAACAAGCCTGCTACTCCCTAAATTTATTATCTCCAATGCTTTGTGATAATCTCAGAGATAATTTTAATGGAAGGTTAATGCAAGAATCAAAAAGATAAAAATGCCCTTTGGTCTGTCATTAGCTGGTTAATATGCTGTGGCTTAAAACTTGCACAATTTTATGCACTGTAGAGTGTTTCACTTTCATTGCATATTACAGCTTAAGGCATAAAAATATAGGGAATTTTCATGGTCAATAAAGTCTCAGTCCTTCTCACTTGATCATCTAAAAAGCCTAATTTGAAAAGTCTGATTTTTCTGCGCTCCCTAATGCTGATGGAATTGAAAACAAACCAGTGACTTGTGCATGAAACCAGGGAATGTTCTGTATAAACAATCTGCAAACTGAGAAAAAAGTACTGCTCAATGTTATTTCTCTCTTGAATATTCATGTTATTGCCAGTGAACCTTTTTTTTAGCCTCTCTTTATGACCAGACTCGGATGGGTGGAAGTGTTCAAAACCCAAGGAGATGTGGCATGGAGGTACTTGGGCAAAGGTTGGACTTGATGAGCTTGGAGGTCTTTTCCAGCCTCAGTGATTCCACAATTCCATGATTTTCAGTGCCTGGGATTGCAATAGCAGATCTAAGATAAAGTGGGAACAGAAGAATTGGCCTAACAGCTCACAAAGCAGAAACCCTCAGACACTCTGACCTCCTGTGTAATGAATTAAAGTTATTTTATCGCACGTCAGTTGTTTAACAATCCTCTAAACTCCACACAGCCAATAAAAGCAAACATAACAGATGGTTTGCCAAAATTACTGCTTTTGAATTTTGACTTGCTACGAAAGATGAACTTGTGGAAAATTCCATTTAATTTTTCAAGAGTGTAGTAACAAAAATTTGTTTCCCAAAGCGAGGGAGTTTGTGCCTGTACAGGCCCCAAGGAAGCAAACAGTCCTGGGAGAGGATCAGGGCAGAGAAGCCCCTGTGTGCTGTGCAGGGACACCTGAGCGTGGGGCAGAGCTGTGAGGGGCAGGAGCACCCGACCCCTGCCCGGCACGGGGCTGCTGACCACGTGTCCAGAGGAGGAAACTACCTGGACACAATACAATTTGGTAGTTTCCTATAAAATTCCACAGAAAGTGGTGTCTCTATTAGCTAGAAAAAAGCACAAAAGGAAATGCTACACACAGACAGGCAGTGGCTGTTGGAAGGATGAATAAAACAACAGGCATGGAGCAGCCATCCTGGCAGGTTAAACACACCCCAGTGGTCCTCAGGCACTGCACCCTGTGTGTTTCCAGAGCCTCCTGAATACTCACATGTCTAACAAGAGGTAAAACACCAGGATTTTGGGTCACGTTAAAATTTAATACTCACCTTCAGTACAATTTCATTGACAGTAGCAGCATCTGATTCAAAGTAAAGGTGTTTGTAGTCATGATTGCTTAGATATGTAAGTTTAAATATTGCATGACCTGCAAAGATAAGAAAAAAACTGCTTAGAATATTCCTGTAAAGTTTGAGCAGAGCTCGTTGCCTGACAGAAGAAAACCACAGATGGTGATCTCAGCGTACCATCAGCACGACAGAAGGAAGCAATGAAATGCTGACAGGCTTCTCATGTCATTTCAATTTAAGGCAAGTGGTGGCTTACAGGAGCAGCTGAACTCCAGTCAATAAAGTTCCTTTTCCCATCACATCCCCACTGCAGGAAATGCAAAAATCCATCAAATGGCTGGTTAGCTCTGCTCGGCCGCGACGGCGCTGCAGCCCCGGCACCGCCCGCAGGAGGAGGGTTGCACTGAACACAAAAGGGCAATTAATCCCAGAGCCACTGCTCCAAACCCTGCTCCCAAAACACCCGAAACACCACGGAAGCCCAGCTGGCTGCTGGTGGCCACGGGAGCGGCACCAAGCGCAGGGCACCGAGGGACGTGGCCACGCTGCCACCAAACCCCAGCCCCAGCCCGGGGCTGGCACGGCCCTTCCCACAGCAAGGGAAATCCAGCTGAACTCTACCTGCGACCTGCTGGCACCTTCCTGGCACTCAGGCCTCTATTCCAAATGGATTCCATGTGCTGGCCCTGTGGCTGCCCTGGGACAGAGGCCCTGCATGCCAGCACACGGTGCCAGGAGGAACTGGCACAATTGCTCTAAGACACAAAGGTCCAACGTGGAACACAAAGGAAGGCAAAATAGCCTTCACTTGGATGGATGCTGATGGCTCCAAAATTAAAATTAAATGTATTCTATACATGATACTTTTCCAACGGTTTTCTAATTTATTCAGTTCAACAGTCAAAGTTAGCAATCCATAAAGTAACAGCCACATTACTGTAAATCCAAGTCTTTCCTGCAGGAAAGCTAATTGGAAATCTTATTTACATTATCTAATTCTCCAGATTTCCAAAAAGTGACTGATATATGCTCAGATTGGTGGCCAGGAAATTTGAGATGCAAGTATTTTATTGTGGCATGTTAATTAAACACCATTATGATGCACTAATCTGGAATATAAATTCTGTATTGAAAAATTGGCTAATAATAATAATAAAAACTCAACCCTTTAAATCATTTGACAAATGATGCCTCAGTGGTACTAAAAATGCGGAATTCCAAGCTGGGAGCTCATCAGCATGTTAATGCATGCAGCTTTGCCTGGAACACAGCATCCTAATGATTCCAAAAGTGCCAGTGCACCACTCCTGGGGACGGGACACAGCACCGTGCTCCACCAGCTCCCACCATTCCACCTGGACATTGAACATTCCACACTGCTTATCAGAAATGAAACTGAAGCTGGCACAAAACAGGGTCAGAGGACCCCAACGAGCTGCTGCATTTTGGGTTTTGGAAATTCTGGGTAATTCTTGCTGTGGATCAAGACAAAACCTCCCCAGGAGTGCGGCCCGGCCTCGTGCCGCGGTGCCCCCACGCGTCCCTCGGGCACTGCCCTGCCCAGGGCAGCCCTGTCCAGGGCAGAGCTCCTGCTCCCACGGGCACAGAGGCTGCTCGGGGCCTGCCTGGGGGGCACTGGTCGAGTGTGGCTCTGCAGGGGCTCCGGGGAGCTGCCGGGGACGCGGCACCGACGCCAAACCCGCGGCCGTGCAGAGCACACAGCCCCTCCTGCTGGGACTGAGGACCCGGTGGAAAGAAGCCAAGAAGACTTTTCCTTAGAAAGCCCCATTACAGCATCATGTTTATGGGCTCCAAGTCCACAACACACTACTTACAGCATGAAATATGAGTGCACTGAAATCCTAACTGGCACTTTGCTCTGCTACTCTTCTAGCCAGATGGAATTTATGAATTGTGAGATTGATTTCCATTTCCAAGAGTGCTTAAATATGTGATGTACCTCTTTCCAATAGAGCACCACCCCTGACAATTCTGAGATCAATAGGAGCTTCCATGGTTTGATGTTTCCATGTGAGAGGATCTGGTAGCAAACAGCAGCAGCTCGAGTGGCTCCTGCTGCACGTGATGGGGGATTTAAAGCAAATGCAGCTGCTGCACAAGCAGCTGCTACCATCACTCCACACCACCAGTGGCTGGGTGTTTGCAGGGAACCTCGGTGCCCTGCAATCAGGATCAATCAGCTGCACTACAACAGAAAATCCACGCTATCCCCGAGTACGTCTGTCTGTTAAAACAGTTATGGAAAGCAAAAGGAACGACAGAAACTCAGCTGCTACCAGCAGCTTTTGTCACGGGGTGAGCTCAGCACAGCCAAGGGGTCTCGTGCCAGTGTCCCTGGTGCCCCCTGGGCCCCCAGCCATGCCACAGCCCCACAGCAGAGCAGCCTCTCCCCCTGCTGCCCCTTGGCCCCAGCTCAGAGCGCTGATAAATCTTCCCCAGCCCAACACTAATGGGTTCCTGTGTGGTTACTCCTGGAGAGGAGCCTACAGACGGAAGGGCAGGATGCTAATTCACTGGGAATTCACCAAGGAGAGCTCATTTACTCCTCCAGCACCACGTCTCACGTTCAGCTGCTCAGCCCATCTCCTGATTTTTAGCACCACTGCACTGCCAACGAGGCGAGGGAAGAGGCCCTGCAGCGCTGCAGCTCCTGGCTCTCCTCGCCCTTCCCAGGGCTCTGGAACTCCTCAGCAGCCTCCACCCTGCACACCAGCCCCAGCTCCTCCACAGCCCCACATCTGCCCACAGCCCTGAGAAACCCTGTGGAATTACAGCTCCACAACCACCGACCATAATGTGCTTGTACAGGCAACAGTAAATCGTGTGCTAATCCCTGCAATCTTGGGAAAACATCCAAACCCTTGGTGGGCCCACGCTGCACCTGACACAGGTAGAAAAATAATCACTCTAATCTAAGTAATAAACTCTTTTTATCAAAGTCCAAAAGATACATTTTTTTGCCTGGAAAACGAGGATATGAATTTGCAGAAGAAAAGATAATTTTTTTATGAATCAGCCAAGACTAGAAAGTTTTTCTTCTTTCCCTCCCACCCTACAATTCAGCCCTTACCCTTTGCCAACTCTTTAAACAAAATGGAATTAAATCACTAATTAGCTGGAGGATGAAAAGAATATTCATGAATTGGACAAGGTAGAAAACAAACAAACAAACACTAGAAATGCAAATTTATGTTAATTTTTCAATATACCTTGATGATTGCTTTGTCATTACAGAGCCATAAGGCAGAAGTCAACAATTAAGAGTTATTAGTGGAATAAATAGCTGGAGAAGGACCCTCTGAAGAACAAAGCACTTATGAACATCCTTTGACATCACTGATTCTCACTGATTCAGAAACTGTGACCTCAACAGGCTCAAACCCTGAAATCTCTTCCCATGGGCCCAGAAAGGATGCAGAAGGATTAGAAATACACCAGTAAAAGGCAAGGAATGAGGATAACAAAATACACATCAGCAATACTTTTGGACAAAGACACATTTCCTTCAACCCTGCAGGAGATGGGGGAGCCTCTGCTCTGCAGCCACTGCTGCATTTCACCCAAAGCACTGGGGAGGGGCTCAGCTGTGTGAAATCCACCTGGGATACCCCAGGAACGATGCTGTGGCCCTGGAGGAAGGCCTGAAGGGCATACAAAGCTGCAAGAGTTGTGTTAGGGTTCAAAAACATCCAACACCCTTCCTGACACCCTCTGCTAACTACAAAAGTACTTCTCAGGGGAGGTCACAGGTTGCAGCCACAGTTGGATAATCCAGATGTGGCACTGAGCTCGGCTAGGGACAGACAGAACAGGGATGTGGAGCCGTGTGTACAGTGGGGTTAATCCCATTTCATGCAAGGGATATTTATCCCAGAGGCACACAAGTGAGAGGCAGTGAGGACAGTCAGTTCTGGGTGAAATCCTCACCCCACTGATGCCAGGGGAGTCACTGATGGTTTGGGCTGCCCACCTTCAGCCCAGGGTGGATCTCCTCAAACCAGGGCAGTACTGAAGTGGGAACAAATGATAAGACTCTTCAGGAAAAAACCAGCAGCTGTGGTCCAGCTGGCTTGCCCCATTCTCTCAGGCAGCAGCATATTCCAGGATCTCTTTCCCTCCAACCCTTTATGTTCCACTGCAGGCTTGCTACTCAGCATTGCTATTAGAGGGTGACGTGGGTCCAGATGTCTTGAAAACAGAGCTGCAATTAAAGTGCAGCACACACCCACTTTTGTGTCAAACTGTGGTAACTATTCACACATCTGGATTATTTTCCCTCAAAGCCTTCTGTTTCTTTAAATTACTATCAGAGGCAGAATACTAATAAAGATTTTTGAAAAAATGCTGAAAATTGAGGTGCAACTCGGGGTTGCCCAAAACCTCTTTACCAGCAACCTCGTTTGGGGAAAAAAGATAAATAAATCAAAATGCAGTGTTTCCACATGGCAATGGGCTCCTCCACTGCGTCTGCACCTCATCAATCACGCATTGTCTGCCGGAGAGGCGAGCCTTGTAAATGTCACATCCACTCAGGCCCGAGGAGAGGCGAATCAAAATGCAGCGAGGAGTTTTAATTGGATAGTGTAATTAAACTAAAAAACCCCAGCAGAATAGCTTTGACAGGATAGATGAAGACCCCTTTTAATAGGGCTACAAAACAGATTTGTTAAAAGGATGAGGCAATGCGCGCTCCTGATTGCGCTCAGGAGAACTTTTACGAGCGGCTGTTGGAGGGGCTGCAGTTAATCAGCACTGCAGTGCCCGGCTGCTCCTGCCCCTGCCAGGGCCAGGGGAGCCCCCCTGCCAGCCCTCCTCTGCAGGGACACGTCCTGCTGAGCACTGGCCTGGCACAGCCCGAGCCCACCGGGGCACACAGAGCCATCTGTGCCCGCTGCCAGCCCACGGCTGGGCTCTGTCCTTCTGTTCCACACTTGGATGTTCCTTTCACTCCTAGCCTGAAGTTTGGGAACATTTTCTCTGCTGAACCTGTGCTCTACCTTCTGGTCAGAACCTGTGACTAGTCTCCTGTTGAGTAGGAATCTTGCTGTGTTACTTCTTGCTCCGCGGCAGGAGCAGGGATACCGGGAACAATGATATCGTGGTATTTGTGCACCAACTGCAGAGCACACACTGCCTCTGCTCTGGCCCCACTGTAGGCTCTGAGCAAACCTGCAACAGCTCTGTTTGAGCCCCCAGAGAAGCAGGAACCCAGTGCCCTCCCAATACTTCCTGGGTATTTTCAGCCCTTCCACAACCCAACAACGAATTCATTAAATTAGTATTACCCAACGTGCATAATCAGGAGAAACTGGGCACTGAATTAAAACATCAAATCCCTTTAGCTTTAAATGAAAACTACATAAAGGGGGTTCAGGCATGGCTCTGGCTATCACTTGCAGCCAGGGTGAGTACTGCTGGAAAAGCTATTTTCGTGCAGATGTGGAATTCAATGGGAAAGACTGACTCGTGTAGCAACATCAATCAAAACGTCGGCTCGGCTGGCAGCTCTCGACAGTAAGGCAGGTTCAAAGGTCATGGGATAAAGAAAAAGCCAAGCTCTGGTTCAGCTCTAATATCTCCTCGCTGGAAGTCTCACCGAGGTACCTGCCCCCCTTCTGGACTCGCAGCTTTCATTAATCTTCTTGCCATCTTTTTTAACTAGTCATGCAGAACCGCTCGATAGCGAGACATATAATGGGGAGGCCCTGTGCCTATTACCAGGTTAACACTCTGTTAAGCCCCAGTGCAACAATGGAATCAGAATTTAAAGGAAATCTTCAGCTGCAGGGTGCAAAGCGGGCAATTAAATGACAAACTGAAGTTACCCATGTACTCCCTGACCTACGGAACACCTTTGTTTACACTCACCTCCATACCGAGGGTATTTTGACAAAGCAACTGAGATGTCTCTGCTTCATGAAAACAAAAAAAAAGGCAGATAAAGGATCACAGAGAATGTTGCTTCAGTGTTTCAAGTAAATTATCAAATAAATCCAATTTCTGCAGCTCCTGTAAAGCACAGCTGCCTGGGAGAGCCCTGGGCAGGTTCTGATCAGGAGTGGTGGCACAGGGGGCTGCCCTGGGCTCTGCACTCCCTGCCCAGCTCAGCTGTGCCCAGCAGCCCTGGGCATCCACCAGGGCCACTCGGGCCACAGAGCACTGCACACGGCAGTGGGCAGCGACACTGAAGTTTCTCCCCTGTCCAAGTAATGTAAGAGACATTACCAGAATCAGATTTCCTTTAAATTACACTATTGCAAAGGGATATAATTGCATTAAACGTATTATGTTGCTTCCTTAAGACTTTATATTATGTACACTTAATTGAGATACAAAGCTCTTTTCAGCTATAAAAATGACAACTACTTTATTAAGGCTTAAATCTTATTTCTCCATGATAGGATGCTTCCTTTCAAGACTCAAAACATTCAGAATCTCTCATGATAATCAGGCTGAACCTGATTTAAAGAAGATGTTTGTGCCCAGTGTTGTCAGGTTCTAATGGCATCGAAGCAAGCCAGCAGGGCCATTAACTCTCCCCTCAGTCTAAATCCAGGGAGTCTGATTTAATTTACAAATAAAACTTCAAATTCTGACCCAGGGCTACTACAAGGGCAAACAAAAATCATCAGCCATGCCTGCCTACAATCCCCCCACAAATGGCAAATGAGATGCCAGAGCTTTCTGTTTTCATTTTCTGCCCTCACTGAAGGCAGCTCTGAGTTCTGTGAACTCTCAGCACAGGAAAACTCAGCCTGTCCAAAACAGCTCTGAGCTGTCCACCAGTATCCCCACAGGTCAGCTCTGAAGCTGTTGAGCCCTCTCACACACACACAGTGTGCCAGTGCAGGGGGAAGCAAAGAGCACGAGCATGAGGCTCCCACTGCACCCTCATGCTGCTCCCAGCACTCAGCCTCCACTCCAACACCCCCTGCCCTTACTAAAAAGTAGGAGCCTGGTCCAAACCCTTCACCTCTTCAGAGTGCAGAGCCCAGCCCAGCAGAGCCCAGCTGGTTCCAGCCCCACTGAGGGGCCTGGGGAGGGAAGGCAGCCCCAAACCCAGGGCCCAGCACAACGGGACAAGCACGAGCATTTCTGAAAGAGGAGATGGAGCAGGTTTGTGTTACCAGAGATAAAAACATGAAAACAAAATATATTGCAGAACTCAAAGACCTTATCTGTACCCAGCCTCTCTTTGCAATAATTCATTCAAGAAAGATCCGGGAATAATTTTTGATGTAAACTCTGCTACAAACATACATCACCGTGCTGATAAAAATCACAGACAAAACTTGTGAAATACAGTGAGTTTCATTCCTTTATGCTACTAAAATAACTTTTTTCCATTTAAAATTCAAGAGATACTGATCTGCTGTTCAGTTCCCCAAAATGCATCATTCTGAGATGTCACACTAAAAGTCTTTTCTGCTGGCCTAAAATAATGACTTTTAGAACATCTTTAGTGAGTTGGGAAAGGTCAGCAGTTTCAGGAGGAAGTATTTTCTCCTTTTGGAACTGTGCTGAACCATTATTTAGTAGGAGAAGTTTAAGATGTTCACACAAAAATGAGCAAATAAGCCCCTCAGCACTGTCACGGTTGCCTTGGTTGCAACCTGTCCGTGTGCCCTGCAGAGCCACTGTGACTCTTCACTCAGTGTCCCCACGTGCAGGCACTGCCCTCCTGCACCTGGGCTCTATTTGGGCATTGAAGCTCCTGGGTTGGCAGGTTTGGGTACAAACAAAACTCCCCAGAGCACCAGGTGCTGCCTCTGGGGCTGGAGAGCCCCATCCTGGCAGGACGAGGTCCGAGGTGCCCAGGGATTGTCCCTGGTGTGTTGGCAGCAGTGGAAACCTCAGGTTCCAACTGGACTTTCAAATACAGCCTTGTTGGGGGGGCACCATTTTATCCCCTCAATGCCTGCATTTGCAGAAATGTGGGTACAGAGCAGAGGTGTGTCAGGGCTGACCAGCACAACCTGCCCCTTGCTCTGTACACAAAATCCTCCCGTGTTTCAGACTGCCAGGTCACTGGGGAAGCTTCTCCTTGGGATTGTGCCTATGCAAGGACCATGAAATCTTGATGGAGAGACAGAAAAGGAAGACAATGACTAAACCAAGAACATGGAGTAGGAAGGGGTAATGAAGGGGAGAAGGATATAGTTCAATAATTGCTGATAAAATCTGTGGCAGCCATAAATTTACTCTTCCAAGAGAATTCAACAGATCATTACCTCTGTAAATATGTATCACATAATTCTCCCCCTCTGTCACCTTGCAGATAAGTACTTAATACCAGCATCTCACTACCCTGCAGAGGCACAAGTGCAATAAAATCCATCTGAGCTTTTGAACTGCAGTCACTTTTTGATAGTAGACGGTTCCATTTTGGCCCCACTGGGAGCCATTGCCCAATTCTCCCAGGGCCCATCCTGTGCTTTTTAAAACAACTTTTCCAGACAGAGACTCTCATTCCTCTCCTGACACAACAAGCAGAAGCCCTTGCTTTTGGAGTTGTACTCCACAGAGCCAGCTCTGACCTCTGGGCAATGGCTGGGATGTCCAGCCTGTCCCCAGACCTGGCTGTCACTGCTGCCCTGGCCCAGTCACCACCACAGAGCAGCATGCCCAGAGTGGCACCTCCAGTGCCAGTGACCCTGCAGCCATGGCTGGGGAAGTCCAGGCTGAGCTGGCACTCACTGTATGCCCGAGATCTTCAGCTGCACCAAAGACATTTAAAACCAGTCTGAAAGTTAAAAAGTGCCCAAAAATTGCAATTATGTTGAAATGTGGATTTGCTGGCTGTGCTGCAGGGCAGGAGACAGCTGGGCAGAGCCAGTGTCCCCTTGGTGTCACAGTGGGCAAAAACACTGAGTGATGCCATTAGCTGGGAGCAGCATCAGAGGACACTCGTAAAATGTGTGTCTGTTTATGCTGTGTTCTCTATAACAGAACTGAGTCAGATTAAAAACATCCTGCAATGAAAAAAACACACCTAGAGAAAGAAAAGGACATGGTAGCAATAATTCTTTGGACATGGAGCACATCCAGGGAGGCAGAGAAGAGAGAACATAAATAAAATGGACTACTCACTTGGGCTTTTTTCTTCCGCAAGGTCACAGGCACAGAGGAGTTCAGAATCGATTGAAATGGGTTTCTGCTTAATCCAAAACTTAGTGCTGGCCTTCTGATTAGTAACAGGGTCTATCTCTACCTTGTCTCCAGAAATACCTGAGATGAGAAAGAATAGAGAGCCACAAGAGTGATCTGTTTAACCGATTTCATATCAGCCGTTTGACACACTTTATAAATCTTAAATGGGCTGAAGGTATATTGCCCTTCTGGGCTTTCTGAAAGCACAGGAGCTTTTGAAACCAGAAGCAAATGGTTATCAAACTGCATTGATAATCTGCATTTTATTCTCCTGCATAAGCATACCAAAAGAAAGAAATATCCCAGACCAGATTCTTCTAAACGCATACAGAGCTCTTCTGGAAGCAGTAGCTACAGGAGCTATGAGATTTATAGGAGATAGTGCTGGCTTTGCAGTCACCACTGCTCTGGGTAACAGACACTATCACCACCCACCCCTCTCCATCTGCTTACAGCAGACATGCAGTCATACAATAACAGAACCAGAGGTTCAGCACGTGCTGAGCTGGGAGGGACCCGCTGGGATCACTGAGTCCAGAGCTGGCCCTGCACAGGACAGCCAGGAACCCCCCTGTGCCTGGGGGCACTGTCCCCACGGTGCCTCTTGAACCCAGCAGGGCTGATGCTCCAGAGCCCAGAGCCCAGCCCTGCTCTGGGTGAAAATCCCTCTCCTGATATCCACCCTAAATGTCCCCTGACTCAGCTTCAGTCATTCCCTGAGTCCTGTCACAGTCATGAGAGCAGAGATTGGCACCTGCCCCTCAGCACCCTCATCTCTCCTCACGACACTTCCCCTCCAGACCCTTCCCCACCCCATGGCCTCCTCTGGATGCTCTCTAATGGCTTCGTGTCTTTTTTACATTGTGGTGCCCCAGCTGCACACAGTACTCAAGGTGAGGCCACACCAGGGCAGGGGGATCCTGCTGGAACCAGCTCAGGAGCTGAACTGAGCTGAGCAAACTTCCCAGGCAGCTTTTTACACCTTGAAAACAATGATGTGTCTTCAGGCACCAGTTACAGTGTGAAGCTCATGAGACATCATCAACAAAAGGAAGCAATACAGGAAAAAAGTATTTAAATATCATTTAACTCTTGCATCTCTGGAAAAAAAAGCAGAAAACTTTCTCCCTTCTGAGGGTTCTGACAGGGCAGGAGCCTGGGGGGTCTGGCTGCAGCCCCTGCCCTGAGACCAGGCCAGCCTCACCCACCCATGGGTTATGGGAACAGCCCCCAACCCAACAATGCATTAAACTCACCTCACATCAGAGAGATCACACTGCAATTAAGCATTGTATCAAGAGTCCAATTAACACCCAGGCTCCTGGAACTCACTCATTTGAGCAGGCTGTATCTGGAGCCCATTTTGGTTTGTGATTTAATTTTGGACAGATTATGTAAAATTGGTGTTGGTATTTCACTGTAATGGTTCATTATTCCAAATGGTATTTGCTGTAGTTTAAGGAAAATATGGAAGTTGATGATACAAAGTCTCATTTTCTCACTAAAAAAAGTCAGGGGAAGTTCTAAAAATAAAGGTGCAAATTCTTGGTGTGTGAGGGCTGTTCCCCATCCCTTCCTCTAAGAGCATCACCCCTATAAATATCCTCAAAAAAATGTCACTGTTTGGTCCTGCAACTTCAGAATTCACAGTCAGTCAATACTGTTAATGCACCTTGTTAATTTGATAGGATTTGTCAGGTAACTCCACTGGAAAATTATATAAAACTGTTCCAGATGAACAGATGATAGTGACATGAATTAAAGTGATAGAACAATAGTGGAATATAAACCAGAAATGACACCCAAAGTGGCTGTTGATTTATTGCCATCCTGAGTTTGGTTCTGGGCTTCCATGTATATTAGTGCTACAAATCTGGGTCCATTTAGCAGCGAGATGCTCATACATACATCACCAGCTCCTGCTCCAAGCCAAGGTCACTCCCCATTGCATCAATCTTCTCAGCAGAGGCTACTTCACCATTTTGTAACCATCTCAGATGGAACAGACTTCCTCCTCTTTCATCTTTTTTTTATCATGTAAAATACACTTTAACTTCTATTATTTTTATCTGCAAATTGTTGCTGTATACTTCATCCATTATTCCTGTATCTCGACATCGCTGGCTGAAGCTCACCCACATCCAGAGAGTACATTGACAAAGAATGTTGTCTTTTTTGTGTTATTGTTCTCACAATCTGGATGTGTTGAAACCTAAAATCAAAACAGTATTGTGTCTGTGGCTTCTGCAGTCTCTGTCTCGCAGCACAAATCACTCACACTCAAAACCCAAGTGAAAATGCTCCTTCACCTGTTTTTTAAATTCATTTGTTTTGTCAAAAGGAATGCCATCAATGCATGGGTCCAGCAGCAGTGCTCTGTTCTTGCTGCCTTTGTTGGGGTCTGCAATTGCCCCCTCCCCTCTCTGAAACCCTTGCCAGCAGTTGTTTTCCCAGACAATATGCTCCTGTTAGTTGTGCTAATGTAATGCACAAGTAAATGTGTCTTATTCCTGCAGAACATGATAGAGCCTTTGTAAAACTGCTGAGAGTGCTGCTGTGTGTGCATTACCCTGTGATATGGGCTGAAACACAAACCCCAGACCTTAAACTGCCACCTTAAATGCAAAAACCCCATCACTCAGAGGGCTGGGCACTCCTCCCATGGCCATGCACGGATCACCTTTTACTACAGAGCTACTCACAATGTACAGACAATCAAATTTACTCCCATGTTTTTCATAAACCTTGTCTCAAGTTCAGTGACCAGGCCTGAGAACAGCTAAAACAGTTCAAAAAGTGCAATCCACTCCTGCACAGCCACTGACACCACTGATCTCACACGAGGAGCAAAGGGATGACAGAGGATTCTGGGGGTCCTCGAGAAACTCTTGCCCTGCTACGGCTGCTACACAGAACTGATGGCACAAAAAGGCTGCAAAGAAAAGTCTTTGCAACTGGCCATCATCAAACTGCTGGAGAACAGCTCCCAGGCCAGTCACCTCGACTGAAGACAAAAAGTTAGCCCCTGTCTTTTCCATTTCAGGGAGGAAGAAGCAGTCTGTCACTCACAGGTAACATGGAACACTCATCAGCCCAAACCCACACAGCCCCTCAGTCCTTGTTTTGCCAATCTTGATCTTCTAATGTCTTTTAAAAATTCAGGAGAAAGCCCAGTAACTTTGACTTTATCAAAAGGTTTTGATTTCCTGCATTTGCCCAAGGTTTGAGCACCCTGCTGGGGTTTCCTTTGATTAAAAAAAAAAAAGTTAGGTTATAAAGCCCCATTGTCAGTGCACTGCCATCAAAATCACACACGTTCACAGATTGTTATAAAAGGGAAATTTTATGGTCCTTACAGCACTGGGCAGGGTCAGCTCCTCCACTGCTGCACCAGTTAAGCCATTTGTTTCATTTAACAGCTCTTCTCCCTTAACCATTTATCTTTAGTGATCTGTCATGACCTTTTCAAGCTCTCATTTCTGACACTTCCCAGATACAGTGAGTCAAACTTCACTGGAAGCAAACTATCACACCCTGAGAGTTTGCTCAAGGCAGGAACATGGCCAGCACTGCCCTGCTCCAGCACCAGCAGATAAATCCTGCCTCAACTAGACAGCTCAAAATAAACAAGAAAAGCCTCTTCTGGGAGAATTCTACACACATGTACTCTAACATGTGCTTCAGGATGGAGGAATGAAGGGACTGTAGTGACAATATTACAGGAATTGGTATGGTTTAACAATTCTGAATTCTACAGAATAAATGTATTTTGTAAACATTTTGGCACTTAATATCTTACTGCTGAATCATTTCTTTATGGAAGTATTTGCAGGAATGTCACAGGTCACCTACCAATGCATCATTAATCAAATTTTCACAATTTAAACACAAAGATAAAAAGCCATTCAATCATTTTAAAACAGTAATGGGGCTTTTATAATTCAGGATTCTGTCAGCCCTTGGCCTTCAGGTTTTCAAAAGCATTCAGCGAGCCAATAAGGACAATATAAAACCTTTAGAGAATGCTCATTTATTTTGTTCCACCTCAAATTTCCACCAGGTCGTTAAAAATCTTTCAGTCTCAGAAAAGGAAAAACCCAATAACTCCCAATTTTGCAAAGCCTCATTTAAAAATAACAAAACAGTTGGCACGAAGCTTTCCATTAGGAAGCCTAGACTGAAAAAAAGAGACGAGGTCATTAAATAATGGCCTTCCTTCAGAGGCAACATGTGCAACTGATTGGGGATAATAAAAATACTGAAGTATTTTCAAGGGAAAGCAATATTTTTAACTGCTGAAACGCCAGCAACACTTTCAAGTGCTCCCTGAGCAAATGGAGCCAGGTGACAAGGATTGGTTCAGAGAGGCAGAGATGCCAGCAGCCAGGGGCCAAGCCCGAGCTGCCCCGTGCCCATTTACCTAACTGCACGTCCGTGGTGAAGCGCAGCCGGTGGATCATGCTGACTTTGAAGGACTTGTAGTGGTGGCTGCTGAGCATGTCCTGCACCGTGGCAATGTCGATCTGGGGGTCCTCCTCCGACACCTCTTCTCCTCTTGAACCTGCAAGACAAGGCCCAGGGGCTGCTGAAGGGAGCTTTGGCTCGGGGCACGGCGCCGCCACACCGGGGGCTGCCCCAGGGACCCGAGTGCTGCAGGGAGCCTGGCTCTGGGACCAGGGAACGCCACCCGCCACCCCGGGGCAGCCACCGAGGCACCCAGGCCACGATGGCAGGCACTTGAGGCTGCAGGGAGAGCAGCACACCATCCTGCATGGACAGCAGCACACTGTGCTGCAGGGAGAGCAGAACACCATCCTGCATGGGGAGCAGCACACCGTGCTGCAGGGAGAGCAGCGCAACTTGCTGCAGGGAGAGCAGCACACCATCCTGCAGGGAGAGCAGCACACCATCCTGCATGGGGAGCAGCATTCCGTGCTGCATGGGGAGTAGCAGACCATCCTGCATGGGGAGCAGCACACCATGCTGCAGGGAGAGCAGCACACCATCCTGCATGGGGAGCAGCACACCATGCTGCAGGGAGAGCAGCACACCATCCTGCATGGGGAGCAGCACACCGTGCTGCATGGAGAGCAGCACATCATGCTGCAGGGAGAGCAGAACACCATCCTGCATGGAGAGCAGCACACCTTGCTGCATGGGGAGCAGCACACAATCCTGCAGGGAGAGCAGCACACCATGCTGCAGGGAGAGCAGCACACCGTGCTGCAGGGAGAGCAGCACACCGTGCTGCAGGGAGAGCAGCACACCATGCTGCAGGGAGAGCAGCACACCGTGCTGCAGGGAGAGCAGCACACCGTGCTGCAGGGAGAGCAGCACACCATGCTGCAGGGAGAGCAGCACACCGTGCTGCAGGGAGAGCAGCACACCGTGCTGCAGGGAGAGCAGCACACCGTGCTGCAGGGAGAGCAGCACACCGTGCTGCAGGGAGAGCAGCACACCATCCTGCATGGGGAGCAGCACACCATCCTGCATGGGGAGCAGCATTCCGTGCTGCATGGAGAGTGGCACACCTTGCTGCATGGACAGCAGCACACTGTGCTGGGGCCAGCTCCCCGCTGGCACAGGCAGCCCTGGACCCTGTACCCCAGGGGATGAGCAGGGGCCCTGCTGGCCACCCACAGCCTGGCACCCAGCAAGGAGGTCAGCCAAAAGCCCACCCAGAGGTGGGCACAGAGGTGTCTGTCCCCAGAGGTGCCCCCTCGATGCCAGCACAGATCTCCCAGGTGCCAGCAGCACCTCAGGCACGCTGATGTGAAGCTGCACTTTATTTACTGATTAGTATTCTCATTACCACTGCAGGTACTGCCTTTATAAAAGGCAACAACTCATTAAGCCAAAATGCCAATTACTGAAAAAATATAACACACTTTAAAGATTTTTTACATTTTATGACGTTGGATTAACACCAATTTCAACATTACTATAATGTGATATATAATTGCACAGAGTAATTTCGATGCCAGCTGCTAATAAAGCACCTCAGCTCGAAATGATCATTCAGATGCTGGTAGATAAAGTGGCATAAATATGTTTGAAAACTGATTTAGCTTCTTACAGGAGATCCTGAGGAATGACACGTTTTGTTTAATATCCTGGCTAATGTAGTCCTAAAAGCTGAACCAACTGCCAGTTCAGAGAACTAAATTTGCTGCAGGAGATTAATGAAAACTCTGTATTTTGCTGAAATTTTAATAATGGGAAGATGAGATGATGGAGTTTTAGTACAGATCTTAAAGCTCCAGCAAAGCAGGTACCAACTTGTCAGATTTTTCACTATTAATTTTGCTGAGACTTGTACTGTTGGAGTGGCCTCAGCACTACACCACTGTGAGCATCTGCTGCAAAATGAGTCCAAAACCACATGGGGAGCATAAAGCAGGAGATTCCCAGGTTACAGCATTTCACCACAGCACTCCCAGTGCTGCCCTCACACACCACGGACCCTCCTTTGGGGAAGGGGGACAGCAAAGGGTTAAGCTGCAAACTGGGCTGTGCCATTCGACTTGAAAGGATTCCAAAAATCAAATTAAACAGCCTCCATGTGAATTTATGCAGAGCCATCTTAACACTGCAACCACTCCATGCTCCAGAATGACAAGATAAATTGTAATGGCTCCTTCCGAGACATTACAATGCATTTTGTCACAGACCCCTGTGTTAATGTCTCTATACTATGGATTATCATAATGTATCATGTCAAACCCTCATGCTGCACTACTCCAAAGATACACTGAGATATGTCAAACTTCTTGGTGCACTTAAAAGCATCTTGAGAGGCTGTGGTGTGGCAGTGCCTGGCAGTGAGGCAGGAGGGTGGCAATGGCACTGCTGCCCCACTGCCCAGAGCCAGCCAGGACCCTCCCCCAGGCTGGAAACCAGTGGGGTGTCCCCACAGCCCTGTCCCCACACTGGTGGTCACAATGGCCCCTGTGCTGGGACAGGAGCTGTGACAGGGCAGAAGTGACCCCTCCAGCTGACCCTGGGCTGCCCACAGAGCCCCGGGACAGAGCTGAGTCCCTGCGGAGCAGAGCGAGCTCGGTCTCATCTCCTCCCTGGAAACCCTGAGTTTCAATGAGCCCGAGAGCAGTGGAAAACCAGCACCAGCTCCACGAGCTGCAAGTGAGGCAGGAGCCAAACCAGCAGCCTCCTCCTGCAGGGACCCAGCTGAAGCAGGAGCCTCCTGTGCCAGGGCCCCCTGGAGCACCGAGCCCAGACAGAAACGGCACCTGAGGAGCACCAGGGCACTGGAGTGCCACAGGCAGCCTGCTGCAGAGAAGGGAACCTGCATTTCCTCGATAAAACAACAAAGCACAAAGTTAACTGCACTGCAAAAATGTCCCTTATTACTTTAATGTACTAGAATATTGCTTAATGAAAGTTCTTAATTGCAATACAATTAATTACATACACAGAGTCCCCAATTACATTTTCCAATAAGACATTGGCTTTGCTATAGGTCTAAAGGCACTAAACCAATTTTAATATATTAAGACCAATTTCCCTTGAATACTAATTACTATCTAATGATAAAATGAGAAAGAGGAACTTTCCAGAAGTAAGATGGCAAGAATAAAACCAAATTAGCCATGAACGGCTTCCTACCACACATAAAGGCATTTCACATTACAAAGTGCAGCTTTCAGTTTAAAGATAAATCTTTGTGCAAGTTAAAAGTTCTGCACACTGGAAGCAGTTTATTAGCTCGAATGCTATTAGTAAATGCTGGCTGGAAAGGGGATTTCTCCATACATATTTCTTAATAATGGAAAGTTTTTGTTTCATTTAATACCCTGAAATATAAACTTTCTCTTTGCCCAAAGGAATGTGGCTGCTCTTCTCCCAGGAGATGCTTCCCATCATCCATATATATATTTATAAATGACTATGAGACTATGAAGAGCACATTTACAAGTAATAGCTGTTACAACAGAGTTTTTTCTGACTGGCATATCAAAGCTAAAAGTATTTCAAATCAAGACAGAATGCACAAAGTGAATATTTCAGTTTGCTGATAGGATTGTCAAGCCATTCTTTTATTAATAGTGCAAAACTGTCAATATTTCCATGCCAAAAGCTAGCTCCTGAGCACCCCAAAATCCATTTTCTGCTGCAGGGGGGAGCCAGGCTCTGCACAAGGCAGGGGCAGTGAGCGATGTCACAGACTGCTGCCCTGGAGCCCCCTGTGCAGGGCCAGGGCAGGGTCACCCCATCCCAGCAGGGCTCAGAGCTCCTGGATGGGCACCACTGAGTGCCAAGGAGGGCAGGGGTGCTCCCCAGCTCGGGGAATTTGGACCCAGCAGCCTCAGGGATCCATCCCACAGCTCTCCAGGGCTCTGGGCAGGAGCAGGGCTCGCGTTGGTGTCCCCTGGCCTGGGAGGGAAGGGGAGCAGTGCAGCACAAGGGCTTCAGGAGCAGGGAAAAGAGTCCCCTCCACACTCTGACAGTCATTTATTCTGAGCCCAGGCTCCTGAGGCTCTCCTGGAGCAGAGCAGACTGACTGCCTCCTGCTACACCACTTACAAACTTCCACCAGATTTACTCTTTCAGTAATGGTGCAACCTGAACCCAGCCACTGACGAGAGCAAAGACCTGCAGGAGATACAGCAACAGGCCACAGCCTGGATTCCTCCACAGATGATGAAAATACATTAAAAATGCAGTACCTACAGTATTCTTTTAATTACAGAGCCTGGGTTTAAAAAAATGTTATTTTAAATCACAAGCAAAACCCATGGAAGTATGACTAGTGAGCATCATTTCACAGATGAAAAATCAATACAAAAATAATAGGTGGGATGCAGACGTCGGGGAATTCTGGCTTGTGGAAGAGCACAACTCGATTAGTGAGGTCAGAATTGCTCCATTTCCTCAGCACAGCCCCCCTGCTCCCTCTTGCCAAGGTCTCTCCTCCAGTTTCTCAGAACCATTTTGTGCAGAAATGAACCAGGAGCACCAGGAACATTTTGGGAGCAAGTCCCAGCTCAGGGAGAGCAGCAGCCAGAGCTGAGAGTGCAATGCCAGCCCTGGCAGCACGGGGAGCCCAGGCTGCTCCTCTCCCTTGTGCTCACTGCTGCACCCAGGGCTGCTCTGGGGATGCTCTGCTGCCATGCTGGGGTCAGATGCAATTGCTGTGGCCAAAAAGCACCAGTGAGAGGTTTAACCTTTGCACAGAAGGAACAAACTCTTCCACTGCTTGAAGCAGGCTCTTACAATGGCTGTGTGCAGTGTTCCTGGCTGAGGGCAGGACTGACTGGCTTTACTCATTAGTACAATCAACATCTTTACACAAAATGGAATGAAAGAACACCAGACCTGAGAGCATGGCTGCTGTAAACAGTGAAGAACGGATCAAAATTCCATGGGGAACAAACACAAACCAATGTTAAATGTCTTTTTTTAAAGTTTCATATTGTTTCATGTAAAGAAATAAATCAGGAAATAAATATTAGGATCATTAAAACAGTAATAGAATAAAAATACTTGAGCAGAGCTGGAGAGAAGATTATTTGTCTGGCACTTCAAAAATCATCAAACTGCTGTAGTTATTTCTGCATGGCTAATTTCTTTAAATTGTATTAGAAACCCCCAGTGCCTCTGACAGCCACTCTGACACGGCACAAGAGCCTGCAGACCAACCCCTCGACTCACTGAGCAACGTCTGCAGCACAGACAGGTTCATATTTCGTGTTTTTCAGGGTTGGTCATAACTTTACAGAGCAGTTTAACAGCAAAAGATTCATCATGAAGTGATAAACAGGATGCAGACTATTTACTAAAGGTATGAAATCCATCATTTCCCTCTGGAATATTGTTTTGGCACCACGGAGAAGTGCCTCGGGACAGAGAGTCTCGTCAAAACGTTCTTGCCCAGACAGTACAGCTTGTGTTCCAAAATACATAACTTATGTGAGTTTAAGCAGTTTACAAGAGCAAAAGTGAAAAGGGGAAACATACTGTTCTCCCGGACAAGGCAGAATTCCAAAGTGCTCTGGCTCTCCAAGGTACAGTCTAAATCTACTGGGACATTAGGTTCACTCTGCTTCTCCAGCCGATACTGAGGACCTGAAACATAAAGTAACTTGTAAAATCATCTGTTTTCTAACAAAGTGATGGCTTAGCACGTTCAACTCACACGAGGTTACTGGCAGCCCAGGAGCACAGCAGGTGGGTGCTGATGTCCCAGAGCCCTTGGCCAAAGGAAGGGCCCTGTCAGCAGCTGGAGGATGGTGTGGAAGGAAACAACACATCCCCGCTGTCTCCAGCTGTCCCCTGACCTGCCAAGCCCCTGTCCAACACTCCCACCTTGTCCCTGCGCCAGGTGAGGCTGCACCAAGCCCCTGCCTGGAGTGGGAAACACCCTCAGACCTCGCTGTACGCCCTGGGGCATTTCTGGGCATCTTTCCTGGGTGAAGAAGCCCCCAGTGTTTGCTCCCTGCAGCCCAACCCTCTTGCCTGCACAGAGCACTGGGAAGCACCTGGGAAGGAAATCAGCCCTTCCTTATGGACTGCATCACACAGAGGGACAGATGCTGCTGTTTTGAATGAATGATTTTCACATTTTAACAGTAGATCTTGAAGGTTCAGGTGCCAGCTTCTTTCTTGCCCAACCAAATCCCCAAAGTAAGGACAATACCACTTAAAAAGCTGTTTTACAACTACAGAAAATGTATAAAATGTATTAAATGTATAAAAAATTGTTTTTACAAAAGGCCATTAAAAAAAAAATCTAGTTGAATGGATCCTTAAACTACATGGCTTAACTGGAACAGAACCAGGACACTCTGATCCAATTCCAGGTGAAGCCCCATGAGCCAGCTCCAGCCCTGCTGTCCTGACAGTGGTTGGGAGAGGCCCAAGTGCACCAAGTTCCAGGTGGGACCCAGCAGAAGAAAAGCCCCTTACAAAGGCAGGAGCTGGTGGGGCCAAAGCCCTCCTGTCATCACACCACTCCTGCTCACACCTGAGAGCTGGAGTGCACACCAAGTTCTCAGTTGTGTATTTTCCATAAACAATAATTGTCCATAAATAATTTCCCATAATCCAGGAAAATAACCTGAACAGATACCTGAAAAATCCTAAGTGATTTAAAGCCTCTTTAACCAGGTCTCAAAGCAACAAAAAAGCTAGAACTGAAATTACAAAATCTGTTCCCTCTTCACCACTACTTAAAAGATTTCTGACTGTTTGCTGACTTTGAATTACGAGCACATATGATGAAATATTTAAAATATATAAAAAAATTAAGTCTTTCAGCCTCAGATGGCATGCCTAAGGAATGGAATTTGTTGGCCAATTAATTTTAAATTTACTCCAGCAGAATTTCAATTACAGCTCCTCATTCCATCTCCCCTCAGCCACGTGAGGCACTCGCTGCTTGGCCGGGCGCTGGGGACTCTCCTTCTCCCCAGTGCCACTCAGAGCAGATGCAGTGCCAGGCTTTCTGCTGGGCACAGGAGGCTCCCACCCTGCCCAGCACAACCAGTGGTGGCACAACCAGAGGAGCTGCCAAAGCATCAGCAGTGCAAACCACAGAGCAAAGAAAGGCAAACACACCCAGCACCAGCACTGCTCCTCTCCCGGCTACTGGAAATGTGATTAACTATTCAAATTTAAAATAAATTAGATAAACAGAGGCCTGCTTGTTAGGCAGAAGCAAAATATACTGAATTGAAACAAATCTCAAAGCAGTAAATCAATTTGGATTTAAAATCTGGTGTAGGTTTAAGAACAGGACCAGTGAAAGCAAAACCCAATGGCTTTGTCTGTTCATCCCAAGCACCTTCCAGAGGTTCCTGAGCCACATCCAAGGGCACTGCTGGCACGGATCTGAACATGTGTGCTGTTGGTGCTCAAGGGGAGCAAACCCTGACACAGTGGAAGGGTCAAAGGTAGGCAGGGTTCATGGTCCCTCTGTGAGATCTGATTCCACCAGCTGGATCCACCCCAAAAGCATCAGTCCCATCAGAAACAGTGCCCTGAACTGTTTCTGTGCTGAACCCTGAGGAGAGCCATCAGGGATCACCCCTCAACACACCCTGCAGTGGCTCAGGGTCATTTCTGTCTGGAGCAGCTTGAGAACTCCCTGATCAGGCAAATTGTTTTACCCAGTTTGTGTCAAGCCTGTATTAACTCTAAGAAAGCAGGAAATAAAGCTCCAGAGCAGGAGCCAGGTCAGCCTGCCTCATGGATAACTCCTTAAAACCAGAAAATACCGGGAAATTAATAAAAAAATAAATACTGAGAAATGAATAAAAAAGTGCAAATGGATTTTCAGAGAGTATCTACTCTTCAATTATGCTTTAAATATCTGTCCACATTTACATGACCTCTGCTTGCCAACAGATGAAGAACGCTAGGCTGAGTCTGTGGAGGAGTTTTACTATCAGGCTTCTCTCACAAGTTCAAATGATGTCACTGTAGTAGGAATATTGGATAATTTAATGGTCTCCTAATGGAATCCTGCTCTGTGAATTTCAACAAATTTTCAAGTGGCAATACCAAAGATGGATTTTATGGATTTCTGTAATCTCATGCAAATGTTCAATGCAGTTGTAAAATAAACCTTTAAATCCTGGCCAGAGCCCCAAGCCAAGGTTTCCTGCTGCTGGCAGCTCCCAGGGCTCCACACCCCTCCTGGGGGTGATCCTCCACCACACACATCCCTTCCACCTGAATCCCTGTGGAACCACTCTCACCATGGATTCTGCCCACAGATACCCACTGGCTATTTCAAGACACCCCTTTAGAGACAGGAATGTTCACCAGGAATTAAAAACAAGACCCCAAGACCCACAGTTCCCTATGAGCACACAAAGGTGCCTGGGAAGGATCCCACCCTGTAATCAAATTAAGGGTCCCTTTGCAGAAGGGAACAGCCACCTGCATACCAACAAACCAATTCTGTTGCCATTTAAGCTGCAAAGCTTTCAGAAAGGGCTTTTGAAAGCACGACCCATCAGTTCTAATTTTTAAAACTTATCCTTTCAGTCAAGACTAGAAAAAGGCCCATTCCAACTTTTATCTCCACTACAAAGTGCTGTTATCTTGGGCTGTTGTCAGGAGCTCTCTCTCTCTTTCTGCTGACAAGCAGAGACTAGAGAGATAAGATTGGGAACGAATCTCACTTCTCTGAGTAAATAAATAATCAATACTCATCTAAATGTAAATGAGAAAGTATCCCCCTCTGATAACAGGGCTCTTATCAAACAGCCAATTTTCTGCAGACATTTGGCCTCAACCAAATCACCATCATTCAGCCCCAGCCTAATGGCTAAAAATCGTAACTAAATTGAACCGATCACCAGAGATCAACTAAGTTCAGCCATGGCTACTAGGGGTTCAAATGTTTGGAATGCAATTTTTCCCCCATTAACTTTCAATAGCAATGAAGAATGCCACGGTCAGGGGTGAATCTGCACAATAAACAATACTAACACTGCAACAGGGAACAGGCTTTAAACAAAACCCCAACTAAACCCCTCTCCATCTCCAAACTAGTGACTAGGGTGAAATAAGGATTACAGAAAGAATATTTAATGTTTGTGGTGCTGTCAAACCTAAACAAAAAAGACTAGTACCAACCAAAAACCCCAAACTGTTGAAAACTGAGGCTATATTTTACAGCACTAGTCTCTGTAACAAAACACATCCCTATGCCTGTGTATCCCTCTCTTCACCTTCAGGAGCTCCCATAATCCTCACCAACACCCCAGTTCCACCTGTGCTATATCAGCTGTTTCTGCTCCCTTTACAGCCCATGCATTTGTCCAAAACACTTTTGAATTTCCCATTTCCATGGCATTTACCTCCTGAATTTATTACACTGCGTGAGGAAAAGCATTCCTCTTGTTCCAATGAGCCATTGCCACCCCAGTGTTTGGGGTGAGCAGCTCCTGTCTCTGAACTACCAGGATAAACCTTCCCAATTCACTGTCCCCACCACCTGCACTTCACAGACACCTCCTGTACCCAGTTGTGCCTTTTCCACACCAGAAAAGCCCTTCCTCCTCAGCATCTGCTCCTCATTTCACGTGCCTGATCCATTTCCACACTCATCCTTTTCTGCATCTCTTCACTTCTCTTTTTTGGGACAAAATACAGCAATTAAGATGTGGGTACGTTGGGATTTATGGACTCAGTTCCTGATGTCCCATTTGTCTTTCTGCCTGTTCCTACATGGAGCTGAGGTGTTCAGAGAACTGCTGTGATGATACTGGATACTTTTCCTGACTGATGGAAGGTAATTAGAGCCCATCATTGCACACATATAGTTACAGTTGCTTTTCACCATGTATATTATTTTGTACTCATTGACACTGACTTCCCTCTCTCGTTTTATTGTCCTGTCACTCAGCACTGTGGATACCTCTGCAGTGCTTCACAGACAGCTTTTATTTGCACTATTCTTACCTCTTTTGTATCAACAGCACATTTTGTCACATCAGCATTCACATCCTTTCCATGCCCCACATTAAGGAACAATGCAGGTTCCACCAGTTCCACTGGAGCTCCACCAGTAACCTAGTTACTAATCACCAAGGGCCATTATTCCTATTCTTTGTTTCCTGTCTTTTAATCAATTATTAATCCATGTGAGGATCCTCCTTCTCATCCTGTGACAGCTTAATTGCTTTATGAGCCTTTGTCAAATCTTTTTTGGAAGTGTAAGCATGCCACGGCAAACCCACCTTCCCTTTCAGATGGTCTCTGGCTCCCTCTCAGCCTGCTGGAGCACAGCCTGCTCTGCCAAAGCCATGCCCCTGTATGCTGCATTTGCTCACATGTCATCCATTAATCCTGCTCTTTGCTAGGGGTTCCTGATACAATTTCAGTTTGCCTGGTGAGAAAGCCCAGGCAAACCTGTCTGTCCTTGAACTCCTTCCACAAAGCCCTGCCACCCCCACACCTGGAGCAGCTGGTGTGAGCAGCACCTTACACGTGCTGTTAATGGGGCAGCACCTCCAGCCTGACCCCAGCACACTCAGACACTGCTCCTGCTCGCAGGGCTTTGCAAGCACCACAGAGGCACAGAAGGGCTCAGGGCAGAAGGGAACCTCATCCACTCCCCTCCCCTGCCATGGCAGGGACAGCTTCCCTGTCCCAGGCTGCTCCAAGCCCTGTTCAGCCTGGCCTTGGGCACTGCCAGGGATCCAGGGGCAGCCACAGCTCCTGCGGGCAAAGGAAATGACAAAGGAAAAGTAAATGCAACAAAGAAAATCAGAAAGAAAAGATCAGAAATGTGGGCAGTTAGGCAGCCACGGCGACAGATGCTGGGCAGGAGGGAACAAGCAAAAGGGAACTGAGCACAGGCAGAAGGCAGCAGAGCAGTCAAAAACCCCTGTTGATAAACACTTAACACTGATGTCTGTGGGACTTTCCATTTCAAGTCCCTCCTTTCACACGGATTTGTGATTTATTGCTTTGCTGCTCCATCCCTGGGCTTTGAAAGCGTGATTCCGCTTGAGTTTAAACTATATTTATATTTATTTTTTTGTTATCGCTTTTTTATTATTGCTATAGAAAATATTTGCTGGAAATATGTTGCAGCTATTACAAGGTCATAAAAAAGAGGAGATTTATGTATTTCTATCATTTCAAATAGTCTGTCAGAAAGTATCAGTCGTGCTAAGTGTAAGACTGCTGGATTCCAGCGCTCCCTCTGCCACCACATGGGCAGCAGATGGAGGAATTAAAATAGCTCAGTGTGGAGGCTCCTTGGGTGCTGGCTGGGAGGAGGGAAATCGAGGCAGCTCCTCATCCCTGGAGAGGCCTGGGGGAACCCTGGCCCCCCGTGGATGCTGGACAGGGCCCTGGGCCAGGGGACGAGCACTGGGCCATAGCCAAATGGGCAGAGGGAGGAGCAGGGTCAGTGCACTGAGGAGAGCAGGGCAAGTGGGAACAGGGAGAGGGCTCAGGCCTCCTTCTGCAGGAGCCTCCTCAGAACATGACAGAAGGGGCAGGATTCCATTGTGTGCTTGGCAATGACAATAAAACAACAGAAAATATGTAAACAGTGAGAGAGGAACTGGCTGCAGAGCAGAATGTTTACATCTCCAATCATGCTGCTGCGAGGACGTCTTAAATCTGTTTATCCGCTAAAAATCCCCAAAGCCCCTCAACACCTCTGAAGTGGAATAAAGATTTTATCATTACAAATGCAAATACTGGTTAATAAATAAAGATATTTAAATAGTGAAAACAAACTTTTAACATTATGCACAAGCACGAGAGGTTTTTTTTAGCCCAATCTGTTTTTCCTTAACTTGCACTGTTGTGACATTACTGAATTTTACACACAGTTATCTGCCGCTCTCCACAGAAATACAGATGGTTTTTGTAGAAATAAACAGTCATTTATATGAAACAATTGTAAAATAGTTTATGGAAACCAGTGGTGTAATGCATTCAAATAAATGCCAGGCCTGGTTGATGGAGAGCCAAGGTGTTAAATCACACTGCTCAGGAATTCAGCTGTGGGAAACAGATAGTAAATCCAGAGTGACAGAATTTCCAGTGATGGCAAAGGTTTCTGACATCTAGTCCAGTACACAAAAACTACAGCAGTTCAAACCTATTTTACTTAACACTACCTTGACAGCCAGTGAAATTAAAGAATTTAGTCAAAAGCCCCTTAAAAAGAAACAAACACTTCATTTCTGGATTGCTTTTCTGGGGAACAGCAAATGTGCAGCACGGCCAGCAGCAACCCGGGCTGTGCACAGCTCAACAGAAGGGTTTTACTTAATTGCTACCTTTTTGCATTAGCAATGTGCAGCTCTAAAAAAAGCTGAGACAAAATCATCCTGTTTGATCTATAATGTAAAGCACCTACAGCAGAAATCCAATGCAGAGATTTTATTTTAAACTCTGCAGCTGCCCCACTCTCAGCCTGGCTCCACCAGTGCCTGGAACTGTCCCCAAGGGAGCGTCCTGGGGCCAGCCCAGGTGGGCATTCCTGACTGGCCAGCACCAGGGCTCGCCCACTGCCGGGATTTTCAAGTGACAAAGGTGCTTTTCCCTGGCTGTGAAGGCACCAGAGGTTGTTCTGCAGTTTTGGGCAGCACAAGCACTCGAGGGCTCAGGAACACAGAGCAGGGAGGAGCTGGTCCCACCAAGGTACCAGGGACCAGCACAGCCTCTGTTCATCACAGTGGGTGAAACAAACACAAAAATCTCAGTCACCCAAACGCTGAGCTGCACGGTTTAGAATGTCACCTGACTTACAGCATTATACCAGTCCAGCAGAACCAGGAACCACGTGGATTCCAAACCGACAGAACCAAAACAGACCCTGCTCAATATTTCACCTTCATTTTGGAGGCTGGGCATGAAATGCTCTTCAGGGCTGTACCAGCCCCTCACTAGCCCAAGGCACAGGGCTAACTAGCCACTGCTGCTCTGACCAACTATTCCCACACTTTGTTCCTGGTGAGCTGTTCCACGTACACCGACACAGCGGGGTCTGCTCAGCATCAGCGGGCTGGGGAGAGGGAAAGGGGTGTGGAATAAATAAATCATCCTGCCACAGAGCTGAGCTGAGCCGGGGCAGGAGGAAATCATTCCCAGCAGCTCCATCGGCCCTCTCTGCACGCAGGGGAGTGCCCTGCTCCAGGGAGCACCCCAGAACCGGGCAGGGAGCAGCTCGGCCCCTGCCCGCATCGGCTCTGCTCGGAGCGGTGAGGGGAGCCAAGCCCGGCCCTGGGAATGCCAGCACAGCCCTGGGAATGCCAGCACAGCCCTGGGAATGCCGGCACAGCCCTGGGAATGCCAGCACAGCCCTGGGAATGCTGGCACTGATACTGAGTGATCCCAGCCCTGGGAACCCTGGCACAGCCCTGGGAATGCCAGCACAGCTCTGGGAATGCCAGCACTGGTACTGAGTGATCCCAGCCCTGGGAACTCTGGCACAGCTCTGGGAATGCTGGCACTGCTGCTGAGCAGGGTGCAGGGAGCCCTGACCCGCAGGAGCTGGCAGGTGCTGCCCCAGCAGAGCAGGGACAGTGTGGGGACAGCGTGGGGACAGCGTGGCCGTGTCCCAGCTGCATGGCCCAGGCAAAGCAGTGCCCGGGTAAGGCAGAGCCTGCTGGCAGCAGCAGGGATCCCAGAGGGGTTTGCAGAGATCGCTGAGGGGCTTGCAGGGATCCCAGAGGGGTTTGCAGGGATCCCTGAGGGGTTTGCAGGGATCCCTGAGGGGTTTGCAGGGATCCCAGAGGGGCTTGCAGGGATCCCAGAGGGGTTTGCAGGGATCCCAGAGGGGTTTGCAGAGATCCCTGAGGGGTTTGCAGGGATCCCAGAGGGGCTTGCAGGGATCCCTGTGGGGTTTGCAGGTAGAGCTGAGGGGTTTGCAGGGATCCCTGAGGGGTTTGCAGGGATCCCAGAGGGGTTTGCAGAGATCCCTGAGGGGTTTGCAGGGATCCCTGAGGGGTTTGCAGGGATCCCAGAGGGGTTTGCAGAGATCCCAGAGGGGTTTGCAGGTAGAGCTGAGGGGTTTGCAGGGATCCCAGAGGGGCTTGCAGGGATCCCAGAGGGGCTTGCAGGGATCCCAGAGGGGTTTGCAGGGATCCCTGTGGGGTTTGCAGGGATCCCAGAGGGGTTGCTGGTAGAGCTGCTCATACCCTGCACCAGGCTCTGCAGGGCTGCTGTAACGATCCCAAACAAAGTGCTCGGAGCCAGAGCCACTTACAACTACCATTAAGCAGAAAAGCACGAGTGTGAACACAAGGAAACACAAATTAATTGGCTTTTCACTGTCACAGATGCTGGGGCTTCCATCCCAGAAAGAGTCAGAGCAAACATATGCATCGCCTACTCGAACATATTTACTTTTAAATTTAAACTCCTCAGTTACCATCATTCCATGACAGTATCAAACTTTAATGACAGTTTATTCTAACTGTAGTTCATCTGTTAGAAGTGCTTTAATCTCAGGGCTGTAGATTTACATAGTTTATCTTTTTAATTCTCCTTTTCTAAAATGTATGAATAAATACATGTATGTGCAATCAAAATACACACACACCACCCTTTAGGTAAGATGAGGAAGGAAAACCTCAGCAAGGCCCACAGCTCCTCTAGCAGCTGCTTTAGAACATTTAAGTCATGAAATTTGACATTAAATGTGGTGCTGACACTGACATGTCAGAAACTGAATTTTCAAACACAGCTCAGAGCTCTCCTCCCCAGCTGCTCCTCAGACAAAGATGAGCCCCAAGCAGAGCCCTTCATCTGAGAGTCTCCAGGTTCTGAGGGTAACCTGAACTTTGTGTGAACAAATCCAAACCATGGCAATAATCAACCACCACAAAACCTGGCTCTGTAACAGACTGCACTCCCAGGCACCAGGGGATGGAATAGGCTCCTTTCCCTGGCCTTGGCAGCTGTAATTCCTCTGATTCTAATGTAGAGACTAAAATATGATATGGAGGCTTTTATCTTTAAGTCCTACGCCTGTTTCTTGAATCTTTCTCTTTTCTTATTATTCAGCTTCCTGTGGCAGTGAAATAATACACTTAAACAGACCAGGAAGATTATTTTAAACTATTTTTGGTCACTTTACACATTTTAAAGAATGCAAAAAGCACTGGTTGACAGCTGTTAGGGACTTGAATGTTATTGCAAAGCAGCTGTTTTCATTTATTGAAAAAGTATTAATCTTTCTCCAAACTCACAGAACACTGAGCTAATAACTCTCCCTCTAACCTACGGAAAATACAGGTCACGTCTGTGCAATGTTGGCAGAAGGTTTTGTTTATAACAATTAAACTTGTAGAGCATTTTGTTCTTAAAAGGACTGAGCCTTTCTGGTCGGGGGATGTTTGCAGTCGGAGGCAGCTATTAAATAATAATCAGTAGCATGTTCACCCTGCAAAGAATTTCTACTTGAAATCAGACAAGATTAATCAGAGGAGACTTCTCTGTTCACTAGAAATTTCAGATGAAGAGAGGCTGACACGGACCAGGAACAGGCAGGATTATTCCAACATTTCAGCATTTTATGTTGTTTAGCTTTGTCTCTCATCTCCTTCTAAGAACATTCGGGTTTTATATACTGACATCGATGCTTAATTTGTTTGAAAACAAAGCCTCTGCACACATTCTCTCTGCATTGTTATTTACTTTGCATTAGTATTTATAGTCCATTCAGCTGAGCTCTGGAGGAGAAGGCAACTGGCATCCCAGGGAATGTGTTTGTGGAAGAGCAGCAGGAACGAGACAGCTCACAGGCAGGGAGATGACTTCCAAGTGTACATACAGTTCCTGCACATATTTAATTTGAGAATCACCATGGCATCAAGATACATGAAGTATCAAGGATGAAGTCACCATCTTTCTTATGTTCTTAAAATCCTAATCCATGCAAACATATTGTGTAGGGAATATTGAGTGCAGGCTTTGGTGCAGATATAAAAAGCCTGATAAGATCTCCTTGCCTGCTGCACACTGTGGGCTGCTGTCAGCCCCAGCCTCAGCTGAGCCCTGGGATCAGAGCATGGGCTGTGCCTTCCACCTTGGAAGAACTCTGCCTGCCACGGTCCCACTGAGCCTCCCTAAAAAAGCAGGGTTTGAAGTGCACACCTACCACAACCCAAATTTCTTACATGTTAATGGGGTAACACATGAGTGCTGGTGAAAGTAAGACCAGCAGAAACACACACCAGACTGACTGAGCAGGAAAATCATTTCCCAGTAAAGCAAATCAAGTTCTAGGGGTAATGGTGTTTTACAGCTCTGCAACATGACCTGAATGACCTGCAAAGCTTCCTCTGCCAAGCCCCAGGGTGGGATTTTCAAGCGTGCCCAACAGCTACCTGCTCCAGAAGTTAATGTTAACTGATCTCTGGGGAGCAGAATTATCCCAAGTACTAAAACACCCAAATCTCACCTTCTAAAACAGCTTTTCAGAACTCGGTATTAGAGCTGTTCAAAATCCAGACAGCACGGTATCTGACATTTTTACTGATAAATTCAAGGAGAACAGGAAGTTCTTATGCTCCCAATCTCCAGCATGTGAGTTCTTCTCTGCAGATCTGCCACACTGCAGAGAGATTTTATATTTGCACCATCAGCTGCTGAAGTGCCCAAAGAAAGGAGATGTAGGCATGGTAGGATTATACAAAACAATCCTTAAACTACCTCTGGACACGAGGGTTGTCCAAAGGTTGCTGTCCCAGTGCCTGAGCTGTGCTGTGCCCAGCCAGGTCCCTGTGGCACTGATGGAGCTTCCAGCTCCCCCCTCTGTGCCCATCCTTGGGCTCTTTCTCTCCCCTCTGAGCTATTTTCACAAAACCCTCTTGCATGAGCAATGCCCCTGAGCACCCTCAAGGTGGCCCATCCTGGATTAGACCAGTCTCCCCTAGAAGCTCCTGCCACAACTGCAGTTTTATTTCCAGCCCTCCCATGAAATATGCCTGTGCAATACACGCTGCTGAGCACGCAATAGGTTAAACAAATTGATGATAAAGTATTCGACTTCGTTAGTTTTCATTACCATAAGAAAACATCAATTACATTTTCTATTTTATGAGTGTACACAGGGGAATCCATTACAGTAAGGGAGAGGCTGCACGACTCCTGCTTCTCTCCTCAGCAAAAAGAACAGTTTGTTTTTAAAGGCACTGACACCAGCCCAGAGGAAGGGAAGGCACACCGGCATATCTGCATAGACAGCTCCTATCCTGATTTATCCAGCCTGGCTCCAACTAATTAAACATCTGCCTCAACGATTTCCTCTGCAGATTTATCTTCTCCAGTATGCAGCACTGACTGGTTGTTACAGGCTTTTTCCTAACTCGAAGCCATTCCTGTGTGCTCCTCCCAGTTGGAGATTTGGGCAGGTGGCAGGGGATGATCCAGTGTTCCCATTAACCCCCCGTGGGTGCCTGTGGTGGGACAGGTCACCAGGTCCCACAGTCCTGCTGCAGGACAACCACATCCTCTAGGAGAGGACTCGGGGCCAGGCTCTCTCAGCTACAACACATCCAGTTACTTCACCACCTGCACTTCCCCTTGACTGGCTCAAATATTATTATTTAAAAATGGTCAGGGTTCATGTGTCAAAAGCCCTGAGACACTAAGCAAGAAGAATTGCAAGGAAGGTGAAATAGTTTGAACAGTTTGCAATAATTTTATCTAAACAGAGCTAGGCACAGTCAGTATATTGCTGCTGTTTTTCCAGGCCCCTTTCTATGAAGAAAGGTTGTAGCCCACTTCTGTCTCCCACTGATCAGTATTTTGCTGCAACAAATAATCTTTGCTGGCTGGAAAAAGTATTTAGAGAAAACTACCCTAGTGTTTTAGCCCCAGTCATGCTGAACAAACCCTTCCCAAGTGTACCACAGGAATTCCTCAAATTTTCCTCACCCAAAGTAGCCAACCCATGTTTGCATTTTCCCACCAATTCAGGACCAGTCTGAAAAATGCTCTGTAAGTCAGTGGTGAAAACAGATCAGAAAGCAACTGCTTCTACCTGTACTTGACAACAGCATAAGCTGTAATGCAATAAATTCATCTGTCCTGAAAAGGCTGATCTGGAGGCCCATTGGAGACAGGCAGAAAAGCTCACGGGCATTTCAGTTTTATTAAAATATTCTAAAAACTTTAAATAAACAGGTTCAGCCTATTTTTAGTAATGATTTCTTAAATATCAGACCAATCAGTATTAAAGGAAACATTGCTGAATGAGGAGAAATATTTCTCCTAAATTATGTCTTATCTTTTATTCAGAACTTTGACATCCTAATCCACTGGTTAATAATGACCTGAAGCACCCTGGCCCAGGCCTGTGCTGTGCTAATGCTCCGACCTGCAATTCCATTTATCCCTGCATGTCCCAGTGACAGCGAGAGGCACATCCAGGGATCTGGGGCTAGGTGAGGAATGATGGCAAAATCTTCCCTTTTACTCCTGCTCCAGTCTCTCTGTGCCCACTGTGGGGCATCCTGAGCTCTCCCTGCCCTCAGAGCATGGCCAGCCCGTGGCAGATGGGGACTGGCACAGCTTGTCTGGATCCAGAGGGTCCCCTCTGTGCACACAGCTACAATTGCTGCTGCTTTAAAGATAACAGCAAGACCTTCCTAAGCGCCCCCACCCCCTTAAAGCCTGATAATCCACATTTTGGGAGAGGGATGTAATTGGGAATAAGGAAGGTTTGGATAAGCTAAGTTAATGTTAATAAAAATTTCTAATACATCCCTATATACCCTGTTCCTGAAAAGGGTTCTGAGCAGGAGGGCCAAGGCAGCAGAGGTGAATGTATTAGCTGAAGGAAGAAATGCCAGGTCCATTCCTTCTCTAAACTACTGAGCAAAAATAACAAAGTCAAAGCAGAATCAAATTTCAAATGGACAAAGAATAAAACATCTGTTACGCGAAGCGGGGAAGCAGTTTAAAGACTGAGCTAAGTGAATCCTTTAGCAACCTCCCTTCAGGGAAGGGAAATCTGACCCCAGGAAATAAATAAAAGTCACCCAAAAAGTGAACAAAAGAGGTGTTTGAAAAAACCCCACCACCATTCATCGCCGCTAACGACTTGTTCATTATGAGTGATGATGGATAAAGACTTCTCACGCTGAGATGAAATCAAGATTTATATGCATTGTTTCCTCTCCCAACTTGTGGGAAGATCATCATCATTTAATTCTATCTCTGCGGCCAGCGATGGGCATCCAGAGAGCCGGTTATCACACGGCGCAGTCAGCTGGCAGGGCCGGCCGTGCCGCTGGCACATCTGGAGCGCGGCGCGCAGCCGGCCTGAGCGATGGCTCCTGGCCACCCTCCAAATTGCTGCAGGCTGGCGGGGCTCCTCTCCACCCCCGGCACTGCTCCTCTCCTCCTCCCCCCCCTTTTTTTTTTTACGAGAATCAGATTTTCATTGCTCCATTCAATTGCTCTTCTCTGCCATTTTTTACAGCTCTTATCGTTCCCTTGGAATATGGCCTTGAGACAGCTCATCCGTGTCCTTCACTGTGTTATCTCTTCTAACTTTTATTAAAACTTCAGCTCTCATCTGAAGATAGCTAATTAAATCCATGACAGATTATACACGCATTTAAAAACTGCACTGAACTACTTTTTCTAAGGAGAACGGGGTTTATTTTCTTTTCCCATAGTTAAAACTGAGGGTGTATAAAGAGGTTTCATTCATTTACAAAGACAAGATCCTTATCTTTCCCACTATATAGATGGGTTTATATTAAAGTTCCTTTGTTGCGTGACAAGACTCAGCGCAATTTCTCTCAGTAATTATTTCTTGTTGCTGGAAAGATCTCTCAGCCTTATACTTCTGAAATATATACACTAACATATATGTGAATGCACCTCTACCCCCCAGAAAAACATTGCTTAAAATAGAAATACGAGCACTGTACATTTTCCTTTTTTAAGTGTTCATATGCCTTAACTATAACAGCATTATTTTGATAACATTGCAGAAAGAAAATTTTTCACTACAAGTAACAATGAATCCTTGAAATTATTTAAAATCGTACTAAGCATAATTTTCTTACATAAATTAGAAGTATATATACAAACTCTATCATGGGCTGGACTTGCTGTACTTCTACCCATCATCCCAAATTACCATGAACTGGTCTTGAATGCAAATGGCTTTGTTATCATAAATAAATATTTGCAGGAATGGATATACTGCTCTGCAGCAAACATTATGCAGCTCCTGCACTGCCAGCTTTGTGCCAGCATGGAGAACACAGACCTGTGCACAGAACTGCTGTGAGTGGGGCTGGGACACAACCCCCCAAAACCTGAGAAACGTCCACACCAGTAAAAAAGAGATATAAAATATACTCATGGAGAAAACACCCTGCCCTCTAGAAAATACGATAAATAACCCACCTGAGCCTCTCTGTGATCCCTTCCTTCTCTTTAAGGCCTTTTGTAAGATATCCTTCATGGTGACCTTCATACTGTCCACCTGAATAAGTGAGAATCCATGAGCAGCATTTCTGCAAGACAGATGCACATGCAGTTTTACAAAACAATCATCACTGGCAGCTCCCCGCAGCCCTCGTTAGCTTCAAGCAAAGCACTCGTTAGGCACACGGTTAACGAAGTTGGGCTGGAAGGGGAAGTTAAAAGGAGAAACCAAGCAAACTGCCTGAGCAGGGCAGAGACAAAACCAGCCAAAATGGGTTGAGATTTAAGACAAGGGGTGTAAGGATTTTCCTAGTTTATTGTTATTTTTGATCACTTGGCATTCAGCATTAGAAGAGAAAAATGAGCCAGCGTACCTGGGGGGCTCCTCATCTCCTCAGCTCGTGTCTGTGCTTTCCAGCACACTACAGAAAAGCAGTTTGCAGTGGCATTTTCATCCGTGTCCCACACCTAACAAACCTTTAGGGACAAGGGACAGCACACCCCTCAGTGGCAGCAGCTTTGCAGCTCTATCGGGGTAGTGCTTCAATGCATTATTCCCAGCCTAATGGGGCTCCTTTGGACACGTTTTTGTGAACACAATGGCACAAAATCTCCCAGAAAGATCCAAGGCAGTGGGTCCTTGTCCTGGCCATCATCCATGGGGGAGGCCACCCAGGGGGGAGGACTGCAAAGGGCATGGGCACAGCTGTGGGGGATACTGCTGCCAAACACCGAGAGAGGCACCCCTGGGGAAGCAGAGAAGATGACAATATAATAGAAGGGACTCTGAATGAGCAGATCAGTAAATTTTGCCCCTTAGCCCTTGCAGTCAGTCTCGGCTCATGTCAGTAGATGTCACTGCAGACAGTTCCAGGGAAATCCGAGAGCTGAAGGCTCCCACCGGAGAGATTGCTCTGCATGGAAAAAACTGGCTTGCAAAGCTATTTGGGCAGGAGGAGGAGCCTCGTATCTGGCAACCAGGAATTTTAATCAGGAAGTACAGCTCTATATGAACAGCACAGCTGGAATATTTTTAAAAGCAACTGGCAGGCGAAAGCAATCCAAGCAACACAAGTACATCCTGCAAAACAAACCCATATTACATGTCACTTTTAAACACAAATTCTGGGGCCAGAGGTTGGAGCTCAGGTCACGTCAGACACGGCATCCGCAGCCCACGGAGACCCAGCCAGGACAGAGCCCTCACCACTCACTGCTCAGGGCACCGACTGCAGCGTGACATGGGGGCCAGGAGCCCCTGCCTGGCCACGTGCTGGTCACAGCTCAGTGTCCTGGGGGCCACTCGTGCTCCTGGGGGCAGCAGCCGAGCCTGGGCTCAGGAGAGGTCCCCCCTCGCTGGTGTGAGACGCCGTTTCCCTCTCCTCGGTTGTGCGTTGGTCTCATCTGAATTTCATTTTCAATTCCCTTTGTTCCTGGCAAAATGAAACTGCCTAAAAGCCCAAATTTATGTTCTCCAGACCATTTATTATTTATAACTCTATCTTACTCGTCTTCAAACCAAATAATCCCAACCTTTTCATGCATCTACTTTTTCCTCTGTTTCTGCCGCGCGTTCAGCGCAGCAGGAGCAGAGCTGAGGGAGGGAGTGCCACCACGACTGCAGGTGACACTGCTGTCCTGGGAACGGCCCCAGGGCTCAGAGGCTGAGGCCTGCAATGAGCAGAGCTCTTCCCCAGCACTCCACTGAGGAGCAAATTTCCCCTGAAGCTGCTGTGGAGCCCCACGACCTGCACGAGCACCACACACCTGCCCTTTACCTGGGCAATCCCTCACTTCCCAAAAGCCTCACAGCTTCACTCCCAGCTGACCTGCTGAGCAAGATTCAGTGGATTCTTTAAAGTGAAAAACCTATTCTACAGCTATAATCACAAAAAGGAAACTACCTTTGTGCTTTTATTTAAACAACACAAGGTTTCTCATTGAAGTGCTGCATGAAAAGCCCTCCATGCTGGACCAGACCATCACAACACCTGATGCCTCCAGGTAATTCATACAATGCTCTGCAATACCTACAGGAATTTTCCAGAAAACTCCAACCAAAGTACAGGGAAATAAATTAAAATACTCCCGGGAAAAAAGAAATTTTTTTTTGCAAAGGCAACAGAAGGCTTCCATAACCTGCTATGGCCAGAACAACAGGAGTCACAATTGTCCCCTTTGTACGAAATGCTTTTCAACATTGCTCACCCCAGACAGAGCAGGGCCTGCAGCCCCCTTCCCACGGGGCACAGAGTGGCCATTGGCAGATGGCCCCAGCTCAGGGCTGCTCACACGCCCAGGATCAGGAACATCCCAAACATGGAAGATTCTGTCTCGGTTCCTGACACTTCAGCTGCTAAAGAGCACAGGCTGCTGGGATCCCGCCCGTGCTCCGGGCTGGCCCGGCTCAGCCGCTTCTTTCCATTGAGCAGCTGGCCTGAGAACTGTCAGGCTGATTTCCTGACACTCCATTACTAACCCCTGCCCGAGCCACGGCCATTCTTTGCCTCAGAAGCTGGATCTCATCCCAGAACGATCTTTGAAAGTTTATTTTACTGATCAAAGCAAAATAAGAAAGCCTCTGTGTTTGGCTATATTTAGTGTGCGAGCCCTGAGTGAGCGCTTGGCAGGAGCGCGGGGACGCGGAGCGCGCCCCGCTTTTGTAAACTCTTGGCTGTTTGCTCTGGAGCAGAGCCAGAGGGGCTGAACCCCCACCCTGCCCCAGCTGCTCCCCTCCCTGCCCTGGCTCCCCTCTCACAAGGCACCACAACGTCAGAGCAACATTTCAGCACTCAGCAACCCCAGACATCTGAGCCGGGGTGGACTTAACCCAGACCAAAGAGCTCCTGCCGTCATGCTGGGGCCAGGCCAGAGCCAGGGCACGTTTCTGTGCCTAGAGGAGGAGCCCCGTGGAATCACAGATTAGCTGGGGTGGGAAGTGACCTCTGGAGATCACCCTGTCCAACCCCCTGCCCAGGCAGGCTCACCCAGAACAGGGGACAGAGGAACGTGCCCAGGTGGGTTTGGGATGTCTCCAGAGAGGGAGACTCCAGCCCCTCCCCGGGCAGCTGTTCCAGGGCTCTGCCACCCTCCACAGAAAGAAGTTCTTCCTCACTTTGAGGTGGAACTTGCTGTTTAGTTTAAGGTCACTGCTCCTTGTCCTGGCACTGGACACACTGCCAGGGTGCCCTTGAGCTGTGCTTGCCACCGGAGCTTCTGGAGCAGCACCAAGCCAGCACAGCCCTGCCTGGTGTGGCCACAGCACAGCAGGCTGGGCTGGAGAAACACACACCCACCTCAGCTCCCCAGTGCCCAGCCTGCTCTGCCCTGGCCATGGGCATGGCTGTCCTCACTCAGCCCAGTCCCAGCACACCCCTAACTGCAATCACAAACAATGCCTTTTACCTCACTCTGCTAGGGTGTGATACCTTCCTTTTTGGTCAACACACTGAAAATAGGACAGACAAGCAGATGCTGGTCAATCAATTAAAACTGCTGCTGGCAAATTGGAAGCCAAAGAAATTCCTTAGCTTGTATTTTCTGTCATTTTGCAAAAACATACCTGGGTGACAAGGTTAAATCAAGCAAAGGAAATCCCTGGCACTTATCATCCACAGGCATTACTGATAAATTGTGCAGTGGAGGAATAAAGGATTACCTTCTGTATTTTTTCATTACACTTTTCTTTTGTTACAGAATACATAAATCCATTGTGGCACAATGTAATATGTATCATCGTGCTACACCTGTGGACGTTTCATAACGGCTGCCATGTCTGTGCAGTCAGGAATGATAAGTGAACCACCCGTGAATGTTAATGATAGTGATCATTCTGCAGTAACTTGGCTTTCCATCTTCTTTTACAGCCTCCGTGCTGGAGCCAGGGTGGCAAGGTTCAGGAGAGGGAAAGGGAAACAGCAGCACAGGCAGGAGCTCTCCTCGTGGTGCTGAGGTGCCACGGGAACAGGCAGGGTCCCCCCTTTTGCCACAAAATAAAACAACCCACACTGGAAGGACAAAGGGTTTCTGCTCTGAATGAGAAGAGAACTTTTTGAAAAGCTCCTTTCCAATCTAGAGCAATTTTTAAATTTATGGATTAAAATTAAAATAAAATTTAATTTTTGGATTTTTTTTCTTGGTTTTTTTCTTAACACAGAAGTGGAATTTACTTTCCAGAAGTGGAATTTATAGCACTTAAAGGTCACTGCATAACCAGCTGGCATGGCTGGAAGTGCCTGGGAGTGACTAATAGCAATTTCCTCTTGATCAGCACAAAGTCAGACTTAAGATTCAAAATCCCAGCTGATGCAATGGACTTACCCTAAGCTGGGTAATTTTTAAGATGAAGTGCACAGTGATAGGAACTGAACTAACTAATACCAGCTACAACTTTTATTCTGAGCCCAAATGACCTGCTTTGTGCATCTCAGATTGGCCTTGCATAGCTCTGTGCACTATTGAGTTCAACTGGCTGCATTTTGACACCACTCTAAGAGTCCTTAGACCTCCACCAAGTTTTCTGATGTCACCCCACCCTCTCCACTATCCTGTGAGCCACATTCTTAATTTTGCACCCACATTAACTGTCTTAAATTTTATATGAATATTCTAGAATGTACTTTGCAGATTACCCACCCCCATGTACAAGCCAGGAACAGGCCTTTTGGGACTGCTGCTGGAGCCCAAGAAAAAACACATTTCAGGGCTTTGAACTGAATTTGCAAACGCACAATGCAAGTCTGGTATTTCAAAAGGGTTTCAAACCTTAAACTATCGGGTATGGCAGAGGTGCTGCTTTGAAAATTTGTATATAATAGTCAAAGCAATTTAAGTACAATATCAAAACAGAAAAAAAGTGCTACAGAGCAGAAGAACTGGATGCCAAATTTTCTCTGTGTGCCAACTGGCAGCTGAGCTACAGCTCCTCGAAACACCATTAGATCGAGTGTGTCAAGTTCCAACAATAAAATTTCCAAGGGAAAAAGCCCTAATGATGGTCCAGATTTATTTTAAGCCTTTCAAGTATGAGCTCACCACCTCAAGAAGTCTGTATTTCCATGGACGTGGTGCTTTGTTTGCCTCTCCCTGCCAAACCCCTGGACAGGAGAGCGGGGCCGTGAGCGGGTGCCGTGCCTGCTGTTGGACAAAGCTCTGCTTTCCACAGCAGCCACCTTCCAAAAACACAGCTCGCTAGACTGATGGGCAGTGAGCAGCCAGAACGACTGCCCTCCTTCTTCTCCTTGTGTAACTTTGCCAGAGTCCTTGGAACTTGCCAAATTCGGTCATGCCTGCTTAGCTTGCTCGACTGATTGTGCCAGAAAAGAAAATAAGACACAGATGTATTTGAGCTCTTTGAGATGCCAGTAAGAGCGACAGCTAATGGCTTCATTTCGACCCTCCCCTACCAGCTGGGCACAGGTGGGGGGATAATGAGGTCCCTCTCCCTAATCAAACTCAATTATTTACTACTCTGTACAGCCACAAAGACATTCACATCCAGCTCGGAATATAAACTGCACTGTGGGCTACTTCCAGCCACCACCTCTGGGTATTTATAACTGACTCCAGTGGCTCAGAGTTTGCCTTGGCAGGAGTTGAAGTGTATAAAGTTCTGCAAACTGTTTCTGCTCAAACACGTCCTGCAGAAGGGGGGTCCCTGGCGGGGCCCCACCGCGCTCAGCCCGCGAGGAGGAGCACGGCTCCAGCACGGGGCTTCTCACAAGCATCAACATTTTTCAACAGTGATTCAATATTAATAAACATTACAAGTCACAGGGCTGACATGGCAGCAGCTGAAGTACTTCAGCAGGAGGAGGAAAAAAAAGAGATGCAAAATATAAAACCACAATTACATGAACCGGTAGAGTGACGGGGGAGGAAGAAGACAGAATTTACACAAACCCTACGAAAATAAGACAGCACACACATGTAAACTCACAGAGGTAACAACCTTTTGATCAAGTGATGATCAAGTAATTCTTTACTCTAGGGGACACATTAAAAATTCTAATTTAAACCTAGCTATTCACACAGTAATCACAAGCCATTTAAAATTAAAATGTGGACGCTGGCACCACCAAAGTGACCCTTTCAGAAGAGCACTGCTTATGATGCAGCTGTCCTATTTCTTCTCAGCAGCACCTTCCAAGCTAGAAGGAAGCTCCTCACATCAGCACAAATGATGGTAAACCAAAAGATTTTGCATTTTTCTGCAGGCCCTGCAGCTGGAGCCTCCTCCTGCTCCCAGCAGCAGGCAGAGCTCTGCTGGCCAGCCCCAGCCCCCCCCGAGGTCCCTGGGCTCCCATGGAAGGGCAGTGCCACCTCTGCGAGCCAGCCCCAGCCCCTGGGCCACACCTGGTCACTGCAGTGAGCACTGAGCCCAGCTCAGGCACCCAGGACAGCTCTGGGGGACAGGAGGGGACAGCTGGGGAAGGGCGCTTTATCCAAATGAGAAATCGGCAGCAATTTAGAGATGTCTATTGACAATGACCTGCCCTTCCTCACCACGGCCTCAGTGCAGCACAGCCCAGCATCTCAGCCTTGAATAACTTACTTGTGAACACTGGGGCCAGAATATTTTATTTCCCAGTGCCCTAATGCAGTGGAACAAAGTGAATGTGGCCTTTGGGAATACACGTGGGATTTCTGACAATGGCTTTCTGTAGGATGCTTTGCAATGTCGCTAAGGAACACAGTACACAATAAAGAATATAAAAACTAATTAAATAAGCCAGATTTTTTAAAAAATGTCTGATTATTCAGAACTAGAAGCAGCTGTAGTGTTAAGAAATGTAAGTAATGTCCAATAACCAGGAAAACCCTATTAGCATTTTCATTTCAAGAGCTCCAAACATGAAATATTTTTCCCAAGTAAGAAGTGGCTTATGCTCCTGGCATTTTGTTCTAGTAATTAAGGCCTTCTGATGGTTTAAGAGATTTTTCATTCACAAGTAAAGAAAAATAAAAGTGATCAAGCACAGTATATATCCCTACTTCACTGGTAAGGGCATAGCAAATTCTTCCTGATCTACAAGCCAGACAGCTCAGGTCTCAGGGGTGGATGGGATGTCCCTCACCAAACTCTTCTGGACTTGGGAGGGGAATGTCCACACCAGTCCAGTTCCAGCTGGTGTGCTTGGTTACTGCTCATTTCTCTCCTCATCCACGGCACTGTTATTGAGCCACACTGCAACTGTTTGTCTATCCAAGCACCCCACTGCAGAGCACCACCAAGGGCTGCGGCGCCGGGACGTCGGCGCAGTGGGAGGAGGAGGAGGAGGAAGGCTGTGCCCAGCCAGGTACTCACATGCGCACGAAGAGCGACTGCTTGGCTGCCAGCCCTGGGGACGAGTACTTCTCCACCAGGGCCAGCGTGCTGAAGCCAAACTTGTGGATGGGCTCGTTGGAGTCCAGGGGCGGGAAGTCCGTGTCCACCTCGCCGTCGTCCTCGGCGATGTGCAGGCAGTAGGCGCTGACGTTGTCACTGCAACACAGAGCTGCATCAGCACACCTGGGGTGGCCCAGCTGGCATGGCACACCTGCACGGGGCACTGCTCTCAAACGCCACAGTGACACCACACAAACGTGTCCCCAGAGGTCACAATGTGTCCTGCTGCCATAACCCCGTGGTGACGGAAAAACCCCAAACCTCAGGGCAGAGCTGTCTTCGTCCTTAACTGCTCTACAAGCAAAACCTGACAATGATTAAAATACACTACAATCTATAAAAGTTTCATGACCTCATAAAGCAGGAAGGAATATTTCTCCATTTGTGAAAATTTATTTATTTATATGATGACTACACTTCAGAGCTAAAGGCAAACAAGTGGGGTCTGTGATTTTTCACAGGTCAAACAACTGTGAAAGTTTAGTGTCTGTAGGCTGGAGAAGCAGAGTGCTCTCGGGCAGGTGAGCAGGGTAATGAACTATGGGAAAAGGAAAAAACCTGTCCAACACATAGCAATGATTAGCAGAAAACTTACCTTTACTAAATACCTAAGTTCAGTCACTAAAAGCAGTCACAAATTAATAAACACCAACAAGCAGAACTAACACAGAAAGCTGAAACAGATACAATGTGAAAGAAATAAAGAGCTGAGCCTCTTTCTTTCCACAGATGAAAGCCCAGAGGGAAACAACTATTTATAGCTACCAAACAGGTATTAATCATAATTTCCTAACATTGAAATCTATTTCAAATGTTACTTCTGTTTAAATTATTGACCTGAAAATAAGTATTCTTTCTGACTGTAAACCTGCCAGCACTCAGGCCTTTCCCCAGCCACGCAGTAAAGCTGGAGGTGCATGTGGCAGCATGTTTCTAAACTCTGCAGTTTAAATTTGGAGTTTTAATTGCATGATTGATGCTTAAATTAATTAATTGTAAAGTGTATGCTAATTGTTTAATTGGTCGCTTGATCTATATAGATCATTTTTTGAATTAAATGAGTTGATTTACAAAGTTTATTGATTGGATGTGACAATGAATTATTTCACTGACTACCTGATTTGCAATTTTCTCAATTAATTCACAAACCTTTGGTTGCAACTGTGCTTTATTGAGAGTGCTTAGTCCAGGTGATCTATAGGCATCTCGTCGTGACTAAGACATTTATTACAGAAAACAGGGAATAATGATGCATTGCTGTTAATGTAAGCTGCAAATTTGCTCACCAAAAGGTAATTCAGCAACATTCACCACTCTGAATTTTGGAAATTCTGCAAATACCAGTAAAGAAACTTTCTGGCCTTGAAGCCTTCCAGGGATGGGGCAGCCACAGCTGCTCTGGGCACTCTGTGCCAGGGCCTCACCAGCCAGGAATTCCTGATTCCCAAAACCCCACCCATCCCTGCCCTTTGGCAGTGGGAGCCATTCCCTGTGCCCTGTCCCTCCAGGCCTTGTCCCCAGCTGGAGGAACACACAGCCAGGGGCAGCAGAACACACCCAGCAGGTCCCAGTGCCAGCAGCTCCTCTCCCAGCAAACTGGGAAAATGCACAGCACTGGCCACATCCCACAGAACAGAGGGGCTACAGGGTCTGCACTCAGGGGCTGGCTTCCTCAACACTAACACTGATTTAGTCACCATGTGCTACAAAAGAAAAAAAGTCCAGTGAGTAAAACTGTTCAGCACTTTGAACCTCCCCCAGGCTGAGGGAGATTGAAGTTGGGAACTTACAAGTTCAGCACAAAAACTGAGAGATCCACTCCTCACTTCTAAAAATAGCAAATCTATTGGAATTGTGCACCTCACTATTAATTTCTTCCTAGAAAGGGATTTTGTTTATTTTTTGCAGGTGGAATCATTCCAGCACATCTGTCAGGGGCTGGCAAGAAATTGGTCTGCTGGGTTACAACCCAGCTCCATGTGTGGGAGGCCAGGGACAGGGCTGCTAACACTGCCAGTGGTTCCTGGAACCAAGAGACTGAATAGAGACAAATACAACACAATTAGAATAAAAAAGGCAGCCTAATTGAATACAGAATGTTCTCAAAGCTGTCAACTAGTACTCATTCACTTCAGACTCTTACACCTATCTTTTAGGAAAAGGAATTAGGCAGTAATATATTCTTTTCCTAAAGACAGAAGGGGTTGTTTCTCCTAATTATAAAGTCTAAAACCTCCTCATTATTCTCACAGTGTCACTAGCAGGTATAGTTGTCACTCTGCATGCCTTGCATACCCATCTGAGGCATTCTATAGATGTATTTTAGTGCAGTGCCACAATTATGCCCATTTTGTGTTTCCACACTCTCACCTGACTGAATGAGGAACAAATGGCCAAAGTAGAATGGGTACCCTACACCAGCTCCCTCCTTACTTGGAAGTATGAGAATTAGTTTACAGTTAAATCAATCCTTGCTTCAGGACTGGCAGTCAGCAATGCTAAAAAAAAGATGATGAGAAATAATTAAGGACCTACAAGCAAACAAACTTGTTGGAAACCCAGGGCTCTGGCCCCAGCCTGAGCCTTTGTCCCCAGACTCTGAGCTGCTGCTGTGTCTGACTCCTGCTCTTGGGAACTCACGCCTCCATTCTTTATTTTATTCCTTCTGCCTGAGATTTGATTACATTGGACAGCCTCCTTGCTCATGAGCACTCTTTGACACATCATAACATCTTATCCTTCAAGGCAGACAGTGAAATTCATTTCTTCCCACTGCTGCCTTTTGCTGTGGGCAGTGATGGTTCATGGAACACTCCACTCACGGGTGCTGTTCCATTTGTGCTCTGCTGTGCTCCTGAAAAATATGTGTGTGCCCAAAGACTGACATCAGTGGAGTCTTTCTCATTAAAAAATAACCTAATCATACACAAAGGACACTTCTCTGAACTTGTGATATAATGAACAGAAATTAATAACAGCAAATGAAATGGCACCATCTGTGAATAATTTTAAATTTCTTCTCCAGAACATAAAAAAGGACAAATCAAATCCAAGTGTTAAACCCCAGAAACATTTCACATGTCTGTTGAGAAGAGCTAAGGGAAAATCCATAGCCAAAGAAAGAACATCCATGGAAGTGCTTTCAAGAGGGGCTGCTTTCCTGCATGCCCTGTCTATGGAGCAGAAATCAGCAAATCCAAACACAGGAGCCCCAGTGCCCTGACTCCCATTCCCCCCACAGCTGTGCCACAGCAGCAGCTAAGGCTGCTGAGCCCTCCAGGGCTCCTGAAAAATGCTGAAAGAGTGACCTGGGAAATTCAGGATCAAAAAACCCCACCCTATTCATTCAATACTCCAGGATCAATAAAAAAGTGAAATTTGGCTCATATAGAAAAAATCCAAACAAAACTCTCAGCCTCCTTTGCACCAGGGACATCCCTGCCAGTAACTGCTGCTGACAACTCTGTAATAAACTACTTTAAGTCCTTAATTTATGTTCTATGGCCCAGCAAAACCAGAAGTATTTCACACAGCTGTTCTAAAACGAAAGCTGCTCAGGTGAGCTGTTCTGAAGAACCCTTCTATGCATCTCCTGTCATCTGCCAGGAAAAAGGAACAGCTCTTACTAACCATCACCAGTGCTCCAGCAGAGCAGAGGGACTTGGAGGAGTTCTGGACTTTATCTGACATCTTGTGATCTCAGCCATTAAGGACGCTAGCAAGAAATAGATGGGACATGAAATAACAAATGCCTCTGTGACACCAAAAGAGATAAAGTCTGCATTATTTTTACATAGTTTTGGAATGATGATTCATTTACAGGCCCAAGCCTTCCTGTTGACCCTTTTCCAGCACACAGCAGTTCATTGAAAGAGAAATGGCTGGAGGTGCTCGTGTGCTGCTCGGAGGGAAACACTGCCTAATGTGAAGGTGCTAGGATTTCTATTTCCAAACACTACACAGAAACCCGTTTCAGAATGCAAAAAGGCTGCAGAGGAGAAATGGAGAGGTCAGGAGGTAGTAAAGAAAGAGCATTACTTCAGCTTGGGTTCCCGTCCCTCACTTGTATATTGCCAGCAGATGAGCCCGATCAGGTCGTGCACCTTGGCGTTGGCGATGGTCACCACGGTCATGGGCTGCAGCTTGTCCTGGCTCGTGTGCAGCGGGAGGTAGACATCGATTTTTTTGGTTGCTGTTGTACCAACGTGGCCCTGGTGAGGAAACACATTTCATCAGGATGTATCAAAAAGTGTCACCGGGTTTATACAAAGTCTGGGCGGATGGAATTCGGCTCAGCAGGAAAACTAAAATAGGCTGCTATGGCTTCCAACTGGAAGGAGATGAAACATTTAAATTCCAATTATTTCCCTGCTGTTTATCTGTAAAAAGGACATGCAATATCTGGACATGATTTCACAGATTTCCATAAAGAGCCTGAACTTTGCTGCAGGATCCCATGTTCCTGCAGAATCCAAAAAAACCCAGAATTATGTGTGGGATGGGGAGGAGGAGGGACCCAACAAACCAGCCTAAGACTTCTGAAGTGCACTACCCTTATTTCTGCATTTCTGCTCTCTTCTGCAGTTCTTCCCCTCCACCTGAGGAGCCCCCAGAGGGAGCACACACACCCACTCACCAAGGCTTGGCCGTGGCTTGCCAAGAGCAGAACAAAACCACAGCTGAGCCACGGGAGTGCTCTGTTGGAGGACACCAGGAAGAACCAACTAATATTGGGGTTTACTGGAACTTACTGGATGAAAAGAATCCATCTGGTGCCCTGGGGACTGACAATTAAATAAACCATAAAGCACACAGCAACACAGATCTATGAAGTTTGCATTACAAGAAAAGGATGTTTAATCCACTGCAGGTGGGACTGCAGCTTTCACCCAGAAATCTTCTAAACAAACAAAAGGTTGCACATCCTGACCCCCTCTTCCAAAGCCCTCCAAGTAACTCTGTATCTCCATCTCTCTCCATACTACAGGGGCCTTGAGAAGAGAAAGGGCTTCCTGAATTAATCACTTGGAATTCTAAGTAACAGAATAAAAGGATTCAATGCTATAAATCTATAATGAGAGCATAAAACAGGGAGTTAAATGCCATGTGCTAATTTCAATATATTGTTAAAAACCATTTGATCCTTCAGTGTGATTATAAATTAGAGAAGTAATAGGAATTTAAAGATTAAAGTTATTCATACTGGCAATAGCTAAAAGTATTATTAAAATCCATCCCAACATAATACATTTATTTTTTAAGAAAGCATTTTTATAGAACAGATACCTCCTCTTCCCTTATTTTTAGGGTAAGAAGAAACCGGTTTGGCTCATTTAAAGGAAGGGTTAGGATTGCAACAGAACATGGGACATTCCTTCACTTTGTTTGGATAAACCTGAGCAAGCTTTGGTTGAGCTCATGTGCCCGGGACCCTCTGGGACACCTTAACCTCTCGAGGTCATGAACACAACAGAGCTACAGCTGCTAAAACCACCAGGGTGGGCTTCTGCCTCTCCACCTCTCCTGCTTTTCCACTTCCAGGGCTTGTTTTGAAAGGGAAATGAGCTGGGACTGGGTGACAGCTCAGCTGTGTGTGCCCAGGGTGTTGGTGATGTTGGTCCTGCCCAGACCCCCCGAGCTGAGGCTGCCTTGGCAGGAGAAGGAGCAAACAGCAGTCACCAGGAAATTAACAGGACTCCTTGGCACACCACGCCAGTCACACAGATAAACCCAAGGAGGGCAGAATTGTAAGTAATACTGGGTCCTGACAATGGAAGATCCAAGAAAAATGGACAGCCAGATGTGGGAGTTGATGCCAAGGTTGCAATTGATACACGCAGCCAGGAAGGGACAAAGGAGCCAGGACTGACAACCAGAGAGACCAGATTATCCACCAGCCACTGCATGAACAGTGGGAGCTCTCAACCCAAACCCAGGAATCTATAAAATCCCTGGCCAGGGACCCCGGGCTCCAGCTGCCAAAGCTGGCACTCACACCCCTGGGCTCCTCTCACTGCATGGCTCTGCCTTGCCCCACACCCTGACTCACCCAGAGTTTGCTGGTTTTTAACCAAACCTTCCTAAATCCCCATCTCTAAATCTCCTCTGCCTCCTCCAGCCTACTTTTGCTGTCTTTCCTGTCCAAACTCCCTCCACCACAGCTATCCTGTTCTCCTGCTCACAAACACTCAATGTGAGCACCAAAATGATTTAAACCAGGTAAAACCCACACACCTCTGAGGATTCCAACTGCTCACTGAGCAAGGGGAGCAATCCCAACACCAGCAGCACTGGGAAACTGCTCAAAGCACTGCTGTTATACTCAAATCTTTAAAAAAGTCAGAGAAATAGTTTTATTAATTAAAGGTCTGTAAAGCTGAGGGCCACGAGGTAGCAGAGAGGCTGAAACCTGAAGCCAATTAGAGTTTCTAGCTGTAAAGAGAACATCCATTGTCACACTGGGTAGGAAATGTTTGTACAAGGCCGTGGGTCAGGGCTCAGACTGATCAGTCCCACGCCAAGGGGGGCTGGGGGGAACCTCCACTGTGCTTACTGCAAACTGGTGGCATTTGTTCAGAACCACAACACAAATCCAAGCCATCAGGTCCCTGTCTGGGGGAATCCTGCAGAGTGCCAGTTGTGCAGAAGTGCCTGAGAGCTCCATCGCTGACCTGGGGAGCCCAGGGGGCGAGGGCTGGCCGTGGTGGCACTGGGCATGGGGACATGGGGACACAGGGACACAGGGACACGGGGAGCAGCAGAGCCCAGGGCTCAGAGCCAGCCCAGTGCCAGCTCCTGGGCTCTGCAGGGACCTGCAGCCTCCTCTCCAGGAGGAACCACTCGCACCCACAGCCATTCCTGGAACCACAACTACTTCTGGCTCCCAACTAAAAACTGTATTCCAAGTGGAAATGCTGAGGAAACCCAGAAGATAAAGGACAATTACCAATATTCAAAGAGGCAGCACCAAACTTTATTAATAGATCCTGTATAAAATTCAATGGAAAATCTATTCAGGGCCAGGGGCCTTACCATTTGGAGTTTCCTTAATAGCCTCCAATAAATCTGGGAAGCATAAAGGGGCTGTTAAATTAACATTTTCCTGATCTGTCACCTGTGGCACAGTTAATTTGTCAAAAAATTCTTTTAGCTTGTCACTGGACACTGTATATTCTGACAAATGAAGTCTGGAATAAAATTGACAAAATATCTCGTTAATTTTCTAGGAAATCACAAATCTGATTCCATTAAGCTTTTATTGTTAGAAATGTTATATCCCACCAATCCTTTAAGAAAGTGAGGAGTAACTGGATACACTGAAAATGTACAATAAATCATAGAAAAATTTCCTAGTATTTTTATTGATGGACTCTTTTAAGGCTCCCTGGTGCTCTCCTACAGTATGTCAAATTAAAAAAAAATTATTTAAAATTTATCAGTCCTTCCAACATAAGATGTCTTTCTAAGATTTAAAATCAAATTTTAATTGAAGTGCATGAGGGAATGCACCCCTCCCTCCAACAGCAGAGAAGGGTACCTGCAGCAGGCCACTGGCACTTCACCTGGCACAGGACACTGGGGAGAGCTCCCCCCTGCCAGGACAGCTCTCCCTGGGCAGCACCTGCAGAACAGGAGCTGGGGGGAGTCAGGCACAGGGTGTCCTTCTCACTGCTGCTTTGCTTCACTGCACACGGGCACAAAATTAAAACAAAGTCCATAAACATTTCCAAGAGAAAAGTGATTGATTTCAACACTGACAATTTACTGCCTCTTCCTGCACAATGGAGTTCTGTGACTAAATGTTATATCACTTTAAGATTAGATGTTCTAATGATATAATGCAAAGATTTTACGGAATCATTATTTAGTGGGAGTCATAAAAACCTCTTAAAATTAATCTTTCATGCACATCTAGCTTACCCAAAGTTAGCATTTAATTAGATGGCCTTGGCACGAATGAGCTTACTACTTTATTTGCTCAATCAGTATATGTCTCTTCAGTAATTATAATTAATTCAAGTCATTGACTCACCTCCCAGCAAACAACGCTAAACACTGCACAAAATGGAAACAAATGCCTTTCCATTCCCAAATGCAAAATGTCTTCTCACTTTTAAACTCGGTTAAATGCTTTTTGGTTTGGGTGACAGGGTGTTGACTGCACTCTGTGATCCAGCAATCACCTCCCCAGCACAACTTACTCGCTTATGTATTTAATTGACACACAGAAAATACTTGAAGGGGAAAAGTGGAAACACAACAACCCAGTATTTGCAACACACAGAACTTTCCAACAGATCAGAGCACAGATGTTTATGGCAAGAAAAGGGACCATACTTTTATTTTTTCTTTCCTTCTCCAACCCACCACACTGTTCCCTACCACGGCAAGACTGGAATGGGGCTTGTTCCATCAGGTGGTTACTCCAGCACTGGGCACTCGGTTCCTCCTGTTATTCCCAGGTGGAGGACACCCCAGAGAGGCTGGGGTGCAGCCCCAGCACACTGCCAGCCCTGCAGCTCCTCAGTGAAGCCCCAAAATTGTTCCCTTCTGAGGAGAGGAGTCTCCTTTGCATCACCCCAGCTTGTGCTGCAGTTAGCAGATCACAATGTAAAACTCCATTAACATCATTAAACACTTAATTTATCTTATTCACACTGTCACTATTCATAAAAATTTAACCCAGTAATTTCCTGTTATCCAAAGCATAACAAAGTATGAATATTTAACTGCAAGGTAAATAACACACTATTATTTTTTATTCTAAATTGTTGACTTCAGTTAGCATGCCTGCTCTGCAGAGCACCAGGCGATTTGTCAATTAAAGGTCCAGATGTTGTGCAGGCTGCAGAGGCAGCAGCAGCTCTGAGCAAGGCATCCTCTGCATGGCAATGATCACTACAGCCCCAGCTCCAGGCTGCAGTAACATGCTCATGTTTTATTCCAGCCCCCTTCTAATGTACCAGGTAATTATACAGCACGCAGCTGAGAGACATCACCTCCGAGCTGGACAGGTTCCTGCCACGCTTCCACCTGAACACATCTTCACACTCAAAACCAGATTTACAGAAATAACCACACAGTCCAGCACCAAATCACTGCCTGCTCTTGCTTGGCATTCACTCCCACAATTAATAAAATTATGTAAGTCCTGAGCAAAGAATAAGACACATAGTGCTGGCAACAGCACGTTTCAATTATAGTAACACACATTCCTTTGTACAACTCTCTGTCAATTAAAATCTGGTTTACTTGGAGTGCTATTAACGTGAATTCTTAATACTGCTTTTTTTCTGACAAATGCTACATGGAAGGAGGGAGAAGCCCCAGGTCCATCCCTGTTACAGCCCAGGCTGTGTTTATGTCCATGTGTCAGATTTAGGACAAATGGCCCTGTCCATCCCTCCCCTGCCACACTCCCTTGGCATTGTGCCCCACATTGGCTCCCTCTCTGTGTGCCCAAGCCAACCCAGAGGGTGGGATGTCCCACCAGACCTGTGGTACCAGCTCAGCCTGCCCTGCAGCCCTGGGCTGCTCAGCTCCCACAGCTCTGGTGAGGGATAGAAACAGAGGTTTAGATCGATCCAAGTGGTGTTGCTCCAGCTGCAGCAGAAATGCATTCATTACCCCAAACCATCCTCAGATTCCTTCTAGTGAGGAGAAGAAACAGCCTCTTTAGAAGAATTATACATATTTTACTCAGTAATAAACATTACAATTTAATACTGAGGAATAGAGTTATTCTTTGTAATAACAAAATGCAACCAAAACTTATAATTAAAACTCCACCATAAACATTATTTGTGCGTTAAGGAACGTGCCACGATCTATTTTAACGAACAGATGCTCTAAAAAAGATAAATGCTTTCAGAAATATTCAATCCTTGAACAGATCAGCCTCTAATCCTCTGCTTCTGCTGCACAAAGCAGACAGCTCAAGTTCCTCGAGGACATCAGCCAACCTTAGGTGGAACATTTTTAATACATCACCGTGTCACTTTTTAATGTGCCACAATCTATTAACCACATGGCAAACTAACAGGGATTTTTAAAATATGGGTTTTATAGCTTTGTGCCGGTGATTAATTAAATAAATAGCCAGCGTTTCACAAATCATCCCTCTAATTAGGCAGAGCCAGGCACGCTGCATTCCTGGCAGCACTGGCAGCTGAAGCTGCAGCGGGGCAGCGGAGCCCGGCCCCGCCGCCGGCCCGCAGGTGCTGCACTCGGCTGGAACGGGCTCCAGCTGCCTGCAAAACATGTTCTCTGCAATTATTCTCCCTCATCCTGCAGGAAACCATCGAGGTAACAAAGGCAGCGCAGCCGTGCCTGCGATTTGACCTGAGTGGCAAAGTTGTGCCTTGCAGAAAATGAACAAATATTAAAGGTGGGTGCTGGAAAAACGCGCCCGCTAAACGATGCATTTTCTGTCAAAACATTTCAAAGCTGAAGCTACAACTAATTACATGCAGTCCATTCAAAGAAGCCAAGCAAGGCTTATCATTAAAATGACTCAATTATTCTTAAAAGAAAGAGAAAATCATCTGTAAAACCTGCCTGCAATCTCATCAGTTTTACTGTACCCACCTCAATACATCATTTCCCCCAGAGCTCAAATTAAACTCTTAATAGTTAATATGCTCAAGTTTTACCATAAGTTTTCCTCCAAACTATTATTAACTGGAATTTCCTACCTAGGAAGGGTTTTATATGGAAATTTGTTCTGCAGTGTTTAGTGACACTATCACAACAGCTTTTTGCCCCTCAATTTAAAAACCATCAGAGAGACAGAATGTGCTGTGGAGTCAGGCAGCTCATGGAGATGGGATTTGATTTCCTCCACCAGGTGATTTCTTTCTCAGCATCAGTCCCCACACTACACCCTTACAGCCAAATTTCCTTGCACTCAGGAAGAATTTTGCTGTCTTGGACCGGGGTGTCACAGCCCACGTGCCCCTGTGCCAGGGCAGGTGCCCAGCACTGGGAAGGAGCCCGGGACTGATAAATAATGAGCAATAAATAACAAATACAGCGTCCCACTGACACTTCCTTCCCTTGCACTCCCCTCCCTCCTGGCAGCAGGTGCTGGCACACCAGGGCATCCCTCACACAGCACCACTTTCAGGGGGCTCTCCCCTCCAGCACCTCAACAGCCACGTGGCACTCGGGGCCACCTCTAAAAGGACCTTAAAGACTTTAACCTTAAAGCTTTTGCCCTTAAAATATGTGAAAATGCCCTGATGGGCTGTTCAAGCAACTTTGATGCAGGACACTTTCTGACATAAAGTGTTTTCAACATTTTTTCCCCCAGGATTTAGGTCCATAGCAGCCTGAAGTATGATAAATTCATAAATTCAATCTCCACAAAGACCTGAGAAACTGCTCTTATGAGTAAATCAAGTATTAAGAAGACAGTGAGAATTTTCTTCCTCTTTGGTTCAGATAAGGAAACAAAAGAATTTACATGGGAAAAACCTGACCACTATATTGCCTTTACAAATTCTGAGTGGGAAATATTAAATAATTGAAAAAAATAATGAAATATAAATTTATACTGGAATCAAGAATAAACCAATTACCACTTCACTTACATTTAATGTTTAACTACAAAACAAGAACTCTTTGATTAGTGATTTCATGGTGCTTAACCAGACACATAAGTGAGCCCTTTCCCCACAATTACCACCAATGCTTTAAAATTATTTTTCAACTACTAGGATCAAAGTAAAGGCATAGTCTAAAAGACTATCCTGTGAGAAATTAAAAACCCCAACTTTCTGTCCCTCAGGAATGTTTCTCCCAACAAGCATGTCTGTTAAATGGACACATCCAACTCTTCTGCAAACTGCAGCCATTAGAAACATGTGCTAATAAAACATTTCCATATTTCTTTGGCTGTTAAGAACCTCAACTTGTGAATACGTTTTTTATTTGATTTGATCTGTAATTAAGGGAAAGATAATGACACTACTAAATTGCTAAAAATCAATTAGATAGAATAAAACGCAATATGATTCAGCCAAAAGATTAACAAGTGCATTATAAAAACTCTTTAAAATTCTTTAATTCTAATTAAGCTGCTTTAAATGGCCATGGCCTAAAAAATGCTTTTAATTTCAAGGCATCACCAATTTTCCTGCCTGTTTCACTGTACTGGCTGTTTGCCTTCCTTCTCCTTTTTTTTTAAAGGAAGATTTAAAGCAAAAGTGGCAGCTTGGGAAGAGCTGCTGTCCCACTCACAGGTCCTGCAGGGGCTCTGGGCAGGGTCAGCCCCTCTGTCAGCTCCCTCTGACTGCCAAGGGCTTAAAATCAAATATTAGAGCAGAACTCCCACAAATCCTCATGGAGCCTCCCTCTTGAGACATCCCAAACCCACCTGGACACATTCCTGTGTTCCCTGCCCTGGGTGACCCTGCCTGGGCAGGGGGGTGGACTGAAGGATCTCCAGGGTCCCTCCAACCCCCCAAGTCTGTGGCTGTGAGGTTCTGTGCACGTCAGGACAGGTTTCTCCAGTAACAAACCCACGAGCAATACCTGTGCCCAATTTAAGCCCTGTCCCATCTCAGATTTTAAGTGCAGCTTAATTTTAAACAAATCAACCAGCATCCTCTCTAAGATCAACTCACAGCACTATAACCAAGGTATTAACCTCTGCTTTTTGACATTTCTCTTCCACAACCCCAGAGCATCTCCTCCTCCCTCCCCTGGCCCCACGGAAGGCACGGAGCAGGGAGAGCAGGGGGAAGAGAATTCCTCCCTCCCACACAGCACAACCAATCAGTTCAACCCAGCCTGAGCTCCTCAAGTTGTAGGGAGAGCAAACAACAGCACCAACTTTTCTAATTTCATCCTCTAGTACTCCCAAGTAAATAAGAGAGAGGAAAAAAAAGTAAAGTTTTCCTACAAATAGAAACTGTCACTTACTGGGATGTGATCTTTTCAGCTCATGCATCCTAAATGCATGCAGAGATATTATATGCACTTTCTATTTAGCAATTTAATTATATCTTTGCAGTCAGAGAGTGGCAATGGTTTGCAGTAATAATCAGGTGAAAGCATTCTCACATTAATATGCTGGAATCCGATGTGTTAATTTGATGCAACTTTGCGTTGACAATATGTGATTAATTTGTTCCCAGGCTCGCTCTGCTCCCGGTGCTGACAGCTCCAAATGCTGGGTTTCTTTATCCATATCACTATTTGACACGCCTTAGCCCACTGCTTTGCTAGGACCACTGTTAATTTGTAATGAACTGGCTTTTCAGGGGGCTCCTTCATTTTTAATTCTGTCAGTGTCACCTCCTTGAAGAAAATTATAAGTTTCCTTAGGTGTGATTACTGCCAAGTGCTGCTGATAAGAGGTTTGAGAAAACAGGGTTTTATAAAGAAGTCAGTATTTAATCTGCTGAAACAGATTTATTGCCTCTAGACAGATAAATATAATAGAAAGTTCTTTCATTTAAAAGTAATTTCAAGTTCTCTTTTACCTCCAATCCCAAAATATGAACACCTAGACAACAACTGCAATGTTTTAGGGAAAGAAAAGGTGCTACAAAAAATTTATAGAAGTAACCAAATGCCTATAGAATGGGCTCCCCAATTATCTCTCTATCCAGCTTAATTCCCATGGACCATGAAACCAGACACACAAATGCCACAGGAAGATAAATAACGTGGCCAAATCACCGAGGACCCAACCCCACAGGCAGGATGAACAAACTCCAAGACCAATTAGCTACCTGAAATTCCAAAAATAAAAGGCATCCACTGGGAATAAAGCATTTGGGGTAAGAGTTTACAAAGCTTTATGTTGTGAAGTCAAGGCATCTCCAGAACTTCACACTCCAAGGCAGAACAGAGCTCCTGATGCTCTGATGACAAACTCCAAGGAATGCAAGAAGAAATCTGATTATACTTTTTGTGGGCATCCACAACTAGATAGTTTTAGCTTAAGGAATCTGCCCAGATTGTGACTAAACAGTGAGAAAGGAGCGCTGAAACAGGAATTAAACAGCCAATTTATATAAACTTTGTTTAAAACAAAGGTTTTTGTAATGTCAGTGTGTTTCCTAATTGAAAAATGGAATGTAGACTTTTAGCAAAACAAAAATTAATCTTGCAAATCTGGCAATAAATCATAATATGTCAGAGGAATAACACGAGTGTTTCTATTAAGCAAGTGGACTGCCTCTAATTTAAACCTGAGCCTCTGCTAGATGAGGCACGAAGGAGAACTTCAGAGATGTGCAGAGACACACACCTGGAAAACGTTTAGTGGACTGCTACTGTAGAAAACATGTTAATGGGCTGAGTCAGAAAGCTCTGGCAGCTCTGAGCCTGAGGCACAGCCAAGCAGAGGAGAGCTCCTCAAGCCCAGCTCTGTCCTGAAAGGCACCAGGACCCCCTGGGCTCCACTCCCTTCTGAGCCACCTTTCCCTTCACCTGGGGGGAAAAACCCAACCCAGAAAACAGCCACTGGCTGGCCTGGAAGTGTTTAGAGCAGACTTGCCAAGTGCAAACACCATCCCAGGGGCTGGAAATGTCTGTTAGTGCAAGATCTTGTTCTGAGAGATGAGAAGGTCCCGAGGCTCCGGAACTGCCAGGGAGCTGCAGCAGGACAATCCATCCTGGGTACAACACAAGTTCTTTGTTCTTGCTCCTGCTTTCTTCACTCTACATTAACACATTCTTATCAAAAATAGCAAAATTAATTTTGCAAAGGGATGATTGTATTGCAAATCACTGTTAACGTTAAAAGACTGGATAAAGAATTATTAATACCATTAATGTAATATCTAAGTTACACCTATACATCCTTTTCCATAGAAAATGGTTCTTAATTTTCAAGTTGTTCTGCTTTATTAAAGCTCATTACCATTTCTCTTTTAATAAGTGCTCTTTAAAGTCATTACCTGCAGTGAAGTTAAAGGCAGAGCTATTAAAAGGTTACTTTAATGTGAATAATGGCCTCCCAATATACTCAAGTTAATTACTATTGGAAACTGGTTCTATTTTAATTTAATGCTGAATGCTTAATGAAGGATCTGCCGGGATAGCAAAACTGACAAAAATTATTCATGGTCAACAGACCTATTCTTGCTGTTTCATTTAAAGAGATAATATCCATTTCAAGTTCTACATAACTGCATTTAAAAATCAAAATTACATTTTAATATTTTCCCTGGATATGTGGAAATGAAAAATGCCATTTGTGAATGTTCAATAGCGTGGTAGGTAGAAGAGAGATCAGTTCCTCAGCTCACTAAAAATAACATTAAAATCATTAACATCTTGTTCCACTGAAGCTACTTTGTCAGAGTTTGTTTCCATAGGGCCATTTTTCCATACTGGATGCACAAGGTAATCACAGAGAAAAGAATTAATTCAGGGTGCAGGGGAAGAGCAGCAGAGCAGGACTTGAGAATGAACAGAGCCTCTGAGTTTAAGACATTTTTGAGCCCCAGCTGCAGGTGAAGGTGAGATGCCCATTTTGCAGAGCCAATTGCTGAGGGCAGCAGGCAGGTTTTTGCACAATTTCCCAGTGATGTTCCCCTCAATGCTGACAAGGCTTAAGCATTAAGTTGTTGTATTTACTATTCTGCATTTTGAGTAAAGAAATTGTGGTGGCCTTGACTTTACAAGACCAGGGTGGCCTTTAATAGCACCTATTTATTATTTTTCCCAGTAAGGAAGCCAAAGGCACCTCGAGCCTCTCATAAAAGTGGAATTTTAAAAAGCTCTTTAAAATACTTTCACACCTCAGTAGAAGCTAGCACGATTCCTGAAAAGTGTTTTCCCAAGCAGTTATGGTTCTGGCATTCAAAATACAGTTTTCAGCACTGAGAAGTATAATCCCTTTCTGAACTGCAAATTTTGGGATTCCTGTGGAAATGTGAAAGTGGCAGGAGGAGAACCACTGTGAACAGAGTATCCCACACTTCTCCTGGCACAGTATGTCATAGACGTGACCCCAGGGAGCAGCAGCAGGGCAGCCCAGCCCAGCCCCAGCAGCAGTGTCCCAGCATCAATTCCCCAGCTCAGGGAGCAGCGTGCAGGTGGCAAGCAAACCACTAAACTGGCAGAACAAGCAAATGCTTCACCAACAACCCCTATGCAAACTCATTCTGGCTGGATTAAAATGAGAATCCTTTCACTCAGCTTAGGGGCAAAACACTGAAATAAAAAAATGCATTTTTTTCCACCCAGAGATCTTAATCCTGGATTAATTATTTTACACATTTTCCATTCTAATTAAAGCAGTATTGCTTCTTTCTTAAGTTCTTTATCTACTTTCTTTAAGTAAAGCTATTTAATACTGGGGATTGTGGAAAACATTTGTTCGTGATTATGCAGACATACAGTCAAACAAGACTGAAACAAGAGCAGCATGCAAAAATGTATTTAAGGACTATCATCCCAAAATGCTGCTAAAAGCTATTAACCAGTACGTGTTAATTGCCACAGCATTCATATTAATTTTCACTTCGGGCCCGACATTGTGGAATATTTCCCCTGATACATTTTAAACAAAGTTTAATTTAAGGAACTGCTTCTATCAACACTTATGAAAATTAACAGCCAAGCAATTAGCACTCATGAATTATCCCTTCCCCCATGCTTGCTACAGCATCATTTTTAAAACAGTTGCTACATGAGAAATTGTTGCTTTTTAACCCATTACCAAAATTAGCCACGAGAAACCTTGTGGCCTTACAGAGAGGCACCATTCCTCACCAAAGGATTTTAGCATTTGTCCTCCTAAAAATTACACTGACCAATTTTCAGTTAAATTGTCTCCAGCAGTCAAGCAAACACCAGAGAACTCCATAAGAGCAGAAAAGCCAAAGTTCCTTCTAACCCCATTTGCAGCTAGTCATGAAAGCAGAAATAAAAATATCTTGAGAACATCTGGTCTGCCTGTAGGAAAGGCTTTTGGCCTCATAACCCCAGCTCACTCCAGAGCCAGACAATTCCCTCCTTCCATTTTTGATCTCTCCTGCACCCCTGTCCTGCCTGAACAGTGAACCTCAGCAGAGTCACTGCCAGGAGCCCTCAGCACCCTCCTCTGTGCCACCTGTGCCCCTGCACAGCCCTTTCAGCTCTGGCTTACACAGACTCTTTTCTCCCCAACAGCATTAAAACTCAGCAAGTTGGAACAATTAACTGTCACAACTTGATTTTCCAGTCCTGTAGACAGAAATATACATAAATTTATTTCTCAAACGTGAGATAATTCAGTTTGCAGGCAGACAAAAGAAATCGATTTGGCCAGTGATTTCTTAAGCCTCCAAGTAATTTTCTATTCCAATGACACCTGAAGGAATTACAAAGAACTAAGGGTTCTTTCAATACAAAATTCTTAGAAAGAGTATATAAGATTTATTAACCCAGAAGTACAACCCGTGTGCTTTGTAAAAGATGAAAACAGGCCCAGAGCTGAGGTTTACTTTAACTATTTAGGGAAAAACTTGAAGAAAGAGTTGAGAGTAGTTACTGTATGTGTGGCTTCTGTTAAGAGCTGAAGTTTCACAGTGCACAGAAAACCACAATCTGTCCTGGGTAGTGGTGGGACAAGTGGTGTGGATTCCTGAGCTGCCTAGGATGCCTCCCTGCAGTTGTATTTCACAAGCCATGTTCTCTCCTGTTTTGATAATTAATGAAGTGATCAGGACAGGAAGAAATTAGAGTGCTTTAAAATTTTACTATTTCATAAAATCACAGAAGTGGTTATGAAAGAGACACTAAATCTGGCAGGAAACACCTGCAAGCAGTGAGCAGTGCCCAGGCTGGCATCACAGCCCACACAGGCTCTGAGTGAGCTGCTGAGCTCCTCCCAGCACAGGGGGCACAGGGAGGGGAGCCCAGGAGGATGTGTGGGATCTCAGGGCAGCACCTGATCAGGGTGAGCCCAGGCAGGACGAGGAGCACTCCCAGGGACAGCTCTGAGCTCCTGGGCACCACAGCAGGAGTGCTGCTGGCCAGCTGGACCCTGCACTGCCAAACTGCCCCACGGACAAACCAAACCGTGGTTACAGCCCTAAACACCTGGGAGCCACTCTGACCTCCTGAGTAAACACATAATTAAGTAGGGTGATTTTAAGACATGTTTAATTAGGCCCCCAGCCCCTTCCCCCCCTTTCCCAATTATGTACCATTTCCCCCAGAGATACACAGCTCTGTTAATTATGTAAATAAGTCATGCACTATTCCCTGAAAGAATTATATTTCTGTTCATCTATTATCAATAAAAATAAATACAAGACATACGATTTGTCATTAAAAGTAATTCTTAAAAGCTCAATGATTTTTAGTGTTTTTACTGACTGAAAATACATGAGAGCTGAAGCAAAATAACTCGCAACTGGAGTTATGTTTCTTCCATATCTCAGATGGTCAGCCAAGCATTAAACTAGATAATACATACAGAGCCACAGAGAATAAACTTTATATGCAAACTATTGATACCCTAACAGAGTAATAGAAACAATGGTGTAAAAATTAATAGAGTGAGATTATACTCTAACAAAATGCACATTCAATTATTTTGGATTGTCAAGAAGGTATTTTGATTTGAGGATCACATCTGAGATATTTCGTATCAGACCCTGCAAATCACAGCTGAGTGACACTGAGGTATTTCCTCAGCCTCTCGAACTGACAGGCAGAGTGCAACCTGCTTCCAGTGGAACCAACACCTGCTAAATGCACCTGACTTCAGAAGGTGGACATCAAGATGTGCATTATAGACAACTACAATTAATACAGTAAAGATTAGCTTGGATTATCAAAGAGGGAAGGAAAAAGGCTGAAGTGTCTCAAGTTTCTGACTGAATTATAATAGAATTCTCTTTATAAAGAAGTATTTGACTTTTACTTCCCCGACACATGACATGAGAGCTCATTTAAATGTTTGTCCAACTGAAATTTCATGGTACAAGAACAAACCCAGAGTTTAGAAAAAAGGCCTCTTGGTGCTGTCAGCATGAAAGTGCTGCTGTCATTCATCAATGAGGCCAGGAATTCTGAAAACCTGAGTTAGCACTAATTGCCACATGCTAATAGATAGAAAATCACAAAGAGGAGCTTTTGCATGTGAACTTCATGGTCTTAAGGTTACCATTTCACAAACATTCCAGATACTCCTAGAAATGTCAGTGGAATTATGGATCTGACTTTCCACTTCAGGAACACCTAACAGAATATGAAATTCTTCCATCACAATGGTAATGAAGCTCAAACTCCATCCTCCCACAGGAGATTCCACAAACAAATCCAGTTGAAAACAGATCTGTGGAGTATTTATACTTGTTTTGAAACAATATGACATTGATCCATCACACCAATGTTTATATTTCAGTTTTTAGAGTTGATGACAGAGAAAAATATCTGACAATGTGGAGTACAGGGAAGACATTTATCCCCTAGTCTGAGCAATATCAGATCCATCTCCTGACCCCCATGACCTGCCAGGTTTGCAGCCAATCTCCTCCCTGTTACACAAATCAGCCTTGGGCAGAAGTACATGGATTAGTGCTTCTTTTTGCCTTGGATACTGCCTACTGATCCCTCAGCTTCCCACCCTCACAACAGACCACGGCTGCTCCCACTCTCAGTAGAGCTCTGAGGACAAAGACATGAATCATGGAATATTGAGCAAGGGCTGTGATGTGGATAGACACAACAGGTTGGGGTTTTTCAAAATGCCAAATAATCAACCATTTATACAAAGGTAACTCAGCTGCAGAGAGATGTGCCAGGACTCTGTCACAACCTCGCTGACCTGCTGGAGGAGGAAACAGCAAGGGAGAGAGGCCTCATTCTCAGTCCAGACTGCAATGGAGACAGCAGAACGGCTCTGCTGAACCTGGAACCACCACGTCTGCTGGGACAAGCACTGCCAACAGCTGATGGCCACTCTGGAGCCAGGGGGAGCCTGCACGAGTCAGGCCCAGGAGCAGAGCCTGGCACCCCTGGCACCCCTGGCACCGCCCCCGGTTCTCACCTTGCCGTCGAATTTGGAGTACTCATTGAAGGGGTTGTTGAGCTGCAGTGGGCACTGCTCCAGTCTCACAGAGAGGATGGACTGCTTCCCAGAACATGGGGATTTCACCCTAAAGTTCTTCTTTTCAAACAGCGAGCTCAGCTCCTCTGCTGCAGATCAGAAAAGAGATTAGAGGCATGGTATGAGGCTGCTGCTCACCACAGGGAGATAACATCATAAGAGGGAGCACAAAATCAAATAAATAAACCTACAAATGCTTCAGCAGGGCAGGATCTACCACCACTCCTCCATAGCCCAAAGACATGAAACCATTAAGGAGCCTGAATGATGCTCCTGTTTAGGCTGAGAAAAAGGTGAGTTTTTCCTGTACAGAGAACAGATCTGATCAGTGTGAGACCCAGCTGAGTCAGGATAACAAAGAAGAGAATGGCACATTCCTGGCCTCTCTGTTTGCCTACCTTGTCCTGAAGGAGCAGGGAACACGAAGGAGGGGAGCTGCTGCCACAGGAGCAGCACAGCTGGCACTGGGCCCGCAGCACGTGGCACAGCAGCCCTGCCCTGCAGTGCCAGCCCTGCCAGCTGCAGCCTGGCACCACCCCAGCCCACAGGATCAGCCCTGCACATTTCACTTCCCATGGGGGATTGGATATGGCCTCCCCTCATAAAACTATCAAACCTGAAACCACCACTCCAGATCAACAGTCTGAGCAATAAAAACAAAGAGCTTTCTAAAACCAAAGGGGATGCAAGTTCAGGAGGTCTTTGTGTGGTCTGTGAAGGCTCATAAAAGCCTTTTTACATGAAGAAAGTGCACAGCTGAATTTCCAACAACAGCTCAACTTCCAATTTACTTTAAAACCCCTAGAAAAGAGGACTTGTTATGCTACAAGGCCACTATGAAATCAGGATAAAGCCCGGGTGTGTCAGCACATCAGTACCAAGGGCTCTCCTCTGCAGGGAGCTGAGCCTGAAGCTGGCCCAGGTTTCCCACAGCTGCTCCAGGACCCAGAGCCCCAGCCTCCATCCATCACTGCCCAGAGCCAGCCCAGCTCTCCTGCCCTCGGGTTCCCACAGCTCACAGATCACATCTTGCTTCTCCAGGGAGATGGAACTGCTCCCAAGAGGGAATGACCTGGCACTCGATCTGCAGGGACTCGGTTCATTTCTTAGAGTGCAAAATTAAAACCTGTCAAATGATAACTAGTCAAAAGCTCCATTTATTTTTATCAGCAGATTGCCTTAAAATTCAGGCAGTTGGCAGAGGTGCTAAATACTGGCACTGAGAGATCCCCAGCGGGCTTGTGAGAGGCTGCAATTAGCCAAAAAAGCTTGATTTAATCCCTTTCAATGTGGCCACTTTAACTCCATTAGGTTGTTTTGCTTTTCCAACAAGCACTTGTACTTGATTTTTTTTTTTTTTTTAAATCTAAAGCATTATATTGGAGTATTACCTTTAACTGACAATTCCTGGGCACTTGGAAAGGACACTGGGACCCAACACAATGGTTTTAGTCGTACAAGTGAAAAATCAAGTTTTCATCTACAGCTATTCTGCATGTCTGGCATGTCAGCATGGGCTGAATGCAAGACTTTGGAAGGATTTCCTTGACACATTGTTAATTTGCATTTTACATGCTCTGAAATGAAGGAATGTAAGATGCAAAGGTGCAGAGGATATCCTGAAGGGCTCCTCCTTCTCCTTGCTGCAGTGCTGTTCATGGCAGTAAGGGAGAAGCACTCAGATCCCCGTGGCCAAGCAGAGGAGAAAAAGCAGCTCTGCCAACAGCCCCGAGCCTGGAGCTTTTGTGTAACTTATTTTTTTATTTAAATCTGCTCTGCAGCAGGCAGGGACTGATCCATTTGCCTGCACATTCCTCGGAGGGGATAAGTGTGGCTGTGGGGACACATGAGGGGGAAGGGGATGTGAGCACAGAGCCCCCAGGAGCAGCAGGGGCTGCACAGGAACCCCAGCCTGAGCCAGCTCAGAGTGCAGGAGACGCAGGAGGATCTGCATCATCATCAGCCAAATGCTATAAAATACTGAGCAAAGAGGTGGAGGTTATGGTAGATTAACCTTTAAAACCTACAACTCTGCTTACAGGAGGAGAAAGGCAAAAACATTTCAGAATGCATTAACAGGGGTATCCAACACAGCTGAACGCTGAATTAAGGATTAGTGTGGCTGTGCTGCTCGTGTGAGCAGCTTTGTTCACTCCTCTGAAAAGACACTGGAGTGCTGGAGAATGTTCTGCAAATGACAGCCACAGAGAGAGGAGGAATTAGGCAAAAAAAGGGAGATTACAGAGGGACCTCATTAAGATATACACCATTCTGAAAGAAGTAGGCATGACAGACCATACAAAGGTTTGAATGTCTGTCAAATACAACAGAAATAGAAACTAGCTTGAGCTCTAAAACAGGAAAATTGAGAGAGATTTGTAATTTCATATATTACAATTTAAACGATGTAGAACATCCAGTCACAAATACTTAATTATATAATTAACAAAAATAGAATTTAATGTTTTTTGAGAAATCGGTGATAAGAGTTTTACCAAGGAAAGGCAAGATAAGCCAAGCCAGCACTGATTATGCTTGCATTTAAGCAGATCATACATATACCCTCTATTTCTTAGGATTTGCACTTATCTAAAGCAGTAGCTACAAAAATACTCTGCACAAGTAAACTCCACAAAATCCCCCACGGCACCCAGTGTGCCAAACTCTGCTGGAATGGGCTCCAGGGAAGTGCCCTGGAGGCCCTGGTGCTGCAGCCATGGGCAGAGGCACTGCTGTCCCTGCTGTGCCACAGGGTCTGCCCAGTGCCAGTGCCACAGTGCCCAGGCCCCTCTGAGCCCCCAGGGCACAGACACAGTCACCCAGCTGGGGGGTTTTTGGGAATGGATCTGGGGATTTTTTGGGAATGGATCTGGGGATTTTTTGGGAATGGATCTGGGGGTTTTTTGGGAATGGATCTGGGGGTTTTTGGGAATTTTGGGGATTTTTGGGACTAAAGTTGGGGATTTTTTGGGACTAAAACTGGGGATTTCTCAGGGCTGGATTTGGGCCAGAGCTGCCTTGGGGTGCAGAGCCCACCCCATAACCCCCTAACCCAAACTGGCTGCCCAGCACTTCTCCTCTGCTCTGCCCTGCCAACCCCTGAGTGCCCTGGCCAGGGCTGGCACCCAGGACAGCACAAAGGGTTGGCATTTCCTCAGTGCTGAAAACCCTAGGGGAAAATTACAAACTGCAAATGTTGTAACCATCACAGGCAGGAATAAAAACAACAGGAAAATAAGAGAGATTTTCTTTTACCTGAGCAAGAAGTATTTCTGTCTTTCCACTGAACGTTTTTGCATTTTATTTGATTTTGTCTCTCTTTCCGCAGACGTTCTAGTCTCTGAGCTTGAAAAGAAATATTACAACTATAAGTTTGTCAATGAAAGTTTACTATAAACAAAGACATAATTAACTACCTTTATATGAATAAAGATGTTTTATACTGCATATGTAGGGGGAAAAGTCATAAAATTTTAAAGGTGGCACCCCTGAAAAGCAAATACCAACAAAAACATGAAAATGTTCTTGATTTATAATTGAAATTAGAGGATATAAAACATTAATAGAGATCATAAAGATAGTATTAACATGGAAGAGAATAATAAAATGTGAAAACTTCTGTGATTAATATGACATTTCATTATATAAATCATTAATAACGGTCTTAAAGGAATTTTAATGCACAAATGAACTGAAGTGAATATTACATTACAGGAATAAAATTACTGTTATGAATTACTCTACCCGTTTCAAAAATTAAAGATAAATGAACTCAGACTAGACTATTAAAGTTTTAAATATAAAATCCTTTATCTAAAAATCATGAAAATTATAAAATGTCAAAGCGATATAAATTAGCACAGCTTTTTCTTCAGTGGGCTGAAACAGTTTATAGGTAGTAAAAGAAATGATTTGTATCTTCACAACATTAGTCAAATCCTAAAATGAATATAATATTTCTTTACATATATTTTGACTCCATCTTCAAAATATGGTTGGTAAAAAAAGTCCCAAATAGTTCTGATACCAAAGAACTTGCAGCCCAGGGTACCAGACCACAACTTAAATCACCTTTTTTGTTAACTCTGAGACTTCCTTGGGGAAAACCCTGATGGAAGGCACCCGAGACAATGACCCCAGGAAACCACTGATGCCATCTACTCAAAATCAGCAGATTAGACTGGGAAGTAGAACTAACAGTGCTGATCCCCAAAGGAAACAATCTGCTGGACACATTAGCAATTTTGATGTATTGAGATAATTCATTAACTAAAATGGGTTTGTAGAAGAGATTCTAAAATGCTAAATTACTCTGACAATTTTTGGATACAAGTGGAGTTCCCTGAGCCTTTCCAGCAATTAAAAAACATTAATAAATATTTTCTATCCCTTCTGTTATTATTCTTTTACTTTTAGGTCTTTGAACTGAATTGTGGAGAAGGAAGTAATTTTTTTTTCCCCATAAAAACTGTCAATGAGGGAACTGATAAAAAAAATACTCCTTTGAAGTTTAACAGCTGTAGCAAGCAGTTTAAGGCACAAGCACAAATGGGGACTTTGATAAGTATCTCCCATTAACAACACAATGCTAGAACCTGAATACCTCTAGGTAGCTTCCTCTTCATGAAATAAGAAAAATATCCCTTCTCATAAGTTTAAATATTGGGAAAACACTGTTGTAGCACAGATATTTTATTCTGAAAGAAAAGCTCCACATTTGTACTAGTTACTGCCCACACTGTAACTCAAAATTACCTTCCAAAGCCCTTTCTTTCCAAACAAGCTATCAGAAAATATAAATAAATAATATTTTAGTATCGTAAAATATAATCTGTTAGATGAACAGGTAACCAAAGGATTAAGGAAAATCCATAGACTAGAAACAAAATAATGCATGTTTTTATCTCTTTGATATTCCCACCCTCTGTCCAAACAAGTGTCCAGGAGCACAGTCAGCAGCTCCCCTGAGCCTGTCTTGCTCCTCCACCTAGAGCTGACCAGAAATGACCATTTCACTGTGGGACTGTGCCACAGCAGGGCCAAACCAGGGCAAACGGCCAGCACCTGCCAGAAATGTGAATTGTTGTGGGGTGGCTGTCACAGGCAGCCAGGGACAGTTTTGGTGTGAAAAACCCAAAGTTTGGTGGCTGCCCAAAGGCAGCTGTGGTTTCAATAATGGTCAGCCCTGAGCTGAGCTTTGCTCCTGGCCTGGGCACTTTGCTGCTCACCCACACCCAGCCCCCAGCACTGCCAGAGCTCCCAGCCCTGACCTCAGAATATGCCCCAGCTGGCACCTGAAATAACTTCAAACTGCAATTCAAATGGAGATTATTCCACCAGTCTGCTCCCTGGGTGAAAAGATCCTTCAGAATCATTTTCTGGAATAATTCTATAAGCCCTCAGACTTGGCCTCTCCTTCCTCGTGAGCTGCACCATGGGCTGAAGTCCCCCAGCCCAGGGCAGCCTGGCACTGCCAGCACACCTGCTGCCAGCCTGGCCTACCACCTCTGTTTATTTCCAAACCCTGGAGATCAGTGCCCTGTGGCACTGCCAGTTTGGAAATAACCTGGGGCTTGGAAATAACCTCTCACAACTTCTGCTTGTGAAAGGCATTTCAGTATCTCTGACAGCCACACATTTTCCTGCAGAAGCAGAGCACAGAGGTGCTTTCTGGGCTCTAGGTGGTGTTATAATACCTGCAGAAATCATTTTAAAAAATTATACAGACACAGAAAAAAGAGGTCAGTACTGACCACCACACATCAACCTTCTCTGTATTCTACCTCACAGAAGCCCTGCTCTTAGTATTCCTTGGGTCTAAGCAGAAGTCTGGATGTCCCCTGCATGAAACACCACATGGGAGAGCTTCCTGCCAGCCATGGCAAAAGGAGTGCATTTTGCAAAGGTGCTCACCCTTCAGCTTCCTAATCTGGTACTTCAAAACCTAGGTCAAGGTTTTTCTCAGAAATACAACTTTAGCAGACAAAATACAGACAAATCATTCCCTTTGTTGGCTCACGTCAAACTTCATTCCTCTCTTTTATAACAAATACATTTGATGCCTCACTAGGCAGATTTTTTCTCAGAAAATAACTATCCTGTTCAAAAGTTAACACCCCTCCAGACAGTAACAATAGAGATATCAAAGACTGTTCATGTAGTACTTTGGATTTAGATTTGATGTCTCCACAATTTGATTTTTTTTATATATATAAAACTGACTACCTCAATGTTCCCCTGCACAGGAATAGGTAAAACAGCAATTAAAGCTCAGTTGACAGCACACTGAAGTAACTGACTCATTACATTTCCTTCTCTAAAAGGGCCTGAGCACTCCAAAGGGAGTCTGACAGACACCAGGCTAGTCCTGCTCTGCTCTGTCCAGCCAGCCAGGCCCAGTCCAGGCCCAGTCCAGGCCCAGTCCAGGCTCAGGGAGGCCGGGCCAAGCTGCTGCAGACACCACGCACCTGTGTTCGACCGGCGCCTGATCCCAAAGTCCCAGCTTGAGGTAATGTCCACGGATTGGGAGTAGACGTAGCCCTGAGTGTCCCCATTGCTGCCCTGGGGCTCTGACCCGTTGTCCCCACAGGCTGAGGAGGGGTTGAACTTCTCCAGGTCCACGTCGTGGTCGATCAGGACCATCTCACACATCCCCGTGTCATCGCTGGTCACGTGCGACTGCCGGATGTGGGCCAGGATGATGGTCGGGTTGTCCAGGAAAGCCATCCTGTCACAAGGCCACCACCTCACTGTACTATCTCCTCTCCATCTTGCCTCATGGACACAGGTACCTGGAAAGAACGGGCACAGCATGTCAGGAACACACACAAAAGCTCCAGCCCCATGCCCGAAGGTCGCTATTTGGGGTGCACACACCCTGACTGACTCAGGGCACACTGTTGACTCTGCTCCACTTTACTTGTGCCACACTGGCTGCTGAGACCACTTAGGGAACAGGGGCTTTGGAGGACAGCTTGAAACCTGAGTGCCAGGACAGCAGGACACAAGAGATACCTCCAGACAGGTCCCAGTACTCACAACACATGGCTGCTCTAAGGCAAAACACCCCACAGTGCTGCACACAGGAGCATGGCAAGAGAATCCAGAGCAGAAACATCTGCCTATTCCAACTAATCCATCTACAAAACAACAGGGTTTTGGATTTCTTTTCACCCATCACAACTGTGTTTCTGTTTTACTTCTGCATCTACCCACCAACTTTTTGAGTGCCTTATTACAGACTCTCTTCAGGTTTTGTATTTCCAGGAAAAGCTTTAAACATGAAGAGATTAGTGTCTCAGGGCAGAATATTGAACATCTGCTGCTGCATGGTGCTTCACAGAGGGCAACTGCTGTAACACAGAAAGCTCTGTGACCAAACACCACACGCCTGAGCTCTAAAGCACTCAAAGAACTGTAATTGCCACTTACCTAAGATATTTCATTCAGAGCACTCAAGTGGCCTTTTGAAACAAAGTAGAGGGCAAAACGGAAAAGGAAAAAAACCCCAAACCACAAAACCCAAACCACGCTCACACTGTTATCTGATTTTTCTGTAGCTGTGGGTTTGTAGTGATGCCAATCTAATTCAAGCCTGGGCTGACTCTGAAAGGGGCAGCTCCATGCCCTGCCTGACCTGCTCCAGGAATTCCACCATGTCACAAAGCTGGCAGTGGAGCTGTGGGGTGAGCTGGATCAAAAAATTACCTGCTGAAAATAACCTAAAAAGGAAAAAAAATAAATTATTCCTGTTCATGCAGCAAGTCCATCAGTGAGCAGCAGCAGGAGCTCTGGGGACACCTCCTCCTGAGGGGGCTCAGTCTGAGCTCACACACAGGGCAAGACTACATGTAAATTTCAGAAGTCTGAAATCCCCACTGCTTTTCTAACCAGAGGAAAACACTTTATCGAGCTGCATGTGTGTGTTTGGGATTTTGAACTCAGAAACACCAGCAACCTCCTGTCCTTGCTGCTTGCAAAACTGCTGCTTAAATCACACAAAGCCGCTTCCCATGAAAATCTGCTAGAGGCAGCTGGCCTTCTCCTGGGTATTTTAACAGAGCAAAGAGACAGAAAGGACCAGCCAGGCTTGTTCCAGGACCAGCAAATGCATTTTGCCATGTCCCCTTTTTATGTCCCCAGAAATTCTGCTATTAGTGAAATTCACTCCAGCAGGATCCCTGGATACACTCAAAGCCAAACTGGACACAGCCTGGAGCTTTGCTGGCCCTGCCTGGAGGTGGGAATTTGGATGGGATCTCCAGAGGCTCCAGAGCACCACAACTCCACACGTTGTTTTAATGTTCTGACTCTTTCCATCAAAGTGAGCAGGGCTGCTCCTGAGGGAGTTCTCACAGTCCTCCAAGGGAGAGGCCACAAGGCAAATGTCCCACCAGTGTGACCAGCACCGTGGGGCCTGAAAAACACAGACACAGCCAAGTACAGCTTATGGACGTGGCAAAACACATGTTGAGAATGTTCTTTAAATTGAATTATTTCTACTCACTGATTAGGAAAAGCCACGTGTACCTGCAGTTGGTAAAAACTTGTTTAAATAAGCAACAGCCTCAGGCGTCGGAAAGGTCTGCAAACTCCCAATCAAAAATTACTGCTGCCCCATCAATGTGTCATATAAACGTTGGCATGTTAATTGTGTATTTATAAGATTGTTAATGGTTAGTTAATTTACCTCCCACACTATTATTGTACTTGAAATGATTTAATGTCTGCTGAGGGAGTTAACAACATGTAACAGCAGATGCGAGTTTTACCTTTCTACCCTGCACCCCGACTTCCTGCCATTAGCAGTGGTGTGCTAAATCAGCCAAGCTTCTTCCCAACTGTACATCTGCAACTGCCTCTCCCACAGACCTGAACGCTGAGAAAGTGCTGGAAATTCTGCACAAGTTTTACACAAACGTATTTTCATTTCCTCCTCTTCAGAATTTTCAAAAAGGTACATTAAAACTAATTTACCAATGCATTAATGCTAAGTGGAAACTCTCTGAACAGGAAATATCCTTTAAAAAGCAAAAAAAAAAAAGGTCAGACCCCAAATTCAGTTCAGGTTTTGATGCCATATTTGGTAGTTGTAGCCCCCAGAATTCTAACCAGTTCTCCTGCTGGTAAAGGCACAGACCCACTCTGAGGAACAGTGACTTCCAGTGAGAGAGAAGAACTCAAAGAAGCAAAGTTCAGTTTTGCAAACCTTTACACAAACACCCCGAAGGTTCCAGCAAAATCACAGACCCAAAACCAATGTCTAGATCTGCCAGCACACCCCTTCTGCACTCCTACACCCACACACCATCCCCACACCCTCACAGAGGAGCCAAATTCAACAGAATTCAGGGACCTTCTAAGCATCAGCACCTTATACATTCTTTCATCATAAACAAAAAATAAATGTTCTTCTAATACTTGTGCTATAGAAATAATATTCTACCACTGAATACAGCACTTTGCAGGCAGCTGTCAAACATACTCTGTGCGAACACTAAAACTGAGGAGAGCAATGTGAAATCTCCAGAATTTTAGAGTTTGGTATTTCTGTAGAACAGGATACAGAGGCTGGGACTGAATGATGTACTGATTGGCAAACACCTGTGATCAGCTCACAGCTGGACAGAGGCCTTCACTTTCTTCTGATCCTTATTATCACCTATCTAAGTGTCTGCACACTGTCTGACCAACAGCCAGGGAGGAATGCTCCCTCTCCCCTCCTGGGCCCCACTGCTGTGACTCTGCCCTGCCCTGGGAGCAGAGCCCCCACCAGCCTGGTGCAGGCACAGAACACCCCAGGGATGTCAAACCGCACCGCCGGGACGGGGAGCACCTCGCCAGGGTTCACAGGCACTCTGGGGCAGCAGCAGACAGCTGCATCTCAGTCTAGTGTTTCTCCCAGCAGTGCTGCTCCTGCAGCTCCCCACGGCTATATTTATGGCAGGGATGGGCTCTCCCAGCCAGGCAAGCAGGGCTTTATGCAGATCAGGCTCATTCATAACCCCCGCACAACCAGGAGCGCAGAGCGCGCTAACAAACGACTCCGCTGCCGGGAGGTGACACAAAGGTCTTGGAAAAGGATCTGCAGCCATGCAGGCTGTACCTTGAACACACAGCTGAACACAGCTGAATTTCGGGAGGCAACTTCATCATCGCACCATGTGAACTGTTCTTGTGACCCTCCTGCTTGCTCGATGCGCTGCAATTATTTAAATAAAGGTTCCTGGCTTTCCTGTTCCCCCACCAACGCCCCACACAGGGATCATATCTGCATCTTAACCTACACCAGGTGACAACGAGATAGCAAAGCAAGTGTGAGATTAGGGGAAAGGACAAGCTGAACCTCGTGGCTGCCATCCCTCCCATCCATCCCGTGGTGTCAGGCAGACAGCAGCAGGCACTGCTGGAGCCACGCTCCGTGCTGGACCCACCGACTGGGGGGACTGCAGCCATGTGTCAGCCCTGCTCGCTGCTGGCTGCAGGGGGAACGTTTGACCTTGAGCGTGAAAAATGCTGAGAGCAGCTCTCCTCACTTTGGGGAAAGGCAGCTATTTCGGAATGGATTCCTGGGTTTGTTACATGAACACGGTGGAATCCGACACAATGCCTCGCTGTCACTGCCCAGCACAAGGTGGCTGGTCCCTGTCACTGCCCCTCACCAGCAGAGAGCTGGGGCAGCCGTGTCTCACCTCCACAGCTGCCCCTCTGTGCCACCCACTGCCCCCGCCCTGCTCCCTCCTGCAGGTCCTGACATATTTTCCAGCAGCAATAGGGATTTCTCTTGGTGAGGTGACACCAGAGCCAACGGGCACTTTCACACCCTGTGCCCATCCCCAAAAGGTCGCAGGCTCCAGGTCAGACCCCTCCAGCTCCAGCAAAAGCCCTGTGGTGCCACCACACTGAAGGATGTGTCCCTAAAATGACAAGCCAGTGCCACCTTTCCATGGCATCTTACAGGAAATATTTTCCTCACGTGAAGGGTTGATATTTTTGCCTTTCATGCTTTGAAATAGGCAGACCTCTAAGCAAGCTACAAGAAACAATAAAATCAGAGAAAGCTGTCAGCAACTGAAAATGTTCTGCTGCAGGAAAGAGCTACAACTTCGAAGTTCCACCAATTTTAATAGAATGGTTTTAAGAGTTTTCCAGTTCCAAATTCCCCACAAAACTCTCAAGCCAATTCCTGCAATGTATCTTCCTCTCCAAATTATAAAAGCAAGAAGTAGGGGGGAAAACCTTCTCTCCTCATGTTCTGCAAAGCTGTAGCTTGTTTTTGGTTTTTTGTCTTAATATTGTTTAAATTGACTGTCCTCCTTAAGAAAGTAATAAACAATTAAAGCCCTATTGAAAGTAAACAAAAGTATTCCAAAGACACAACTTGTGAAAGGCACAATTTGGAACCCAGACAATTGCTAACAAACTCAAAACATAGCAAGCTGGAAAAATTGTATACCATTGCAGGTCATGTTATCATTCAAGGGCTTCCAGAGTCCCTGTACTCAAACACCTCCTTGACTGTAGCTCTCCAAAGTGATCTTTAAAAACTAATGAAAAAGATAGGCAGATTAGAATTAAAAATTGATTTTTCCCCCAGCATCATATAAGCAGGAACAGGACGGCACGAACATACCTCAATATTTATGATTCAGGTTCTATGAAATAATTTCCCAGTCAACTTCTGTCTGCAATTGCACAAGAAATGGTTCTGGTTATCTGCATTTGCAGCAGCAAAAATAATCAACCCCCTCAAACACAGACAGGTCCTGGGCAGGCAGGATAAAGGAAAGTGAACTGAAATATACGAACATTCAAGTTTATGTTTCAGCAAAAGCTCAAGCGCATTTAAGAGTGAATACTTATCTGCAGAAGCTGTCACTCACACTCTGGTCCTATCATTAAAAAGGAAATAATCATTTACAGTCATATAAAGAGGTTCTCTCACAAGAGAGACTGGAATTGGGAAGTTATGATGAGCAAACACTACATTACACACAACTTCCAACAAATTATTTGTTCATTTCCAGACCTGTAAATCAATCTGGCACTTGCTCTGTATTTTTGAACTGCTTGGAATTTGGCTATACTTCTGTTGTCACACTAATCAGGATGCAAATAACACCAATTCCAATATTTTAATTACTGAGCTTTAGGGGGGGGAGAAAATATTGGGGTATGTATGGGAAGTATTCACTCTTCTCTTTCCTGATCTTGTCAAATCTTTGTTTAATTGCAGACAAGTCGATTCTCTGCTAACCTGAGAAATCTTGCATCAAGATTTTAAGCAAATAAATAAGTATAAAAATGCAGAGATTATAAATTAGGGCAGACAAATCTGTATCTAGACTCGTGCCTGCAAAGAGCATTCTATCAATATAGCGAAATGCTAATCTCCTAATTAACAACCTAATTAGGTAATTATGGCTTTGCAGAGGGATGCCTAAATGAAATATGACAACATGGTCACCTCTTTATATGGCACCTGTGGGCCTTTTCAGCTGTCACAGCCGAGAGTGCAATATCAATTTGAACAGATGACAAAGTGTTGTCATTTTTCATTCAGATATTGTGCTGAGCGCTGGCTCCAGCGCTCCCAGCGCCGCTCTGCCCGGGCTCTGCTCGACTCAGAACGGCCAAACACCTCCTCATTTTTAATGCCTCTGACTGAGCTTGCTTTCTCCTGCTGTCTGCAGGACTCCCTGACACACAGCACAGCTGCAGTGCCACACTGGGATGAGCCACAACCCCGGAGCCCCCTGACCCAATTTCACAGCACATGTGGGAGAATCGCTGGGCAGAAAAAATAGCTGAGTTCATGACTGAGGCTTAATTGCTGCTGGCTTTAAAATAACAAAACAAAACCAGAGGGCCTTGTGAATAACACACAACATTCAATTCACTTTTATTCCTGCTGAACACTCTTTTCCACCGGAACAGCAGTCCCTGTCCAGAAGGTGAAGATGATGGACTTCTGCACAGAAAGCTGGGAAGGAACACTTTCAACAAAGGTGCTTTTCCATGGAACACTGTCTGTCCCTCATATGCCTAAAATGCTTTAAAGACAATTTGCTGAGCTTGAACATTCCTAAAGGCCATCAACCTGTTGGAGTGGGTCTGGAGGAGGCCGCAAAAATGATCAGAGGGATGGAGCACCTCTGCTATGAGGAAGGGCTGAGAGAGTGGGGATTGCTCAGTCTGGAAAAGAGAAGGCCCAGGAGCGACCTAAATGCAGCCTTCAGCACCTGAAGGGAGTCTACAGGAAAGAGGGAGAGACACCATACACAAGGGATGGAGGGACAGGACACAGGGAATGGCTTCCCACTGCCAGAGGGCAGGGATGGATGGGATATCAAACCACTCTGGGATTCTGTGATAAATAAAATATCTTCTTGTAGAGTGGAGAATGAAAGCATAGTGCCCAAATATCAGACTAGAGCTGCTATTTTCACAATTCTCAGCATGATATTCAAGAGTCTAAAAAACCTAAAAAATTTCATAAACATCAATTCAAGCTTCAATCTCTAAAATAACTGAACCAGGAAGCTTCACCATTTCACCTTTTTGCCTGTTTGCTGCTGAGAGAGATGCTACCCTGTTTGGGTTTTACACACACAGAGGTCCCCAGGCTGACAGGAGCCAGGACAGAGCCTGGGGACACGCTGCAGGTCCAGCCCAGGGGCTCACAGCACAGCCACTGCACAGCTCTGCAGCACCACGGAGGGTGGGCTGGCACTGCCAGGCACGGGGGTGCCTTAAACAGCAGCACCTGTCAAAACACACACTTTGGTCCTTGTCAGTTTCTTTAGGTTGTTGGCATTCCACTTTCGAGGGCATGTAAATATTTTTATTGCGTTAAAAACATGATCATAATCTTATTTTTTAAATACAGCAGCATGCACTCATGATGATCAGACCTACTTAAAAATGCCTGAGACCTTCAGCCCCTTTGGGACTTTATGTCAAATGAAACTGGACAGATTCTTCAACAAAAGATGAATCCCTGTTCCTCTGGCTTTTAATTTTGGGTCTGTCTCTTTCAAGAGCACACAAAACATATTCAAGGAGCTTTGTTTTGCTCTCAGAATAATGGATTTAGATACAGCACTTCTCAGGCAATAAGCAAACAAGGTAGGGATTGCCCTTGTGCTGTCTGGGATACAAAACTGAGCTGACAGACAGTGAACAACAAGGCACCACAGTTTGATGGAGCCTCTCAGCTCACACACACACAGAGTTAATATCAAAAACTTCACAGCCAGGAGTCTGTGTCAGAGGCACTAACAGAAACACCCTGGAGAACTTTGCTACAACCCCTGAGGCAGCCCCTCCCTGCACGGCGGGTCCCAGGTGTGGGACAGGGTCCCCAGGTGCGGGACAGGGTCCCCAGGTGCGGGACAGGGTCCCCAGGTGCGGGACAGGGTCCCCAGGTGCAGGGCAGGGTCCCCACCAGCACAAACATCCCCCAGGCTCTGCCCCCACAGCTCCAACCTGCCCCTTCCAGCCCCTGAACAGGAACAAATGAAGGCACCTGAGTGCCATCCCCATTTCTCAGCCAGTGTCATTTGGCCTCAGATGTCAGAAGGAATTTTGGATATCAGAAGGAATTTCCTCACACAAAGGGTTGTCCAGGTTGGAAGGGGCTGCCCTGGGAGGTGGTGGGATCACCAGCCCTGAGGTGCCCAGGGAATGACTGGACGAGGCACTCAGTGCTCTGGCCTGGCTGACAAGGTGGTGGTGAGTCCGAGGCTGGACTCGATGATCTCAGAGGTTTTTTCCAACCTCAGTGACTGTGTGATCTCCGAAAAGAGTGACCATATGGGAATGAGCTGTGACCCGTATGCTGCTCGTGCTGTGCCATTTGTTGCCATAACTGACCTTTCCAAACAGGTGTGAGCTTTTCATGCTCACAGCTTCGAATGGTCACGAAAATTTCGTGCTACAGAATGCATAACACAGATCCCTGTGTCCGGCTGCTTCACCGGCAGAGGCCTTCACTGATCCAAAGGAAACGCACAACAAGAATGTAGCTGTTACTTGTTATTTTAACATTGGTTATTTGTTATTTTAAATTTGTTACTTGTTGCAATTGGGTGAAAAATTTAACCAAGAGATGAGGAAAGGGTGTTACAACAAAGACCTGAAACAGGACTGATACAGAAATTGACTAAACTGGTTCTCCCTGCTTCAGTTATTTCTGTACAAGTCTATACGTACATGCTGATCTCAATTTATTTTTAATCTAACCCAAAAAAGTGTCCGTGAATGGAGCTGTTCTGAATTTGGAAAAGTAACCGAGAGAGTCTAATTCCCCGTCTTCCATCTACCTGATAATCCCCCGACGCCTAAAACCGTCTAGAACACACTCAGGATATCCAAGCTGGGCTCTGGCATCTCTGTTTAGTCAATTACCAAACTTCCACTAGCACAGAAATCAACTCACTGCTGCATGTCCCGGACACCTTTCCCGCTCCCTGCGGTGCTCTCACGGCACCGGCAGGCAGGTGCAGAGCCGAGAGCCCCGTCCAGAACGGCTTTTGGCTCTGATGCTGCCCAAAGCGCCCGCCGGGAGCAGCGGGGCGGGCAGAGCCCTCCGTGCGGCCGGCAGGAGCGGCCAGGGCACGGGCACAGGGGTGTGCGACAGGGACACATGTCACGGGATGGGGATGGAGTGACCGGCACCCGGCCGGAGCCCCCAGGCAGCCGCGTGCCTCCCGCTCCCCCGGGGCATCCCGGGGCTCCCCGCCGGTCCCCGCCGCTCCAGCCGCGCTCACCTGGCCCCCGCCACCCATCGCTGCCGGCCGCCCGCCTGACCCGCTCCGCCCGCCCCGCGCTGCGCTGCTCCCGCCCCGCCGCCGGCAGACGCGCCCAGGGAGCCCCGGCGCCCCCGAGCCGCGTCCCGGGCAGGCTGGCAGCCGCCGCCGCCGGTCACAGCATCCCGCGGAGGCCCGGAGGCCTGCGAGGGACTGACAGCGCGGGCAGCCCGGCCCCGACCGCCCTCCCCGCTCCGCACTTACCGGCGCCGCCGCCGCCGCTGCGGGGCCGCGCAGCCGCTTCCGGGTCCGGGTGCGGCGGAACGGGCGCGGGGCCGCGCGCGACCCGGAAGCGCCGCGGCCGCGGAAATGACGGCGCGGAACGGGCGGGGCGGCGGCACCGGCAGCGCGGGATGGCCGGGCCGGGCCGGGCCGGAGGCGGTGCGGCGGCACGGTAGCGGCTCGCGGGCTCCGGTGGGCACGGCTGCCCAGCCCCTGGTGCCCCGGGTCAGTACCGGGTCACCCGCGGCCGCACGGCGCTCCGCGGTGGCGCACGGCGACACACAGGAGGCTTTTCTCGCGGGGAGCGCAGCAGTTTTATTTCCAATTTCCAATAAAAGCACTGTGCCGTTTAAAGCGAAGCGCGCAGGTAGCGCTCGGTGTTCAACGCGGGGATGAGCCCCGCACACGGTCGCTGCTGCCGTGCCCCAGGCCGTGAGCAGCGTCCCTGGGGTACCCGGGGCTCGGGGCTGTCTCCGCACGGCTGCCTGGCCGAGCAGGGCTGCCCAGCCGCCACCGCGGCCTCCTGGAGCTGCAGGTGTTCCCAGCTGTTCCCAGGGCTCCTGTTCCTGGCTGTGTGTCCCTGTCACCTTTCCAGACTTGCTGGTGCAGGCTCCGCAGTTTCCTGTGGAAGTAAGGAGACTTGTTAATCCCTGAGGAGAGCCTAACGTGGCAGTCTCAGCAGCTGCACTCATCGAAAAGCAGCTGCCTGTGAGAGGGACAGTGGACAGCATGGCACAAGTGCCACCAAGGGCCTGTGAGGAGCAGGTAGCAGTGACTGGCAGTGCAGTGAGAGCAGGAGCTGGAGCTGCCCCAGCACAGGGCATCTCACAGGGAGTGCCGGGCTGCAGCTGGAAGAGCCCAGAGCTCTGGAGTGACTAGACTCAACCTCCTAAAACAGTACAAAAATCACCCAGAACAGCATCTTTCCGCTGATGTGGTGAGGCCCAGCAGGTCCCTGCAGGGGCCAGGGAGCCCTGTCCCATTTTCAAACGCATCAGTGAAATAATCAAAATAATATCAATTTTAAATGCCTTTGGGGTAGCGTTCTTAGTAAAAACTGGATGACCCTGAAAACTCACTGGCTCAAGACAGACAATGGTGGAATAATTAAGATGTTAGGCAATTGAAATGTGAATGAATTCACTAATTGCATGGGGGGACAGTGAAAGCGCAGATTTGTTGACCAGGAGCCATCTCCATCGGCACCAGCCACACGTGACCCTGGCCTGAAAGGGTCCCAGTGACATCCAGGGCCCAAGTGACGGTGTGGAATGCGATGCCAGCTGGGACTGGGGGAGCCGGGAGCTCTGCTTGGCCCATGCCAAGCCTGAGGCATGAGCCAGACCACCAGGAAGGTCAGAGGATGAGTTTGGGCATGGCTCCACTGAGATCGTCCATCGCAGACAGAGCACATTCAGCACATTAAGGATCGTTTAACTGCTGCTGTGGCTGTCCATTGCACCTAGAGCCGCCTTCCCTAAGAGGCCTCTATGGGGGCAGCTGTGTTAGACACCACCCAAAGTGTGAGCAAAACGGAGCAGGACTGAAGGAATTTGGAGTGAACAGGGCAGTCTGAGGAGGGACGGCAGCGATCTACAGGTCTCTCTTAAGAGAATGAACTTCTTGGTGCCTGTGCTTTATTCTCTCCCATTTCCGCGGTTCTGTGCAGATTTACAAAAAGATAATTTGCAATGACCGCCGGTAACGCACGGCCTGAGCCGTGGGCTGTGCCAAATGCTCCTGGTCTGTCCCGCAGCTCCTCCGCGGGGACACGGGCCTCGGCAGACCGGCCCGGGACCCTTCATCCTGCGCCGGGGGGGGGTCGGAGGCACCGGGCTCGGCCCGGTGGGACCGCGCGGGCCCGGCCCGCCGTCACCACAGCAACGGGGGCGGGGCCCGGCCGATCGCCCCGCCCACGCCACCGTTCGAATGGCCCAATCACAAGTTCCTCAGCCGGGGGCAGGGCCCGAGGTGGGACGGGCGGGTACAGCGCCACCCTGCCCGCGCTGATTGGTCGACGCCGCCGCCAGCTCTCGCCCCCCCCGCACAGCGATTGGTAGCCGCGCCCGTCGCTCCTGCACGAGACCGCCGCCTCCCCCCCGCCCCGGGAGCGCGGGAGCCGCTGGGCCCGGCGGGAGGGCCGCGCGCGCGGACCGGGGCGGGCGGGGCCCCGCGCCGGGCGGGGCGGGGCGGGGCGAGGGGACCGCCCGGCGGGGCGGGGCCGGGCCCGGGCGGGGCGGGGCCGGCGGGCGGGGCGGGGCCGGCGCTCCGCTCCCTCTCGCGCGCCGCTCGGCTCCTTCACAGGGTGACACGTCTGCGGTGAGTGAGTGGCGTTGGCAGCCTGTCAATCCCTCACCGGAGCGGCCATCAAACAACATAAAACACGCGCGGGCACCGGGCGCGGGGCTCATAAATTCCGGCGGGCCGATATTTTTGCACATTGCTTTGCAGAGAGTGTGTAATTAATTTTTTTACAGTTCTTTCCCCGTTATTTCCGCTCTTTTCTTTGCACAAGTTCAAACTTTTGATTGCTGCTGTCTCACCCCCGTGCACAGACTTGGGATCGTTTGTTATTTGGGGGGGAGGGCGATTAATTTTTTTTTTTCCCTCTGTGATTGTGTTTTCTTGGCTTTTTTATGTTGCAATTTGGGGGTGGGGGTGTTCGCTGGTTTGTTGTGGTTTTTGCTGTTTGCACCCTCCCAACTTCTGAAGGATTTGAAAGCGAGTTTTTTTGATTTTGTATTTAATTTTTTTTTTAATTTTGCCTTTTTGCAAAGAAGATTTTTGGACAAGTGGGGAAAGACATAAAAAGCAACAATAAAAATAAAAAAGGAAAAAAAAAAAGCTTTGGAGGAAGATTGTACCAGGAAAACCTCACAGAAATCTGCTCAGCTCATTTATCCGAGGCACCAATATGATGATGATGAAAGAAGATTGTAACTAAAGAAGAGAGTGATTTACTGCCCTGGGAAGGAGAAGAGAGTGGAATAAACAGCTGAGATCCGGTCAAAACACATATACTACATTTTTTTTTTGTTATTGTTTTGTTTGGCTTTTTTTTTTTTTCCCTTTTTTCGTGGTGTGTGTGCAGAGCGCGGTCAGGAGCGCGGCACTGGGACTGAGCGGGGCAGGCGCTGCCGTGACCGCCCGGAGCGCGGCCCGGCCCGGAGCCATGGACGATCAGTCCAGGATGCTGCAGACTCTGGCCGGCGTGAACCTGGCCGGGCACTCGGTGCAGGGGGGCATGGCCCTGCCGCCTCCCCACGGACACGAAGGGGCTGACGGCGACGGCAGGAAGCAGGACATCGGCGACATCCTCCATCAGATCATGACCATCACTGACCAAAGCCTGGATGAGGCACAAGCAAAGTTGGTTTCGTCTAATTAAACCTTGTCTTTTAAAAAAATTATTATTAATATTATTTTTTTTTAAATTATTTTTGGTGTGTGTGTGTGGTTTTTGTTTCTCTCCTTCCTGCTCCTCTGCAGAGACCCGGAGTCTCACAATTAAGAGCAACTTCTTGGGGCCGTAAGAGAAATTATCAGCAGCCAAGGCAGAGCCAAGTTGCTATTTAATGATTTCTTTCCTTAAAAAAAAAAAAAGATATGATAAATGTAGAAGTATGCGATGGTTCTGCCGTCACTGTGGTGCGGGAGGCTGTGGCTGGTCCCTGCCCGCTCCCGCTGGACACTGTCCGGTGGATACCGGCCTTTGCGCCGCCGTCCATCCGTCTGTCTGTCCGGCCATCCCTCAAAGTACAACTTTGCCTCTTTCTTTCTTTTCTTGTCTCAAAGTGGCAGCAGATGAATTATAAATCTGACCAGATATTGCTGCAGGAGAGGATGTGTGTGTGTGAATAAAACCCAAACCAAACCCTGGCTGTATTAAATCACAATAAATACAAAAACAATGTTAACTCTGTACACCTCCCCCCCCTCTCCCCAATCTCCTTAATAAATCAGTTCTAATATCGCAGGACGGGGACGAGGGGGGTGGTTTTTCCCCCTCGCTCGGGCGGTGTTTGCACAAAGATAATTCCGCATGAAGGCGAAGCGGGCTGAGGGAGGTTCCGGCCGGCCCTCGCTGCCCGCGGCCCCGGGACCCTCGGCCGGGGGGCGAGCGGCCCCAGCGCGGGGCTGGGGACGGCGCCATGTTGCTGGAGCCCGGCGCTAACCGCTTGTCCTGTGCTCTCTTGCAGGAAACACGCCCTGAACTGCCACAGGATGAAACCCGCCCTGTTCAGCGTCCTCTGCGAGATCAAGGAGAAAACAGGTACGGGCCGCCCGCGCCGCCGCCGCCGCAGCCATCTTAGCGCTCCCGCCTCGCGCCGCGCCGGGCCCGGCGCCCCTCACGCCGCCGGGGGCGGGGGCCGGGCCGGGCCGGGGGAGCCCCGCGGGGCCGGGGGCACCCGGCGGCTCCTGAGGCGGCGGGAGCGCCGTGAAGGGGCGCGGGGGTCCCCCCTGACGGCCCCCGCGGCCCCGGAGCGCCCGCGCTGCCGTGTTACCGTCAGACGGTGTGTGAAAGACGTGCCGGGGCGGTGTGACCGCGGGATTTAACCCCGGGACCGGACCGCGAGCTCTCTGAGGGGCGGGGGCGCCGAGCCGAAGCCGAGGCGGCCCCGCCATGGGCGCCCCGACCCCGCTCCTGTGCCCGGCGCTGCTCCGGCGCCTCCCGGGCGCTGGGTTTTTAAACGCCAAAATTCTCAAAAATCATCGCAAAAGTGCGGTTTTTTATTCGTCTGCATTAACGCGACAGGAGTAAACTCCGTGCTTTTCTTGTGGGCATTTTAGGAGATTTTTTGCAATTTTTTCACATCACTGAATTTATAGAATTTTTTGTTTGTTTGTTTAAAGAAGAAAATTTGCAAAGTATTCTGCTTTGTATTACAAGAACAAGGACATTTAGTGAAAATAATATTTAATGACAATAAGAACATTTAACAATAGTAAAAAACATTTAACAATAACAAAAACATTTATTATGACTGGATTTAAAAATGAATAGCCAATTATTCACATATAGCTTAAGCCATTGCCTGGCTTTTTAGCTCTATGTGATACTCAATAACATTCTGCTTAATTCCACACTGAAAAAATAAACCTGGACGAAAACAACCCAACGTGAAATCATTGCAAATCTGAGCCGTGGAGCCCGGAGTGAGCGGTTCTCTGTGAATTATGGTGCTTTATGTCCAAGGGTTTCTTTGCTACCGGGGATCCACTTCAGTTCCTGCTGACAGCTAAGCACTAGGGTATTGACTGTGTTGTGAATATTAAGATTGATTCTGCTTTATGTTGCATTATATTACCCGGGATAAGGGGAATGATCCCTCTCCCTTCCCACCTACCTACGTTCCACCTCGGCCGGCTCGAAACCCCTTTCCTTCGGCTTGTGTTTGTTTCCTGCCTTGCCCTAAACTTCTCTGCCCGTCCTGCTCCGGAGCCAGAGAGCAACCTGCCCTCGGTGTTAGACATTTGCAGGAGGCACATTTCAATTAAGGAGGCAGGCGTAGGTCCCGCGGTCACTTTATTTGCAGAGGGCTTAGCCTCAGTGTTTTGAAAGGCAAGTGTAGTCAGCCACATGTCAGAGGTGAGCTGCGAAGAAAGCCCGAGTCCTTTCAGCAGTGGGATTACTGGCACAGGGTGTTTGTGAGGCCGCCACCGTCTCGCACGAGAGGCTCTGTGGTCTAAAACCTTCCGGGGTGTTTCAGTGATAACTTGTAAGTTGGGATCCTGCATTTGTGCCGCAAGAAGTCGAGCAAGTTTTCGAGTTATCTCTCTTTTGTGAGATCGCTGAGAACCAACAAAGAGGGAAGGCGTCTGCCTGCCCAAAGGCGAGCTCCTGCCAGCCCTGCAGCACGGGAGGGACACGATTAATGCTCTGAGTGATTGATGGAGATGGATCCACACCTCCACCAAAAACTCTTCCTGGAAAAGGACCTTCACCCAGGGTCTCTCAGTTGAGGTGAAATGTCTGTGCAAGCTTTACTTAGTGTGCTAAAGCAAACAAAACGTGAAAATAAATTGTAGCCTGTTTTCTGGAAGCTATTCTCCGAGGGAATGGCTCAAACAATTCTAAACTGGAAGCTTGAGGAAGGGTCTGAGATGCAGTTAAAGCGGAGGTGTCCCCCTCTCGCCTAGGACTCTGCATTGTCTGTGGTCCGACAATCACCAGGTGCTTAAACCTGCCTCCCATGGGGTCATGTGCTGGCGTTTAATTCTTCCTGATCAGAACCAAAGTTTACCTGGGTGTGGGAAGTGCAGTGATGGCTTCATCACTGTCTTCCTCCAGAGGTGAGGAAGTCATGTCTGTTCAGAAACAAGTAATCTGATTTTTATATTGAATTATGTATTTATTTGCATTTTAGTAGTTTGTAGTACAGTCAGCGAGGACTTTGTGAGACTGGATGGGAGAGAGCACAAGGAGGAATCCTCAGTTTGCATGGAGCCACTCTGTCACTTCCCAGCAAGGGTTAATGGATGCATCTCATTTCTGAAAGCCTCACGCAGGGTCAGGAGCTGAAGATTTTTATTTTTTCTCCCTGTGAGGTATTTACCATGTACAAAGCAAATCACTGAGTTACTGAATTTAGCCTGACATTTCTTTTTTAACATTTTAACATTTTCAAAAGTGCTGCATAATACATTTAAGTGCTTTACAGCTATTAATAGCTGTGTGTATTCTGAGAGGCAACCACAAGGTAGCACGGTGTTCATAAAGAAACTGCCACCTCTGGCTTTAATTAGTTCAAAGAAAAATTATACCAGAGTTCTTCTGAAGCCCCTCCAATAAACAGGAAGATAAGGGAGTGAGGAGCCGGTGGCTCCCTTTGGCTGGGCCTTGCCCACTCTCTGAGGTGTCACTGGGCAAACGCTCACATCTGTTGCATACCTGTGTCACACTCCCTTCCTCATGTCCTGCCAGAAGGAATCAAAAACTCATTTGCGCCATTGTTTGTTTTTTTAAATAGCTCTTTTTTACTGAGTAAAACGCCTACAGAATGGTGGTTTTATTAAGCTTCCTCCAGGATGTTGCTCGGCCTGGGGTCTTGGTTATTCTTATGGAGAAAGAAGTTAAAAATATATTAATTCTCGTAGTCTTAAAATGTCTTAGAGAATTGCAATTATTTCCCAATGGAGCAACATATTATTAGGTCCTGGATTGTGCCGATAGATAATTTGGGTTTTTGTCTTTAAAAGTAATTTGTAGAGACAGGATCACACACTTACAAAAATGTCTGAATTCATGTGCATAACGGTGCACACATCTGCAGTTATTTATTTATTTATTTATTTATTTATTTATTTCCCCAAGTCCAGCAGCAACAATGATAGCTGCCAACCAACCCCGAATTTACTGTCACCACCACCCCTAAATAGCATTCATTTCCTAGTAAAGCCTAATGGCATACATGATGGTTTGCCAGATTTGTGGCCTTTGTGAGGCTTATAAGCAGGACTGACTTGGGAAGATCATAAAACTTAATGAACTTCTCGACTGCAGGAGGTGTCCGCAGGGGAAGCGAAAGGCCTGCTCGGCTGCTCGGGCTGCTGCAACTATTTTTTATGTCTAAAGAGAGAGGATGAAAATGTTCATTAAGAACGTTCTCTCCTTGTGTAGATTTTTTGGTGTTAAAGAATGAATAAAAAAGCTCTGAAAATCAGACAAACCGCATGTTAGCCACGGGGTTAATTCCTGGCCGTTCCCGTGTAAGTTGCCTTTATTTTTATTGCTACAACTGTAAATAGCCGTGCGCTGCCGTCCCTGTGATTAAAGGGCTGCATCGGGCCCGCCCGGCTGCAGAGCTCCTTATTGATGACCTGGCCCTGGTGCTCAGGAACGCCCCTTGTCAATATGCTGCAGAGCCGGGAACCCGCGGCCAGGGGACTCCTTGGAGCAGCCTGCCGTGCGTGGCTCTGGCAGAGTTGGGAAATGTTAACCCCTGTCGGCACCGTGGGGCTGGAAAAGCCAGTCGCAGCGCTCTGCCCTTGCACTGCACAAATTGCAACTTTTCAGCGAAGGTGTAGTGCGAAGAACTCGCAGTAATACCCTGTAACCCTGCCGGAGCATGAGAGGACTCAGATGGAACAATGAAAGGGCACCGATAGCATACATATATGTATGTGTGTGTGTGGGAGCGTGTGTGTGCATTTCGGCTATTTTCTAAATATCAGCTGTGATGTTATTGTTGCTTACTTTAGCTCTTTAAAATATTTATCTGCAGTCCTGTTTGGTTTTTTTTCGAGCGGCTAAATACGTATTTTGTTTTTCCCTGACTACCTGAAGAAGACAGTGCTGGACGTTAATGTGCATCCAGCTCACCTTAAATTGTTTAGCTTTTGCTTCCATCTCATGCTTCAGTACCAAGGTTTGCCACCGACCCAGTGGTTGTACTTCTGAATGTATTTTTTTAATTGCCAGCAGATGTATTACAAATGGTGCCGTGCAGCAGAACGCTTGGTCGTTTGCACTGTCCTTATGGCAATGACATTGCTTTTCTTCATAAATGTCCTACTAGGAAAAAATAAATTGAATAAAATGTCTTGGTTGTCATTTGGTCATCTGTTTCCAACACATTCATTATCAGCAGCCTGGTTCTGTGGTGGATTTCTACCAGGGCACTTCTCTAGTTGAGAAAATGGCGATTTGGTGATTATGGGCACTAGAGAAATTTGTGGTATTTTGTCTCTCAGAACCTGAGACTGCACCTTACCTTCAGCACTTCCCATTGCTGGTGCTCCTTGTTGCATTTAAATATCCATCTTCACCTTGAGTACTGAGATTAGTGGTTCCAGAGATTTTTTTTTTCCCCTCTACAGGGGATAAATTTGGCCCTACTTGTCAATACTAATTTAGCCAGGAGCAGGGATTTATTTTATTTATTTTATTTTATAGCTGTCTTTCATGTTCTTCCATTTATTTTTGAATTCTACACATTTGCTTGCTTATCTGAAAATACCAAATTATAGCAGTTACCGTGTGGTGTATTTTAGGATGCTTGTTGTAAGTTAAGGAATTTTTGCATTCAGAGATAAATTATTATCATGGCACGTAGGGAATGCAAAACAGTCTTTTTTTTTTTTAATACAGGATTTAACACATTTATCAAGCTATGTTCCTGCAGCTTTCAATGGTAAAGTTGTATGATATGGATATTATGCTGTCTTTTTTCAATTTAAACATTGATTTGTGTGAAGCATTAATATAATGATATTTGCAGCCTAGCGTAGACAAATATAAGCAGAATTAGACACTCTAAATTGTTACAAATGCAAGGCAATATTTAAATCCGAATGAAGGCTATATTAATAATTGGGGAGCGGAGCGCGTGGCGGTCCGGGTTGGACGTGCCCTCAGATTTGGGCTGTTTTCCATTCCTTGCCCATGGTGCCCATGACGGCCGGGTGAATATTTTTCCGGCGGCAGGAGTGGATGCGGCTCCGCGCGGGCGAGCCCAAGGCAGCGGAGCCCCGAGCGGAGCTGCGCGCCCCGCGCCGCGCCGAGCCCGAGCTGCCGGAGCGCCGCGACTGACACCCTGAGAGCAATGCTTTGTTTGTTTGCTCAGCAGTCATGTTTAATGCTCTTCGCTTATCAAGGTGATCAGCATGGTTCAGATAACACATGCCTGACACCGCCTGCCTTTTCTCACCAGCGTGTTGACCTTTTGTCACGTTTGCTTTTCTCTGGTAGGCAATTCCTGGCTTTAAGTGTGAATGGAGTAAATAATTCACATCAATATTTAATATAAATTATTAAAGTTTCTGTCAGCTCTTACAGTTCATGCTTTTATAGAGTTGGAGTAGTTCATCAGCCAAACAGATGAATTGTGCAGCTCAGCTGGACATTAGAGCTCCTCCATCGTGCTGCCGGGACTGAGGGAGGAAGCAGGGAATTAAATAGGAAAGGTAATGCAGCCTGCTCCTTCAACACCGTGTTTTTCAGTAATGCACATTCTTTAGGAAGCCTCGAAGCGCCAGATAAATATCCGGCATAATTTATTTTGTAATTACTGTACTTTTTTTTCCCCTTCGTGTTGCAAACAGAAATGCAGAAACCCCACTGCCCCCCGGCATTTTCCTCTACTCTTTGTTATTGGCCTTCCTTAGGTGCTCCAGGCCCTTCCTGGGCTTAGGGTGGGAGTACTGGTGTTGGGAGGTAGGGTTTGGGTGTTTGTTTTTTTTTTCCCCTCAGTGGTCTATTTCTATTTTTAAAGACTGCTGCAGAGCCCTAAGGTGATGAAGTTTCAGGGGTTTTTAGACCTTGTTTATAAATTACAATTTATATTTTGCAAAGTGACCTGTGATTGAATGTAGATTCTGAAAACATTTTTTAAAGGAGAAAAGCGCTGATCTCTGATTTTAACAGCTTGAATGTGTTTATTGCATCAGGAATTGAATAAAAATAGCATGTTTTGCATAAAAGCATATAGTAAAAATCATTATGCACTTACTTTAATTTTATGCTCTTTTAGGTGTTTCAGTTCTTTTGTTAATGATCAGTTCAATGCGTGTTGCACAGTCACAGGGACTGCAACAATGTGAATCACTGCATATCCCATGTAATACAAATCCATCACCTGGAAGGGAGGTGGGTTTGCATCATGTGTTTACAGGTCAAACCCTTTTGCTATACTTCAGTCATGCATCAACATTTAAAGCCAATCTCTCATTCCTCATTGTCCAGCAGGTGGCTTTGTCATAGATTATTTAATTTTTAATCATTTATTGTAAGTGGGAAAGGTTATTTAATAATATTATCCTGACGACATTTTTTAAAAGAACAACAGTTTTCCAGTATGTCCTGTGGTGTATGACGGGGTCAATGGAAGCATCTAGAGAGCTTCAAGTACACAATCTAAATTAAGATTCTAAACAGGCATTACAGATGCTGGTAACTTTGGCAATTATCATTTTGTTTGGTGAACAGTAGTAAAACAGTGTGCGGTAAAAGTGTTTAGAGAGAGAGGATAAATAAATTGAACAGTTTTGCAATGCAAAGTGGTTTGTGGTGTTTTTGAGGATTTCTTGGCTCTTGCTTAACTGCTATTGTGAAGCCTGGAGCAGATTTTCCCATTGCTAATGCCCTAGAAGTATTAATTCACTTTGATATGCTAATTAGAGGGCATTATGCAAGAAATGAGATTAAGTGGCAGCATGAAGCCATTTGCCTGTCAGTAAATTGAGAGCTTTAGCATCAGGAGGAGCTTTGTTTTTTCTGAGTTTCTCTTGGTTTTGCATATAAATAAAATTGATTGAAAGGTCTAGAGAAGCTTCTAGAACATTGGTGGTTCTTTTTCTCCTTCTATGATTATTTAAACTTCATGTTAAAGCCTTTCTCTGAATATTAATTGATCTAATGGGAGATACTGAACATGAAGAATTTCATTGTATTCTCAGTTACTGTATCTTAACAAAAGGAAAGTATTAGAATTCTTTGTGTCATCTGATTTTTGTGGGATTATTTTAGATATATCTTACAGCTTTGTATTCTAATGTCTCTGCCTGCTCACAGCTGCTGTGCTGAGAGCTGTACCTGTGTGGAGGTGGTTTTGCCCGTTCTGCTGTTTTGGGGATTGGTGTGAGGGCCCAGCTTGCTGAAGGCACATGGAAGGCTCGGATTCCTGGCCAATAGGGCTGTGGACATTTGTCACCCCCACTCACCCACGGCTTTCCCACCATTTCTGATGCAAATCACACATGTATTTTCCTTCCTTTAGGAAAGAAGGGGTTGTAATATTGACCATAGATTTTATTCAACTGTCAGAAATTGTGTTAAAGTAACATTAAGGGATTGACTTACAGCCATAAGAGTGAGGGAATTTAGAGTTAATAGTTAAACTCTGCCCTTAACTCAACTCATTGAACCTATTTATTAGAGCATATATGATACATAAGATCACTGTGCTGAGACCTCTGCTGTAGCAAGATGCTCCAGGATGGCTCAAAGATGAGATGTTCTGATCAATTTCTCCTTTGTTTTTTGAGGATTGGAGTTTGGGTGTGCGTGTATATGTGTGGTTTTCATTCAGCCTCTGAGTTGCTTTACTACAGTGTTGTGATTAGTTTTGGTTTTGCAACACTGTTTTTTAAAAAATCAGAGAGGTAATTCTGGAAACGGAACAAAAATTTAGCAAAAAATAAACCCAAAGCAAACCTAACCCGAGCCTCTCTAGTCCTCTTTGCCTGAGTGCAGCAGAGTGGCTGTTTGAGTGCCCATCTCCTCCACAGATCATTGTCGCAAAGTCAATCAGGGGAGCAGTGCTGGAGTGACAGTGCTTGTTATGAGCCCCAATAGTTATTTAAAAGAAAGGAAAAAGGATAAAAAAATGGCCCAGAGCTGCGTGCGGGGGCTGTTCATGCTGGATGCACATGCTCTCCCTGATCCTGGCAGCTGAAGTCTATCACTGTTGGGAAATTTTTAACACGAACCACATGAGACACAAAGCACGGCGCTGTCCCCGGAGCCACGGGGCTTTTCAGCCGGCGCAGGACGAGTGGCACGTGCGCTGCGGGTCCCTGCCCGCCGTGCCCGCCCTCGGCGCCCGCCCGCCCTGCTCGCCCCAACAAAGGGCCCCAGCGCCGTTCTCACGGGAAGCACGACGTCCCTGGTCGCCCACAGCTCCCCAGAGCTTGGCCCAAAGAATCCCATCAGGAATGTATAATCCAAAACTTTAGTTGTCATAGTGAACCTTTTTGATACTGGAAGGAACAAAACATCGCCCGACACTGCAAAGTCAGTTCTCACAGGCAGCAAAAGGAAGCGTTGCTGGGCTCCAGCTGCTCACTTTGGGTTTCAGATTGTTGAACAAAAGAACTAAGTAATGAAAATGTTCTGAAGCCGACCTTAACTTTACCAGTAGACCCCTGATGGCGTTGTTTCAGGAGAAGATGGTGCTGGAGAGGAAATCCTGGCACTGCTGGTTTGAGTCCTGGTGTGCTGTTGACAGGGGAAGAAACCTTCTTCCCTTTGAGGGAGGAGCGATGTGGTGACCTTGGTGGGGCAGACCCCGAGCTTGGCCACTGCCTCATGGAACTGAATGCAAGAGCTTCTTTCTCTCACCTCTAAAATGGGAATGCTATCCATCTGATTTTTTGTGAAGGTTCTGTTGACTTGATGCTGTGTGTTAAAAAGGAATATTTTTATCAAGTGTTGGGTTTAATTAAAATTGTTATGTCAGAGGTAAACTTACAGAATCCGCTTCATTCCACTTTGGCCGCAGATGAGTCGTACCTCCTGGAGATGAAGAAATTAAGCTTTCCTTAGACTTCTTCTTTTCTTGGCTTTAATCAGGAATGGTGTTTTACTCCATGGTTAGACCTCTGCTTAAAGGATATCAGGGTTTTGTGCCTTGGTAGTTGGCTTGCTCAGTACAGAAGGAGAAGGTTTGCTCCCATCGCTGGGGATCGGTGCTCTCCTTGCACAGTAGCTGTTCAAGGCAGGCTGGCACACTCAGAAGGCTGTGCCAGACACACTTTCTTATATTTGTTGATTAAAGAAGGAAGCATGCTTTTAGCGAGGTTTGTAATTACAGAACACCCAAATGTTTGCTTATTTTCTTTCATGTGAGATCCTGGTAGCGTGATTGACTGTCACTAGTAAGAACAAGTTACAGTAGATTGTGCAATGATTCTTATTTGACTTCAAGGATGTATTTATTACCATTTTTGTGCAAATTATACTAACATGAAAAGTTGTGGAAATGATTGTGCACTAGATAAGGTGATACATTACAGGAGTGGTTGGGTTTATGGAGCTTTATGCCGAGGTTTTCTCAGAAATTATAGCACAGTCCTGTCACTATAAAACCTGGAGATACACTTGGTAATAACATGCAGTGGAGGGATTTTTAGGATTTCACTTGTTATTCAAATAGAGAAGGAACTATCAGCTTTTCTACCTCGTATTTCTTTCTCGTGTTGCACTGGGTGAAGAGGGGAAAGGAAGCCTGAGGACGGCAGAGTGGGCGCTGGCGTGTGGGCACCACAGCCCTGCCCGATACCTCCAGTGCCACAGGGCTGGGGAGGTTTTGGCACTGGTGGGGCTCTCTGGGTACCCAGCACTGGTGTGGGACGCTGGGTGAGATTTGCCCTCCAAAGGCAGCTGAGGATTTTTTTTGTGAATTATTTCTTGCTTCCCCTCCACTTGTTAGGGCAGTGACGTGATATCAATATGGAGCTTGGGAACTTATTGACTTGTTGGTTCTTGACCTTTTGACTGTGACCAAGTATAGAAATTGAATGTCTGAAAATTAAATGATAGACTCTTTATACATAAATTCTTGGATGTCAGTGTATTACATGAACTAATTTCGGTTTACCTAAATTTATAGTGTTTTGTGTTCAATAAAGGAAATATTTCTTCCTTTCAATATACCCAGCATCTAATAATATTGTAGTTGCTAACACTAAACAAATCCATTTCCTTTTACTGACTGATTATCATAACAGCTGCTCTTTAATCACCGAGATTGTTATGTAACTTTTAAATCTCTAATATTCTGGAGAGGTGCAAGTGACATCATCTTGCTGTGTAGTGGCGTGATGTCATCGGTGCTGAACCACTCGGCTGTGTGTTGTGGGGCTCCAGACTCAAGTTCTTATTTAGTTTAGTCGTATTTAATGGGCTGGGAGCACTTGCTGAGTGAACTGCCTGTTTGAAAGGAGACCCAAAATCGCAGAGTCCACGTCCCGTTTTCCATGAAACAGAAAACAGACATTTGTTTTCCCACCCTAAAACTGTGGCACGGCGGGGCCTGATGGAAATGCCGTGCACCGGCTCCTGTCCCATGGAATTAGCTGATTGCTCCGCGGGCAGGGCTTTGTGGCCGGGAGCGAGCCTCGGGCCTCCAAAGCGGGGTGACGGAGCTGGCGATATTGTTCTCTCCGAGTGCCGCAATAAGGCTGTGGTCAGCACTAATGTAAATATTTGTACAACAACCATGTTCTACAGCCTCCAATTTAATGGTAAAAATCTGCCCTGAACGCCTGGGTAAATATATGCTGAGAACAGACGCCCATTCACTGGAGAAACAATTGACTTTAGGTTCTTTGTTGTTAAAGTGGCCCCCAGTGATGGGCTGCGGGGAGGCGATAGCGGCGCGGGCGCCGTCGGGCCGGCGGCTCCGGGGCAGTGCCCGGCGCGGGGAGCCCGCACCGCCCCGCGCCGCGCCGGCACGGCTGCGGCAACTTGTCAATGGAAGAAAAAGAACTGTAATCGCACATTTACATATGCTCCTAATTGTTGATTTGGGGATTTTCTATGAATATGGCTTCACAAAACAGATGCTGTTTAAGAAAAGGGGGAACATAATTTTGTGGGCAATGAATTAAGTGTTTTTGTGGCCCTCTCATCCGTAGCTAGGAGCAGTTTGTGGACCGCGTCTGTGAACGCCGCTCATAATTGTTTTTCACACATAAGTTATGCAAATGAGCTTTTATGGCAACTGGCATAACAATTAGCATCCTCCAGCAATATTTTAGCAGGTTAATTGCAAAATTTCTAAATTGTACATCTGACTTGTTAATTAGGCATGACAGAGGTGGTAAAATAGTTATCTTCAGGCAGTGGCAGCCAGGAGCTGCTTGAAATGCAAAGAGCAAGGATTGATTGGATTTGAGGGTTACAATTGTGGGAGCACTGCTGTTGTCAAGTGCCGCTGAGCAGCTCTGCTCCATCGGCTGCCTCAGAGCAAGAACCACGTCGGTGCTGAGAGGATCCTGCCAGTTACAAATCTGCTTTATTTAACTCTGAAATTCTCCAAATCCCGGCTGTGGGAAGCGCCCAGCTCCTGCCTATTCCTCCGCCTTAGGCCCACGGCAAGGGGAATCCATGGACCTGAAGTTGCAATTTTGATTTTATTTACAAATAGGCCCGAAAGTTCAGCTGCTGGCACAGATCAGCAAACACTTCTGGTTTTCAGCCCCAGTAAAAATGCCATTGCTCTCCCCACCATGTGCTGAGAATTCTGCTTCCTTTAAAATGCAACCTTTGCTGCCTGGTATTTTCAGAGGGTGTTGGTTGCATTTTACAAGCTTTACTTCCTCAGTTTATTTCTCTTAAATCTTTGCTTTCATATATCTTTGTGTGTCTTACAATATTAATCATATTAAAATAGAAAGACCCATGCCATTTGCAATAACCCGTTTTTAGGCTCTCGGAGGTATGTCCGGATGATTTAAACAAGATTGGAACACGTAAGTCTTCATCCTGGGAGCGTGTTCCAAACATCCCCCACCGCTGTCTGGAGCAGATAACAGTGTGCTCAGCAGAGGTGCAGCCTCTGGAGTCACACCAGCACAATTGGCCAGCACAGGATCTTCTAAATACATTTTACTGGCTTTCACTGCTGATTTTGATATAAAATGCAGATTTCTGAGCTGGTTTAATATTTAATAAGTTAAAGGGTGATAACAAACAGAAAAAAAAATGCCACTGAACAAGTACCTCTGGGAGCCAGAGCAGTCGGCGGCGCGCTGTGAGCTGTGTGTGGCTGTGCCATTTGTCTGGGCTTTGCTGGGGCACTCAGTGTTTTGTGGCTTAAATAAAGTCAATCACATTTGAGTACCTGTGTCGTACCTGTAAGCAAAGAGAAAATCAGCACAAACACGTGTGGAATTTCATGTCCTCTGTTTTCTCTATATGCATTCTCTTGATTTAACCACATGGTTTTTAAAATTGGGATGTTATATTTTCATTTAAAAAGTAAATGTTCCTGCATGCATAACTGTTCTAATATTTTACATTTTCTTGTGACATGTGTATATGGAGTAAGTGCCATTTATGATATGTTGTCATCAATAATTTTGTCACAGAGAATAAAAGCCTTTAAACTCATCCACCCACTGGAACGTTTTATCATATTTATTTTAAGAGATATGAAATTAGCAGAACAATTGAACTCTTTGTATATGGGAGATGCAAATGTAACTGAATATTTACCTTTAATGAAGGGCAGCATAAATATCTCAGTATCAATAAATTATACGCAGTAGCAGAATATTCCATAGGCAACTAATAAATAGTTCTTTTTTACCCGGGATTCACAAACTGCATTGTCCTTTAGGACAGTTGAATTTACAGTACACAGTGAAATTAAATGACAGTTAACTTTTGGAAAGGATCCATCATAACTGGAAAATGCTGGGGTTTGACTAGACCTAAACCACGCTTCCAAACCATTGCGTTCCCTGATTAAATGCTCACTTGCACAATTTAGGAAGAGTTTACTACAGTGGTGCCTCAGTAGATAATATTTGGAATGAAGTAACCATTTTAATGAGGTTCATCGAGAGATTTCATCAGGGAACGTTTCAGGTGTGTTATGGCTTTTGTCTTGTCACGACGTGCGTCTTGGTACCGTCAGAGGAGTTCCAGAGCAGCTCTCTCCTCGTTTGAGACAATAAGGAATTCTGTAGAAGGGGTGAGCAGGGAAAGGCAGGACCCGCCGCATTGTGCTCCGCGTTTGAGCAAGCCGGTGAGTAAATACACCCCGTGGCTTAAATGTACATCACATTTTAACTGTCCTAATATTGATCATCCTATGGAGGAATGCAATGGAAGCCCACTGGTTATTAGTGTAACGAGGGTCAGAGGCAGAGCTGGGCACAAAGCAAGTGCTCTCATGGTAATGATGCTGCTATTTATAGATCCCCATTTCATTAGTTGCAGAGTTTCAGGGAAGAGATTTTCTCTAGGGGAAATGGATACTTGAAGTTCATTTTCTTCCTGATGCACATTAAGGCAGAAACGTGAACAACCTTCAGGATAGGACACAGGGATGCAGGTTCCGTGTGGCCGCTTTCCCGGTGCCGTGTGCGGTGCCGCCGTGCCAGCGCCAAGCCGGCCGCCTTCCCGAGTGCCCGTGCCACGAGAGCCTTCTTCCCCCTGGAGGAATTCTGCTTCTGCAGGGTGCCAGACCAGTACACTGAGCACTATTGCACTGCATTGCTTTATAAAACTAACACATCTGGATCACCTGACTTGGAGCAGCCTCGCTACAGCTGGCACGCACCGGAGTGGATTTACTCACAGCACCTACCAACTGCAGCCACAGTTAATCAAAACATGGCTGGGGCTTCTGATGCTTACTCATAAACACAGAAATTTCTTGGAGTACCTGAAAACTCAATTGCTTAACCACACTTACTTTCCTCCTGCGAAATCCAGATAATCAAAACTCCCTTTAATTTTTGTGTGCCTTTATTTCTAGAGTTTTCCTTCTTGGAATTCTTGATATCTTGATTTTTTTTTTTCCCTTTAAGAGAATATTTACTTAGTTAGTATTCACTTAATTAGAACTGACTGTTTAATGTTTTCTGGGAGGGTATTTATGGTATTTTCTTTGCCATATTTGCATTCCAGAAATTAAGTCCCCATGCCATTATTCGGCAAGCCTTTCATACATTAGAATGATGAATTGAAAGCAGAAATGGGAAAAAGACTGCAATGCAATGAAAATTTAATCAGCGTCTTCTGCTGCTTTAATAAGGCAAATAATTCTTATTGGCCGCTGTGTTAAGGTTTCTAATATTTAATTCATAACAAACCTTGCATTATTCTGCAGCAGCATCGACAGCTCCACTTTGCTGCCTGCCAACAGGCAACCATAAAAACTTAAAAGCAGATGTAAATGTCTGAAAGAAGGAGAATGATTGGGTCTAAAGCGGTCAGAAAAAATCAACACTATTGCCAGAGAGTTTGATAAATCCTTACATACACTTTAGCAAGGTACAAATGGTATTAATTAAACTCATCATCGTGTTGATTTTAAGGCTTTGAGGTACCTTTATTGAAATGTGAGATTTTTTTAGTTCCTGGAGACTCCCAAATGAAATGGGATGCCAGGCTGGCAATGGAGGGTGCTGGACAGCTGGAACAATGTTATAAATCAGGCAGATTCAGTTAATTTTCATATTTAGGGTATTTGTTACATATCAAGGGTAAAATCACTGTAATTTGTGTTATGTGTACGTGTAGTGCTGGAATGAAGCAAAGGAACAGGAGCTCGTGCCCCTGCTCCCGTTTTGGCTCTGTCAGCCCAGCAGTGAGAGTCGTGGGTCACAGAAGGCGGCGTGGCACAGCCCGGGCTGGATTTTGGGAGTGCCACTGCTGCCCGCGCAGGTGGGGCGCGGTGCCCGCGCTCCGAGCGGGAGCTGTGGCACCCGGCCAGGCCTGGGTGCGCGCTCTTGTTACCGCCAAGGGCTGCGCCTGTTCTCATTTCTTCTTGAAATGGCTTAATTGGTGTCAGCACCCCAGGGATAAAGGCCTCCAACACTGAAATCCACACGATTCACCCTGTCTCTGCTCAGTGTAGGGAAACTGGTAACAACTGGTGGTGAATGAGGAGTGAACGGTGCTGTAACAATACTCGATGATGTTTGGGATGACAGAAATTAATACGCACTTGCTTGAAGAAAGCAATGATTAATGGCAGCGAGCAAGGGAATGCTGTCCCTCCTTTAACTCCACTTTGATGGGGATTGAAAAGCAAAAGGCTGTTTTCATTCTCTCGCACAAGCAGAGGTCATCCAGAGTACATTACAGCAATTTTTTCTCTCTGTTTTTTATTTCATAAATATTATGATAAGCACAGATTAGATAGATTTCTTCATGGCGGCTTAAAAGGATATTTTGTCTGTTTGCTGTTCGTGCTCAATGAAGAAATCAAATTTCTTCTGTTTACGTGTGAGATCGTTATATTCAGTGGAATAATTAGTACAATTAAGAATTTCAAAAGCTCACCATTGTGTTAGTTTTTCTGAGGTTTTGCAGTTGGAATTTCATGGTCTCCATTTCCAAAGTGCTGAGAGGTCAGAACAAGGCGAGGATTGTTGCCGAGGAAAGAAAAAAAAAGGTTAAAAATCTAAGATTCCTCATTGAATTGTTGATGTAAATATATTTTGCAAGATCCTCACACTTGTCAGTGGCTTTTTAAGCTATTTGATAAAGAATCTTTATTCTACAAGGAGCCTGAAATAACACAACACTGCTTTGGATAATGAATTCTTCATCTAAGCAGAACTTTAAAACAAAGTACAATGTTGGCATTTTTTTCTTTGAGTGAGAGGGCTGATACATCTTTGGGATCCGACAGGAAGACATAAATTAATAGAGTTCTGGAATCAGTTTCTCATTAATAATCCATTTTGTCATGGTTCTTGGCATTGTCAGCCTTGGAGCTGGTTCATATTTTGCTAAAGGATAAAAGCACATGATGTCTTAAGGCACAACATAAGGAGAAGGAGTTTATCATCTTCTGGAAAAACCATCTCTGAAAAAATAGATTGTTTTCCAGGAAATAAATGTCAATTGCGAGTTTTATGCATTTTTAATCTTCAAACAGGTTTTTTAATGTCTACAGTTGCAAAAATAGAGTCGAGTTGGAAGAGGTTGTTGCCAACAGCCGTTGCTTCGCCTTTGTCCTCTCCACTGGTTTTTGATTTTTTAGAAGTTGCAGTGGATTCTAGCCCTTTAATTCTGCTGGTTTAGAAACTATGGCAGATTGCGTCCAATTTAAAACATATAATTGAAAAAAAATTACGGTTCTTCTTTTGAATGGGTAAACATGAAACCTTTGTTACATTTGCACTTTCCCGGCAGTATGGGACATCTCACAGACCACTGCACGTTCCCCTAGCATTTTCAAATTGGAAAATGTTGCTTTTTCTTGAGTACGATTACATAAATGGAGTCACCCTTTTGAAGTCTTAAATTTGGTATATCATGTATCTTAAGGTAGTGGCAGATTGGCAAACAGTGTAACCACCAAAAGTGTTCAGCTTGTGCTGTCATCCCAAGTAAGGAAGAACAGAGATCTGATTTAGATGCCTGCCCTTTATTTTATATACTGAAGAGTGACATAATGCAGAGCTCCTCAGGAACGCGTGATGTGTTTGGGAAGGATAAAGGGGAGGAAGAAAAGACGACATTTGCCCAGATCGCTCAGTTGTAAGATTTAACTGGGCTCAAACATTTATAATTTAATCAAAGATATATGGTCTACTTTAAATGGTGTAGAGGGAGGGAGTGGGAGGCTCTGGACAGAGGGCTGAAGGGAGCTGGGATCCTGCTAGGGCTGCAGTTGGGATGGTCGGGGAGGAAGCAGCGTGCCCAGGATGCTGACCAGAGCTGGCCCTTGGAGGAGCAGCTCTGGGCATGGGGGGGTGCAGCAGCATTTCTTCAGCCCCTTGGTTGGCAGAGGTGTCGTGGGGCAGGAAGAGACGTGGCTGGTGTGACACTGGAGGAGCCCCAGGCACGAGGCATCCCTGGTGTGCATCCCACCGACCCGCGGGTCCCCGGCCAGAGATGCAGGCCATGGTCCTAAGTCACTGGCAGGTAAACACACCCATTGCTTTGGAGGGTCTCTTGGCCTCCACGAGTAATGCTGACTGCTCAGGGATGGCCAGGACAGGGAGCACTGGGGGTGCCTCCTCCCCACGGCTCCTGGCTGGGTCAGAGGTGCTGCCTGTCCTGGTGAGCCCTGGCTGGAGGAGTGGCAGCACTCTGCTCACCAGGGATGGAGGTGCAGCATTTACCCCATCAGCAGGAATGCTGAACCCTTTCAGGCTTGCTTTGTTGCCTGAAAACAGGGAAGGTTTGAATTATGAAGATTTAGAATATGCTTCCTTCCATGGAGTTGCAAAGGACATTTGTCTCAGCACATTGTAGTGAAATTTTAAAGAGCAGGTTTTGACAGGAGACATTTTACTGACACAGAATATTTTGTTCACTTCTGACTCTCAAATAAGTGCTACTTCTGTCATAATGATTGATTTATATTTAGTTTAGTCCATACATTTTACATCCTCTTCTTTAGTGCTTATGGCTCCATGGCTTCAGAACAGCCCAGTTTAACACTGGTATGAGCTTGGCATCACATTCACATTCCACAATAAAATTATTGTAACGAGTTGTAGGTATTTTGTGCTGTGGTGTCTTTAGTATAAAATTATGATTATAATCTCCCGGAAAAAGAAAATTTTAAAATAAAGATTTCTGTTAAAAAATTGTTTTTACAGAGTTGTAATTGAAATTGTTTCTAATAACAGTGCCTCAAAGGCCCAGTGACCTGCAGAATGCTGCTCCCATGGCTTTATTACAGGTGCTGTAAAATTAAGTACTGAGCATCTTTGTCTTCCCTGGGGGTGTGCTGTGAGCTGCTCCTCCCTGGTCTGGAAGGATCAGGCCCTCCAGCACCACTGGAAACTCAGCCTGGGCAGGCACTGCTCTGCATTTGCATTAACCCAGCTTCCTCCCTTTATGTGCTGGACAAGAGTTGCAGCACGTTTCAATCCATAAATACCTCAGGAAAAACCCTGGAGCCTTTGCTGTGAGTTTTGTTTGGAACAAACTCCCCAGGTAGCCAAATCACTACCCAGGAGCAGAGCTCTCACTGGAGCACTGTGAGGGGCTTGAGGCAGAGGAAGCAGGTTTGTGTGTGTTTCTCAGACCATGAGGAGTCTGCTCTCCCTTGGGGTCTGCAACCAGACACCTTCAGCGCCTGCAGTGACAGGGTTTGGGTTTTGGTGGCACAGCTGGTGTCACAGCCTTGATCTCTCAGTGATCCTTTGGCAATGGCACCTGCTAGTTCCTGCCTTGGTAGGTGTTTAGCAGAGCAGGTACCCTGCTGTGCAGCCTTCTGAGTGCTCAGTGGCACTGCAGCCCAGGAAAAGGAGGGGACTCCAGTATTTTCAGAAAAGAAATAAACTTGTGCCCGGTGACCGCTCGAGTGGCACATCTCACTTGGAATTATGGTGCTGCTCCTTCCCATCTATAAAAAATATCCCTAAGAGCCCCTAGGAACATAGCATGTGAAGAGCTCTGTCAGAGCAGGAGGCTCCCTGAGCCCTTCCTTGGCTGTGGGAGATGATGGTCTGTTCCCCAGACCTGCTGAGGAGCAGGCAGCACGGAAAGGGTCAAACCCAGCTGCCTTTGGCTTTGCTGCAGACATATATGTATATATATTGAGATATTTATTTCTCAGAAAACGAAGACACTAATATTCAACAAGGCTTCAGGAAGAAAGGGCTTCCAAGATGTTACAGATTTTGGAAATATTTGACAATGTTAGCAGCATCAACTACTGACACAAAACCCTCTCTCCAGAAAATCTTTCACAGTTGTGCCAAGAAAAGCAGCTTCGATGGAACATTTTCATAAACTATCATCAGTTATGCAGCAGCAGCTTCACAAATCAGAAATGATATCTTCAGGCACTGCTGTCAAGTGTTATTCAAATAATACCAGCCTCACATTTGAATAACAGCAGACATTTTGAATTAATTAATCAGATGAGATAGTCTAGGCCTTTTCTCATTAGTCTCTGGGTCAGGCATGGAAAGATATATGCGTTGGTGATGATATACTTGTCTTTAATCGTGATTTATGAAGATTTAGGATTGTGTGTGATTTGTCAAAGGTTCTGGGAAAAGGCTGGTGCATATTTCATTACCTAATCTGAGATTGATTTCGTGATGCTGAGAGATAGAACCCTATTGTTGGGGGGGCTGGGAAGCGCAGGTAGACGCAGCATCCCAGGGTTTTACTGGCTTATCTTTGTGACTGTCAAACAATGCTGTAAACTTTTACTGCCAGCAGTTAACAATTCCTGCTTTAATTATAGGCAAATTCTTCATTCCATCCAAAGGGGAAGCTGTAGTAGCTATTTAGTTAAAAAGCATAACAGACCTTATAGCTATGACCCAATGTAAATCATGGACAAAGTTGACGAATTTCATGGCTTGGTCATGGTGAAAATATAAAATTTCATGGTTTGTCACAGATTAATAGAAAAATCCTATTAAAACTGTGCAAATAACAGCACAACAAGTTAGGTGGAGCTCCCTACATGGCACCTTCCTGCTCACAGCATTTATTTTAGGTTAGAATTGCTGGAACGACATGAGGCCCTTTGCAGGCTTTTCTCTGCTGCACTGTTTTCTATTCAGTTTAATTAGTAGTTGTTGTTTGGTTTGGACTGAATAATTATCATGTGATTGTTTTGAGGCATTATTTACATGAGAAAGCATGTGTGACTGCTGCTGCAGTGAAAGGGGCTTGGGAAATGAAATATTTGAATACAAATGGTGTATTTTTTAAAATCCTTGAGATGGCTATATCTAATAACTCATCAGTAATCAGGACTTTTGATATTGGAACAAGGTCTGAGCCGTGCTGGGTCCTCGACCGCTGCCCACGTCTCTTAGACCAACAGACCGTGGCCTAGCCTTGAGTTCCCTGCAGATTGCTAATCACCTACTTCTTCATCTTTAATCAGAAAGTTCATGTCTTTTACTGTTCTTGGTACAATTTTGCAGCCCATCTATCACGGCTGCACGGCTCCGGCGATGCTCCCTGTCCGTGCAGCCCCATCTCCCACAGCCATCAGCCCTCCTGCTCAGCCTCTGCACTCACTGAATGCCAGGGCAGAGCTTTCAGACCCAGGGTTTATTCTGGTTTTTTTCTTACTGTTTTGGTTGCCTCCAGAATTTTGATCAGTGATTCAGGAATTTGGATCTGGGCCAAGATACTCCAAACACACTGAGCTCTTCCACTTGATCTTCTAGAGGGAGCAGTTTGTGCTGAAGTGGCCAATTTCAGCACAATGGCAGTTGTTCTACATTGGAATAAGGATAAAAAATAATCAAAGTCTCAGAATAAGGACTTTGAAGAATGACATCAAGATAGTGATGACATCACTGATAACATAACAGCTTTGTATCATAAATACCCCAGAATATGAAGCTTATTTTAAAAATGAGCTTGGTTTTTTTAATGTGATACTTTTCTTTCCAAACAGAAGGTTGAGAAATGTTTTTAGGGGAAGGGTGCAATGGTTCAATAATCACACAAGGATGAAATTTCAGCCTTTATGGGAGACAGAATGATGAGCTGGCAAAAAGGAAAAGCACCACAACATGAGAAATCAGTTCGTGATTCCTATTTAAGAAAACCACATCAATGAGTGTTGTTTATATCAAGTTTACAATTAACTGTTGTCAGGTCATCTCCATCAAGAGCTTCATCTGCACTCTGACTAACTACCAGGTTCAGGGAGTAATTAAAGAACAGCTAATCACAGAATCATTCAGGCTGGAAAAGCCCTGAGTCCAACCGTTCACCAATCACTGCCAAGGCCACCACTAACCCGTGTCCCCAGGTGCCACATACACACGGCTTTTAAATCCCTGCAGGGATCAGGACTCCACCACTGTCCTGGGCAGTGCCTTGTCCTCTGTCAAGAATTTTTCCCAATAGCCAATCTAATCGTCCTCTGGCTCAACTTGAAGCTCTTGACCTGTTCCTTGGGAGCAGAGGCTGACCCCCACCTGGCTCCAACCTCCTTCAGGTAGTTATGGGGAGCCAGGGGATTCCCTCTGAGCCTCAGCCCTTTCCTCATCCTTTCTCACTGTGGTTGTCTCCACATCCAGTAAGAGGTGGAAGTCCTCCTTAGCCCTGCTTTGTTCCTAATGTATTTATAGAAACCCTTGGTGCCTCTCACGGCAGCAGCCAGGTGAAGTTCTAGTTGGACTTTGGCCCTTCTAATTTTCTTGAACCATAACCTCATGGCAGTAACTCTCCAATGACAGTGTAGTGGTAATGTGTCTCTTTTCCCCATCACAAATAAAATATAGAAGGAAGAAAAAAAAATTGGTTTGGATTATTGATTAGTGTTTTGCTAATAAGAAATTAAATTTATCGACCCCTGCCATTCTCTAGCTCTGCTTCCCCATGAGTTAGTTGGCAGCTGCAGGCGGGTTCAGCAGAGCTGAGGCTGGCCCAGGCTGGCAGCTGCTGCCTCGGGAGAAGGATGTTTAACCCTATTAGTCAGGTCATTTCGCTCTTTTTGTGGAGAGGTCAACAAAAAAGAATTCCTTTCTGAAGTCGACTTTCCCAGCTTTCCTTTTGAAAGTGAACGAATTGCACCAGCTTCTGAGCATGGTCCAGTGCCCAGATGCTGTGTGTGAAGGTGGGAGCTGCTGCCAGGTGCTGAGCTGCTGTAGTGATAAATATGGTGTGGAAACTACCATATTTTGGTTAATAGAATTTACACAGACAGAACTGGGAGGGAGACCTGGCACATCAGCTCCTGGGGGCAGCTCAGGGAGGGACTCGATGCTCCGGGAGCTGGGAAGGGACATCCGTGGAGCTGAGTGTCCCCAGCCAGGAGCACTGGGAGGTGCCAGGTGACAGTGCCTCGCCCCTCCCTTCTGCCCCAGCTGGCTGCAGCTCCAGCCCTGCCCGTGTGCCAGGAGACACTCCTGCAGGCAGCACAGCCCCTTCCCAGGGACAGCGAGCTGGCCGTGGGTCTGGGACAGGCATCCAGAGCGTGGTGCAGCGTGAGCCCGGGCAAGGAAGTTCCCTGAGTTTTCCAGCATTGCCAGTCAGAGCAAAGCTCTGATGTGTAGGAATCACTGAATGCTGAGCCTGTGGGCTGTGTGGCCTTTGGGGAGATGATAGCTGGGTCCCTGTGTGACTGCTGGCTCTGCTCACGGTGCTTTCCCACGCTGCAGAGTGCAGAGTGCAGTGCAGTTGCAGTACAAACATACACTTCTGTATATTAAGCATGTACATTAATATATTATTATTACTTGGACTAATAACAAATAGTAGTCAGTCAGTGAGATAAAAAAGGACAGAGTTCAATAGTAATTCGCAGACAGCTTAGCAATTACCCAGACAGCTTGCAGTCAGAAAAGCTGCTCAAATCTAGGATTACGAACTACACCGATGGCAGCTCTGCTGGGTGGGGTTTCACAGGATGATGTTTGCACATAGCTGTGGGACTTGGTTCCAGCACTCCTCCTGAGGAACTTCTCCTTTACAAGCCAGAATCAACAACCGTAAAAAACCCTCTGAAAGCCAGGAGGCTGGTTTCCAGAACCAGTCAAAATTATTAAGTATAGTTTTTTTGTATCAAAAAGATGCCTGTGCTTGCAAGGATCTTGGAGATTTTCATCCTTAATGACATAAATCCCAGATTCATTTCTGTGCAATAATCAGCATCAAGCCATATGTGTGACAACACAGATTTTGTGGTTTTGTTTTTAAAATCAGTGTGTTTCCTTTACGGGTGAAGGTGGCTTCTCCCCTCATTACCTTGGCTGGTTTCATTGATTCCTGTAGCGTTTTCTGTATGCACAACCTGCCCTGTGCCAGCAGAAGGCTGAGCGAGCACTTAAGTCCCATTTAAGCCTGGAGGCATAATCTCAGAACTTCTTTAGGAGCAGGGTCAGCAGAGCTGGCATCACTGTTCAGCATGCTCTGGGTGCAGGGGGTCACAGGGATGCAGCAGACCTGGGTCCCGGGGGGCTCATCCACTGCTCCTGCTCCACAGCACCAGCCCAGGAGAGGAGACTTCAGATACAAACCTTGGGTTGGAAGCACTCGAATGTCAAAGGAGTGCTGTTGGATTTTTAGGGCAGTACATGATTTTTTTATGGGGTGCATTAAATTCTGCTCCTCCAGCGGGCGTTAAAGCCACCTCATCACTCGGCACGGAGGGGAGCACTGGCTCGGGAGCAGGAAAGGCAGCTGTTAAGAGATTTCCATCTCAGCAGTCTCTTATGCCAGTAGGGTTGTGATTTGGGAATATAACAAGGCTTTGGGGACTCAAGTTATTTATTAACTGGTGTATTCCCTATCCTTCTCTCTGTGCCTAGCCCCAGTGCCATCTCAACCCAAGCAATTATCAGTCCCTGGACTGATGGATTTGACATAAATTCATACATTCTTTAAGCACAAAGCCTTCACAACAAATTTTGCTTTTAAGAGACTGTTGAATGGAGAAAAGGTCACTTGGCTGGTTGAGTGTCTGCACTCACATGCTGGCAGTAAGTGCTGTGTTTGCAGTGCTGGATTTGATCCCTGTGGTTGGAGGGAGCCAGGTGCAGGGTCTGTATTTTGGTTCACGTTTCTTCTGCCAGGGAGGACAAAGGGGTAGCTTGGAATTAGCTCCATGAATTCACACTTCCTTGCAGTCCTTTAAGCCTCTCTTTAGCTTCCATTGCAGTTTCTCTGTCCTCATCCCATTCCATAGGTATGCAAGACGGAGTTTAGAGATGATGCCATAGCAACTATATCACAATACAGAAACTGTAATGGTTTAAATCTTCAAACTTGCATAACAAAGTTAATGGGAGCCTATCAGAAATGTGTATGGCACTATGTGTTTATAAGTGGTTTTAAATTTAGCTTTAAATTTGCAAGCCAATAGACTGTTCTCAGGAATTCCAGAGCTGCCCTCAGGGAGGGAGAACACAGTTGTCCATGTGCTCTGCACCAGAAAACACATGGCTGGCAAGGGACAAAGCCTGCTGTGTCCCTGTGAGCCCACTCCCCTGAGCCTTGGTGTGCCGCTGGAAATGGCATCCCAAAAGGTTTGTGTTTGTTTGGATGCGTCCGGGATGATTCCATCATCTTCCTCTTTAGCCATGAGGTAGTGCAGAGTCAGCAGAGAAAGAAGGGGCAGGAAGGGCTGCCCTGTGTCCCGGTGAGGCAGCTCTGGAGCTGGTGAGCGGCGGGCGGGGCGGGCTGTGGTGGCGGAGCGGCTGTGGCAGGGTGCCGGTGCTGTGGCACACAGCCCGTTCCAGCTGTGGCACACAGCCCGTTCCAGCTGTGGCTGCGAGGGAGCCTCGGCTCCCGGGGGACAGCGCAGCCACCGCCGGCGCTGCAGCCGCGCACTCTGCCCGGCGCCGCGGAGTCGGTGAGTGCAGCACTGACATTTTGTTATCCTGAGAGAGAAGCTGGAAGTGTTCATGAGAGTGCGACCTCCAGCACCAGGCGGGTGACACCCTGCTGGCACCTCTGCCCTCCGCAGGTCTGCCCGCCGTGGGTGGGGGGCCGGCCAGCAGCTCCCATCGGCCAGTCTGGGCTAGCACAGCGTCCCCGGGAGGATGCCCCTGCCCTTCCCAGCCCCTGCCAGGTGCAGGAACTGCACCGCTGCCATGCCAGGAGAGGGGATGGCAGGGCCGCTGTGGGCTGGAGAGCCCCGGGCCGGGTTTGGGCTGCTGGGTGTCCGTGCATGGAAGGAGCGGCCGCGGCCGTGCCCTGGGGCTCTCCCTGCACTGCGCACGTGGGGTGACAGCCCGAGGCAGGACAGCCGTGGGCATTCCCTGCTCCGGGCACAGTGTCCCTGTCCCTGCGGCGGGGACAGGTGGTGTCTTCACTGGTGCTGCTCTGGCACAGTCACAGGTTACATCCTGCTTGCCAGCAGAAAAAGAGGATGTCTGGTTATTCTTGGAGCAGGCAACATGTAGGTTTTGTGGGATAATGCTAAAGTACTTGCACAGCGTTAAAAAAATTAATACACTTGTATTGCTACTGGAATTGGAGCCTGATTAGGATTGTTCCAGTACTGTAGTTTTAGCTTTTAATTACTTACTACATTACACAGTATCTACCAGTGCTAATAGAGTACAGAACTGTCATAGCTTTTGTTTTAAAGTACAGGACTGTGTGGTGCTTAATTGTGGAACAGTGTTGTTCAATTACATCTGAAAGTGTTTAATAAAGTATGGCCCAGAAAGGCAGATCGGAGTGGCATGTGTTAATTGGTGTCCGCGTCATTGCCTCCACTTGGTTACGGCGATGGCTGCGACATGAGGACCGAGTGGCAGGGTGCCCACATGGAGTCTGCAGCCCCAGCTCTTATCCCTGCCACTGGCACATGCCTGTGCTCTCCCATGTTTGCACAGATTTTCACACCATGCGCACATGGTGCTGTTTTGAGGCATTGGTGGTCATATCCCTGCCCTGCTCCAGGGCTGCCGCTCCCCATTCTTGGCTGGCAGAGTTCTGTGGCCATGGCACAGGGAGCTCTGGACATGAGCCAGAGGGCTGGTCCCTTTCTCCAGGAACAGCTCAGGACCCCCAAGCAAGTCTCCTGCTGCCCACCATTGCTTTTATCCTTTTGTCCCCCACCCGAGGGGCTGGGGCACCTGTGGCTGAGCCGGCTCCCCCAGAGTGGGCTCTGCTGTCCAGAGCCAATTCCCAGATGCAAACAAAGTGGTACTAACAGTTATTTCCTGAGTGGTGGTATATTTTATATCAATGTTCTACTTTTCACCTGATTTCACTGAAATATTCTCTGGAAGTATTTCTTCTGGAATAAACATTTCAGCACATCAGGTCTGTTCCATAAGGGTTGATTGTCAAATTACAGCCTTCCTTCCTGTGAGCGCTGTGCTTTGGTATGGGATCAAATTGCATTAGGTATTTTTTCCTCCAGTAGAAACACAGAATAATAGTGATATCTTTGTTGTATCATATTTCTGAATGAAAAATAATCACAAACAGATTTTCATGCGGTCTTGCTGCAGAGCAGGAATGCTTTTCCTGCCAGCCAGCCTCTTGAGGTGGTGCTGGGCTGGCCCAGGGTGTTTGGCTGACGTCCCCTGCACAATTCAGTGTCCCTCGACATGCTCACCACACACACTTTCTACATTTTCTTGCCTGTGGTCCTCGAAGCCACCTAGCATGCAGGTCATGTGCCCTTAATTTTCATTATGAATGGAGAGTAAAATGTGAAGGTTATTGCCTGGCAGTACAAATGCACTGGGTTTTTTTATTTAGAAGCTCTATTAGAAGTGTCAGGAGTCCCATAACAAAGCCAGGCAAATATCCGCAGAGACACCTTGTTGAGAAAGGCAACTTGGTTCTAAAAGGTTTGAATATGAATGTGGTTGTTTCTAATCAAGCAGTCCTTGAAAAGAATTCCCCACTAGTAGTTACCTCTTTCTTTTTTTTAACCTTTTTCCTTGTAATCTGTCTGTTTCTCTCCTCAGGAAATGCTCCTCCTGCCAGCCTGCAATGGGTGGGAGGGAGGCGCAGCCAGGAGGGGAGCGTGGGGCTAGGGGAAACCCCACATGTAAATATCTCCACATCTAGAAGTGTAGCTTGGGATTCAGGATGGATATGGTCAGAAAACTGCTATCTTTTTAAAGTGAGAAGCCTGGGAAAAATGGGCCAGTTTGGGGGCTTTGGGGACCACATCAGAGTCACCTGCTGGGGTGACTAAGATGTCTTGGACAAAACTGAATCCTTTGATTTAGGGCAGGAAAGTGGATATATTTTGGACTCCGTCTATTCCTTGGACAAATGCATCCAGACGTGTAGGACACGCAGGCTGGTGCTGATGTCTGCAGTGGATGCTCCCTCACCCTAAGCAGCCACCTCCCAAGGTTTCTCTGGCACCAGCATGGTGTCCCCATCCCTCTGGGAACCCTGCTGCCAAGTGGGAAACGTGCTCATGTTTGAGCCAGAGAGCAGATGAAAAATTAAGTCCTAAATACTTTCCCTCTCCAGGGTCAATGTATTTATTCCAGCTTAGCAGTGACTGTTGTGGCCATGGTAACCTACACAGCTTGGGACCAGGGGAGGACAGGGACACCCCCGGGAACTGCCCTGTCCCATTGGCCACGTGTGGCAGTTCCTGCAATTCACCCAAGCTCACGTTCCAGTGCCACACATGGCTCCAAGTAAATAACATGACCAGTGCCACGATGCAAGGGCAGGCCTGGGCCTTGGTGGGCGAGGCAGGGGTTCCCCTGGACAGGGGGGAAGTGTCCCCACACAACTGTCCCCTGTCCCTCCTGCTGGACTCCCACAGGGCACGTGGCCGGGGTGCTGTCCCCTGACTGTGCTCCCAGGGCACAGCACATCTTGGCTCCAATGCCTTCAGCCCACTTACAAAGTCTCCCTTCTTTTTCTTTTTTTTTGTAAATTGTCAGTGTTTTTTCCCTCTACGAACCTGTAGCATCTGGCAGCAGGAAAGTACAGTAGGACTCGCTGGCACTGTGGTGTAGAGCCTCGAAGAATTCCGTATTGTGACAACACATCAAAATAAATTGCTGTCAACAGACCAAAACACCAAGTGCTGTGATTCTGTCTGACGTGTGAAGACTCAGACAGGCTGTCTTGACAAGTTGTGGTGGAGCACCTGCAATTGGCAGAAGACAGTGATATAAATCTGATTTGCCTGATATGCAGCACCTAGATATCGTTAATGTTGGTGACAATAACTCTGCATAACATTCCCCAGACATAGATCTGATTTTTTGTCTATTACTTGTGTTGTTTTTTGTCACTCTCTGATCCTGGCTCTGCTTCTTTTCCCTGCTCAGGGTCTACCTAGGAATTGCTTGGAATAATAAACCGTGTTAAGAAAGGTAACAACAAATTAAGGTTTAGCTCAGCGTCTTCTTGAGCGGGAAAAGGCGGCGCTTGGCCCAGCTGCTCAAGGCAAAGGACAAACCATGAAATTTTATTTTACACTAATCATAAAAAAAATCACAGTGGAAGTTGTATTAATTCCCTCACTCACAGCCCAAACATTTAAAATAGCAGGTTCAATGCCAGAAGCTGCAGTAAATCTTTTCTGAAGCGTCTGTGGTTTTAAACTCCTGGAAGAGGAGCGGGATCGTTGAATAGGCGGTTAATTTTTACCTTTCATTATCAATAAATGGTAATTCTTTACAGTAGCAGGATATATCACAGCTGGTTTATGAAGGTGTGAGACGTACCTTGGCTCTGGAGTTTAATTACTGGGAGTTAACGCTGTCGTGTCTGCATCAGCCCTTGCTCAGGCACCGCGGGATGGGTTTCATCTGGCACAGGCAGGTACCGGCACACAGCGGCCCAGGTGAACTCCATTTCTCCTGCTCGCTGCTCCCTGTGCGTTTACAGTCCTGGGATTGGAGACAGTTTTGCAGTCACCAATGATCCTCTTTTGCTGGTGACTCTTGGCTTCGGGGCTGGAGCACCCCTGGAGCCCCAGTCCGGGCTGGGGCCGCGTGTGGCCGGCGCTGGGCAGGTCCTGGCACGGAGCTGGCCAGGGCTGCCGTGGGGACAGTGCCAGGGCTTGGGGGAGCCACCAGGGCTGCAGTCACACACGAGGAGGACACTGACCTGAGGCACTGTGGAGGGCTGCAGAGCTCCTGGTCTCAGGGTTTGTTTTTGCCAGACATTTAGGAACTTCTCTGGCAGCAAACTTGGGCGATGTCACCGTCCAGGCCGAGGGGCTGCAAGAGCAGAAAAGAGGTTTTTGAAATTACCATTCATTCTTGTCTGTATTGTTATTTTATCCCTTAAAGGCTGCTAATGAGAAATAGAGCCTCATTATGATTTTAAGGATGAGAGAGGAAGGCTTTTAATTAATGATATGTAAATGGTCTTGAATTGATTATGTTAGAATATCAAGAGAGATGGGTAGAAGCTGTGGTGTAATATATTTTAATTAAGAATTAATTAAAAATGATGGCAATTTCATAAAGCCTCACAGAAAATAGTGGAATTTACTTTCTGTCAGGAGTAAATTAGCCAGTGATTAAATAAAGGGCCTGCATTAATAGTGGAGTTATTTTTAAACTGTGCTATGAAGAATTGTGTAATTTTCCTTAAATAAGTAAAATAAAAATGTAATGTTTGCAAACAAGTTTTGGAAATGACAGAAGAATGGAAACTTAGTTTTCTACCCTCCTCTTGCTACAGTCCTTTGGAAAGTGGCTTGTAGGGGTTGCTGGAGGGTATAATGTGTGGTTATAACCCCAGGGCAGTGGTGGTGCCAGGCCTCGGTGGGCACGGCGCGAGGGACCTGCCTCAGGTGCCCCCAGAGCTGCTCCTGCTCTGCCCAGCACCCCCAGCCCCAGCGTCCCTGCTGTGGGGGCTCCTCAGTGCTCACACACATCTCTGTCTGCTGCTGGGAGTGCTCTGTGCTGGAGCAGGGCAGGTGCCTCTGCTGCTCCTGTGCTGCGGGACCATCCAGTGCCTCCATGGCCATGGCTGTGCCCAGCCTCGGGCTCCCATCCCAGCTGCTGGGAGCTCTGGTTGAGAGCACACCCTGCAGGTCACTGGGGCGGTGCTGGCATCCTCCAGCAGCTGGGAAGGACCCCAGGTGCCACGGCTGTCCCTTCGGGGTGAGCAGGGAAGTGTCCCTGCACCTTCCATCTTTGAACACCTCTGGGAAACCTCAGCTGGGCTTTCCTGCCCCCAGCACCACCCCTGCCAGGGGGATCCACCCTCCTCTGCCCCATGCAGGTGGCACAGTGGGGCTGGCACAGTGGGGACAGCTGCTCTGCTGTTGGGGAGCCGTGGGGGGACCCCTGTGCCTCACCCCTCTGTGGGCAGGTGCTGGGGCTGCTGCTCTGGCAGAGGGAAGATCAGCCCCAGGGGGTTTGCCAGGCGTGTGTCCCATCTCCAGGACACATCTCCTGGGGACAGGGAGCTGCTGCACACCTGGGAACAGACCAGGCTGCTTGAAAAAGCCCTGCAGGGGTTCCTGTGGGTCTGGGAAGGCCCCGGGCTGGGGCAGTGCTCCCGTGCTGGTGTGTTCCACGAGGTCCACGGCCTGGCACATGCTCTGCTGTAAATGGGCTTTATGCACTTGTTTAGGCTGCTGCTCACTAAAGAGCATTGCCATGGCAACTGCTCCGTCACATGCTGTACACTCATGCTGTCGCCGAGATAAAGAGCACATTTTAAAGCAGCATATTCTTAATGTCGATGTCCTAAAATGCAATTTTTGATGATTATTATTATTTTTCTGGGAGAATATTTGTGATAAGCGACCATGTCTCCTCAGTGTCTCTTAACTCCTTTTACTGCCACTCTGCTGGCGGAGGACCGTGTGCCTGCTGTAATTTCTTTTTCATTTGTAGATTTCCACACAAACATCGTGAAATATTTGTTAGTTCAAATCACAGCGTGGGGCCTCGTGCCAATGGGATGTGGGTGGTTTTGTGGGGTTCAGCAGAGCAGGGCTCTGTGCCCCTCCCAGCGCGGTGCTGCCCGGTGCCCGGCACAGGAACCTGCAGCCGTGCCTGTCCCAGCCTGCAGAGAGCAGGGCCTGGGCAGCTGGCATGGCCACACTGCCCCGAGGGACAGTGTCCCACAGGAGAGCACACCCTGGGCAGCTGGCATGGCCATGCTGCCCCGAGGGACAGTGTCCCACAGGAGAGCACACCCTGGGCAGCTGGCATGGCCACACTGCCCCGAGGGACAGTGCCCCATAGGAGAGCACACCCTGGGCAGCTGGCATGGCCACACTGCCCCGAGGGACAGTGTCCCACAGGAGAGCACACCCTGGGCAGCTGGCATGGCCACACTGCCCTGAGGGACAGTGTCCCACAGGAGAGCACACCCTGGGCAGGTGGCATGGCCATGCTGCCCCGAGGGACAGTGTCCCACAGGAGAGCACACCCTGGGCAGGTGGCATGGCCACGGTGCCCTGAGGGACAGTGTCCCACAGGAGAGCACACCCTGGGCAGCTGGCATGGCCACGGTGCCCTGAGGGACAGTGTCCTGCAGCCTGTGTCTGTGAAAATATTTCTGGGAAGTCCTTCCCAACTGGCTGCCTGGCTGGAGCAGAGGAGAGCAGGCGCGGCAAGGCTGTGAGGTGCTGTTACATGGAGTGAAACCCCCTTGGATGCATTGTCCCTCCTGTGCAGTGCCATCCAGCTGTCCCCCTGTGCAGTGCCATCCAGCTGTCCCCCCTGTGCAGTGCCATCCCAGTTGTCCCCCCAGTGCAGTGCCATCCCAGTTGTCCCTCCTGTGCAGTGCCATCCAGCTGTCCCCCTGTGCAGTGCCATCCAGCTGTCCCCCTGTGCAGTGCCATCCAGTTGTCCCCCCTGTGCAGTGCCATCCAGTTGTCCCCCTGTGCAGTGCCATCCAGCTGTCCCCCCAGTGCAGTGCCATCCCATTGTTCCCCCTGTGCAGTGCCATCCAGCTGTCCCCCTGTGCAGTGCCATCCCAGTTGTTCCCCCTGTGCAGTGCCATCCAGCTGTCCCCCCAGTGCAGTGCCATCCCATTGTTCCCCCTGTGCAGTGCCATCCAGCTGTCCCCCTGTGCAGTGCCATCCCAGTTGTTCCCCCTGTGCAGTGCCATCCAGCTGTCCCCCTGTGCAGTGCCATCCCTGGCTCACTGCTCCTCAGATCACCTCAGCCTCTCTGCCTGGCTGCCCTGTGGCCAGGCCATCCCACACAAAGGTTCTGTGGGGGAAAAGGGCTCCCAGTGCAGCCCAAAGGTTGTCCTGCCTGCATTTACATCCTGTGTGATTGAAGCCCCAGCCTTTGCTCCTTCGTATTTTGCTGAGAATGAGAGGCTTATGGTCAGCTCTTGGAAGATGTGGCTCCACAGTCCAGTTGCACAGGGCAGGGATGGTAGGAGTGTGTTCTTAAGAAACTCTGTTTTTTCTCTAAGCAACTTTTATATGACTGTGACAGGACGTGTGTGTGAGCTCAGTCCCTGCAGTCAGCTGGGACACGGCTCCAGCCATGCTGGCAGGTGGGACTGGACACTCCTGCTCTCCAGTGGCACAGGCATTGCTGGGGATATTAATTCCATTCCCTACAGTGAATACTCAGCATCCCTGTGCACAAGGGCACCAGAATAAAAGAAGGGAAAGGGCATTTTTGGAACAGAGGGCTTCAGTCAGCTGGCTTATCAGAGCTGGAGGAATGTTACAGGGGCTGGAAACTACCTTAGAATTAACTTCATTGGGTTTTAGATCAGGACTCATCTCCTCTGGAAAAAACATGCATATAATCCCCATTGTGTGTCTCATCATAATCCTCCTCCTCGTCTTTCAAAGGCAGTGAAAGGTACAGAACAGCAGCAGTGCTCCCAGAATAGCGGAAATTTTCTGTAGGATCTTGTGGTTTGTCATATGTGTGGGCTCCTGCCAGGCCCCCACGCTCCCCCGCTCCGCATGTGACGTCCTGACAGCGGGGCTTGGTCGCTAACCATCCCTTGTTCCCAGCTAAAAAGGCTGGAAGAATTAACATTCCTCGCAATTATCCAACCGTCTTAATTACTTACCCGATATTCTGTCTTGATATTAGCTGCCCAAATCATGTTGGGATTTTCCAGACACAACTTCTGGCCAGTTTGTTAGCCAAGGGACTAAAGAGGAAGTATAAAATCAGAGTAAAAATTGCTGCCATGCTCTGGGTAATATTCCAGCTGAGCCTGGAAGTGCTGGTAGCTCCTTGTGCCCAGTGCCAAAGGCATGAGGAGGGATGGGGAGACAATACTGGAAGCACTGGCACACACTCCAGGAGCTCCAGGAGCCTCAGCTCTGCTGAAGTTCAGTCCATGTCCTGCCCCTGCCCTGTCCCAGCGCGCCGGCTGTGGGAGCAGGGCTGGGAGCAGGCAACACAGCCACAGTGCCCAGCCCCTGCCCCCAGCAGCCAGCCCCCGGGAGCAGTGCTGCCTGTGCAGCCAGGCTGTTCACACCAGGATGCTCCTGCACATTAACATGCCGGGCGTGAGATATCTGTATCATCTCACCCCCATCCTGCCTTACTGACTGCAGGAAAAGGCCATTTTTTATCAGTTTCTGCTTTAGTGAAGCAAAAGGTCCTTTGGTTCCCATCCACTGTCTCGAAATGCAGAGTGTGTCATTGAAGAAAGCTCACAGGTCAATCAAATGCCCCTGGAACTTTCTTTCCCAGCCAGGACATCTCCATCTTTCTGGCTGCAGGAGCTGGAACAAAAGCCCAGCCTGACTCTGGGTAGTTTATGTTGTACCAGAAATGGCCAATAAAGGTTTGTCATAACAGGAGCTCTGTAAGCAGAAGGACAGGGGTGATAGTTTACTGCTCTCGTGCTGTCTGGTGCCATTCATTAGCAGGTTCCATGCTAGTAATGAAATTTTACAGGTTGGTCGTTTAAATGCAGGTTAGAATTAATTTTGATGATCCAACTGGAAAAGTATCAGATGCTGGTCAGCCTGCCTTTTTCCCCCAGTCACACACTGTGTGACTCCTGAGTGACAGGAGGCCCAACAGCCCCGATTAGGCAATAGTTTACTCATCAGAAGGTTATTAATCACAGGGGCTTTGACCCCAGCGTGGGGACGATGGATGGAGGGGTTTGAGTGGAAAGGGAGCACGGCACTGGTGCTACAGCGTCATCCCTGCCAGTGCTTCCATTTATCGTGCCCTGAACCCTTGGTGTGATAGAGGAGAGCTGCAGCAGGTCTCCCTGTCCCTTTGTTCTGGGATGAGCACACGGCTGCTCTGGCAGGGATGGTGATCAATGAGCGGCGCCTGGAATCACACCGGCGTGGAGGGAGCGCGCCGCAGGGCCATCCCCCGAGAGCGCCGACTGGAGCGCCGCGCTTGCGAGCCAACGAGGAGGGAGACAGACAGGTTGTTTGAGAAAATTCCCTTTAGACCAAACACTGATGCCGAGCTGAGCTACAAACGCTTCTGCTGCACGGAGTGCAACTTTATCACTGTTCTGGGTTAAGTGCTGCTCCTGGAATGCACCGTGCGCTCTGCCTGCTGCCTCCTCCGGCCGCATCTTCCTGCGGCGCCTCAGCACCAACTGTGCAGCGAGTCCGACTCTTACCGCACTAATTAATTACTCCCTTTTTCAATGCACATTTTAATCTTTATTTTTATTTTTATTTTTATGTGAAATGTCCTCTTGTTAGTGCCCCAGAAGGGGTGAGTCAGTGTGTGCAGGGAGGGGCAGAGGGACAGTTCTCCGTGGAGCAGCGGTGGCCCTGTGTCCCAGGGCACGCTGTGCTCTGCTGCCTGCAGGATGCCCACTCGGTGGCACAGTGGACACGGGTCACAGCTGGAGACGTGGGGTTTTCAGTGATTCAGTGTGTCTTTAATGAATTTTACCATCGTGTGCAAGTGCTTCCTCTTTAGAATGACCTCGTTGGCAGTTTGCTCCAGTATCAGATGCAAATCCAGTACCAGCTCATGTCTTCCATGGAAAATGCAGTATTGCACAACCATTTCAACATTTACTTCAGGAATTAGGGGATATCCAATTAAATGTTTGGCATCTGCAGTGTGCGAGTTCTGGTGTAGTGATATAAAAAATGTGAAATGTTAATATAAGGTTAATTTTGACCAATTCAACAGCTTGCTTTTAAGTTTCCCATTGACAGCCAAACTGCAGGGTTTAGTGCTAAGCTCCACATTGCAGCTTATCTCTCCTTAATTAAAATTAAAATGTGAGCATCAACACAGAGGTATTTTGCAGCATCCTGGAAGAGGAGAAGCAGAAGCTCGAGTGATGGTTGTTTAATAAGATTATAATTGGAGAGTTAAAGCCTTGTGATCTATGTGCAGACTGGTTTGGTGCTGGTGCGGCTCCGTGGCAGGCGAGCCCCAGGTGCCTGGCCAAGCATCCCTCGCCGACATCTGGAACCAGTTGCAATACATCACTGTCAAAACTGCTTTCTATACGTATCTGCATTTACACATTAGTTACTCACGCAGCACTCATCAAAAAAGCTGAACAATCTTGACACGGTGTCCCTGGTGGAACGACAAAGGTGAACCGAAGTTGGGAGGCAGTGTCTCGCGTCACTGTCTGCTGAGCTTTTACAACAGGAAGCCTGATTAAAACTGAAAGGAAAAATTTATCGTCAGCTTCTGCTTTGTATCATTTTTACCTACAAAAAGAGTATTTTGTTTCATACAAAGCAGCTGATAATGGGGCCAGAGGTGCTCTTCACTTTCACCACTACCTTCCCTGCAGTGGAGCTTTGCGGGGCTGATCATCACACAGGGCTTCGGACAGGCTTTGGTGTCTGATTATCCACAGAATTCCCTCTTTCTTGCCCAGCTCTTGCTCTGAATTACAGAACCCATCTATGGTTCATTTGGGTTTGTTGCACAGGGACTGACGGAGCACAGAACTAGTAAGTCCAGGTGGGTGTTGGTGTCACTGAAGGGTGTGTGTTCCACTTGTAGTAGTGCTTGTGTCTGCTGGCAGGCTGGGAGCTGCAGAGCAGGAAGGAAAATAACTGAAAACTTCCTTGGGAGTTCAGGGATTAGGAGTTAATTAGGAGTTAAAAGTAAACATGTTGAGGAGCCAGAATGACCTAAGAATGGAGCTCCCTGGTGTCCTTTAGGATGGGAACTAATGGCTTTGGTGAAACAGGGAGTCTCACTTGGTGCAAGGTTCAAGGAGAGGCGATGCAGGCTGGTGTGTTTATTTTCTCCATGAAAATGGCAAGCGTGCCCTCGCAGTGAGAGCTCTGGCTGTGTGTGCCAGGGCAGCCTGGCAGTGAGTGCTGCTGTTCCCTTCGCTGTGCCTCATCCGAGGGGCTTGGGGGGCTCCTGCACACCAGGGAGGTGAGGAGTATATGGAGCATGGAGTTACTTATTTAGTTCTTTTCTCTGGGAAGACAGGAAAAGGATCCTGGAATAGGAGAACTACTCATTTTTCAGAGTTGCCTCGTCTGTGGCATTGATGGTGCATGATGTTTCATGACTTGCTGTTTTCATTAGACATGTCCAGAACTCTGGAAATGGCAATGAAGTGTCTCTCTAACTCGTGGTTACTCCAGACAAACATGAAAGACAGCAAAAGTTGGGAGCTGGAGGTGCTTTATCTTTAGTGATTTCAGCTGTTTGTGTACTTGTAACATTTCTGAGTGGTGTTTTTGGCAACGTACTCGTAACTTCTGCATGGAAAAGCCCAGGAGATTCTGTTCAGGATTCAGTCCTGTTTAAGCTGATAGTGGGCAAAGCCAAAGTGCTGTGTGAAAGGTGCATGTCATCACCTCAGTGCCCTGGGTGCCACATGCTGTGCACGTGCAGGTGACGTTCGGTGCTCCAGGAGTCTCAGCATGTGCAGGGCCACAGGTACAGGTGATCCCCGTGCTTAAAATGGAACCAGGACAGACCCAGATCTGCTGATCATGACTTCTGGTGGGGCTGATAATCTTTCCTCAGGAAGCTGACAAAAATGGCTTTATCTGGGTTCTACAGATGGGCCGAATGTGATGAAATCAGAGTTCATTTTAAAGAAAACAAAAATAACTGAAGTACGTGGATTGACTTCATTCAGCTGCTTGTCTCAGCTCTGTACTCCGGTACCACAAGCTTAGCTGAAAGCAAACAAAATCAGTGCCCAATGAGCCCAGACTGGAATTCCAAACATTAGCAACTCCGAATCAATCTGATTTGCTCCATGCTTTACCTTCAGTGCAAGACCTGACTTCGCAGAATCAGGACAAAACGTGAGTGATGCATGAAATGAAAATTTCCTGCCTGGTGTGTAGAATAAAAACAGCCTAAGGCGTGAGGCTGCTGCAGCATGTGGCTCACACACAGCTCACACGTGGCTCACATGCAGACAGAGGAATGAGCCAGGCCCAGGCATCTGCCTGCTGAAACCATCCTGTTGTGGAAAAGTTCCCAGTTATTTTTTATCTCCTTTGGGACCTCTGGAGCAGATCAGCGATTAGACTGATTTTATCATCTCATCTCCACGGAGGATGGCTGAGGGAGGTGGCTTTGGGGTGGCAGGGCAGCATTCACAGACCCTGTTCTGCCTTAGTGACAGTGCTGGGGTGTCTGTGTGGGGCTGGCAGAGGAACAGACCGTGGCCTTGGTCCTGGTGTGACCCATGCTCCCGTGTGCAGTGTCACCTCCCGACACCATGGGCATGCAAACGCCCACAGAGACTGATGTTCTCCATCCTCCTGGCAAGGAGAAGTGAAAAGCTTTCAAGAACTTGCTTTTAGTTGAGAATCCTGGATAAAATGTATTTCTTGGCTAAAAATCCATGTGCACTCATTATTGCCACAAATAGGGTTAAAAAATCAACCCAAAGCATATGGATCTCCTGATCAGCTGGAGGCCAATGGCTCCAGTGCTGTCCCTGCTGGCGAGGAGCAGCAGATGCTGGAGGAGCAGGTCACAGGTCAGGTGTGCAGGGAGGACCCTTGTGACACGCTGCCAAGGCCGGTGGCTGTGAGCAGGGAGTCCCGAGCAGGAGGTCACCCCCCGGGTCACAGGCTCTGCCCAGGCTCTGCTGGGCCCCTCTGCTGCCCCAGTCCCTGGGTGTGCACAGCCTCCCTTGGCCCACAGCTTCTGACCCTGCCTGTGCCACGGGCAGGGAGCGAGTCGGGAGGTGATCCACGTGTGGCAACCTCTGGCTGTGCTGGCAGTGCCAAGCCAGCCCTGCAGGGCAGGATGCACAGATGGCCCCAGCTCCACTGCTGCACCTGGGGCACCCCATCCCCCTGGGGCTGGGAGAGCCCCCGTGGGCACCCGTGCCTCTTGAGCAGGAACCTCTGCCCCATGCAGCCTCAGCCTTAAGTTTTATTATGAATTAAGAGTAAAACTCCTTCTCTGCCACAGAAAAAACTACCTCCATTTTTCAGAGAGCCTCTGTTTATATAGTTTATGGGAGAAGAGGGCTCTTAATATTTCAGTGTCATGACCATAAAATGAAAAGGTTACTGCTTGCTGCAAAGGCTTGCTTGGATCCAGCACCAATTAATTTTCAATCTGAAATATATGTCTCCTGGCCGTCTCACAGCAGCCGGGAGCGGGAGGTTCCTCTTTAACACATTTGAGCCACAAACCCGGTTAAAGGATTAGCCAGCTTTTTCCATGCTGTTTTGTTCGCCCCCGTTGGGGATTCCCATTATCCTTGATAGACTGTTAGCCCTGACAGTGGGATATGACAGTGTGAGTTTTCCTCCTCCTCGCCGTGGTGGCCACAAAAGGCTGCTCGGACCTCAGCTCTCATTTCCATTCCGGGTACGGCGGCAGCATATGCTAAAGGCAGCGTTGCTGTGCTGAGTTGCTCCTGCAGAATCATCTGCAATGGTTTAATTTCTCTGTGCACGGCAGCCCCGGAGCTGGGCAGAGCTGCCAGCCTGCCCTCCCCTGCTCCGGGTAACGTCCGGGGGCACAGCAAGGCTTGGAGCCGTACCAGAGCATTGCGAACACACGCTGACTTTGAGGAGGGTGGATGAGCTTCTCTTTATCTTTATTTATTAATAAAAGACGGAATGCCTTGGGAAACAAAAGGTTTTAATGGCTGGTGCTTGGTATCCTTGACAACAATCCCCAAAGAATATTACATTAGGGCACCAGAGAACTTTTAAAAATAAGTAATGGAATTCCGTCTCTGTTATGCTTTTAGTAGTCATTTCGGCCATGGTGCAGCGAGGTCATAAGCTGAGCTCAGTGAAGGGAGCCAGAACACGAAATGATGCTGAGAGAACGTCTGGGAGATGAGAGGTACAGAATTACAAGCGAAAGTGCAGGCCTGCTGAGGCAATTACAGCTTAATGGGGTCATTTGGAAGGCAATTGCCAGGGGTTAATGTAGTATGGAGAGATGAGGTGAGATTGAAGTGAAATTTGGGGCTGGAAATGTGTTAAGATGAAAGATCAGAGTGCAGTAGATTCTGCAGTGCAGAAGGTTTATATCATGCAAAAAATTTGAGAAAAATGTAAAAGTAGTAGCCAGATGTTTCAAAATAAATAAATAAAACCTTAAGTAAATGCTTTTAAAAAGTGAAATAGCTGCATCAAAACACCCTGTGCTGGGAGGGGTGGCAGTGAGCACGGCAGGGACTGATATCTCAGAAAAGGGCTGGTTTGGAGCAAAAGTTGTGTTGCATTTGCACATATGCCCAGACAATGTGGTTCCTTATTGACACGACAGAGTGCCTGATGAAATGCTGACTGCTCGCTCAGCTGTTGTGCCTTGTTTTGAGAAATCCATTGTTTTCAAACAAAACGCGAGCAACAGTCCTCTATACACATATTTTGATATATTTGCAATGGATTCATCACATTATCTTTTCAGGCATTAAAATAATACTCGTAAGATGTCAAAATATTGCAGGAATGTAAGCTAGCATTCTTTGAGAGCGGGTATTTGGGTTCTGAGAAGTATGCTTAAATATTACAGGTGTTTAAATTAAAAATGTCAAGCCATGAAGGCATAATGGAAGTAATCATTTTTACACAGTTTTAAGCCCCGGTGTTGGAGAAAGCTCTGCATTCCAGACTATTGTGAGGGAGCGAGTTCATAAGCATTCAGAGGACAAAAGAGATCATTATGCTTTGTTACCTCAGCCAGTTCATTACCTTAATTGCTGAGCGTAATCCAGTCTTGGAAGAAAACTCTGGGGCTTTAAGGAGATCAGCACTGGCACCCTGTGACACAGAAAATGGGAGCCCTTTCCTGCTCCGCGGCCACTCCAGGCACGCTAAACCTTGATCAAAGGCTGAACTTCTGCGAGGCTCGGCCATGTGAAAATCCCCCGGAGCGGTGCCGGGCGCTGAACCGTGATGGAGCCGCGGGCTGGGCCGCGCTCCCGCGGCAGCGTGACCGTCCCGCATGGCTGCGCGGGGAGCGGCCCGGCCCGGCCCGGCCCGGCCCGGCACGGCCCGGCACGGCACGGCGCGGCACGGCGCGGCACGGCACGGCACGGCACGGCACGGCACGGCACGGCACGGCCCGGCACGGCACGGGGCGGCACGGGGCGGCCCGGCCCGGCCCGGCCCGGCCCGGCACGGCACGGCCCGGCCCGGCACGGCACGGCACGGCCCGGCCCGGCCCGGCACGGCGCGGCACGGCCCGGCACGGCACGGGGCGGCACGGCACGGCACGGCACGGCACGGCCCGGCACGGCACGGCACGGTTCCCCGGGCAGGATGGCCCCGCACGGCACGGCACGGTTCCCCGGGCAGGGTGGCCCCGCACGGCCCGGCCCGGCCCGGCCCGGCCCGGCCCGGCACGGCACGGTTCCCCGGGCAGGACGGCAGCGGCGATGCCCGCAGCCGCCGCTGCCGAGCCCTGGCGGCCCCAGGCGAGGAGGGGCCGGCGCTGGGCTCCCGAGCGATGCCGGGGCGCTGCTGGGGAAGATCAGATTTATTGTAAACACATTAGAGCGGGGGTTTTACCCGTGTTTCTCTGTGTGCGTGCGCTTTGTATCTGGTTATCCAAGCTGATGATATGGGCATTCCCCCCCGTACAGTTGCATATATTAAGGCTTTTAAGAAATATAGTAAAACAAAAAATATGACCTTTAAAAGCATGGTTGAGTTGCATTCATTTTATAACCATCAAAGCAACTCTTTACTGTTGTAAGGTAGAAAAATCAATGATGCAATCTTTTTCCTTTTGCCTCGTGCAATCCGTAATTGAAATGGAAAATCAAATGAACGGCTAACAGATAATTGTTTTATCAATATTCCCTGCCTGCCCTACAAGGGTCAGCCTAGAATGATCATGAGCCACGGATATGATGAGGACAAAATGTGAAATTGAACAGCAAGGAGGCAATAAATCAACCTTGACAAGAAAGAGTGACCAGCATGTAGCTCTTGTAGGCAGCTTTTGGGACACTTTTTGTCTCAGGTGTCTGCACTGATTTAAAAATGTGAGAATATAATATTTGAAGCTCTACCAGTGGGTAAACAACTGCAGACTATTTCTAGGTTAAGGCATCATCAAAGCAAACGCGCTGCAGCTGAAAAAATGAGTATATTGGGGCATAGTAGGAAAAATCCCACAGTAAAACAACAGGGGAATAGCAGAATATTTTGGAGCTGTGGCAAGAAATTCTCCCTCTTCCTATCTGGTCTACAAAACTAAAAAAGATAGTAAATATATTAAAATGCATTTTCCAGGCTGCTCTTTTGCTGTTCCATTGGGCATGAAAAACGCTTTCCATTGTATGTTTGGTATTTTGGGAGCTCCTTGATCCCGGTGCTGGAGCAGCCTGTCTCCTGCCTGGAGGCCCATCTGATAAGGGACATTTTGGCATAAGGGCCCCAGCTCGTGGGCAGTGGAGGTGTCAGGGGGATAGGGACAGGTAATGCTCCTCCTCACAGGCCCCTTTGCTCATCATTTGATCCTTCAATTCTTCCATTGAAGACTGGACAGGTTTTTGCTATAATTTTGAAAACAACTGATCTAAAAGAATGAAGTCTGTGTGCGTCTCCTCACCTTGACACTGAAAGGCAGCTCTGACCAAACACCACCAAGGGCTTGAGCCCCAGCCAGGCCCCTCTGAGCCCTGGGGCAGATCCTCACCTGGTGCCAGCTGTGAAGCCACAATCATTGACCCAGCTGCCAGCCCTCTGGGTTTGCATAGGCTGTGCTCAACCAGGCAGACGCTTCTCCCCTGGGCTAGTGCCGATGTTGGCGTGGAGGCAGTGGGAAATGGTGTGAGAGCAGACTCACCGAAGGTGCCAGGGCTCAGGTTAAAAGCTGGGAAAGGCTGAGTCTCCCTGGAGCCGGGGGAGCCTGGGCCAGGACCCACCAGGGCTGTGGTGTCCCCGGGCTGGGCTGTCCCGGGGAGCCACCGCGGCTATCGGCAGCCATGCCGGGGCTGGAGCCACGTGGGGCTCAGGGAAGGAGCTCTGGGTGGAGGAGCAAGTCGAGATCATACATGACACGTGCAGAGCTACGAGAGAAACGCCTTTAGCCACAGATAAAGTCTGCCTAGGTTTGCTGTGAGCAGCTCTGGGGGGCACTGCTGCCGTGCCCTGCCACCCCCCCTGTAGGACCCCTCTCCTGGCCACGGGGAGTTAAGGGGTGCCTTCCCCTCCTGCAGACAGTTTCTGGTGCTGGTCTCCCTCTTGGTGGGATGGCTCATGGACCAGGAGGAGATGCCTTTGTTCGGAGAGGGCTGGCTGGGGCTGAAAAGGGGTCAGCAGCCTCCAAGCCCCCTTCCCACTGCGTCCTGTTCTCGCTTCAGCTGCAGGAGAGAGATGTTGGGGTGCCTCAGAGCAGCAGCTCGTCTGACCACTGTGCTCCTTGCTCCCTTCTCCGGGCACCACATGTGGGAATCCACCTACCCATCCCATCCCATCCCATCCCATCCCATCCCATCCCATCCCATCCCATCCCATCCCATCCCATCCCATCCCATCCCATCCCATCCCATCCCATCCCATCCCATCCCATCCCATCCCATCCCTCCATCAGCAGAGGTTATCAGAGGCCAGTTTGGGTGCAGTCTGCCTCTGAAGGATGCCAGGCTGGAAAACCATGCTGAAAGCTTTATTTTTAACCTTGGCTCTCCTGTCCCGTGGTGTCCCTGGGGAGGAGGGGGTCTGGTGCACTCGTGGTCTTGGAAACAGCAATATCAGGAACCCAGCAAAATAGGTTGCCAGCATGGAGAATATTTTTTATTTTAAGCACAGTATTTTAAACACACCATGTCCTCCTTCCCCGGGGGCAAGGCTGAGAGACTTTAAAACTATTTTTTACAATTGGTTTTTCAAATTCATTTCTCATCAGGCCTTTTCCCACAGACAGTCAGGTGTGGTGCTGGCAGGCCCACAGCCCCTGTCCCAGGGGGTTGGAGCAGCCAAGGGATGGAGCCAGAGGAGCCTCGCAGGGGCTGTCTCCTGCCCACAAAGGGGGACATCTCCAGAAAACTGCTGGGCCAGGGGGGCAGAGCCCCTCACCCTGCACTGGGGTGTGTGCCGTGGCACCATGGGGCTGCCACCCCGAGAACAGCCCTGGCCGCCCCCTCCGGCCACCTTGGGGGACACGGGAGTCCCCTCCCGCTTGCATCTCTGATGTAATGAAGTGTCAGCTGTTGCCATCACCGTCCTCCACGTCCTTGAAACCCACACGGTTTAACCAAGAGTCTCTCCAATTTATCAGCAGTTAAAAATAGAGGGAAGGCTGCAAGGACAGTCCCTGCTCCCCAGGAGCCGGGCTGTGTGTGGGACTGTGACCTCTGTGCTGGGCTAGGACAGGGGACACGTCCCTCGTCCTGCTTGGCAAGAGCATTTCTGTCCTCTCTGCACGTGGCTCCCGGGGCTGAGGATTACACCAGCCGGGTGAGGGGATGTGTGGGCACACACAAAAGATGAGCTCAGACCGTTGCCGGCAGTGAGTGCTCCCCCAGCAGTGCCTGCCGAGCCCGGCGTGGATCCAGGTGTGCAGGCAGGAGCCGCTGCCTCGGAGCCTGCAATGCCCTAAATACATATTTACACCATGCAGCTACTGGCTCCGAAGAAGCTGCTCAAGCTGCCAGGCTGCTAATCCACATTTAATGCCGCTGGTCTGTCAGGTGAAAACGTCCTGTGAAATGATCCCCACTACAGTTTCTGCTGCCTGGGGGCTGGGCATGCTCTGGGGCCACGTGTGTGAGCCTTGGCACATCTCTGCCCTGGCTGGAAACACAGGAAAGCCCAGCCTGGCCACGAGCATCTTCAGTCCCCAAAAGGCACCCCGGGGTCTGGGTGTGGGCCAGCATGACGGGGTTTGGCTTGGAGAGGAATGGGGCTGGGGCTGAAGGTGGAGGTCCCATCTGAGCACTCTGGGGCACAATTGTCCTTCCCATGGCCAGGGCTGACAGTCCCATCACAGCAGCACCGCTGGACTGGGTCTTGGCTTGAAGCTGTGGCTGTGTGCTAGCAGTCCCCTGGGTCTGGGCTGGGCAGGGACCTGCCTCCTTGTGGTCTGGGTTTGGAGGGAGCAGGATGGTGGCACATTTGTTTTTACTGACATTGATAAAATAATTTAGTTTCCTCCATGAATTAGATTTGGGGAATTTGAAACTTAACTCTGGTAGCGCTTCTTTCCCAATTTATTGCATATGCTTAAATAAACATGTTGAATTAACTTTATAAGGCTTGTAAAAACTACAGATAAAACCGCGCTAGAAAATCAACATTCTAAATCATGCTAAGTCTCTTCCCATTCTGCTCATCCTCTAGCAGGGCATTGACAAAAATATGAAATTGATTTGGTTGAAGGGTGTTAAAGAGCCGACAGCCAAATGTCACAAACAATGAATGGCTGCAGCGTTGAGAAAATCAATAGGGAGGTTAAAGCTGGGCTTGTGAAAGACTTGGCAGACTGCTCTGTTCCAGGAAGATATCTGTCTTCTGGCCTTGGTTGCATGATCAAAAGGAAAACTTGATAGGTTTAATGAAGGGAGATACTGTAAAACTGACAACAGAAATATAGACACTGTGGTAAACTGCAGTGCACATCAGCGAGTGGGGCTATTAGATACATTTTTCAGTCTGAAAAAATATTTATAGGTAAAGATGTCAAAAAAATATTAGTGCATTCCTCCATTTTTCCCCTCTTGTTCCCAACCACAGCCCTGTTTGTGTGGTGCAAACAAAGCTTTGGCTCTGGGTTTAATTGTACAACATGATGGCAGACGTATAGGGCAAAATAATTAGCATGATAATTAGCAAATCGTAATGTTTTCAAATAATTGCGTGATGAGATTGCAGAGCCAAAGTGAGACTGGAATCTCTTCTTTACTTGGAATGGCATTTCAGCAAATCATAAAGTGAAAGCAAGCGCCTGCTCTATCAATTAAAGGTGAGGCCATGTGGCACCAACTCTCCATCGTCCACCCGATGCCTTTCACACAGTCTCACGCTGCTCTTGATAAATACACAGCTGGCCTTAAAATCAGTTTTGGGAATATTACATCTGCAAATATAGATGAGGATGCTGGCCATTAAAAAAGGTTAATATTGTTAGATTCATTTTGGTTCTGAAATCAGCTTGTAAACAGAATTTGCCCTGCTTTACACCTGACCTATTAGCAGTACTCTTATGTAACAGATCACATCATTAGAGAAAAACATTGCGTCAGGGCTGAGTTATTCCTTCCCACGTGTTTGTTTTCCAAACAGCGCATCACACTTAAGCCTAAACTGTGTAGCAGTATTTGAAATAACGTGGCCCCTTTGCAGAGTGTGTTTCCCAGCCCTGTGTTAGGCCTGAATGTTCCCTTCCCCAGCCGGGTTGGGCTCAGGGTCGCCTCTCAGTTCTGGGTATCCTGTCTCTCCTGTCTATCGAAGCTCCCTCTGTTTTTTCTTCTTTTTTTTTTTTTTCCTAGAAAAATGAACTCATTAGTTTAAAACTCCCAAATGCCACATTCGGCTCAAACAGCGAAGATGATAACCTGTAAAAAAAGAGGAGAAAAGAGAGAAGGAGGCTGGCAGGTTTTCTGCAAGTGGACGCTGTAATAAAAATGCCCCCTACTTTGTCGGGATGGGGTTTGGAGGGCTGCTGCCATATGTTACTTTCCTTTTTAGCTGGGATTATGCCATCATTATTGCTGATAAAAGCTGTTTACTGCCTTGGCAGAGGAGTGATGCTTGGCGCAGTTTGGGAGCCGCCATTCAGTTTACAGAGAAGTGCATTTAGTGCCAGATGCTGGGATCCAGGGGCTTTGTTATCTTTTCCCATTATTGGGATCATCCATTGTGTGTTTTTTTTGTCCTTTTAACTTAGCTCTGGCTTTGTTGTTAGTGTTTTGGATTCACTTGCTCTCAGGCAGGTTGACACGGCAGGTTTAACTCAGCAGGCAGCGCTGGGTGCAGCCGGTGGCTCGCAGGGACCACGTCTCTTCCTGGCAGTGCCGCAGGACGCGATGAGTTTTGTTGCCCCAGCACCCAGAGGTGGGTACCCTGTCCTGGAGAAGGTGATGGTGGCTGTGGGGGAACCCAGGTGAGGAGCATCCTTGCATGGCGGTCAGCATGAGTGTTCCTAGAAACCTCAGTGCCTAGGGTCTGGCACAACCAGGGGGCTGCAGTGAAGCAAGAAATGCAGAAAACGTCTAACTGAACGAGAACATCATATTTCAGTGTGAAGGTGGCATTGATTCATATGTAAATTCTCTGAGTGAGGACTAACAGAGCTGTTGGCCAGGCAGCAGTGCTGTTGGTGCCAGACTTTCCCTTAAAAACAGTTGTGGTGTCCATAGAGAATGGACCATATGTGGAATGGATCGTACTAAAAGCTGAGGGAGAAGAGGAGGCCAGCCGTGCCAGTGTGGTGACCATGCCACAGGGTACCTGCTTTGTGGGAGACACTGGGGCACCTCAGGGTGCTGCCCCCGTGGCCACACCAGGTGCCCTGGCAGCAGCCTGGTGCCATGGGACACTGCCCACACCAGATCCGTGTCCCCAGGACCTGTGCCTGGGCGTGCCTGAGGCCAGCCCCCGCGGCAGCACCAGCACCTTGGGTGAGTACTGCCTGCTGGGGCTCTTCCCTGAGATTTTGTGGTGAGGAGGAGCAATCGTGGCCAGCATGGAGTGGTGGGGCTGTAACCCGGAGCTGGCACATGGTCTGGCCCCAGTGAGTGCCTCCACACGTCTGGCCTAGGTGGCCTCTTCCCGGCCAGCATCCTCTGCCTTCCAGCTGGGAATCGGGCTGGATGTGTCTGTACATCTCTCCCTCCTGGCCCACAGCCCTTGTGCTGTGTTCGGGGCTCCTTGGGCATGCTGGGTGTGGGTCCTGGTGCTCAGGTGACCCCTGTGCCACTGCCCTTGGCCCCCTGGCCCCGTGCCGTGCTGGGCGAGCCGGCAGAGCTGCTGTGTGGGGCTGCTGTGGAGCTCCCCTTCACCTCCTCTGCTCCTGCACTCTTTGGGGAAGAGGCTGTGACCTTATTTCTCCTGCTAAGAGGGATGCATCTGGAACCAAATGAGGGCAGTAAAGTATAATAGAAGGCTTTACAAATGAAAGTTTTGTTTCTGCTGGTGCAATACCTTGTTTCCCCCTCTTGTATCCTGGGAAATCAGGCTGATCAATAGTTCCCATTTCAGCACAACTGCAGCCAGCATTACAACTGTATAAAATTTACAACATTGTCTGCTGTAAATTTTAATTGGAAAAGCCTCGTAGCTTCACCCTCGATCTTTGCACGTTTAAATGTATTTGATTTTTAAAAATCAAACAAATTTACAGTGTATAACATTGTGTCACACGCTTCGTATTGACCGTGCAATAGAAGTAGCAAAAGCCCACCTTCCCGCTGGAAGAGAAAATGGCTGTAAAACAAACACCTGCCAAAGGTCGGGAGTGTGATGAGGATGAGTTTGGGAGCCAACAAGCCCGTGGTGCCAGGCAGGTGCCGACGGGAGGGGTCCCGGTCCTCCGCGGTGCCGCAGCCTCGCCGCCGCCCCCAGGAGCCGCAGCAGAACACGTCGCTTTCAGCACAGCTCTATTTCTGTCACAGGTCAGGCTTAAAATGCTGTGTGATACAGTTATTGACTCTAATCTGGGCATAAACACAAGTCCTCAAGCACCAGCCCAATTAATAATTTGCATAATTAACACGCATATTAAATAGGGACTGGCCCTGCATCTGTATTGGCGGTGATCGGGGTAATGAGGGCTAGCGGAGCGGCGCCTCGGGCTGGCGGGAGCAGACGTGTGGCAGTAGTAATTTTTGCTTGGATTGACAACTGCTAGACAAGCAGTCCCAGCACAAAACTAAACCCCGTTTGGCAGAATTAATCGTTGACAAACTGCTCTTAAAGCTGTAACATTGTTTCTGTCAGTTGTTCGGTTTGATGTCACTGTTAGACATAATAAATCAATAGTGTCAGAATTTGGTAATGTTTATAGCTAGCAAGGTTTATTATTTCATATGACTGTCATGTACAAATCGTGGTATCATGGCTGCCTCTAAATTATCACAGGCACAATATTGCTGAAATAGATTTCCTAAATTCCTTCTCCAATTAATCCTGTTGATTGTTAGCTGCGATAGGGCCCACTCGTGTTTTGGGAGGGTGAGTTTTTTCTCTGGACATTTTTTAAAGACAAGTTTGAGCCATTGTACACTGCAGGATTTATTGTTGCTGTCTCCAGCCCGGGCAGCAGCTCTCTGCTTTATGGACCTCACTTCTGCTCCAGTCACAGTTTCCAGGCTGTCAGTGAAGCCAGTATGGGGTGGGCACAGCTGGAATGTCCTGATCCCAGCGGGCTTGAAATCCCACCCCATGAGAGGTGGGAGCCCTGGGATGGGGGCAAGAATCCTGCTCTCACCTGGGGACGTGCTGGGGCGTGCAGGTGTGTGTGCACAGAGGTGTTTGTGCAGGAGTGTGTGCATGGGGGTGTTTGTGCAGGAGTGTGTGCACGGGGGTGTTTGTGCAGATATGTGTGCATGGGGGTGTTTGTGCAGGAGTGTGTGCAGGAGTGTGTGCACGGGGGTGTTTGTGCAGATATGTGTGCATGGGGGTGTTTGTGCAGGAGTGTGTGCACGGGGGTGTTTGTGCAGATATGTGTGCATGGGGGTGTTTGTGCACGGGGGTGTGTGTGCAGGCGTGTGTGCATGGGGGTGTTTGTGCAGGTGTGTGTGCACGGGGGTGTTTGTGCAGGAGTGTGTGCACGGAGGTGTTTGTGCAGGAGTGTGTGCACGGGGGTGTTTGTGCAGATGTGTGTGCACGGGGGTGTTTGTGCAGATATGTGTGCATGGGGGTGTGTGTGCAGGTGTGTGTGCAGGAGTGTGTGCACGGGGCTGTGTGTGCTTGGAGCACGAACTGACGGTGTGAGAGCACCGTGTGCATTTGGTGGTGCTGGAGACCCCCTCCCGTGGGTCACCCCATGCTGGGGTCCCGGGAAGGACAGTCCCTCTGCTCTGTCATGGCCACGTGCCATGCACCACACGCTGCCCCACAGCTCCATGTGGTGCCAGGGGTGACTGTGCTCAGCCTTGCCCTGCTCTCCTGGCACCATCTCACCCCAAACACCATGGTTTGACCCATCACACCTCTCTGATTGTTGTACATCCCCAGGGACCCCTCCTGCACCCAAAGGGACAGGACAGTCCCTGGGCTGGGCTAAAACTGTCCCCTCACCAAGGCAGTGCATATAAATTACAACAATAAATTACTGCAGCCCCAGGGTAAAAGAAGCATCAAGTTATGACTTTTACATGAGTATTTAGTCAGCCATTCAATAAAAAATAGGTCTTCCAGTTGCACAGTACCATTTATCAGCTCCATATTTATTATTTATCATAGCTACACATGATGCAAATGTGAATTACCTCGCTGCTCCTCCAAGGAACACTTGCTTTTATAGAAATGTAAACATATATAACACAGTTTGTGGAGTCAGAGACCCAGCTTTGAAAGGAAAGAGAAATTAAGGATGCAGATTTTATTTTTGCTTTCATTTCTATGTGATAAATTGTCCTTCTAAAGGTCATTTCCAGGAGTAACTTTCCCTAACTTTGCTGCTCTGCAGGCAGCTCTGAGAAGGGATGTGTGGGGATGCTCATTGCCCACTGGTGCCCCGACAGAGGGAGATACCATGGGGTCACAGCTCTCCTGTCTGTGGACAAGACTCTTTTGTAGGTATTGCATTGCTCCTGGAGAGGGATGATCCTGATGCCACTGCAGGGCTGACGTTATCTGTGCCCAGTGGGGCTCACCATATCCGTGCCTGGAGCACTGTGGGGCAGGCCAAGGCTGGCCAAGGTGGGGGACCAGTGGCTGGAGGGTGGGTCAGAGGGCTTTGTCCACTCTGGGCGTTCCCACACCTGGATTAATCCTCTCACCCGGTGGCAATCATTCATAGGCAGGAAATACCTGCAGTCATTAAAATTCCTCCCACATTTATTCCACCTCTCGTAGTCTATAAAGTGATTTCAATTCCAAAAGAGGGATTTGAAGATTTCTTCCCTGCTCCATGTTTCTAGAGTTTCTGGGGTCCTACAGGGAATTTCAGGCATGGAAGTATTTCACTTACATGAATTGCCTTTCAGTTTCAAAATTCCTTTTACATCTGGGAACCCCTTCCCAGTGCAGGAGCAGGGGCCCCTGAGGGGGCAGGGGCAGGCCAGGATGCTGTGCCAGGTGTGCCAGGGGTCTGGGACAGGGGGTGACAGGGGGCTGGGACACCAGCGTGGCACAGCAGCCGGAGCAGGGGCACAGATGGGCATGACTCTGCTGTGGCCTTGTGTGGGCATGCTGAGCTGGGACGTGCTGATCTGGGCCTCCACTCGAGAAGCCCCTGCTCCTCCTCTGGACTGTCCCCTCTCAGTTACAATGACGCCCCCATCACGCCAGGGCAGGTGCCCCCTTGGCTGCAGGGCCAGCACGTCCGTGGGTGCTCCTGCCCCGTGGGTCACTCTTGCCCCTCACCATGGGAATGGCATCTGGGGCTGGGTGCTGCCCTCCCAGACATGGCTGTGTCCCAGGGGCAGGCAGGAGAGCCTTCCTTCTTTGTTTGCATCAAGAGATCTAAAATGTCCTGGAGAAAGTGTCCTTTAGGACGGGAATTAATTGCTGAAGAGCTGAAGTCGGTACAAAGCTGAAGGGTTCCAGGTCACAGCCCTGGGGCACGGTGGGGTCTGTGTCCCAGAGCCCGGGGGGGGCATTTGGGGGTGAGCGGTCACGGGGGCCAGGCCCTGTCCCCCCAGCCCGCTGGGTGCCTCTGCACCTCCGGCAGCACCGGGCACCGTGTGCTGCCCATCGCGGGCACAGGGTGCAGCCCCGGTGCCCCGGGCTGCTCCGGGGTCTCGGTGCCGCGGCAGCCCCGGGCCCAGCCGGGCAGCAGGGCCAGCAGCAGGGGATGGGCTCGGTCCGGCCGCTGCCTTCCACGCACGGCTCTGCCGCCGGAGGAAGGTCCTGGGGCTGGCACGGACCCTGCCCTGCTGCGGCTGCCCTGGCACACGGCAGCGCCGCCTTAGCAGCGATCTGCTCGCGATGCGGTGCCCCCAGGAAAAGCTTTCCCTACGGGCGGCCCTGGCTCTCGGCTCCCGCGTCGGGAGGGAGCAGCCGGAGCTGGCGGCCGGCTGGATTTTCTGGGGGGAGGTCATTAGTTACCGCATCGAGGGCTGCACGGGAGAATAACAGCACATCAGTTAGGATGCTAATTCACTCGACTGGCAGCGAGCGCTGGGAATGACAGCTTGGAGGGGTGCGGGGGAGGGTCTGAAAATGGCAGCAGATTGGTATTTTGAAAGGGGAGGGAAGTTTTATAATGATGAATAAGAAAGATGACATTTGGTGCTCACATTTCCCGTGCGTTGGCTGTCCGCGGGAGGGTCAGTGTGCGGAACCTCCCGCAACGAGCCCGGGGCTGCCCAGCAGCTGACTGGGAGTGCACCCTTCCAGGGAACAAAAAGAAAGGCCCAGATAATTAGGGCAAGTTGAACTGCAGGAGGTAGCCAGCTTCTCGGCTGCCTTTTGTATATTCATGACCCAGCTTGATTGATGGAAGGACAGTGTTTGGTGACACTGTCATTTGCAAGTTGAAAGGTAGAGTACAGGCTGGAGCTCTGCTCAGATGTGCTTTAAAGGGTCCTACAATAAGCTCATTTGGATGCTGATGATGTTCGCATCTGCATTTCTTTGTTTCTAACTGTTTCAGGAGGACATCTGTTAATTTGTATAGATTAGCTTGGATGCTTTCATTTAAAAACATCAAATTATGGAGCAGGACTGTTTATTATAAAAGTTTCCAGGAAAGTTTAAACTGATTTGGAAACCATGCAGAGTGTAAGATTTAAAAGCAGAATTAAAAAAAAAAAAGAGTATTTTTTACATTTACATTCAGCCTCCCATGCCCAGGAATTAAGACTTGCATTTCTGTTGCAATGTTATCAAGAAGTGTTAGCAGAAATATCTGTTGAATTATAAATTTCAGGATAAATGAGGCTTGCCAAATTTCATATCTGCTGGGGAGAGGAGGCCCCTTTGCTGGACAGTGAAAGCCTTTACGTACAAAGGGGGGGAAGGGAAATGTAATTAATTCAAGAGGGGAAATGCTTTTACTGTGTAATATTTAGCCACATATTTCAAGCATAATGGTGCTTCTGTCAGAGCAGTTGCAGTTTTTGCAGGTACTGTTTTCAGAGGGACACTGGGCTGGGAGCTGGGGGAGGTTTCAGGTCTGGCTGCCCTCGGTGCAGCAGCTGTTGGTTGACTCTGTGTGTGCCAGGCTGGGCAGCCCATGGGTCCCTTCCTGCTGGAGCAGCAGCCAGCTCCCTGAGCCCAGCCTGAGCCCAGCTCCCTGAGCCCAGCCTGAGCCCAGCTCCCAGAGCCCAGCCTGAGCCCAGCTCCCAGAGCCCAGCCTGAGCCCAGCCTGAGCCCAGCCTGAGCCCAGCTCCCTGAGCCCAGCTCCCTGAGCCCAGCTCCCTGAGCCCAGCCTGAGCCCAGCTCCCTGAGCCCAGCCTGAGCCCAGCTCCCTGAGCCCAGCTCCCAGAGCCCAGACCCTGTGGAGCTGGGCAGGCAGCAGGGAGAGGGATGGCTCATCCCCATGTGCAGTCCAGTGCTCAGCCTTTGGCAGAGACCTTTCCTCATGTGCACCTTCCCTGGGCCCTGCCTGTGGCTGCTGTGGCTGTAAAACCTGGTCTTACTCCAGGTATTTTCAGGAACATTAACTCACACCCAAGCAGGCTCTGCTTTGCACTTCTGCTTGGCGCTGCCTGCCTACTTCCCAAGAAAGCCTTCGTCATCCTTGGCCACGTGGCCCAGAAAGATGGGAATTGGGGTCAGGGTACTGCCCCAGGCTGGGGCAGACTGGCTGCTGGGGCATTCTCCTGCCCACTCCTCCTTGTGCCCTGCACTATGGTGCACAGCCATGCTGGCTCAGCACTGCTCTGCCAAGGATCTTCCTCAACAGCACTTGGGAATTTATGGCTATGACTCCCCTCTTTGTATTTACTCCAATTAACACATAAATCCTAATTACGCAGGTCATAGGAGCTGGTAGGCCATAAATGGAGTGGGACATGGCAGAGCTTGGCAGATGCCTCAGTAACAAGGTGGCCAGAGAAAGGGAAATACCAATTTAGGAGGGACCAGCAGTGAGCAGACCTGTGGGACAAGGGCCTCAGGCAGCCCCAGGCACTGGGATAGGCCGAGACCCATTCCTACATTTGAGAGGCCTTGGCATGGGCTGGGGAGGGTCTGGGGCAGCCCTCACCCCTCCCAAGCCATGTCCTGGCACAAGTCCCCACCAAACAGAACTGCCCATCACCCCCAGCCTGATGGGCACCTGCAGGGTCAGAGGGCACCCTCCCTGCTCCCTGCCCCGCAGCGCTGCACCCTGGCACGCTCCAGGATCCTGGCAGCCATCCCAACATCGTGTGCGTGCCCTCCTGTCAGAGTCACAGGATGGAGAGCAGCCGAGGGTTTCTAGGGCAGCCAGAGTGGTGACAGTGCCCAGGAGCCATGCTGGGTGAGAGGGCAGCCCAGGGCACCTCTGCCAGCACGGGCAGGCACCCAGCCCCAGCATTGGCACAGCCCTGGCACTGGCACAGCCCCTGCACAGGCACAGCCCTGGTACCACCACAGCCCCGGCTCCAGCACAGCCCTGGTACCAGAACAGCCCTGGCTCCAGCACAGCCCTGGTACCGGCACAGCCCCTGCACAGGCACAGCCCCAGCACCAGAACAGCCCTGGCACAGGCACAGCCCTGGTACCCACACAGCCCTGGTACGCACACAGCCCTGGCATGGGCACAGCCCCGGCACAGGCACAGCCCTGGCACGGGCACAGCCCCGCAGGGCGCTCGGGGCCGGGCGGCCCATGGGCTGTGGGACGGGTGCTGGCAGCGGGCTGGCTGGGGAGCACAGGGTGCTGGTGCAGGGCGTTATGATGGCAGCATATGCTGGCTATTAGTGTGCCTTTTATTTAATTTTTTTTTAATACAATCCTACATCGCTGTTGGCGGCGCAGGCATAATTGCTACCTTGCCTGAATGCAGCTGAGTTTGTAGTTACTCAAGCAGGAGGTTTTTAAAACTGTGAAATAGTTTCTCTTCCTGCATGCCCCCAGATCAGGTAGAAAATGGGGAAAGAACTGCTAAATGATGTATTTAGAAAAAGCTGTTCTACAAGAGTATTTGAAACATTACAGATCTGCCAGAAGGTCCATTAACATAAATGTTTAACTCAGACACACAAACTTATGTACCGAAATGAAAATGTTTCATGCATTAATTTGCTGCAGAAGGTACTAACATAACAATTAGAGCAACATTCTGCCTGCGTACACTTAAATTTCCTGGGGCAGTGTTTCAGTGGTAACACAAGCGTTGATGTAGGATCTCCTTGACTCCTGGCACAACACATCCCAGCACTGTAGTTCATTCTGTTAAATCAAATTCGTACAGTTTCCAACCTGGCAGTGAAGGAACTGGGAGGCTGGCAGTCATGCACTGTTTTGGGGAAGGGGGCCTGGCTTTGGTGCCCCTCTGGTTGCCATGTGTGGGTCAGCCAGCCCCACATGCCCACGCTGCTGACATCCCATGTTATGTTGGTGCACTTACAAAGTAACCAGCTTCACCCTTCAGGTTGCTTTGAAAGTGGATGGCAGACAGTCACAGTAAAGCAGAGGAACGCCCAGGGCAGCCAGGTAACGCTGGGCTCAGTCCATTGCTGCTCCCAGTTTGCTCCTGTCAGCTCCAGCATCTTTGCTGGGCTTTGGGTTTTTCCTGGCTGTGCCTGGCAGGACATTTGCTCTCTCAGAGGGTATTTAGTGCTGAGTACCCAGCGTGCACACACTGGCAGAGGTGGCTGGGGATGTGGGAGTGCTGGGGCTCCCCTGGCAGGCCGGGCTGTCCTTGGCACGCCGCTGTGTCACACCGCAGAGCCCCTGCGCGGGTGCGGGAGCGCAGCGGGCAGCGCTCCTCCTCCAGCTAACGCTTGTCCTAAACTGAGCACCGTAGAATAAAAATGGAAACATAAAAATAGCAGTTGGAAAGATAAAACAGCATTTATAGTACTAATAAAACCGTTGTGGCTTCCACAGGAAAACATGCTCTGTAACCTAATGCTTACCTGGGAAGACTGTCGAGTTTCGGAGAGTTATAGCTGTTTTTGTAAGAGAAGCACAGAGATTTGCTTCAGGGCTGAGTGATAGATTCTCCTGCCTGGAGCATCCCAGTGTGTTTATACATGGCTTGTATGGCAGCTTTCATAAGACATTTACCCCATGATTTGCGATGAGCTTATGTGTGAATAATTAATGGCAATTAATCCTTAATTACAGTAATTAGGCAAGTCACAGGAAATTAAGCTGCAGCTGGAGAAGACCATGCCTGGGAAGAGAGGATTGGGGGCTGTGTGAATGTGCCATTCACTGACAACATTACGAGGATGAGCAGCATTCAGCAGCTTTGGCATTTCTATTGGCAGCCTTGGGTAGGACAAGAACGCTCAACATTAGCAGCAATCTATAGTTGTCTACAAGAGTTTTTAGTTCAAGTGCCAAAATGTTATGTTGCATATGGTGATTATCTAAGTTTATTGGTTGCCATAATTCAAATGGGTGTAATTGTTTTTGGCTTGATGGTGACATTAGAAACTGAAGCTTTTATGTGTTCGTAGGTTCTGCTGGCATCAGCCATGGTTCAACTTCTAGAAACAATCCATCCAGGTTTGCAATTATGGAAACGGATTCTACAAATGGCTGGAAATTAACAGAGAAATTTTCAATTATTAAAAAAAAGACAACAGCAAAACTGGCAGTTTCTTAGCTGAGCAGCTAATTGCTTTATTATTAGCTGCCTTTTCCATTAAAATGAGGTTTGCACGAGGTGCAGTGTGTGCAGAGGCTGCTGTCTGGTTTGGGGAGTGGGACCAAGCAGGACAAAAATGGAAATGCTGGTGGGCAAGGGTTCACAGGGGAAAAGCCCATCTGAGGGATCTCCTGTGCTAATCCCAGCCACGCCATTGTACTGGAAAGCGGATCTGTGCTGGAAGCCTTTTGCCCTGGGCAACCCACAGCGAGGCTGTTTGCAGCTCAAGAACTGCAGCCTTCCCCATCATTAATGTGCAAAGTTTTTAAACCTCATGATTAAACATGTTTCCGTAATTTACTGGGTTTCCAAGTGGCAATGTTTGTGCCAGCAACAATCTGGGGCAGAGCCGTGGAGGGAAGCACACATTAGTATCAATGGAACCTACAAAAAGCAATCAGTAATTTATGAGCTTGTGGAAAAATGCCCACATGTTCTCATCAAATTATAGGGATCCTATAATTTACTCAGTGACTACAAGGTGCATGCTCCCAAACCTGCTGTGGGGTGTTAACTGAACCTCTGATTAGATTTAATCCAAACAACTAATCTGTTAAAGGGTCCTGAATAAATAGGCTATATGGCCAGAGCAGGGTGTTATTCTGGAGTAAGATGACAACTCCTGAGGAGGTCAGTCAGTCCCCCTCTAGAAACCAAAGGGACCTGCTGCAGGGTCGGGTGTGGCTGTAGCACCCCGCCAAAATCCTGCGTGTTCACCTCTGGCACTGCCAGCCTCGAGCCGGGGGGCAGCAGGCTGATCTCTCCTGTTTCAGAAATAAAAGCCTGGAGCCAGATGTTTGCAAGCTCTGTACTTGTTTGTAATATGGAAACATGTAAAAACTTCAGCTCCTTGCATGTGGAATCTAGATCAATTTTTAATTTACTTGTACGCATGGATGACTCATTTGAAAAAGAAAATTGTGGCATCAAAAAAAAAGACATTTCAGGCTGCATAGGTTGCTGCATTTATCTGTTTCTCGTGCACTCTGGAGTGGAAATAAGTCACAGTATCTTAATAATGGTCTTGATTTTATAAATGATTTTTCCCCTTGAAATAAGCAATCCATTCATTTTAATATGTAGAATTGGTTTGCTAGCAGGGCGACAGTTTAAAAAGACTTCCAACTGTGACACAAGTGCAACCATATTGCTTCCTATTACTCGCTAAGGTAGTTGTTTAGAAGAGAGAATGTTCTCCCTGGAAATGTTTAAAGTGCTGTAATTTTATTTAGGATAATGAGGATTTATAACAGTTTTGCCATATGAAAACCTGCCTTTAGACAGAGTGAAATAGGCGGTTGTGGTTACGGAGCGTGAGAGCGGCGTGGGGAGGTGGCTGTGTCTGCCCGGGCAGCGAATCCGTCACCGGGCCCAGAACATTCCCCGCAGCCGCGTGGGATAATTCATCACCAGCATGTATGGATTTCTCTGCTTTAATCGCTCTAGACGTTAATTAAAATCCTGTTTTATAGAATATTTTAATTTCGAGATTTGCCCAGCTGTACAGCCTCAGCTCCGTTGTCAGGGTAGAGATAACAAATGGCTGAATTTAAGCCTAGTCAGGAATTTGGGGGGAATTCCTGGCGGAGTTGAGGGAGTTTGGTCGCCGGTGGATCGGGACTCGGCGCTGTGCTGCCGCTCGGCTCTGCTGGAAGGTCGTTCCCCTGCATTTATTTTTGTTGTTAGGCCTTTCAAGATATTTTTCCCTCATTAAGAACGCTTCCCGTTTATTACCAGTCTCGCTTCCTGGGCAGGATCGGCGCGGGACCGGGCACGGGTGCTGAGCAGAACAGTTAATGCCCTGCTCACAAATAGAAAGGAGAAGGAATTGAACTGTTACAGATTTTATCAGATTTTATCTCCTCACTGAAAATCTTAGCTCTCAAAACATTTCTAATTTCCCTTATTTGAAGGCTCAAACAGTTTCAAATTACTGCTCGTGGATTGTTCTTGACACCGAGAATGGTAAATTTGAGCTGTGGAAACGCTGGAATGTGTGGTGTGTGCTTTTCCTGAACAAGGGAATTCAACGGGTAAATTACAGTCATTTACTTGGAGTGTAATTTACTGAGAGCCTTTAGGCAAATGCAGGAGAAAGGACAGCAGGACAGGAAAAATAGCTAAAACAGGAGTTCTCCCCCCATCTTTGCATGAAATCCACTCTGCATCCATGTGATAGGGATAATAAAAACTTTCTTATTTAAAAAACCTATAATTCTTATTATTTTTTCAATTCATAAAGCAGGCATTTGTAAGTATGACAAATTGTGTGATTTTACATCTTGCTAAATTATATACACATCTTCTTAGGCTTGTGCATTTTGCACCTCAGTATCTGCATGCAATCATCCCATATTTGAGATTGATAAAACTGTTAATTTTATGCCTAATAACAGGTCAAGCATCTGAAACTGTCATCATGCTCAGTGGAAATTGCTGTTTTCATCCTATGGAAATATTCAATATTTAATCAATTTTTTTAAAACAAAAATGTTTACCTAATGGAATCTACAACGAAGAGATGCACTTGAGGTTTTATTTAAAATGAGAGCATAGACATAAATACCAATGTGTGTTTTTTCTTCATTTAAATGGTAGAAATATGGCAGAGAAGCAGCCAAGGACTTGTAATCTGCAGGTCCATGGAGGTTCAGGATGATGCTGGGGAAGTGTTGTGGCCTGGCTCCTGCGAGGTGGGAATTGCAGAGCAAAGAGCTGTGAGTGGGTTTGTGCAGCACGTTGTAATCTGACACTGAAGTTGTGCCCTGCATTCCCCATGTCACAATTGATGGCTAAGGAAAAGCACATGCTATGCTAATCCTTTGTTGGAATAGCTTGTTAAATTGCGGATGCCAATTTAAAATAAACTATGGAATGCCTGTCTGTATTTGAAGGTTTGCAGTCTGCAGTTTTAAACAGTCATTTTAAAGCTGTTTTTCAACTTTATGTTGCATGCACACTGTCTGCCTGTGCACACAAGGTCAGCGTGTTCGCCGCTTTAATAGCCAACCATCAAGAACAAAATCAATGAGCTGCGTGTTTCACACCAGTATCACAAGGGATTTTCCCATTTATAGCACATTTGTGTACTGATCCCAAGTTTAAATGACAATATTGATGCCCTACTAGAGCTGTGCCGAAACGGACGTTGTGCGGCTCCTGCTCGAAGTTGTCTGAACTCGCTCCTTTCCCAGACTCCTGCTCCACTTTCTGTCCAGCTGCCAAACATAAATAAGCCCCGTGCCCGTCCCCGAGCTGCGGAAGGGGGCTCGGCTCCCACGTCCCTGCTTGCAGGAGGGGAATTCCTTGGCTGCAGATTTCAGATCCAGATCTTCCGTAGTTGCTGCAAGGAGGATTATGAGGCTGCGTCTAAATAATCATCTGCGTGCTGATTACCGAGAATAAAGTGGCATTATTGCTTATGGATGAGAGAAGGCAGCGCTGCCCTGGGAAGACACCAGTGCCAGTTCTGTGGGAATTTTATGAGTCCTGGTGCGGTGTAATCAGCCGCCGCCGGCTCTGACGGAAGGATAGCTCCCGGTCTGCAGGGGAATAGATCCTGTGCTGCCGAAAGGAAATGTTACTTGTGCAGAAGAAAATGATTTAATGTTGGTAGAAGGCTTATTCATTTATAAGGGATTAAAAATGACTTCAATATAATACCTTTAATTTGTAATAATGGTCTGCAGGGCTGTTTCCTGTCTAAAATAAACCGTCCGACTGGCATGTCCGTTTGATCCATTCAGTACTACGGGATATTAGAGGGATAAAGGTATTCCTCTCAGTTATTGTATATTCAGTTAAACTGGTGAGGCCTCAGCTGACAGAAAGGTGTCAGGCCATCCGGGGAGCACACCTGACCCTGGGCAGGGGGATGCTGCTCCTGCCCAGGGCAGGGGCACAGCTGCTGGAACTGCTCTCATGGCAGCAAAGCCAGGAGAAGTCGAAGGCCTGGCTGTGCAGAATGCCTTAGGCTTGGAGGGACTGTAGGCAGGAAAACCAGCACGAAGGGGACCTTTCTGCTGGTGATCAGCCGTGTCCTCCTGCAGAGCAGAGGTGGGTGATGCTCACAGCCCACACCCAGCAGCTCGCCTAGTGCTGTGACAGCACGGAGCCTCCTCTCACAGAGCTCCTTGGCAGGGTCCCTTTGGGGTGGCTGTCCTCATTTTGGGCACAAATCCCGGACAAAGGGACTGTGGCTGTGCTGCACTCAGTCCAAAGGCACATGGGAAACAGGACGAGGGCACTCGGCTGGAGCTGCCCCCAGAGCAGTTGTGTGTCCCCTTGCAGGGCTTGGTTTGTCTGCTCACTGGGAAGTAAACACGTGGAGAAACAGCTTGCTCACATTCAGCAGACGGGTGTCATCAGTTTTTAGCACTAAATAACAGATTTCACCATTTCGATTCTTGTTTTGTGCAAGTTACAGGTTTTGGGGATGACCAGGAAATCCCCACTTTCTAGACAAAAAACACTTCAAGGTTCCAGGCTTTACAGACACATCAAAAAGGTGACCCAGAGTCTCCAGAGAGAGAGCAGATAACCAGAGTCCGTATTTACTGCTGCTAAAATTATTGTGCTTTTTGAATTAACATGATGTGGGGAGAAGGAAGCAAGAGTCCGGCGGGTATTTTCATGAACTGTGGTATTAGCAGCTGGGTAAAGGGCAGCAGCATTCTCAGAAGGTCTGAATAGTGCTGGTGTGCCTGGGAGCAGAAGGCAATAATGAAAGACAATGCAGAAATCCCCAAATTCCAGAAGGAAACATACCAAAAGGTGTATTTTTCAGTGTAACTACAGACTTTCAGTGTAGCAGCAAAGCAAATAAACATATAATGTTTGTGAATTTCCTTTTGTTCCAGATCAAAAATACAAGGCAGAGCTCTGTCTGGTAGTGAAATACAGGCAGGATTAATCTGAATAAACATTTCCAGTGTGGCTGATGTGGAAAAAAGGCATGTGCTGCTTGCAAGGCTGGGTACAAAGTGCCGAGAATAGGGCAGGATCTTGCCCTCCTGCTTTAAATGCGCGTGTATTTAGTGCAGAACTGCTGTCTGGTTTACTGGGAAAGAAAAAATCCAAGAGAGCCAATTTTGATTGGAACAGGCAGGATTAAAATGCAGGATTATCCCTGCAAAGGCTATATCGGGTAGGCAGCTCAGTGACCTTTTTGAGGAGCGAGCATGTGTGGAGCTGAGCAGGGATAAATCCCGGGCTGCGGCCCCGAGCGCGGGGACTGGCACACGGAGCTGCCCGGGCGGGCTGGCCCTCACCTGGCCCCCGCACGGCTTCGTGTGGGCACACGTCATCCCAGTGCCTTTGTATGAATATGTGCTTGGAAATAACGCTCCTATAGGTTCAGGTGATATAAATAATGTATGTGGAGAAGCTCATAAATGTAAGCTCGAATTTTCCTCAGTAGTTTTTGTTCTCAATCACCTTGATGAAACAATCTTGAAGGCGCTCTCCTTTCCGTGGCATTTGGAATGAGTCCCTGACAGGCTGATTTTCCACCCCTGTTGTGATGCTGCTTTCTCTAGTTAATATTCCTCTGTAAGTGTCGTACCAAAGTAAACCAAAGGAGCCCGGCTCATGACACTAAGGCTGCATTTGCATTAATTATGCAGTCAGGGCTGGTGAGAAAATGCTGTCACAGAGAGAGAGGCAGTAAATGAGAACCCTCCGAGTGCGCCTGAATGAAGAGCATTAAGTTCATTTACATGGGCGCAGGCCGCGAGGCTGGCAGGGAACAATGGCTTTGCTCTTGTCGCTCGCCGCCGTATTGTTCTGCGGCTTAATGACTCCCCGGCAGAGTGGGTGCGCTCACAAAGACACAGCCGCGATCCCTCCGGTATTAATAACGGCAGTAATAATTAATAATATCCCTCTAATCGGGAAGCTCACGGCGCCCCGGGACCGCGCAGGCCCTGCCCGGCGGGGAGGCTGCGGCCGGGCCCGCCCGGGAGCCCCCGCGCCCCTCCGGTGCCCCGCACGGGGCGGTGGGTGCTGCCCCGAGCCCCCCGGCCGCTGCCCCCGCGGGGACAGGCCCGGCCGCTGCCCGGGGTCGCCACCGAGCCGTGCCCGGCCCCGCCACCGAGCCATGCCCGGCCCCGCCACCGAGCCGTGCCCGGGGTCGCCACCGAGCCCTGCCCGGGGTCGCCACCGAGCCCTGCCCGGGGTCGCCACCGAGCCGTGCCCGGGGCCGCCACCGAGCCGTGCCCGGGGTCACCATCGAGCCGTGCCCGGGGTCACCACCGAGCCCTGCCCGGCCCCGCCACCGAGCCGTGCCCGGCCCCGCCACCGAGCCGTGCCCGGCCCCGCCACCGAGCCGTGCCCGGGGCCGCCACCGAGCCGTGCCCGGCCCCGCCACCGAGCCGTGCCCGGCCCGGCGGGCACAGCCCCGGCCTCTCCCCGGGGCTGGGCAGCGGCCCGGCGGGGCGGGTGCCAGGGCCCTGCCTGGCGGGGTCCGGCTGAGCGGCCTCTGTGGCATTGCAGGGCCAGGCTCTGCCGGAGAAGAGCAGGGACCTTTCAATCTGTTTATTGACAGGGACATTCTGTCTGTTTCCAGCGTCCAGTGCTTTAGCTGTGCAGCAGGGTCGCTCCTCGTGGTGCCCGGAGAGGTGGCTGCAGATGGGTCACTTCGGTTTGCCCTCTGCCTTGCCCAGAGCGGCCGTGCCCGCGGGTGGGTGACACCGGGGATCTCCCATCGCCTGCCCCTGGCCCACACCCACCCGGAGATGCCAGACTCCCTTGGTTAACACACGAATCAGGGATGGGAAACTGCATACTTGTGAAAATATTCACTGAACATGGCACTGAGTAAACTGGAGCTGAGGGTTTCATGAGAATCCCAGTGCCACTTTGATCTCACCATGCTCACAGCCATCACAAACCACTCCAGATCCTCCTTCTGCCTCTCTGTGCATGTGGACATCATGCTTGTTGTAGAGTGAACGCAAAATGTGTGACCCATACAGAGACAACCATCTATAAAGATGAGGAGAATTATTAATACATATGTAAAAAATTAAAGGTGAGCACCTTGATCCTTTTATACAAAAGATTAGTCTCCAATATTATATTGTGATGCAATAGTTTGGGGCAATTTTCATCAAAATGTGGAGGTTTCTTTTAAAGTTCAAAACTTGTTGTCATCCCTGTTTATCTTCAAGACTTCCAGACACTTTAAACTATGCTTTAAATAAGTGACTATTTTTATTCATATGCTGACAAAATTTTCCTCGGAATGATTTATATTTCAATAATAGTTTAAATTATGTTTTGCATTCCATGCTTTGATGTCATGCAGGAAGTGTCATCACAAGATAAACTTTCACATCTGAGAGTCAATAAATTGTGCTTAGGTAGTCTAATGAAAATATTGTGAATGGCTAGATGGAGTTATATCCAGTACAGCCAAGCAGCACAGATACATGTAGATATTTAACAAAGGGCTGTGTTTGATCTCACAGTGTCATTGGCTTTGACACCATGGCACGGTACCAGTTTACAGTGATACGAATCCTATAATACTATATCATGCTTTTATCCACTAAATAAAAACCTGCCCTATGTTTTATTACAAAGTAGGTGGCCTGGAGGAAAAATATATGTATTCTTTCCTTTTGGAATAAAATATGCATTTGGGCTTCTCATTTCATCTCCAATCTGTGTTATTCCTTAAAAATGCAGAACTGCCTGAAGTCCTCTTTAATATTTAATTCAACAACTTTTTAATCTGTCATTATGCTGTGATGAAGTAAGCATCAAGTGTCGCTGAAAAAGATTAAATTATACTTGGAAATAGGAATTGAAATGATTTAGGGTTGGAGGCTGAATATTTGCTTTGCACAAGTAATAATAGTGGGAGCTTGGGTGAGGCACGGGTTTGGATCTGGCTCTAATGCCTCTGCCGATCCCCTCTCCCTGGTGGCTGCCCCTTGATTTACTCTGGCACTGCCAAACTTGATTTGATTTAAATGGAGGTAGGAAGTGGAAATTACACACTACAATACATTAATTACTCTTTGCTACTCCTTACACGGATTTTCTTTTTCTCTGTAAACATCGTAAACACTGATGCAGCAACCCAATGGACAGCCACTCTGAGCTGCCTGATGATTTCTTGTTAGCAAGCTTATCTTCAAATGGAAAACCAGGAATATTTGATTTCTACCTCTGGAAGAATGGATGATGTGAAACAGAGGAACACTTATTCCTGTCCATTCATGAGGGGGCTTGTGCCACCTTCATCCAATTGCTTAACCTGGGCTTTCACTCTCCCTATTTTGATGTCACCTTTGGGTTTCTCTGCCGTGTTCTGGAGAGAAAGAGAAGAGCAATATCACATTGAAGGGCAATGTCACATGAAAGAGCAGTATCACATCACAGCTGTGAACCTTAGAGACCCAGGTTCCAAATGTGCTTCACATGGAGCCAGACCAGCAGTGCTTGTGGTCCTGCTCTGGTCTGCGTGTGCCAGAAGCCTCCTTGGGCTTTGGCTCTGCTGGACACCACTCCCACCTCTGGGAGGGCTCAGCACCCAGCAGTGTGGGAGAGGAAGGAAGGTCCATGCTGCTTGGGCAGGGCACCTGGTGATGCTGGGCATCTCAGCACCCTCCCACATGACAGCTAGTTCCAGTTACAAAGGATAAAGATAATTCTGGAGTTGTGGTGAGTTTTCCAAGGAAGATTGTCTTTGCAGCTCTAACAGCACCACCTGACAGAGGAGAAGCTGTCTCCAAGCCTAGCTTTTTCTTAGGTCTGAAGGAGAGGTGTCAGATTGCAGGAACACTGTGGGAATTCCTTTAATGGCTGCCTGAATGACATGGAGGTGATGTCTGCCCTAGTGCGAGGTCTAGTCAGAGTTCAGTGCACTTGGCAGTCCCACTCCAGAAATGGCCCCCAAGTGTTTGTTTACAGTTCTGGCAAAACCTCGTTCTTCTACAGCAAGTAGTAAAAAAGCCTCCATTCCCTCCTAGCCTATGCATTATTTATAATTATTCTCCCTTCCTTGTAGGAATGTATCTATATAAATAATTGATTGCAATTATTAATTGGGGAACAGCAGTATTTTTACAGCACTCGTGCTCCCCTGGCAGCTCTGCGGGGCCCGGTCCCGCTGTCCCACGGCAGATGCCCCAAGCTCAGGAGGGTGTCCCTGGGGTGGAGGGGCTGGAGGCAGGAGTGTGCCCATGGGGGGCACGCCTGGTGTCCCCCTGTGCTGGCCCGGGGGCTGTCGGTGCCCTCTCTGGGCTTGTGCAAAGGTGAATTTTGTCTGACAGGGACAGAAGTTTTTTCTAGTCTAGAGAGATGTATAACCTCTGTCAGAGGAGCAGCCTGCTCTCTGCTGCTGTAGAGCCAAGCACCTTTTAACCTCTTCAGACTGTAAATTCTGAGCAGTTGATATTTGAGTGTAATTCCTCTCCAACTGGCATTATTATTTGATTGCAATGAATTACCTTTTTAAAAAAAAATCATAAGTATAAATTCACTTGACTGATCCTGCAAATTATTTATGATGTAGTGTTTTGGTCTAGGATAACCTTTTAAAATAAATCAGTTTTTCAATAATAGTTCAATGTTTGCCCACCTAATGGTGTTCCCATTAAGATCTGCATTTGTCACCAACCTGCCTTTTCTGCCTGTGCAGGAGACAAGTCACCGCCCCTAAACCCACTCTGCTTGTAGGGTAAAGTAAATGCATGTCTTTGTAGGAGAATAAATAAAAAGAGCAAGCTGAGTCAATAAGCGGGTTCAATTCCTGCCTGCAGCCATGGCGGACAGCTCATTTGGTAGATGTGGGTGTTTTGTTTACATTTATAATGCAGCTTTATTTAATGCTGACAGATATAGCTTGTGGCAAATGATAGTCAGAATGTATGAGCAGTCATAATGCTTCTGTCTTCTTATAGTGTGCTGCTGAAAATAAGCAGTTCACCTCTGTTTTTATTGAGGAAAGGATATGAGACAGCTATAGCTTCGCGAGGCTATTTATTGAGTTGTTTTACTAGCTGTGAACATGCCGCTTTATAGCAGTTGTGAAAATGGACTTTGCTAGTGTGTGGGAAAGGAAATAACATTGCAGTATACAAGGGTAGTAAAAAAACCCTCTATAAATAATTTTTCAGACTGAAGAATATTCTCATTTAAACAGCTAGAGAGCCTGGTGATTTTTGCCAGCTGCCAGCTCTTCCCGGGATGGCATTGGGTTAAAATTGCTCCATCAAATGCTATTAATATTTTAATGTCAAAAAATAAAATTTGGATGAGCCGTTTTGAGCTGAGGTCTTCAAGAGCTTTGTAGGGAACTTTGGCGTTGATGCTGAGTTCTGTGTATTCACACACCCATCATGTTTCGTAGTGCAGTGTGATCCTTAGCCCTGCAGGGCTGGGAGGAGAGAGCCGTGTTTGGCACAGCCTGGGAATGCAGGTTGGGTCTGGAACTGGTCTGACTTTACTCTCCTCGGGGGCTGCAGGGGCTCTGCATGCTGCAGCTGGCCTGCAGGTGAGCTCCCGTGGGCGCTGGTGGTGCTGTGGGGCACTGGGGATGTGGCTCAGAGCTCAGGGACTCCTCGGGGATGGGATTTATCCCTGGGAATGTGAGGTGGGGCTCCCTGTGCTGCTGGTCCTGCGGCACTGGGATCTCGTGGGAGTGCCCCGGGGAGCCTCGGGGTGTCTGCCTCTACCTGTGCAGGTGATCGCTGGCCATGCTCTGCTGCTGCCAGGCACTGAGCCTGTGGTGGTTTGAGTCTTAAACGTGTAACCCACGGTCTTAGGATGAGACAGGATTTCAGATCAGTGCCTTTTCTGGTTTTATTCCCATGTTCAGCAGCAGCACTGAGGGGCACAAATCATTTTCATGTATGCAAAAATAATTTCGAAAATGGTATTAGTCTCAGCAGGTGAGGCCTTTTGTTTCTTCCATGTTTATGTACAAATTCCTAGGGAACAGTAAATATTAAATTGAAATAACCCTCCCTTATTATTACACAGCCAAAGATTCAATTTAATTCTCTTCAGATAAGGTTTTTCTGGACACGTATTTGCAATTGCCTGTCCTGTAAATACAGTTCAGACTGTAGCCAGGGGCTCCTTTCCACCTGCCTTTTCTGCAGGAAAGGCAGCATATTTGTGTGCTTTTGGATTTTTTTGGATGCAGACACCTTCCTTCTCACTCTCATTATGTTTATGGATGACAGGAGTGCAGTAAAATGTCCCCCTTCCCCCTTAACTGGACGGAGAAATGGGTTAATCTCTCCACAGAGCCATCCCTCTACTTCACCACCTGTTTCCAAATCCCAATTGTCAAAGGAAGAAAAATTCAGAGCCCGGTGTGGGCTTGAGGACTGAGGGGATGGCAAAGCCTGGCACGCCCCTCATGAGGGGTGACATGAGGAGGGATCTGCTCTGTGTGTTTGGTCGGAGCTGGCAGTGTGACAGCTCTGGGAATGGCCCTGCTGAGGCTCACAGTCCATTGCCACCCAGGCTCCCACCCCGTGGAGCTGGCACAGGATGCCTTCTCCTGGGGAGCACAAGGGCATTCAACCCTGTGCTCTTGTTCTCTGATAAGATACCCTGGAGGTTATTCAGAGGTGAGATATAATCAGCCAAAATTTTACATTTAATTCTTTACACTACAGAATTAATTTCATTTTTATGAAAATAAATACATGGTCTAGCTCTCCTAATAAGACTATCTCTGTGGTGTTTAAGTAATAATCATTTATTGTTTAAATACAGTAGAGGCTGTAACAAAATGCTGTCAAGAGCCATCACACTCATTAACCTGCCAGCTAATTAGCCTCCTCCTGCCTGATTGCTGACAAGTTCTTCAATCTGAACCTATCACTGTTGTGTCAGCGCTGAAGCACCAAGTGAAGTGGAGGAGGGCTCCATTAGATGTTTGCGAACAAAGTCTGTGCATTAAAGGTTTGTTTTCTGCACTCCAACAAATGTTACAGCATTAATATTCTCAGCTATAATTAAATTGGCAACTCTTAATTATGGTAATTAGTGCATTAACCATGTCTTGCCTGGCGTCGCTCGCAGGCGAAACTCAGGGAAGGAAGAGGGAAGCCAAGACACTGCCCATTTCCCAGCAGGGCTATAATGCCAGGGGCACAGCCTTTGCCCCCAGGCTCCAGCTGGCCATAGGGCAGAGCCAGGGAGAGGAGGAAAAGCTGGGATGTGTTGGCACTGAACACATGTCCTCGTGTTAGGGAAACACCTATGGAAACAGAATGGATGTGGACATCCCCGCTGGTGGCCGGGCTGTCAGTGTTTGGTTGGGTAGAAGTGCTTTGGAAGGGCAGAGCACCGTGCCCTTCCTGCATCTCCCAGACTCTGTAATCATTTGCCCAAATTTTCACTCCTGGAGAACTCAGGAAATAAGTTTTTTCGTCCCAGTTGGCTGCCTTTGAACTGATCACATGACAAACCCAACCTGTGAATCACCATAATTTGCATTAGTGCCCTGGAGTTTGGAGAGCTCCAGCAGCAGCTGGCAAAGGCTGCACGTCCCTGGTGCCATGCAGGGTCACCAAGGGACCTGCAGATGAAGCTGCTCGTTCAGAGGATCCCCAGTTTGTATCCATTGCCTTGAGACACTGTGCCTGGTGTGAGGACTGGCTGCACTGCTGCCTCGGGGTTGGTGGGAAATAGCTGCCAGTATGTTTTTGAGGTCTTCAGTTCTAGTGCTCAAGACTCCTCAGGACTTTGTGGCGTGACACGAGTACCACAGTCTTACCTCCTGAAGAAACTGAGGCACAGGGAGAGCAAGTGGTTTGTCTGAAATCCCACGGCAATTTTGGGGCAGAGCTAGGGCAGAGACCTCAGTGCACAGCGCAGCTCACTGCCCAGCTCCTGCTTAGCTCTCCCCTCCTTTGTCTGGTATCCCAATATGTTTTGGAGTTCACCAGCCATGAGTCTGAATAATTCCTGTTCTGCTATTCTGGCCCTGCTGGGAATGTTTGGAAATCACAGCAAGGTCAGTGCTAAATGCTAACCAGCCAGTGAGTAAAGGTCTGGTGCTCGTCTGAGCTAAACTGGAGACATAAAAATAGATAAATGTGAGTGTAGCTCCCAGCACTGAGGGTAAATGGCCCCAGCGAGGCTGGCAGGAGGGTCTGAGGGCCCTTGGTGCACCTGCACATGGTGCTGCAGGCTCCTGTGCATGCAGCCATGCCGGGGCAGAGCCAGCAGCTCTGCTGGAGTTGTGCCAAAGAACCCTTCCAATCAGCCCTGAACCTGTCTCCCAGCTTCTCCCCTGATTCCAGGGGCAAGGGAAGTTCTGCCCGATGTCTCTGTGCAAGGCAGCAGCTATTTAGGGGCAGCGATTCTTGCTACTTTCAAAGGGGGGAAAAGTGTTACCTTGATGTGTGCTCTTTTTTTTCCCCTGGTGCATAATAATTCCATATGTATATAGGAAAAAGGAAAATAACCCAAGGCGAATTTAATTTCAGATTGGGTTTTTGCTTAATGTATTATTCATAGTATTATTTATATCATCACTTAGACATATCCCTGGCAATAAACTGAAAACTTAACTTTAACAATATCGGGCACCTCTGTTTTGGGGGCGATGGTGGGCTGGGAGCTTTTGGCTCCTCTTCATCACATGCGAGGGTTTAATAAAGGCTGCGGGATGGGGGAGGGTGTTTAATGAGGGGCTTGGAGGGGGGTTGTTTGGCAGCTTTTTTATTCCCCCCAACATTTTTGCTGCATGACCTGGTTTTGCATTTTTCTGCATCTATGTTCATCTAATTAGGATGTTCTAAAAAGACCTGGACCACTTATTGTACAGAACTGTAGCCTGTGGGTATTTAATAAGGAGCTTTCAGTGGTACATTTGCATCTTTTGCTCCGGGTCTGAATAGCGAATTACCTTAAAGATCATTAGAAGCGCTGCTGCATTGTTAAAACCAGGCCACGGTATTCTAATGACAGTTTAAAACTTGAGGCGTTCCCTCTGCCACGGCTCACCCCGGCATAATTGCGTGTAGCACGGGTGACCCTGCTGGAAGCGGCGGCTGTTGGCAGCGTGTCCCCGGGCGCGCTGTGCGGGCAGGTGCGCTCCCACCCAAACACCCCGCACCTCCGCAGCGGCGGCGACAGCGGTGACAATGAGCCTCGGCTTGTCGTGTGCGCTCGAGTGTGCGGCTGTGACACCGCTCTGCGGCTGGCAGGGCAGCGAGGGGCCGTGCGGAGCCGAGGGCAGCGGAGCTGGGCTGTCCCCCCGTCCCCGGAGCGCTCCGACCGCGACACCCACCGCGTGTCCCCAGCAGCGGCACTGCGCTGGGAGGGGGCTCCCAAAGCCCTGCCACCGAGGGCTCCTGCAGGTTTGGGGGAGGAACGGGGGAGGCTGAGCCCAGGGACAGCCCTTGGGAAGCGGGGAGCAGCGTGGGTGGCTCGGCCGAGGGCTGAGCCCCTTGTGCGACCTTGGGCTCGGCCCCTGGGCTGCTTTGCCCAGCTCCTCCTTCCCAAATGTATTCCTCTCTCTGCCTGGCCCCTGGGGTTCGAGTTTCCTCTTTCCACAACACATTTTGTGGAGCTGATGGGCTTTGTGGCTGCCCAGATCTTAGGACAGAACTTGGAGAGGTTTCCCACAGAGGCTTTCACATTCCGTGTGCCCGCTGAATGACAAAGCTGACTGGGACTGGGCGCTTCTCCTGCTCTGTGTCCCCGCTGGGCCAGTGCCAGTGCTGTGTCCACCAGTGGACAAGCGTGTGCCGTGTTTGGCATTTCCCAACTTTCTGGTGTTCCTTCCTGGCTGTGGAAGTGATGCCAAGCCGAATCCAGCTGGGTGCTCCAGGAGTCCATGTCCAGGACCTGGGGGGTCTGTGCAGTCCAGGGAGCCCCTCGTTGCCTTCCCCTCACCCTCCCTGAGTGCTGCCAGGTCGAATGGTCCGGGAACCAAACTCCTCTTTGTGCTAAGGGTGCTGCTTTCCCTGGGGATGCGAGGGTGTGGAGCCACGCCTGAGCACTTCTTCCTGAGGAAATCAGTGCTGGTGGGGCAGCCAGGCTCTGATGGAGTCTCAAGCCGTGGAATTACGTGAAGAAATGGGGGACCTTCAGGTGAATGTGCTACTTGGGCAGGTGAATGGTTTTAGGTGGTTAAAACTGCCAGGAGTACGCTGGTGATTTAGCAGAGAAGCTGTTTGTGTAGGGAAGAATTTCTCTTTAAAAAATTCAGTGTAACCAGCATTATTTTTTTCCTCTGGGATCCCAGACAATGAATGCACAGGCCTGTTCATTAATATCAGTTGTCTTCTGCAGGGAGTATCCAGATTTGTCGTGCCAGGTTTTAAATTTTTAATGTATTACCAGTTCTTACGCGGAGCAGGCCTTTTCTTTGTTCTTTTTTACACTAATACTGTTTTGTATTCAGCCTCGCACTCAACTGATGCATCTCTCGGTGTCCCTTGTAAAAGCTCTCCCCTTATCAGCCCTGTTAGGTCTGACAAAGTCTGTCTTTGTGAGTTCCTGCAAATGTTCGTGTCCAATTTTCTTTTCAGAAGAGCGGGGTGGGTGTTTGAACAGTAATTGCTCTATGCAAATCCGCGGCTGCTTTGGCGACGCCGGAGCCGCGGCTCCGCGCTGCGGGACCCGGTGCGGGCCGTGGGTCAGCGCCGGGGCTGGGGCAGCGGTCACCTGCGGTGCCTCCGGGCTGTAGGGGCCCTGGGGCCCTCCTCCATCGGTTTGCCTGCAGGGGAATCGCGCCGGGATGTGCCCAGGTTCTGCGGTGATGGGGAGCTCCGTTTCAGCCGTGCCGGCTCGGGGCCGGGGCTCTGCTGCCCGGCCGTGCCTGAAATCACCTGGAGCGAGCACAGCCCCCGGGCACGTTCCGGGCTGCGGCTGCCGAGTCCAACCAGACCGAGCGATTTGCATGACAGACTGTAACTCTTAAAAATCCTGCTCGTAAACATAAATAATTAATCACATTATAGTTTTTATCATGCTTTTCCTTCCTAGCAGTATTAATAAGTAGCTCATCTTCTAGCAACACCTGTTAAACCCAAAGCTGTCAGTCTTTATTTTCCCTAGAGAGCTGGGGAAAAATTTGTTATGCAATAATTTCTCTTTTACTTTATGCTGTGACTTCAATGTGTTTTGTGTTGATCTGTGTGTACACAAGGTGTGAGAATTGTCTCTGTTATTTGCTTGCTTTGTGCACACCCTGCCCTGCCTGGGACAGCACTGGGGTCCTGGCTGTTCCCTCCAGGTGCCATCACACTCCTCTGCACCTGCAGGCCTCGGGCACGGTCACTGGGAGGGAGCCCTGTGAGGGGCAGTGGTGGTGGCTCAGAGTGGCCACCAGGGTGCCCGACACACTCCTTCACCCCGACCCAGCGGCCCAGGAGCCACCAGCATTTGGAGAACCTTTATTTCCCTTTGATTTTCTTTGTACAACAGGCATGTGCTGCACGGTGCCTGCTCAGAGACCCCTTGGGGGCCCCCCAGACAGAGGGGGTCAGTCAGGATCAGCTGCTGCCCACCCCCTCTGCTCTGGTCACTGCCCTTTTGCCCCTGTGCCCAGGAACCCATCCTGGGGCAGCCATGCCCTGTGCCCCCTCCAGCAGCACGAGGTCCCATTTCCCCGTGGCTCTGGCTCGTGGTTGAGGTCCCAGTGACTCTTTGGGTGCTTTGCAGTGGCAGGGCTGTGAGGGCTGGGGTGGGCTGTGTGTGGGCAGCCCAGCAGTGCCTGCCAGTGGGACCTGCAGCTGCTCCTGGGTGCTCCAGCGCCAGCGCTGAGTGCCCTGGGAGAGGATGGCTGTGCACCGCTGCATCCCCCTGCACCACGGGCAGGGGTCACACCTGCCACCTCCCTGTGCTGCTCGGGCTCCCTTTGCCCTTTTGGGCTCAGGTCTCAGCTCGGGCACGGCCATGTCCCCGTGGCTCCCCGTGCCTGTGGCAGTGCCAGCGCTGCCTGGGGTGTGGGGAAGGGACTTTGTGGTGCCCTGCTCCATCTGCACGGGCTGTCCCTCTCCTCTTCCTCGGTTTGCAGCACTGGAATTCCAATCTCACGCTCATGCAAAGAGGACTGCAATAAATCTTGCAGTCAGCATTAGGTATTGTTTGTTTTAGCTGCCTTGCAGTCCATGTTTCCCCTTTTAAGGCAGAGCCATTCTGAAAGGTTAGATTCACAGTTAGTGGCGCTTTAGCTCTCCCTTTTGAATCAGTGAGGTTGCCGTTTTATTGCTCTCTGACTTGCACTTCAGTGATGAGAGTAAACTAGCATCAGATTAAAGGTCAGCAAATCCCATCAAAGAGAGGAATATTAGGGGCACAGATAGTTGGAGAGGCAGCACACCACTGGGTATTGACAGGGTGATTCCAGGGTATCACTCAGCAGAATTATAGCTGCCCAGAGAGTCAGTACTGCTTTAATGAGCCTGTGTGAAGAGGAAGAGGGTGGATTTATGTAGTTCCTCATAATTTTCTGTAGAGACTGTTATTGCAGACATTCTGTGGAGTGTTCTGGTCTTTCATTTAATTCAAAGGTCCTGGAGCTTTTCCATCCAAAGATTCCTTTCTGTTAGCTCAAATCAAAGCTGACATCTCTGCCTCTGCCACCTGAAGCAGTGGCTCAGAGAAGGGCTGTTCCTAGCAGGTTCCAGGTCCTCTCTGCAGGTAATCCAATCTGCAGGGCTGAGCAGGGGCCTTGCTGGAGTGTGTTTCACCATCATACAGGCAGCTAAAATAGTCATTTCTCTGTCACTGAAACAAAAAAGGTAGGGATTTACAGTGTGTTCTTCTGGGTGTCTGTGCTGGGAATCCCACATAGTTTCTGCCCTGTCAGGTGAGTATTGCTTCCAGTGCCTGGTTTGTGTGGTTTACATGTGCTTTCCTTCTTTTGTTGAAATGCAATTAAATAAAATACTGAGAGCACAGGAGGCAAACTGTGGGTATGTCAGGTCATGTAAACCCCTGTAAGGAGGAGAGCACCATGGGGAACCAGAAAGTTGCAGCATTTATTCCTGCTCCCTCCTCTCTGGTGCTAGGATATAGAGCAGGAGATAGAATGTTTATGCTGGGCAATAACAAAAGATTCCAGACATTGCCCAAACCTGGGGCCTTCTCCCTGAAGGCAGCAGCTGGAGCATCTCGTGTGCAGAGTCCCTCCCAAGACTCACTTGGTGCTTGTGCAGCTTTTGTTTACAACTTGCTAAAAACAACAATTTATGAGCAACTTTACCAATCAGTTTTAGAATCCGTTCAGTTTTATTACCCGGTGTAGATATCCATTTGTGTGATTTATTGGTAGGAAATTCTACAAGTATAAAACTTTGATCATATTTTTACATAAGGGTGCATTTGTGCAATGCTGAAGGGGAGACTTCGTGTGCCTGAAGTGCTGCTGGGGGCTGGCCTTGCTGTCCTGCTTGCTGGGCACCCCCAGCTTCTGGGACACATCACCTGGAGGCTTTGCAAGGTCTCGGGGCTTTACTCGTGATCTGGAGCAAGCTGGACTGCTGGAAGGTCTTGCAGAAGGTGTCCCTGCCTTTAGAGGGGGTTGGAGCTCCATGAGCTGCAGAAGGTCCCTCCAAACCCAAACTGTTCAGTGATTCAGTGGGAGCTGCACCCAGCACCCACAAAGCCACATCTTGAAGAGTGCTTGGGGGCTTCCCTAATCCACCCTGAGCCACACAGCCAGCTCCATAAAGCCAGGCTATGTCCCTTATAATAATGCAAATAAAAGCCGGTGTCCCACTGCAAGCTGTCTGTGTCCTGTTGTGCTGGTAGCCCTGGTGGCATGCTGGTGTGAGGGCACAGCCACCTGCTGTGGGCATGGGGGATGCTGTGCCAGTGCCAGTGCCAGTGCCAGCAGTGCCTCTGTGTGAGCACAACCACGTGTAGTCCACGTTCTGTGTTTGGAACATTCTGCAAGATGGAGAAGTAAGATGGCTGCAGGGCCCAGGGAGGAAAGACATGCAAAGGGAAGTTGGATGAATTATTGGATCCTCACTGCCGTGAGGGGTTTCTGGGGGAAGCTTGTGGAGATCCATAAAATCCACAGCTAAGCAAACCTGGTGTTTTTAGCTGGAAGTGGGCTGCAGTGTTGTCCCCTCCCCGGAGGTGCCTGCTCACAGTCTGAGAGAGCAGACTCTCCATCGGTCTGGCCAGGCTCTTCAGCTCAGTGTGTTTCCATGCATGTGTAAATATAGCCACAGCCTTGAGAGAGTAAGGACTGGGAAGTCCTTGACCAAGCACAGTGCAGAAGAGGCACTGGGGGTGGGTGTTTGTTTGTAGAGTCAGCATCATTAAAATCAGCTTGTTGTGGACTCGGTGCGATGCCATTGCAATGGTGGCACAAGGGGAGGGCTCCTTGGGGACCTCCTTGTGCAGAGCTCTGGGCTGTGGGTGGAAAGCAGTGCTCAAAGAGCTGCTGAGGAGCCCTGGCAGCCGTGCTGGGGATGGGGATGGAGCTGGAGCAGGTGAGGAGCTGGAGCTGAGGAGCCCTGACAGCCGTGCTGGGGATGGGGATGGAGCTGGAGCAGGTGAGGAGCTGGAGCTGAGGAGCCCTGGCAGCCGTGCTGGGGATGGGGATGGAGCTGGAGCAGGTGAGGAGCTGGAGCTGAGGAGCCCTGGCAGCCGTGCTGGGGATGGGGATGGAGCTGGAGCAGGTGAGGAGCTGGAGCTGAGGAGCCCTGACAGCCGTGCTGGGGATGGGGATGGAGCTGGAGCAGGTGAGGAGCTGGAGCTGAGGGGCCCTGGCAGCAGTGCTGGGGATGGGGATGG